>NC_080790.1:128858083-129587249 GCF_028018385.1 Neofelis nebulosa
TCCATCTTAGCCATTTCAAGCCTAACACGCCCAACAAAAGTCCCCATTTTCCTGCCCACCTTCCTCCAACAGGCCCACTTTGGCGAAGCACACCAGCATTGGCCCGGGGGACCAAGCCCCCAACCTTTAAGGACTTCTCAACATCTCTCTCCCCTCACCCTACACAGATCACCAAGCCCCCACCAGCTCAGCCACCAGAACACTCTGCTGGCCCGCCCACCACCCCCCCCCCCAATGCCCCCAGTACAAGGACAACACCAACCTCTTTGCAGGTCTCCTTCTGCCACCTAACCTGGAGAGGCGGGGAGAGCCTCTGAACCCTCTCTCTACTCCCCGAATAGTCCCAAGCCCTACAGATGTGGCCAGCCTGATCTCCCAAACCATACCCAGCCTGCTCAGAGCCTTGGCACATGCTGTTCCCTCTGCCCAGAACACTTCCTCAGCCCACCCAGCCCACCGCTGTCTCGGTACCCAGGTCTTGGCTCAAACATCCCCTCCCTAGAGAAGCTGGCTCTGACCCCTGAACCCCAAGAAACCCAGTCGCTTCCACAACTTCTACAGAACTCTCCTCCTTTCCATCTCCCTTCAGTTAGCTTCAGACCCGCAGTACCCAGCCCAGAGCCTGGCACATCATGGTGACTGATGAATTAATGCCCTGGGCCCCATGTCCTCATCTGAGAAGAGGAAAGTGAGGGCTGGCTGTCCCAGCTGCCTTTCGGTCCCGCCAGGGGTGCTTTCGGGAACCAAATGTGAGTAGATCTCACGCCAGGCAGACATTTGCATGCAACACTGGCCAGCAGAGGGCGCGCCTTGGCCACACTCTCCAGCCCAGCCTGGGACAATGCCCAGGAGGCTCAGAGCTGCAGAGGTGGGGGGGGGGGGGGGGGGGGGGGGCGGAGCTCAGCCAAGGGCACACGGCGAGGAGGAGCAAACAGCACAGAGCAAGAGCAAGTGCCACTGCGGGCCGCATTGCTGGGGGTGCCAGCTCCAGACACTGGCACCCCCAAAGGCTGAGAACTTGGCTCTGCCTCCTTGGGGCTGATTCCGAGCCCTGGCAGTGGACAGACAGGGGAGTCAGGGATAAAAGGGAAGATGCAAAGAAAGCAGGGTGGCCTAGGGGTTAACCGGGCTCAGAGTCAGACTCCCAGAGTTCAAAGCTGACTCCCTGGACCTCGCGTTCTCATCCTTGAGATGTGGATGGTAAAGGACCCACCTCGGCCACCGCAAGGGTTAAAGGAGATGCTGTCTGCACCAGGGAATCTCACCCGACTCTTCCAAAAGCAGGCTCTCCGACCTCCCCGTTTCCATTCTTGCCCTTCCATAGTCTCATCCCCACCCAGCAGCATGGGCGATTCATTAAGCATAGACGCCAGACCCGGGTCTGTCCTCTGCTCAAAACCCTCCCGGGGCTCACAGCCACCCAGGAACAGCCAAAGCCCCTACCACAGCCTGGAAGACGCTGCAGAGTCTGTCGCAGTTAATTCTCAGGACCCCCCTCCCCCACCCTCCCCCGGTTCCCTCTGCTCCAGCCATACTGGGCACCCTGTTCCTCAGACACTGCACGCAAGCTCTTGCCTCAGGGCCTTTGCACCTCCTGTTCTTCGCTGCCTGGAAGCTTCCTCCCCATATCCTCATGGCTCACTCCCCCGCCTCCTTCGATTCTTAGTCAGATGTCACTTTGTCAGTGAGGGCTTCACTGGCCACCTTCCTGCCCCCTTCCGTGTTTTTCTCCTTAGCCTTTATCATCACACGCAGAGGTGGCGCTGCTGACATTTAGGGCCAGGTTATCTGTTGGGGAGGGGCATCCTAAGCACTGTAGAAGGTTGAGCAGCATCCCCAAGCCGGGACGCCAGAAGTACCCACCTCTTCCCTCAGTTCTGACAACCTAAAATATCTCCAGATGTCACCAAGTGTCTTCTAGGAGGTACACTTGCCCTGGTTAATCGAGGACCACTGGTCCGTATCGTTCATCTCACTTAGTTACGTCTGCCCCTCCCCCACCAGGATTTAAGATTCTCGACTACAAGGGCACGGTTTTGTTCGCTGCTGGATGCCCAGCGCCTGCAACGGTGGCACACAGTAGGGGCCCAATAAGTGCCGAACGCACGGCGAGGTGCGCAAGAGCCCGGGGCAGCAAGCGAGAGCTCTCCTGTACCAAGTTCCGGAAGGCGCCGCCTCGCCCCCCTCACTCACCACGGCAGCCGGCGACAGCAGGGACTGGCAGTGCAGCAGGACTCCGGTGGCCGCCACCTGCTCCAGCCACTTGCGGCTGGCGTCCCGGCTGCTCTCCTCGTACTCGCCATTGTTGTTGTAGCGGTAGCTGAGGGCCGCCAGCAGCTGCTCAGAGAAGGTGCACACAGCGGCCACCAGGGCCTGGCAGAAGACGGCGTCCCTGCGCAGCTGCAAATCCGTGTCTGGGGAGAGGGCAGGGCGGGGGCCCCGCTGGGCTGGGCGCTCCCGGGCCGTCAGCAGGCTCCCGTCCCAAGGCCCGGGGGCCCAGAACCGACCCCTGCCAGCGCCCCCCTCGGGGCCCAGCCTGCCAGAAGTTAATTAATCCCGGCAAAAAACGCCAACGTCACAGAACCCAATTCTCTAAAGAGCAGGCCAACTGGCCAAAAAACTCAATTAGCTCAATGATCCATCCACCTGTCTCTTCAAAAAAAAAAAACAAAAAAAAAACCACACAACTTTTTCTTAAGGCTTTCCCAAAACCCTCACCCCGCGTGTCGGGGATTTCTCTGCCCTGAGAACGACAGTGACACCAAGCATTGCCACCAAGAGCCATGTTTCAAGAAGGGCAGTTGAGCACGTTCTCTGTTTCTGAGCAGAACGCCTTCTTCCTTCCCGCCGCCCCCCACCCTGCCCCTGCTCTGGACATGGTTGGCAGAACTGGCCAGTTTCGATCAACCAGTTGTGCGGGATCCCAATCTTCTGGAAAAGACCCTTTTTGATCACTGGCTTCTGCCAACTGGGTTTCAGTGACCAATTTTTACCTAGACCCCATTGTAGCTGCCCTTTGGCTGAGACTTTCTGGAAAGAAGGGAGGGACAGAGAACACCTCCAACCGGTCCGCCCCCCCCCCACCCCATCCAGCCCCCTCCTCCTCCCCACTGTCTGCCGGGTAGGGACTCCCAGGCTGGGGCTGAGGGCACTACAGACAAGGAGCCTCCCTACTCATCACCCTCCATCCCGTGTCCTCATCCAGATCCAACCAGGCCCGGGATATGGCCAGAGACAGGGCTCCCGGCTCCAGGGCCCTGAGGCTTGTCGCCTGGGCGCAAGAAGACGACGTGAGGTCTCCGTGGTTCTGAGAGGCGCTAGGGGCCACGAAGTTGCTTTTCCCCCGTGCAGGCCCTGACGACCATGGGAAAGCCAACACAGGCCGGCAGAAGAGGCCTCCCTGCACCGAGGGCAAGATCACCCCTGCCAGGACGGCCTCTCCCGGACACGCAGACGTCGCCCCTCCAAAGCCCTCACCTGTGCATTTCAGCAAGGCCAGGAGCAGCTGGTTTTTCCCATCTGGAAGGAGAGGGCAGAGCAAGGACGGGCTGAGAGGAGTCGGCAGAAGGGTGCTCCCCACAGCCCCGGTGCTCGGATCCTCTGCGGTAAAGCCCTGGGTGCTAAAGAAGCTTGTGTCGAATGGATTCCAGAAACCCCAGACACCCAGGGGACGGAACCCCAACCGGCAGCTGCACCTGTCTACACGTGCCCACCAGAAAGAGGCCGAAACCAGCCCCTCCAACTTGTGGGCCCAGCCCAGGAGCCTGGGACACGCACGTGGGCACACAACTCACATGTGTGCCTACACACAGGTGCCTCCTTGGCCACTTAGGCACATTTAGGGCCCTGCACGTGCCTGGACAAAGCTCAGGCCTTCCAGAGACAGAAATAACGTCATCCTCTCTTTCCTTCAGAAAGAGGCTCTCAGGCCCAGAGGGGGCTTACAAGAAAAACCAGAAAGGCCTTCAGAGTTGGCCTCTTAAGATACCTTCTGTCCTGGGGCAGCCGGGTGGCTCAGTCAGTGAAGCGTCTGACTCGGTTTCGGCTCAGGTCATGATCTCACAGTTTTGTGAGTTCAAGTCCCACATCTACACTAGCAGCTCAGAGCCTGCTTGGGATTCTCTCTCTCTCCCCCTCTCGCTCTGCCCCTCCCCCACTCATGAGGTCTCTGTCTCTCTCAAAATAAGTAAATAAAAACGTTAAAAAAAAAAAGAAGAAGAAGAAAGATACTTTCTGTCCTGGAGAGGCCCAGGGCACCTGGCTGGTGTGGTGAGAACAGCAGCAGCCACAGAGACATTCATCCACTGGGGACTCACCACATGCTGAACGAAGCACCTTATCTGTAGTGACACTTAATTCTCAAGACGACACGTGAGGGAGGAGGCACCATGAGCCCATTTTACACATGAAGGCACTGAGGCACAGAGAAGTGTAAGACTGTGCCAAGATCACAGAGCCCCGAGTGGAGAGCTGGGATTCGGCCATCCCGCTCCAGTGTCCACGCTGTTAACCGATTACAGTTTGGAAAACAGGCCAGCTCGGGGCCAACGCCAACTTCCAACTCAGAGGCTGCTGTTCCTGGGGGCGGTGGCCCTGAGGCCTAGCACCTCCTGCCGTCCTGGGGTCCCTCCAATCCAGGAGGCCCAGGCTGAAACGCTGCCGAGGGCCAGAGAGGTGAGGTCCGACGCGTGAAGCAGACACCAGGCCGCAGGGAGTGTGGTGAATGACCCCCTGCGCCCCTCATCTCTAGCCGTGCGTGACTGTGGGACTGCAGGCCTTGACTTCCAGATCTTCTGATGGTGCAAGAGGGAATTCTAGACTTTCATGTGAGATCTCAGATTACGAATGCTGGCAGTAAATTCACATTTTTTAATGCTGTAGCATCTAAACCTACCTGTGGGCCCCTAGCTTGTGACCTCAATAACAAATAAAAGGAAGCCACGCTTTTGGAGGCCGAGAAGAAAACCAGTTCAGCCTTCTCGGCCTCCTAACTGTGCAAGGAAGCCTGGGGCACCCAGGACCCGCAGCTCCCGGGTCAAGTGTGCACGAGGCCCAGTGCCAGGATACTCAGCCGAGAAAGGGGCACCCACTCTTCTCGTTCCCCTGGGCATGGACAGACATGGGACACGGAGACTGACTCACTCCCGACCTTTCTGCGTTCACCACGTTCAGAACTGAAGGCCACAAAACAACTTTCCCCGCCCAACCAACCTTCCACATATCTCTGAATGTTGTCCACCAGGGTCTTGATGGAGTTGGGGAGGTTCCAGGGGTCCTCCTGGATGCTGATCTGGATCAAGCTCCGGCCGCGAATTGTACACTCTTCTTTCTGTTTGAACTCTGGGGCACGAAAGGGACAGAGGTAGCATTGAAGAATGATGGCACAAAGGCCTCCGTCCCGTCACCAGATTCCAAAGCTCAGAATCCTAAGTCAAGGATGCCGGCAGGACCCTTGGGAATTAACTGGTCCACGGAAGGCAAATCCATGGTGAGTGTGCTACGATTCACAGTGCTGCACTCGTGGCAGACATCACTAATCCACCTCAGCACTTCTTCCTGCTCATCTGAGCCTGCAGCTCCTCACAGCTGTCACCAATCCAATGCAGACATTACAAATCAATCACTGCATCCTTTTCTCCCAAGCCTGGACATAGACACAGAACAATTCCCAGGTACAGCCTCCTTGCAGCCACAGCCAGTCGAGCTGGCACACGAGTTATAACCTGGTCTACCCTTTTCCATACAGACAGAGGGAAGCCCTCACAGACCGACTTGCCTGGAGTCCCACAGCTGGGTAACGACAGAGATGGGATTTGAACCCGGGCCCCAGCAGGGCTATTCAAAGGCCGGGCCTCTGTCGCTTGGCCTCTTCCCTGCTATGAAGTCTCAGATTTCTTGAGATCTTAGTGGTTTCTCTCAATGTGACATTTCTGCTTTTTGAGGCTCATCCCCTGGGAGAGGTGATCATGAGGCAGAAGGAAGGGCAGGGGAGCTAGGGCACTGCCTCACCGCTTCCTACTCTCACTTAGGAGCAACCGTCTGCTTCTTTTCCTATGTCCTGCACTCAACCAGGAGCTCCTTCAGGTCACATTCGTCTCAGGGTCTCGAGCACCCAACGCAAGGCCTGGCACAAGCTGGTTCTTGGGAATTAGCTAGTGGACGCATGGATGGATGGATGGATGGATGGATGGATGGATGGATGGATGGTGAGTAGGGGAGCGGACATGTAGATGAGTGGCTGGCTGGCTAGACAAACGAATGGACAGTGGGTGGGTGGGTATATGGACGAGTGGGTAAGTAGGTACAGAGATGGATGGGTAGGTGAGTAAACACGAGGAGAGGCTGATGTGAGGACATAAATGTCGAGTCCTTTTCTCTCAATCGTTTCAAGAATAAACTGCCAATTCGGTGCTGGTAAATCCTCACCACTCCTTCAACTCACCGACCCCTCTCACGGAAGAACAAAGAGCTGTGGGCAGGCCTCAGTACCTAATGACAGTTTAATCACATTTTTGGTTGATGCTTCCATTGGGTTTAGCATTATGGTAATCACTACTTTATGGCATGTTATACTGGTTTTCCACACATAGAGTTTAGGTAAGTTCCTTAAAAATTAAATTAAAAAAAAATTTTTTTAATGTTTTTATTTATTTTTGAGACACAGAGAGACAGAGCATGAGCAGGGGAGGGGCAGAGAGAGAGGGAGACACGGAATCCGAAGCAGGCTCCAGGCGCTGAGCTGTCAGCACAGAGCCCGACACGGGGCTCGAACTCGCGGACTGTGAGATCGTGACCTGAGCCGAAGTCGGACGCTTAACCGACTGACCCACCCAGGTGCCCCAAAAATTAAATTTTTAAAAGGGAAATACTTGGGATGCCCGGGTGGCTCAGTAGGTTAAGCATCCGACTCATGATTTCGGCTCAGGTCATGGTCTCAGGGTTCGTGAGTTCGAACCCACACCGGGCTCTGTGCCGACAGCACAGATCCAGCACGGATTCTCTCCCCCCGTCTGTCCCTCCCCTGCACACTCTCGGTCTCAAAAATAAACAAACATTTTTAAAAATAAATAAAAGGGAAATACTTTTCCAAAAAATGCATGTCAATAATAATAAAGACAGTATGGTGTTTAAAATTGTGAACGTGTAGGTAGGATCTGTGAGCACGGTCTAACATGATGCAGGTGGGGACTGGGTGTGTGAAGCATGGCAAACTGCACCAGTCCTTCCCCTCATGTTACGAATGGGCAGGTGGAGGCCCAGAGAGGCTCAGGGACCAGCCCAGGGGTCCGCAAATTTTTTCCGCAAAGAGCCAGAAAGGAACCGTTTCAGGCTTTGCGAGGTATATGGTCTCTGTTACACACAGTCTCTGTCTTTATTTTTACAACTCTTCGTTAAAAACAAAACAAAAAGTCATTCGCAGCTCACAAAAACAAAGCAGGCTGTGGTGGATGTGGCCCAGGGGCTGAACCTGCTGAAGGTTCAGAGCCAGGGGGCAGGAGAGGGACGAAGCGGGGACTCTGACCCAGGTGTCCCGCCCCCCCAGCACGTGGTCTCCCTGCTGGGTGCCAGACACCCTTCCCAGCCCAGGGGCTCCTCTCTGCTCACCTTGCAGGCTGTGGTCCATGGGGAAATGCTTGGTCTCTTCAAAAGCTCTGCTCATGACTGGCCCCTTGAGGAGTGTGTGGATGGAGTCCACCTGGGAGGCAGGAAGTTCCGGGTCAGTCGGGCCCCTGCCCCAGCTCCTGGCTTATCTGTCCTCACTAGGGGTGATGGGAGGAACCCAAGGTCAGGCCAGGGGTGGGACAAAGGTCCTACCTGGTTAAAGAGATGCTCCAGGCAACCGTGAAGCTTGTCCTGCTTGTCTGACGGGATCCGCATGTCACAGGGCAGCTCGTCGCCTGGAAGAAGGAAGAAGCCATTGCCGTCAACCATTCCCGCCCCATCCACACCTTTCCAACCGCTTTGCCAAGAAGGCAGTATAGCAGCAGAGCTCCAAAACCCAAGGCGGGTTTGGAGTCTGGTAGACTCAGATCCTGGCTGTGTGGCACTGGGCAACTCACTTGACCTCTCTGAGCCTCAGTTTCTTCATCTGCAAAACAGACAATAGCAACTCAAGTATCAGTATCACACAACAGCAACAAGCCACTGCTGTTATTCTGTTCTGCAGAGAAGGAGACAGGGGGCCAGACCAAAGGAAGTGGATCCCAAGTCCCCGGATTCATCCCCCAGCTGCTTCAGTTAAACCAGCTGCCACATGCAAGCTCCCGCCTAAAACCTCCCCAGGGACACTTTCTGCGGCTAAACATCTTATGTGATGAAACATTTATCTCAAGTTCAGCAATATCGTCAAATTTACTTGAGCTTCTTTTTTTTCTTCTTCTGTTAAGCTCAAGTATAATTAAAATTAAACTTTTGTGCATAGACCAGCTCTGGAAGAGCACAGAAGACAGCAGGGACAGTGGGAGCCTGGGAACCAGGGGCCGGCCGGGTGACAAGGGCGGGAGAGAGGCTTGTCATCACCCACCCTCTGGTGCCTTCTGAAATAGGACCAAAATAAAAATCGTGAGGGCTAAGATGAACTAAAATAAAACCGACCTTCAGTCTTTCGGCAAAAGCTCTGAGTACAGTCTCATCTAACCTATAAACTATTATTTATGTGTGTGTGTCCATCCGGCCATCCATTCACCTGTCCATGTGTGAAGAAACACGTGCTCACTGATGATCTCCAAATACCATTGATGGTCACTTCTGGGGGGGGGGGGTGCCTCTAACTTACTTCCATGAACTTCTTTTTTTTTTTTTTTTTTAATTTTTTTTTCAACGTTTTTTATTTATTTTTGGGACAGAGGGAGACAGAGCATGAACGGGGGAGGGGCAGAGAGAGAGGGAGACACAGAATCGGAAACAGGCTCCAGGCTCCGAGCCATCGGCCCAGAGCCCGACGCGGGGCTCGAACTCACGGACCGCGAGATCGTGACCTGGCTGAAGTCGGACGCTTAACCGACTGCGCCACCCAGGCGCCCCTCATGAACTTCTTTTGATGAACTTTTGTGGGTCATTTGAAAGGTTGGTTTGAGCATGTGTCATGTCTATGGAGACCATCAGCTCCCCCTACTTGAGTGACCTCAGAGCGGCCATCATAATCTGTCACTGCATCATGAATGTTTCATGCGTTCTGTGTCTGTGACATTCATGGAGAACGTCTGCTCCAGGGGCACTAGGGTCTTTGTCTTTCCATTCACTGTGGATGTCCCAGAACCCAATAGGTGCTCAATAAACAGATGCTGGCTAAGGGAATGGAAGGAGATACACTACCACGCTATGCAAAATCATATGAAATCTACTAAAATAAAAGAAAACAAAATCCCGGCGGAGAGATCGCTCCCCTGGAGCACTGCACTCACCAGACCCCATCTCGTCACTGCCCAGGTAGGAGCTGTTACTTCTCACGCTGGTGTAGGACAGGACAGAGTCTCGGTTGCTGTTACATTCACTGCGGAGGAGCAGAGAAGAAGGGCGGAGTCACCCCCCAGATCACACCTTCTGGTCCCAGCTCCCCAAACCCACTTGCCAGAGTGTAAACAAAACCCTGGGCCCCTCGACCACCGGTGCCAGAGCCGGGGGAAGACCGTTCTGGTGGGTTTTCCGTGTCTGACGGTGGGGAAACACGTGTAGGAGGACGGGGAATCGTGTCCATCTGTATGCCACGTCTGTCACTCCTCCCGTGGGACAGCCTTGTCCCTGGACACCCCTGCAGGTGCCACACCTGGCCCACGCAGCTCCACGTCCCCTCCCCAGCCTGGCTATAACCTCGCGAGGGCGGAGAGAATCCCAGGAGCTCAGAAGATACCGGGACATGAAAAACCACAGTCCTGAATTCTTTCCTTCACCTGTTTGACAACTAAAGGAACAAACCAGAGGACCCAAAAACGTAAGAATGAAAACCCTGGACAATGGACATGAGGCTCCAGGGACACAAAGTGCCCAGTTAGGCAGAAACACAACCAGTGGATCCCTGGAGACGGAAAGAATATGAACGAGGACGGGGGCAAAGGGTTTTCTGGGGAAATCCCACCGGTTCTGTGTCTTCTGAAGCACCTCTAAGATTCCACTCTCCTCGCAACAGCCAATCGTTACACAACCTTTCACTGGAGACCACAGTGCTCGTTCGCACGAGGTAAGAAATTCCATTTTCCCGCTGTACGGCTTACGATAGGAAACTAAGTTTGCAGTCTTACTTAACCCTCTAATTAGGACTTCGCTGATCTGGTTATAAGTAACTTCACCAGTAGAAAAACCATTCGGATTCTCTCAGAGTTAGGAGGGGGAAAAAAAAACAAAAACAACTAGTATCTCCCTCCTTGGATCAAGTAAAAATAAACGGTGTTTATTGCAGAAACCATATGTCTCACGTTGAGTTTTAAAACACACCGCAGACTTTGACGTTTTCTTTGCCCACATTCTGTCAACAAGCGCAGAGCAGAACGGAGGCAGAACGGGTGGACGGAGACCCCGGGGGGCCAGGCCCTGAAACGCTGGCCTCGGGGAGGAGAGCCAAAAGGGGTGTCAGGGATGTGCTTGGAGGGGCTCAGATGGCCCCCCCAGAACCAAACGGGTGAGAACTGTGCCCTCTCCCACCGCTTCCTGGCAAATGTCCCGCCGATTCCGACTTCCCACGGATCAGTGCACATCACGCCCCACGCGGTCCCCCCACGACGCCCACGGCTGTCCCCAACCTGTAGGAGTCGCGGTAGCTCATGGTGTCATGGCCTGAGTCCTCCTGATCTTCCTCAGACACCTTGAAGCAAACCTTCTTGATGCCCCCGTGGTCGGCCCTGTCCATCTCGCTCTCCTCGCTGACCAGCGGGGGGGATGAGGCCTCCTCAGCTACAGGGGGATCACAAGAGCCCCTGGAGGGGGGCTCTGTGATGGTGGACAGCAACCTGTTGGGGCAAAGGATGTAAGCTTAAGGGCGCAGGCCCACGGCCTCACCTGCCTCCACGGAGGCCCCAGGTAAGGCCCTGACCTCTGGCCTCACCTTTGACCCTAAGCACAGAGAGCCATCAACTGCTTCCCACCCCTTCCCTGAAAATCCCGCCAGTAACTCTGCAGATACACATCCACTGCCCTGCCTGCAGGGGGCGTGAGATACGGCGGGCGGGGGGTGGTCTTTATTTTCCACGGGGAAGCCAGAGAAGGCTCAAGAGCCCAGAACAGGACTGGGAAACTGAGCATGAAAGGCCCAGAGAGCCAACCTCTTCGACTCAACTCTGCTGCTTTGGTGGGAAAGCGCCACGGACGAGACACAAACAAATGGGTATGGCTGCATTCCAATAAAACTTTATTCAAAAAAACGAGCAGTGGGGTGTCTGGTGGCTCAGTCGGTGAAGCGTCTAATGTTGGCTCAGCTCGTGATCTCGTGCTCGTGAGTCCTAGCACCACACTGGGCTCTGTGCTGACAGCTCGGAGCCTGGAGCCTGCCTCAAGATTCCCTCTCTCTCTCAAAACTAAATCAACATTTAAATGAATGAATGAATGAATGAATGAATGAATGAATAAATAAATAACAAGGAGTGGGCTGGGCTAGATTTGGCCCACAGGCCATAGTCTGTCAGTCTCTGGCACAGAATATAATGGCTAAGAGCATACAGTTTTAAATCAGGCTCCAGGACCATTTCCTAGCTCAGAGACCTAAGGCGACTATTTCACCTGTCTGAGACTCAATTTCCTCATCTGTAGAATGGAGTAATGTCAGTATCTATGTGCTAGGCTGCTGTAAAGATTAAGGGACTTAAAATATGTAACATGCTTAGAAAAGCCTCTGGCACCTTGCAAGTGATCATTAAACCCTGGCTGATATAATCCTACTCCAAGTCAATTAAGGCCAGTATTATGAATAGCTCCATGTTACAGGTGAGGAAACCGAGGTTCAGAGAGGTTAAGTGACTAAGTCACACGGCTATTAAGTGACGGGGCCAGGATTCAAACCCGTGCCTCCTATCTCCAGACCCTACGCTCTTTTTCCTTTATCATGGACGATTTCCAACATACACAAAAGCCGGAGGAACGGTACGATAAACCCAGGTACCCAGCGGCTAGCCATGACAATGGCAACTCAGGGGCCACCTTTGTTTCCTCAGTCTTTCCCACGGCTTTTGCTTTCGCTGGAGTATTTAAAGTAAATCTAAGGTGTCATATAATTTCCCCCATAAATACTTCCATATGTGTCTCTAACACAGAAGGACTTTCTTTTAAAGCAACGTTCTCAACTACCCCCCACCCCTCGGAAACATTTAACAATTTGGCATCCTTCCTGAAGGGCAAACATTTAGCAATGTCCAGAAACGTTTCTATTTGTCACAAGTGAAGTGGGGGACAAGGGTGGGGGCACTATTGGCCTCCAATGCGTACAGAGCAGGGATGCCCCTAAATATTTTACAGCACACGGAACAGCCCCACGAAAAGAATAATCTGGCCCGAGACGTGAACAGTGTCAAGGCTGAGAAACCCTTTTCTAAGCACAACCAGACCGTCATCGAACCTAACAGAATTTGTAATTCCTTAACACCATCTAGTAGCATCCACATTCAAATGTCCCCAGTAGCGTCTTTTCACAGGTGGTGTGCTAAAAACAGAATCCCGACCGGGTCCAGACACTGTCTGGCTGACGTGTGTCTCAAGTCTCTCCTCCTCTTCCTCCCTGTACCCACTCCGCAACCCCCCCCCACCCCCCACCATTTATGTGTTAAAGACACTGGGTCACTTGTCTAGAATCACCCACCCTATGGATCTGGCCACCCGCATCTCTAAAACACCACCCCACCAGCCTCCATCCCCCACATCCTGTCACTGAGTAGTGAGATCTAGATGTCGATGGGACGACAGTGCATTTCCATGGGGTGTCCTGGGGCATTAACGCCAGAAGAGGCGCGTCCAGCTGTCTCTCTTTTGGCCATGTCAAAAGTATAAAGTTCCCCCAAAGCCTTTCTCCAAATAGTGCCAGCCTCTACTAACGACTGCTGCCCACATCCATTATTTTATTAGAGCAGCGGCTCTCAATGGCGGGGCGGGGCGGGGCGGGGGGTGGGGGGGACCAAGGCGGCAACTGGTGGGGCAGAAGTCCAGGCCACACAGGGTGGGTAGGGAGGTCTGCCCCCCAAGGGGCATTTGGCAACGTCTGAGAACACGTTTGGTTGTCACAGCCGTGAAACAGGCGTGCTGTGAGCATCTTCGTGAACAGAGACCAGGGGCATTGCCGAATAGCCTGTAATGTCCCCCACCGCCCCCCGCTACGGTTCTCTCGCCCACAACGTCGATGCTGCTGAGCCGGCGAACCCTGACTCCAGGCTCCCTGCCCTCTTCCCTCGGGGCCGGGCTCACCTGTTGATCTGGGTGACATACTGCTTCATTTCCTTCAGTGCTACGTCCAGTTTGGTAAAGAGCTGCAGGTACGCATCCTGGGTCTCCCGGTCCTCCTGCTTCAGTAAGAAGCTCAGGCCCCGGTCCTCCTGGCCCGGGGTTCCGTCGGCTGGCCCGAAGCCGCTGTCGTTGAGACCCTGGTGTTGGGGGTCCCCATCCACAGCAGGCAGGCACTTCCAGGATGGGGCAGCCATGGTGGTGATACAGTGTTGGGTGTAGGACATGGGGTTCAGGTGGCCTACAGTGGAGGGAGGGAGGGCTCACTTGGAAAGAGCCTCCAGGCACCCGTAAACCCCTCTGACAGAGATACCCAAACCTATTTCAAGAATCCCAATGAGGGAGAAAAATTTCCTGCTAAATATTCCTTTAATCCATCAGATCACTTGGAGAAGAAAGTTTCAGTTTGGTGCTAATATGCTTTTAAGTACCAGGATACTTTTCCTGACTGGAATTACAGACATGATGGCTGGTACTCCAGCAGCTACTTTATAATATAAGGCATCCTTCAGGATGGAAACCACATGTACAGATGGTGGGGTAGAAGGAACTTGGGTCCCTGATGACTGTGGAGCCACCATCGCAGTCCCAGACTGCTGGCCTCCAGATGGGTTTCTGTTTATGTGTCTATAGATCTGAACACAACCCCTAACAGAGACGTGAGGTTACCTTGCTCTGGGTCAAGGCCGATGAGGGAGGGTTTACGACCAAAACGGATACTGAAGGACCTGCCAACTGAGGGAGTGGTCTTGGGGTAGGACACTTCCATGAGGTTGACATGGCAATTGGTGGGGCAGAAGTCCAGGCCACACAGTGGATGGGGTTCCAGGGGAGCCTGCTTGAAGGGTGGGCTGACCCTGTTCTTCAGCTGGGCTGCAAACTGAGAAAGGTGGGGGGCACAAGGTCATGATTCAGGGGCCTGGGAATTCCGGCCCACCCCCAGCACCCACTCGATCCTAGCCCGGCCCAGACATTCAGAAACTGGACAAAACGCCAACAGCTTCAAGTGGAAAAGCGGATTCCCTTACACTGCCTTTCACTGCATCCAGATGTCAAGGAAGGTGTGGAGAAATCTGAGGCCTTCGCATACCTACCCACATTCATTCCTTCATTTTAGCTGCCCTGAGCTACCCTTGAGGAACCATCTCCCCCCAGTCCACAGTCTGTGAGGGGCAGATAAGGCTTCCCGTCCCTGAAGTGGTTGGTTCAGGGGTAGACAAGGGACCCAGGCCAAGCCAGTAAGAGTTCCCATCGAATTCCTTTTCTACGGGGGTGGCTGAGGTGAGAGCTCCTGGGGACCATTTTGCCACCACGCGAGAAGGGCCTGCCCCGAGGGTGAAGCCAACACAGGAAAGCAAAGGCACGAGGAGAGAGGCCACACTCTTGTGACGGTGCGGTATCTGTCTGAGCTCCTGGAAACAACCTTGCCTGAAATTCACCCCCGGACTTTTCAGCGAGTAACGGAAACCAATAGATGCTCCTGTTCGCTTAGTCTGAGCTGGGTTACGGCCCAGGCTGAGAGCCTGCGGGGCACAGATACCTCCTGGTAGCAGGCGATCCTCTGGCCGATGCTCTCCAGCTTGGCGTCACAGATGTTGCGGAACTCGTAGTGGGACATGGTCTTAATGTTGCTCAGGGCCATGAGCCGCCCACAGTTCTGCACAAAGACACTGTCATCTGCAGCAAAGGCCTTGAGGATCTGCACAAACACGAACCACTGAGCACTCAGCGTGCACCACGGAGGCTCTTAAGCAGTTGCCTTGTCATAGCCCTGGGAGACGGAGTCTATTACTCGCCCACTTTGCAGATGAGTAAGCTAACTACAGAGGGAAGAACCACTCTCCTAGGTCCCACAGCTACCAGGCGGGGGAGCAGAGACGACGATGCGGGGCCCCAGGCGAACTTGGAGGAAAGGGGAATCAGGCGCTCCGCCCCGCCCCCCGGGGCAGGGCAGCGCCCAGCGAGACCTTGGCAGTGAGCCCGAAGCAGCCACGGGGCTCCACGATCTTCTCCAGCACGTGGCACTTGATGCCTGCAGTGCTCACGTACTCATATACCACGCCATGCTCCAGGTGTCCGTTATCCACCGTCAGGCTGACCGCAGGGCTGTCCTCATGCAGGCTCAGCTGGGGACCCAGGGACAGCAGGGGGAAGGCTGGAAGCCAAAGGGACCGGCAACCCTGAGGAGGGGGAACCACCACCCCCCAGCCAGCCCTCCCCCGACCCCGCACCACAAACGTTTGTCATCGTCGGACACAGGGGACGATGAAGCCCGTGCTGCTGCTCTGCTCACTCTCGCCAGCCTGCTACCGTTCACCCCTTGTCCTAGGAACCCACCTTTGTGCCCCATTCCCAGTCTACGTGGCTCAGGAGATGGAAGCCCTAACCACACCCTTCCTCCCACGCACAGGCCTGGGCGATCAGCGATTCAACGTCCCCTACTCGTAAGGGTTGGTTCAGGAATGAGCATGTGACCCAAGCTAGGCCAATGAAAGTCAAATCTGGGACTTTGGTCGGATCTACAAAGAGAAGGGAACATCCTCTTTTCAACTGGATTCCAAGCTGCCAGAACCATCGCACGCAGAAAACAGCATGTAAAAGAGAAACCAACACAGAAAACAGAGAGACTCTTCATGAGACTGTACGTAAAACTGGATCGAGCCAGACCTGAAGCTTCCTTGACCCTACTCCCTTCTCAGTTTGCTGCGCCAATGTTTTTGGGTAGACCAGTTTCAGTCCTGATGGACGTGGGCCCGGAGAGTCTAAGTGATTCTTCAGAGGCCACACAGTTAGGTAGTGACATATCTAGACAAGGAAGCAGGCACAAATGGACAGGACTGCTTTCCTTTCCACCCGCTCCAAAGAGCACCTCTCAACACATGTGTCTTACCCCCTCACACTCGTATTATGACACCGCCTGTCAGTTTTTCTGTCCCCCGTCTGTTTCCCCTCGTGTCAGCACCACGAGGACAGAAACCCGGCCCACCTTGCTCACTCGTGTGTCCCCAGCTCCCAGAACCGGGTATGGCATGTAGCAGGTGCTCCTGCTTGTTGAAAAGAAGAGGAGACATGGTCAGCTCCCCTCGGCACGCTTTGCCGTCATTATCAGGGGTCCCCCACACGCTGGGGAAGAAAGCCCACAGCCCTTTCCTCTCAGAGGGCATACACCGGGCTGGGAGCTGCCAGCTGGCCTCTCCTCCCTCCCCGTCAGCCTGTCCCCTCTAGGATCCCTCCGCCAGGCTGTGTGTGCTTCAGCAGTAGGGGGATGGCTCCCCGAACGACCCCATAAACCCTGCTTCTTTGCTGTCCCTGAACGTACCAGCAGGGAGCCCACAGCCGTCGGACACAGAGGCACCCAAACCCCCTACTCTTCCCACAGCCTCTGCCCCCAGCCCAGCAGAAGTACAGGGCAGAGTCCAAAGAAGCAACTGGAGAGAATGCGTTATTATTCAAACTAAATATTCGTAGGGTGCCTACTATGTGCCAGGCACAGTTCTAGGCTCGGAGGATACGGCAAGGCAGAAAATAAACAAAACCCCTGCCCTCGCGGATCTTCTGCTCTCTAGTAGCGAAAACACCAAACACCCCCTGAGGAGGTGACATGTGAGTCGAGTTGAGAGAGGTGAAGAGCATGAGGTAAGAAGTACTCTGGAGGAGAGCATTCTATAGCCAGGGAGAACCGCAAGTGCAAAGGCCCTGGGGCAGGAGTACATTTGGTATTTAAGAGCAAGAAGCTGGCATGAATGGAGTAGAGAGGGCAAGAGGCAAAGTGCCGAGAGGGCCAGCTGGAAGGCCAGGCTGGAGCTGGAGGAAGAACTTGATCTCTGCCTGGGAGGAGCCACTGGAAGGTTCTGTTCTGTTTTTTGAGAAGAGCCCGCAGGAGGAGAAGTAAGGGAGGACAGGGAGAAGAGCAAGCAGGCAGGCATCCCAGGGACAGCTGGCAGAAAGACAGGTCTGGAGTCCAGGGCTGAGGCTGGGCTACAGAGATAAAGATGGGAACCTGGGGCAGACAGAATACTGGCCCCTGAAAGATGCCCGTGTCCTAACCCCCGGAGCCTGGAGGTATGCTGTTGTTACATGGCAAGGGGGGGGCCACGGCTGCAGATGGAATTAAGTTTGCTAAACAACTGACTTTACCATAAGGCAAAATCCAGATGATCCCGCCGTGACCACAAGGTCCCTAAGTGGATATGGAGGCAGAAAAGTCAGAATTACAGAGAGGGCAGAGTGAGGGGGACTCAGACCAACATCGCCGGCTCTGAAGATAGAGGAAAGGACCACGTGCCAAGGCTTGCAGGCAGCTTCTAGAAACTGAAAGAGGCGAGTAAATGAGTTCCCCCGCCCAGAGCCCCAGAAAGGAACACAGCTCTGCTGACACCTGACAGATGGCCCGGCGAGACTCACTTTGGACCTCTGGCCTCCAGTAACTGAAATGACAAACGCATGTTCTAAGCCACAGGTTTGTGGTACTTTGTGAAAGCTGCAATCAGAATGTGATACGAGCCAACGGCACCAGAAGAGGACCGGTCGGTCCCCTCCAGAGTCTCTACCACACTGCCCGCCCATCCCGTTACCTGAGTCGGGCTGGGGGTCCTCGCCGGGGGCCTCCTGGCTGTCTCGGGCCTCCTGGGCATCCTCGTGGGTGTGATAGACCCACTGGTACAGACCCTGCCAGGAGAGCAGAGTAAGAGGGGGGCCACGACACCAGGAGCCCAAGGAGGAAGGGACGGGGCGAAGGGCAAACCATTCCCCGACTCCAAAGCCCAGGCTTCTAGACTGCCGGTGACGTCACCTGTGGAAAGTCCTCTAAGACTTTGCTCTGTAACCTTCCTGAGGGGAGCTCCACTCATGCTCGACCCTCACCCTCTAGAGTCTGTGCTCCCTACAGAAGCCAGGGGAGGAGGGAGCCTTTGAAAATGTAGGTCAGACCCATGGGAGCAGAAACCTTGTCTCTCCTGCAGCCCCAGGGCCTACAAACATGCCAGGCACATCGTGCGGTCAGTACACCCTTACTGGATGAACCAGTGAATGAACACCCTCCCCGGGACCCCGGCCCCCAACCCAACTATAGCATCAACTTTTCCCATCAACTCTTTGCCCAACATGCCTATGCAGTGAGAAGAGAGGGTCTGATCACACCCATGGGTGGCAACCGAGACCCTGAGTTGTCAGGGCCCAGCCCCCCGGGTTCAGGGAGACAGAGCGGGCACAGGGCCCACACCCAGGTCAGCCCTGCAAGGCAGGCAGCCCCCTCCCCCACCCAAAACGCTGTGGTGCCTTCAGGCCTCTCCCCACAGAAGGCAGGAGGCCCTCAGCCCCCGACCCCGCTGAGCAGGGCTTCCCTGATCCCCTTGGCTGCTGGATGCCTCACCAGAGCCTCTTCCCCGCGGCTCCGGAATGCCTGGAAGTGCTCCAGGACCTCCAGCGCACTGTCGTTCAGCACGTTGTTGCCGTTGACCTTCAGGATGCACTGGCCGGCACAGAGCCCTGCGGCCGCAGCCTCGGAGCCTAAGGGGACAGGAGTGTTTGTGGCACACCCTAGGCGGAGAGAGAGCCCGGGGCGGCGGCAGGCAAGGGCAAGTGACCCGAGGAACACCGTCCCCCACCCCGCCCACCACCCCAACCCCCCAAACACATCCCCAGACATTCCAGCCCCATCCCTCCACCCTAGAGCCACTCTCCAACCCAGTCCAGGAGGCAGGACAGGGACCGGCACTCCCGTTTCGCAGAAGAAACTGAGGCTCAGAGAAGTAGCAGCTAGCCCAAGCTCACACGGCAAGGAAGGCTGGATTGGAACCCAGGTACGTTTCCCTCAGAGCTTCATCTCCTTCAGAATCCCTCTATGACCTGTGATACTATGACGGGATCAGCCCCATTGCGCAGACAGGAAACAAAAGGCTCAGAGAGGCAGAGTCACTTTCTCAAGGTCCCTTGGCTAGGAGAAGCCAGGATTCGAACCCAGGTTTACCAGACTTCAAGGGCATGTTTTCTCGGCTATACCCATGACTCCCAAACTACAGCTCTCGGCCCCCAGGGTTTTGTGTGGTTAATAAGAAGAGTCTTGCGCCCGGGTGGCTCAGCTGGTTGAGCATCCGACTTCGGCTCAGGTCATGATCTCAGTTTGTGGGTTCGAGCCCTGCATCAGGTTCTGTGCTGAGAGCTCAGAGCCTGGAGTCTGCTTTGGATTCTGTGTCTCCCTTGCTGCTCCTTCCCTACTCATGCTCTGTCTCTCTCTGTCTCTCAAAAAGTAAAATAAAAATGTTAAAAAAAAAAAAAAAAAAGTGGAGTCCTCAGGTGCAAAAAGGGTTACGAGTCCAGAACCTCAGACCTATCTGGTTTCATCTCCAAGAGAGAGCAACCCCTTAAACCGCATGTAAGGAGAAGGCAACGTGAAGCAGGGGTCTCTGTCAGCCCACGGGCTGGATCTGGTCACAGGGGTCTCTAACTGGGCTGGGTCTGGCTACAGGTGTCTCTAATTGGGCTAGATTTGGCCACAGGGGTCTCTAACTGTTGGCCCACGGGCTGGATCTGGCCACAGAAGTGTGGCCAAACTTCACATTTCTGGCTTCCCTTAAAAACTCAAGTCTGGCAAGAATGGCCCCACATTCCTCCATGGCAATAATGAGCCTGAGCTGAGGAAAAACTGCCCCCTTTTAAAGTGAGCATGTCTCGGGGCACCTGGGTGGCTCAGTCGGTTAAGCGTCCGACTTCGGCTCAGGTCATGATCTCACAGCTCGTGAGTTTGAGCCCCGCGTCGGGCTCTGTGCTGACAGCTCAGGACCCTGTTTCGGATTCTGTGTCCCCCTCTCTCCCTGACCCTCCTCCGCTCATGCTCTGCCTCTGTCTCAAAAATAAATATAGTGAGCATTTCTGTCTTCACCTTGCCACAGTCCCCCACCCCCACCCCCATTGCCTATGCCTTCCTCTCAGTTAGTTATCCACCTGTGCCCCCCTGAACCCCATGCCGTAAGTGCTGGTGAGGCACAGGCCTCGTGGTAATGGTTTGGAGGCCTCAACTCCTGCCACACACACAGACCAGGCCCCCAAAGCCCCCTTCTCTGTCTGTGAGGCTCACCTCTGCCCACGGCGTAGACATACGGCGGGGCGGCTCCACGGATCTGGAAGCACAGAGCCTCTGGATGGTCGGGAACTTTGATGATCCTGCACCAGGCAGCAGCAGCCATAAGGAAAAGCAGTATTACTCCCAACAGCCCAGGGGACCACGCTGGGAGACCTCTGCCTCCCAGACTTTTGAGAAATCCAGCCCAAAGTAGTAGCAATGCCAGGCTGTCAGCAACCGAAGATAAAGAAAAACCTCATTGAACCACAGCCCGTGTCTCCAGGGTCTCCGGTTCCTCAGAACCACCTGGCCCCCCCTTAGAGATTCAATCCACGCACAGAAATTCCAGAGTGCCCTCCTACACCTTCTCTGTCACTCTCTCAGTGAGAGGAGGCTTCTCGGTGGTCAGACCAGCACCACAGGCAGCGAATATTTTGTTCAGCAGATGGGAGGGTGAGAAGGGACCCAGAAGATCTTGGTGCTGACTCTAGAAAAATGCCCACACGTGTCCCCTAGGGAACAGTTTGAAAGGCCAGGTCTTGGCCATTCCGCAGGTGGAACATCAGAGAAGAGCGAGTGGCACCTGCCCAGGGCTGCACAAGGGATGACATTAATCCAGTGGCTTCGAGGCAGCTGTCTGCTTCTCCGTCAAGGGCATGTCTCCAACAATGGGCCTCAGGATCCTCCTCCCATCCCCCACCCCACACCACCTGCCGGAGAAAAAACCATCTAGGCATTTCCAGAACTTTAAGCAGGCACGTTCCCCTGGGTGATTTCTGCCACTTTCACATACCAAACTATCAATCATTTTCCCTAAATTGGCTTGCCTTCTCACTGAAATAATCTTATTTAAAACTTTCCATCACTCCCGTCAATAGGAAACTGGGAGCATTTGCCTTAAATAGAAGAGAGAAATGAAAACCAAGAGCACAATTTTTAAAATAGAAAATGCTTCTCCCTACACCTATATCTGGCATCCAACCACTGCCACGTTGGGCCGGGCTGGGCCATCAGCCTCCTTGCCTCTGCCCTGCTTCCGCCTTTACCGCTGACCATCTAGTCTCCACCTCCAGAACCTATGTCCCGTCATGCCTTGCCTCTGCTCAGAACCTTCCAGTGGCTCCTTGGTCCTTACCATGGGCACAACGTCCTACAAGGCCTGGCTTCCACGGTCTGGCGGACCTCATCACCCACCCCTCCCTCCCTCTCACTCACTCTGCTCCACCCCATCAGCTTCTTCGCTGCTCCTCAAAGACACAAGCCACGGTTCCACCCCAGGACCTTGGCACTGGCTATCTCCTCTGCCCAGAACCCTCCTCCTCCAGAAGTTCTCTTGACTCCCTCCCTTACCTCCTCGGGTCTGCCCTCAGCTCACGGTGGCATCTCTCTGACCACCACCCTCCACACAGCCATCGCCTTTCCCAGCTGTATAGACTAGCCCAAACTTACTACCACCTGGTTCAGGAGGTCTCTCGCTTTTCTTTTGTTTGGTCGTCTGTCTCCTGCTCCACCCTCCAACTAGACTGAGACCTACGAAGGGTATTAACGTGTCCATCTAGACATGGCTGGAGCCCCAGAGCCTGAAACGCCACTCGGTACACAGTGGGCGCTCGAGAACATCTGTTGGACGGATTAAAGCAGCAACATCGGAGACACGCCTGTGGAATGAGCCCCATCCTCGGGGAACCAGGACGGCTCACCCCCCTCCACCGCCACCCCTGGCAGGCAGTCAGTGCCCCAACCTCAGAGGGAGACTGGCCCCGCACACCCCACCGCGAGGACACTCACTCTTTGGCCTTGGTGGCCACCAGGAGGCGCAGCGGGCGGCGGGAGCAGAAAGACTGGTTGAGGATGGACTCCACCTCGGCAAAGGGCCTCAGGAACACCAGGTCCTCGTTGATGGAGTAGATCTTCCGCCCCACCTGCAGGCCGGCCATCTAGGCGGGGGGAGACACCCACACCAGGTCACCAGCCTCCTCCCCGGCCAAGGAACCCCGACTGCGTGCGGGCAGCACAGAGCCAGGCCCGGGGACCCAGCGGGACCCGGACTGAGCCCACCGGGGCAGCCCCGCTCCCCGCTGTGGCAAGCAGGTCGGCGGCTGGTGAGACGAGGTCCCGGCCAACGAGCTCTGAAGGGAAGGCTGCCGCAGGCACCACAGGAAAGACATCTTTCCTTGAGGAGAAACCGCGGTGGCCGGTCCCCTGCTTCCCACCTGCCGTGTGGGGACACAGGGCATCGAACTGGGGCAGCCACCCACCCTGTGCCCTTGATGGCTCGGCCGGGAAACTCAGAGGTGCTGACCCCGAACCAAGACCCCCAGTCACCTCCTTCTAACCGTTACGTCAGGGCTCCCGGGAGGCGAGCACGCGGCTCCCTGTAACCAGAAGCGCCTCCAGTGGTTCAAGGACACAAGCGCAGCGCCTGGGTGACAGGTGCCTCTCCCCACCCACCTCCACACGCCCCAGAACGGCTCAGGGGACGGGGGCCGAATCCCTGGCCTGCCAGACTCTCTCCCCTCCCTCCTCTACATGTCGCGGACATGGCAGAGCCACCGACGTGCCCTGGGCAAGCCACTGATCGTTAGTTTGTCCATCATCACAGCTGACGTGGAAAACTACCTGATTCAGAAACCTGCTCTTCTCGTGCACCTCTGCACAAGGCCATGATGGGAGCCGGGGGCACGCACACTAGGGATGGGAAGGAGGGAGGGAGAATGGGTAGGTGGGTGGATGGACGGATGGATGGATGGATGGATAGATGGGAAGGAAGGAGGGAAAATGAGTAGATGGGTGAGTGGATGGATGGATGGATGGATGTGAAAGAGGGAGGGAGAATGGGTGGATGGATGGATGGATGGATGGATGGATGGATGGATGGATGGGAAGGGGGGAGGGAGAATGGGTAGGTGGGTGAGTGGATGGATGGATGGATGGATGGATGGATGGATGGATGGATGGGAAGGAGGGAGGGAGAATGGGTGGGTGGATGGATGGATGGATGGATGGATGGATGGATGGATGGATGGGAAGAAGGGAGGGAGAATGGGTGGGTGGATGGATGGATAGATGGATGGATGGATGAATGGATGGACGGATGGATGGGAAGGAGGGAGGGAGAATGGGTGGGTGGATGGATGGATGGATGGATGGATGGATGGATGGGAACGAGGGAGGGAGAATGGGTGGGTGGATGGATGGATGGATGGATGGATGGATGGGAAGGAGAGAGGGAGAATGGGTGGGTGGATGGATGGATGGATGGATGGGAAGGAGGGAGGGAGAATGGGTGGGTGGGTGGGTGGATGGATGGGAGGGAGGAAGGAAGATAGATGGGTAGATGTATGGGTGGGAAAGAGGGAGGGAGAATGGGTAGGTGGATGGATGGATGGAGCAGGGGGCTCTATCGCGGATCCCCCAGAGACCGCAGGTAAGCCCGCCCCGGACTCAGTTTCCCCACACGGCAATGAGCAAGGAGGAAGCACCGACACGGCAGGTGGCCCCTCTGAGAAGCCTCACCTCAGCCAGCGAGCCCCTCTGGACCGACTTCACCACCACGGCCTTGTTCTTCTCCTCGATGTCAAAGCCGTAGTCTTCCTCCTGGGGCAGGATCTGAGGGCCCAAGGCGGGAGAGACCCAGTGAGGCAGTGGGGGGAGGAGGGGGCTTGCAGCCAGCCCTGCCGTGGCCCCAAGACCAAGGCCCCAGGACCGTGATCCTGCCGGCTCCTTGTGCCCCAGATCTACACGGAGTAGGGGTGCACGGCAGGATAAAGCTATGAACAGCACCCAGTACACGGCAGGTGCCCAACATGTATCTGTCAAGTGAAGACACCATCTGGCTCCCACGTCAGGCTGCTGCTGATCACATATTTTTTTTTACTTTTCACTGCCCGGCGCCCCTGTCTCCTCCCAACCTGCAGACCGAGTCCCCTAGGTTATACACCACCGTCTCCCCATTTGCCGGCAGACTGACGTGCTCGGTAAAAATCTGCTGGCTTAACGAATAAAACAGATCCAAAGGTGTCCAGCCACTGAGGACCTGGGGACAGGCCAGGAGTTTAGGGAGGAGCAGTCCCATTGCAGGACGGCAGGAGGTTCGGGAGGTTCGAGGATTCGGTGGTGGTGCGGATGCAGAGAAATGCATTTGTGTGTTCAACAAATACTTGCTGAGCTGCTGCCTATGACATGACCAAGGTACGTTACTGGGCACTAGAAACAGTGTTGAACAAGACAGTTCCTGCCCTGCTGCAGCCAACTGTCTAGTGGGGAAGAAAGACTACAAACAAATAAGTAAAGAAATACAGAATGCGATGCAGACGGTGTGTGCAGTCTGAATGAAAATAAAGCACTTAAAGTGATAAACGTGGAAGGGGGGGGGGCGGAGGAGAGGCTATCTGAGCTGAGACCTGGATGAAATGAGGGACAGAACTTTATGAAGAGTGGAAAAAGTGTTCCAGGCAGAGGGCACAGCATGTGCAAAGGCCCTGAATCAGGCCCACAGGACTAGAGCATAAGAAAGGAGATCAGAGGGAGGGGAGAACACAGGAGATGAAGCTGGAAAGGCAGAGAGAGTCTTATGAACTGTGATGAGAGACTGGATTTTACCCCAAGTGTGATGGGGAGCACTGGCAGGCTTTATGGTGGGAGAAACGGGAATTCCCATATTTATGGGGCCCCTGTAAGTACGAAAGGAGAGAAGTTAAGACTTCTCTCTTGTATTAGGCAGACTTCAGCCCCATCTCTGGCTGTGGCAGGAGACCTAATCTGCTGAGCACCTCTCTTGATGGCCTCCTGTGGACCAAGCAAGAAGACAGAGGCCGCTAGTTATCAACAGGCAAAAAAGCAGGATTTGGTGGGCGAGGCTGAGTGAAAGATCTGAATAGGCTGATAAACGTCCTCCCTCAACTACCAGGATATTTACAGCAAATGCACATGGACAGGGCACCAGCCCAGAAGACCTAAGGCCTCGGATGAGCCATTTCAGGAGGCCAACCTCTCTGCACAATGCTAAGCTGGGACGTGGGGTGGGCAAGGGAAGAAGGAAAGGAAAAGAAAGGGAGCCAGCAAGCCCAAACTCTTTCTAAAGAAGGTCGTCTTGGCCAGAGAAGTGTCACCAGCCACCACCAAGAATCCCCACATCGGGTGCTCAGAGTTGAGCCCAACTTCTCTAGCCATAATCGGAAGGTCACCCGGCTCCCAGTCTGCAGCCGGGTCTGGGAAGGCTGATGCACACTTGGGCTCTGCTCCTACCAGCAGGCGCTTGGCCAGAATGTTCTCCACCAGCTTGAAGTCATTGCGCAGCTGTTTGTTCTTGCTGCTGGTTCCCTCCATCTCCTCGTCTGCGTGGAAGCGGAAATACTGGGACTCGTCCTTGAACTCACTCTTCTCCAGCACTGCAAACCCACAGACACACAGCACATGGTCAGGCTCACAAGGGAAGGTTTCAGCAACACTTGCCAACTGGCCACTGTGGGCTGGAACCAACCCTTGGGCAAGTTTTCTTTGGCTAGCACAGTGTTTCATTCAATAGAAGCATGTGCCAACACTAACGTATTAGGATATTTCACATAATAGTCTCGCTTTCTGACTTCTCTTGAAAAATCTGAACTTGTCCCATCTGCTGTGAAGACAATATTACAAAGCCGTAGTAACAAAAATAGCGTGGAATTATAGCTGAAACAGATAAAGAACCAGCGGAAGAAAACAGAAATCACATAATAGGATCATGTGTTCATGGAAACTTAGTATATGATAATGATGATCACGTGGAGTATTCCACAGATGATATAGGGGAAAAACTGACTCACAGGGAAAAATAAAAGCAGATCCCTACCTCACACCATATACAACAAAAAACTCCTGATGGATTAAAGACCTAAAAATAAGAACAGGAAAACTAAAGCTCACCAAACAAAATGTAAAATATCTTTGTCCTAGGGTAGAAAGAGTTCACACACAAGACCTCCCAAAAAAGCAATATAATAAAATTAAGAACTTCGGTTCAATAACAAGACCATAGGCAAATGGCAGATTCAAAAGTAACATAATGTCTAAAACCAAAAAGGAATAAATATCTACAATATAAAAGAAACCACCAAATCAACCAGAGAAAGCTGTAAAACACAGATAAAAACGGGAAAAGAATATGAACAGGCAACTACCAGATGGGGAAACCCAAGCGGGCAGCAAGTAGATGAAAAGGAGTCCAGCCTCACTAACAATCAGAAACAGACCATGATGAGACATTTTAGACTGCAGATTAGCAAACCCTAAAGGCCAAATGTGGCCCGCTATCTCTTTTTATAAATAAAGTTTTATTGGGACACAACCACATCCATTCATTTACGTATGTTATAGGGCTGCTTTTATGTCACAGTGACAGAGCTGAATAACTGCAAAAGGCTGTATGGCCTACAAAGCCTAAAATTTATACTATCCGGCCTATGCAGAAGAAGTTTCCCGATCTCTGCTCTAAAAGACAGAAAATGAATAAAAACAACTGGTAACAACCAGCATGGGATATGATCCCTGTGAGTTACAGTTGAACTAAGTTACCAGGGCCAGGCACACTTGGATTCATTTACTCCCGGGACAAGGAAGGATCTGCTGCACTCCTCTTACAGGTGGGGGAACTAAGGCCCAGAGAAGGTAACTAAACTGCCCAAGGTCACACAGCAGGTAGGCTCCCCCTTTTCACCACACTGCCCAGCCTGCCCTTTCAGAAAGGGGGAGATCCAGGCTCGGTCTGGTGAAAGCAATTGTCCGAAGTCAGCAGGCCCCCGAAAGAAGGAAAACCAGCTGCCTGAGCTTCGCGATGTCCCCGCCATCCCTGAAGGCAGAGGCTGTGTCCCGATTTGGTGGCTACGTGAAAAGCAGCAGAAGGCAATCCTTTCCTTCTCCCTCTTTCCCAGGACATCTAGCTGTTTGTGTCTTTCTCCGGCCACCCCTATTACCTCTTTGGAGAAAGCAGACACACAAATTGCTGCTTTGCCCAGAGCCGGGGGGTAGCCAGGCCCCGGGGGGCCGGCTGGCTTCACCTCCACTGTAAACACGAAGCGGAAAGACTCTGGGAGGTAGGAGGAAGAAGCGTGTTGTGTCTTGGGAGAAATGTTTGGGGAAACAGCTGGAATCTCAGAGTCCAGGAGCTCAGCCAGGTGAGGTCCCCCACTCGCAGATCCAGGTTTCGGTCAAGGCCTCTGGCCGGGTTCGAACCCCTGCTCGGACCCTGCCCAACTTCATGTCCCCTTAGCCTCTGTGAACCTCTGCTTCCTCATCTATGGGCATCATAACACCACCAGCTTCCAGGGAGTGGGGAATTAGGTGGTGAGCCTCAGTTTCCCTGTATGTGCCTAAGTGAAAGGCTGGACCATCAGCCTCTCAGGGCCCTCCCTGAGGACACCTCAGGGCCCGGGAGCTCAGGGCAGACGCCTCGGGAGGCGCCACATGGGCCGTACCTACACCCTCCGCTCTGCACCCTAACCTGCATTTTGCAGCAGCCACAGCCCTAGGATCTGGCCCCTTTCTATTTTAGCTCATTTCTGAGTTCGTGGCAGGGAACAGGGGAGCAGGGGCCACGCCCTGCAATTTCTCTCCCTGAGGGTGTTGGCATTGCCTGGGAGTCACCCCCCGCAGAATGTCCTCGGCCAGCGGCCTTCCCAGAATAGCAGCTGGGGTGGACCCCTAATTACTCTCACCCACAAATGAGAGGTTCTGCCCAGCTGATTGGTGGGAAGGACAGAGCTGTCAGAGGGCGCCGCGGGGAACAGAGCAGCTTCTGGGAATGAGGGACTTTGGTGAGAGGAGCCGATGGACGGGAATGACCCTGGCTGGGCCCGACCTGCCCAGCTCAGCCGGGGAAACAGGCAGCTGGGAGTGTGTCCTAACCCCTAACTGCACAGAGCCATGGGCATGTTGAGCTCAGAGGAAGAGGGGACGACAAGGCCTCCAGGGGAAAGCTGGGGAAACTGAGGCACAGAGAAGGCCAGAGGTTTATTGGGAGTCAGCTGAGTCAGGGCTGGAACCAGGCCTGCTGGCTACAAGACAGGGGAGGCACCTGACGACCTGCCGTCCCACCGGCACATTTCTCATCCTGCCGAAGGGACAGCAAATCCAGCAGCTAGACCAGGAGTGGAAAACTGTGGCCCACTGCCTGTTTTTCTAAATAAGGTTTACTGGCACACAGCCACGCCCACTTAGTTAAGTATTACCTGTAGCTGCTTTAATGCTACACTAGCTGTTAACAGAGGCTCCACGGCCTGCAAAGCCTGAAATATTTACTGTCTGGTCCTTTGCACAGAGAGTTCTCTGACCTCTGAGTTAGAGCATAAAGCAGAAGCTGGCAGGAGGAATGGACAGAAGACCCACCCGAGGCTCACCCCTCCAACTGCAGCGGGCCGCAAGCCACATCATCCCTCCCCTGGAGTATCAGAGTCGCTTGGGCACTGGCCTCTCTCCTTCCGCCCTCAACCCCGCGGGCGCTCTCCACCGCCCTGCAGAGGGATCAAGCACGTGCCTCCCCTGCTCAGAACCCTGCCAGGACTGCCACTGCACTGGAGTCAGAGTCAAAGTCCTCCTCACATGCCCGTGCTGTTCCAGAACACAGACTCCTGTCATTGTTTGATTCACGCACCTGCACCCGCTCATGCACACTAGGCTGTGATCCTAGCAAGGTGCCTGCACCAGCTGGAAAACAGCAGCATGAACAAAACCCAGGGAAGAGGGGAATATTAGTCTAACAGGGAGAGAACAGCCCCATGAAGAAGAGTGAATGAGCTAAGCACCCAGTGAGGAAGGAGAGCAGCCATCCAGGCGGGATGTCTGGGGAAGCCTGGGGAGGTGTGAACCCAGCAGAAACACTGAGTGAGTTGGGGGCTGGGGGGGGTGAGGCAGGTCGGGCACCCCAGGCAAGGGAAACTGTGAGAGCCAAAGCCACAGGGAGAGTTCTAGAAGTGGGGGTTCTTTGGTGGGAGTTAAAAGTCTACCTGTCCTCCTGAGAGCGTAGGAGCCTCAGGGCTCCCCCGGGGCCAGCAGGAGGGAAGGTCACAGACCCCAGTGGCTGAGCGTGTGGCCTGTAAACCCCGTCCGCCTCGGTTCCAATCCCAGCTCCGACTTGCTATGTGACCTTGAGCAAGTTTCTTAACAATCTGGGCTTCCATTTCCTCACTTATAAATAGGGATGATACTAATACCAACAACTAATTAAGGCCAGGCACACGAAGAATTAACTTCTGTTTAAATTTGAAATGGAGTCAACAGGACCAATCCCTCCCTCCTTCTCCCCACCTTCCCACCTCAGGATCATCTCAGGACTGCCCACCCCTCTCCCCGCTTCACGTGCTTCTCCTGTGGAAAGAACAGTGACTTACCTAAGGGGTCAGGCCAGGGAGAGGGGTGCAAATGTCCCGGCTCAGCTCCCTTCCCCTCACACTTACAACCTGCCTGTCCTCTGTCCCCACAGACCCCGGTCCTCTCCTCCCCGTGGAAACCCGTGGGCCAGGCCTCAACGATCCGGCCTCACTGCCCACCCGGAGGCCGCATCCCTTCTAGGAGAGCATAGGAAGCCCACAGTTTTGACCTCAGATCCAATCCATTTTCCAGTCAAGCATTACCAGCCAACCACCCTGGTCCCTACTGAAGCCCTGAGGTGATCTCTCAATCAGGGCAGAAGTGAGAGGGGGAAGGAGGGGGCTTCCTGAGACACCCCAAACCCCCGGCAGCCTCCAGGCCCACACCCAGCATCCAGCCTGGGCTCACCGTGGGCAGGCTGGACAGTCTCCAGCCCACCATGTGCTCTCTCTGGACCTCAGCTCCCCACCCTTCCATAAAACACACCAGGGACCAGAGTCCCTACTAGGTTTTCTATCCCAGGACACACACCCCAGGGGACACCCAGGTGGCTCAGTCGGCTGAGCATCCAACTCTTGGTTTCAGCTCAGGTCACGATCTCAGGGTCGTGGGATCCAGCCCCACATCAGGCTCTGCACCGACAGCATACAGCCTGCTTGAGATTCTCTCTCTCTCTCTCTCTCTCTCTCTCCCCCTCTGCCCCTTTCCCCCCACCCTCTCTCTCCCTCTGAAGTTAAAAAGAAAAAAAAAAATCATTTAGCAGGGCAGACCCCCGCTCCCAGGAGGCCGGGCTGAAGAGAAGGGACAGATTACCGTGGTGCATGAAGCCGTTGTTACACAGGCCCACACCGAGCGTCACGGCCTCCTCGCGCGTCTGGCAATCACCCTGGAGCGGAACGAGAAGGGAGGGCGTTAGGTGAACCTTCACTTGAGGGGCTGAGTGAGGCTGCTGAGAAGCCCAACACCACCCTCAGAACGCAGGCTGTACAAGGGCAGGGACTCGTGTCTGTTTTCTGTAAGGGAGCATCACCCAAACAAGTTCGTGGCTACTGTTAATAGTGAAACAAGAAAATTCAGAGTAGCTGGGATAAATACATTGTGTCTTGTGCCACAAACACCACAAGGGAGAGACGGAGATCTCGCGTGTGGCAGACCCTGTCGGTTGCCTAGCAGCAACCCTCTCCCCAACCTCACACTAGTACCGAAACCCTCACGACCGAAGCCGGCCACGCGGCCGTGAACACCCTTGCTCCCCTGCAGCTAGACGTGGCCAGTGAGACAGAAGCAGAGGCTGTTGGTAGAAAGCTCTGGCAAAAACCCTCGGTCCCTGGCCTTCCATTTTCTTCTTCCTGCTTGGAACAAAGAGGGGACGGCTGGAGCTCCTGCAGTCCTCCTAGGCCACAATAGGACTCGGAGGACCAAAACATGCCAAGCATGGCAGGGCAGGAAGAAACACAGAGTGTGGTCCCCAAAGGTCTCGTGAGGCCACCCTGGCAGCTCCAGACCACCCAGCTCTGGGCTCCTCTCACAGCAAAGGAAAATAAACTGCAAGTTTGTATCAGCCTCTGTAGCCGGGATCTTCGACACTAGCCCCAAAGCCCCGTTCCTAACTGAACCAGCTGCAGCCAGGGAGACACCAGGGGATTCTGGAAAATACCTCCCTCCCTGATAAAAGGGGAAGCAGCACCATCCCTCCCGTGCCCGGGACACAGTCACGAGAGGGAGCAACGCGTAGGGCTACAGAGCCGACCCCTGGACACTGCTGAGGACGGCGGAACGAAGGACGGAAGGTTCCCGGCAGGTGGCATGGCTGCTACGGGGCGCGGTTATCTGCTCGGGCCACCGTCCGGCTGGGCTGTCTGTTCTTGCAAATGAAAACGCTCCTGACTGGCACAGTCCAAGTTTGGCTCATCTCAGGGCTTTCCCAAGGAGGGGACGTCCAAGCCCAAATAAGCAGGAACAGACTGTGGCCTCGTGGGCACCACCTCGGGGGCCGACTCTCCCATGTGGAACATCGTCTTGCTGGGACAGCCCCACGAGGTCTTGCACCCACCCCCCCACCACCACCCCCGCCGACCCAGGCCAGGTCGAGGACACAGCGTCCGTGCAAAGCGAGAGTGATGCTCCCACCGGCCGCAGGAACATGACCCGTAGGCGGAGGAGCCCAAGGAGAGGGAACAGCTGGCGTGGAGTCTTCCCAAGAGTTGTGCCCCGAAGATGGTGCCCGCCGCTCCTGCTCCCTAGAAGCCGGGGACTTCCAGGTGTCAGTTCTTTCTAAGTAAGGCCGGCTCCCAGGTCTCCCCCGGACTTTGTGGATGCTCCTTAACCTTCTAAGGGGCCCCTCTCCTCCCGCCCCGGCCCCGTCCTTGAGTTCGCCAGAATCTGTTTCTGGTTCTTGCAAAGCAAACAATCCCGGTTCGTCAGGCGAATCGTGAGTTGTGTGGCCCGTGGGGACAAGGGAAGGGGCAAGCGGTTGGGTGACAGGCAGAGAAAACAGCACGGACGAAGGTCCAGAGGCGGGATGAAGCTTGTAGCACAAAAGGCAGCCTGGCCAATAGGGAGGGGGTGCGTGAGGTCAGCTGCATCAGGGCAAAGAGATGTTGCGTTCCCTGCCGAATCCTAAGTGCTCAGGGAAGTAAGGCCTGGCATACAGGAGGCGCTCGATAAATGTTCAGTGATTGAAGAGAGGTGCTGTCAGCAGGAGCCAAATCACGCAGAGGCCTGTAGCCAGGTCAGTGAGCTTCAACTACGTTCAGATGGCCACAGGACCCGACCACCTCTCACTTCAACGACTTCTAAAGTAAGAAGCTGTTTCGAGAGACGCTCGCCTCCACAGTCCCCTACGCCCTCCACCAGCAGCCGAGGGGCCGGCGAGGGAGTCTCCCAGCCCAAGGAGAAATGAGTGCCAGAGGCTGCGGCTCAGACTCAGAGCCCAGGGCCCGGGGCAGGCACTGGCCTCCATGTTTCAGTGCACGGGCTGCCCTGGACCGGCTGGAGGAAGAGAAATCTCTCCTGTGGGGACCGCAGGCCTGTGGCTGGGGAGGGCTGTGTGCACAGAGCCCGGCCAAGGGAGGTGGGCATCCCCGAGGGAGGCTGTATCCGGAGCAGCCGCCCCCCTGGCTGTGAGGGGCCAGCGGGGGAGGCCGAGCCGGGGCCCAGGTGGCAAGCAGGCCCAGATCTGCAGCCCGGGCGGCCCCGGCAGGCGTCTGGAGCCCACCTGGCTTTCTGAAGCGCTCACAATCTGGGCTCCCAGCCCATCCCTGCCCCCTTCCCACAGGGCCCTGGGGTGACGCACAGGGAGGTTCCTAAAGCTAGAACAACAGCAGGATTCTGAGGCCAACCCCCCCGGACACCTGAAAAGAAAGCCCCTTACCCCACATGCCGCCAAGCTGTGGGAAAACCTCAAGTCGCCGCTTTCTCCCCTCCCAGAGGAAGGCGCAGGCACGCACAGGCCTGGGCCACTGCACCGCCATGCTGCCCTCGTCTCCCCCACCTGCCCACCAGCCCCCGTGCTGGGGCTCCAGCGACACTGGCCTCCCCGCTAGTCCTTCACAAACTACACATGCCCCCGCCCCAGGGCCTTTGCACTGGCTCCGTCCGCCCCCCGGCATGCCCTGCCCCGGCTTTTTAGGTCTCAGCGCCCCAGTCATCTCCTCAGAGTGGTCCTCCTGTTCCTCAGAGGACCCCCTAAAGTAGTTCCCCACCCTCCACCACCCATCCTCTCAACAGATATTCATATCCTGTTACACGCTCATGACCTTGTGGCACACCTGTGCTGCACCTGTCACCGTGGGAAACAGACATCCCTTCAGGGCACTGCTCTCGGGGGAGAGTCAGCACCCACTGTCCCCTGTCCTTGGGCTTCTCCAAATAAGCGAACGTGGTTTAAGGTCTGTCTCTCACTAGAACGTCAGCTACACGTGAGAGCAACAGTGCTCGTCAGGGTTGCCCATCTCCCCCACGGCACCTAGCACTTAGTGGGCCACAAGCAATCTCCATCGAAAGGAAGGGGAGGGGAGGGAAGGGAGGGGGGAGGGGGAGGGGGAGGGGCGGGAAGGGAAGGGAAGGGAAGGGAAGGGAAGGGAAGGGAAGGGAAGGGAAGGGAAAGGGAAGGGAAGGGAAGGGAAGGGAAGGGAAGGGAAGGGAAGGGAAGGGAAGGGAAGGGAAGGAAAGGAAAGGAAAGGAAAGGAAAGGAAAGGAAAGGAAAGGAAAGGAAAGGAAAGGAAAGGAAAGGAAAGGAAAGGAAAGGAAAGACATGGAAACTGATCCCGAACTCCCCTCCACCTGCCTCAGTTTCTGTATCTCTAAAATGGGGGGAAACAGTAGTGTCCGCACCCCACAGAGTTCTTATGAGAATTAAATGAGATGCTTCATGTGACACTCAGGACCCAACACCCGGCATGCAGGGGGCAGTTGATAAACGTTAGCTATTCTTGCTCGGTGATCTCCCATCGGAGAGCCACCTGGGATGAAGGGGGCAAAGCAGGGCCGGGAGAAGGGACGCTGGGCGCAACTTACACAGGGCTTCGGAAGGCTCCTTGCCCGTGAACCGTGAAACCCCATGACAATGCCCGAGGATGCTTCTCACTGACCCACAGCGTGCCAGGCACTGCACGGTCTCACTCCATCTTGACTGTCAACCCAGAGGCAATCACTCTTGTCATGAATCCCATTTAACAGATGAAGAGATTGAGGCACGGCCGGGCTTGTACTTGTCCTAGGTTACACCATGAGAAAGAAATCTTCTCAGAGCTGGACCCTCCCCCCGCCGTCACGTTACAGATAAGAAAACTGAGGCTCTAAGAGGACAAGTTAGTAGTTGCCCAGGGTTGTGGCCAGGGGCTCCTGTCACGTCCCCATCTATGCTTTTTTTTCCCCTCTGCCGGTACCTCGAGCCACCGGCCTGGCCCCTTTCCCCTCCCTGCTGAAAACCCTACACCATCAGCACTCACCATCTGCCTGATTGTGGGGGTGAGTGTGGCGGGCGCTCCATGGAACACACTTGTGCCCTCCTGCACCTGGCTCCTGGCCCTTCCGCCCTAGCCCACTGACCCCCTTCCCTCCACCTGACGGCCGCAGCCCGGGGCATCCTCGAGCCCAGGCAGCAGAGACCGAAAACCATGCAGCAGAGGCTTTCCCAGGTTTACCTCCCTACGTGGCCCTGGCCGTGACCACGGGAAGCTTCACTTCGTCACTGGCATTTTTTAATTCTCAGATTTGCCCTCGGTTTTCCAAGGCCTCTGCCACCCCTGGGCGGTGCTCCCAGCACAGACTGCCCAGTATACACTACAATCAATACAGAAGCCTATTCCTACCATTATTTTCATTATTACCTATTATCTAGTATCAAGGCATCATAACAGCCCCCCACACACACACACATACACAATTCTGTAAGAGTGATACACTTCTGTGTGTCCTGAGGCAAGTTACATAGCTTAAGCCTCAGTTTCCTCATCAGTAAAATGGGAATAGTAACTGTTTTCTCAGGCTGTTCTGAGGATTAAATGAGATAATGCCCAGAGATGATCGGAACGGACACAGGGCCCAGCTTGTCTACTGAAGGGCTAATAACCCCCTTACCTTCAGACTTCAAAGAACTGACTTGTCCCAGCAGTGGGTAGGGGGCCCCTCTCCCAGCCCCAAAGAATGAATTCTGAGGAATTCTAAGCCACTCTCACCAATCCCTGTCCTCCTCCCCAGGGAATGGTTTAGAGGTACACATAGGTCCCATCTGGCCAAAGAGACCTAAGAGGAAGACGACGGGGGAGAGCTGGGGGCTGGGGGAAGTGTCCTCAAACAAACAGAGTGAGAACCCTCTCCCCAACTGCTCCTGCCACCTGCCTTTGGCCACAGGTCTACACAGATGTGATGCCTGGAGCTATGGCAGCCATCGTAGGATTAGGGGGCAACTGGCAAGAAGACAGGAAAACAGAAAGACAGGAGGAGCCTGAGTGCAAATGGCATTTCGAGCTCTAGGACCATGAACCCGGGACGCCTCATTCTGTGAGAGGAAAAGGTGTTTACTGTCTACATCAGAGTTCCTATTATATGCAGCCAAAAGCTTTTCTGGCTGATCCAATAGGTTGCCATGAACATTTTGTTTCAAGGAGCAGAATGATCTAAAAGTTCGAAATGAAGATGTGTTCAAAGCAAAATTACCCTCCTGAGCTACACAATTACGGGTTTCCTCCTTGAATTTCCTGCAAAGGTACAAGGTAGGAATAACTCTTGAAATCAAGGCTCGCGGTAACTAGTCCTCAAGGTCACATCCTTATCACCAACCTCTCCCCACAGCCACCCACACACATGCCCTCCTGCCCCTTTCCCAAGGCCACATGCCCGCTGCCTTTCAGTCGGCCTCCTGCGTCAGCTCTGTGTCCCCAGACCAGGCCGAGCCACGGGAGGTCTGCTGAAGTAGACAGACACGTTTACTCAACTGAGACCCTCATTCCAACATCCTTCTCCTGCCTCCACGTCCAACAAGACGCTGGTTGGGGGGCGGGGGGGGGGGGGGTGCGTGAAGGTCCCCAGGACCAACTAGCAATGACTCAGGCTACTCCAGGGCACCTTGGGCCAGGACCACGGCCTCTCTGACAGCACTGGCCATGAGCACAACCTCCCCGTGCCTGATGCCAAGCTGGTCCTTCTCCAGGCCAGAGTGCTCTGGGATGCCGTCCTGAGCCTCCCCCGCTCGGCCTAGGACCTGGGGGTCTGGGAGACTCCTCTCTGTCTCTCGCCTCCCGCACCCCATCCACCCATCGGCAAACTCTCTTAGGTCTACTTCCAAAAACTCTAGAATCTGATGTCTCCCACCTTTCCCGCGGCCACCCAGCTCTCAGCCACCGTGTCCCCCGCCTGGAGTCCTGAAGCCACCTTCTCCCCAGGCTCCCTTCTGCCGGCCTCGGCCCCCTCACGGCCCATGCTCCACAGAGGGATCTTACCCCCGCCAAAGTCAGTGCTATCCCTTCTGTGCTCAGAGCCCGAAGTGGTGGGAACCCTCCCAGAGCCCTCCCCAGCACCCCCCGTGCCTTCCGTCCACGCCCCCCACCGCCCTCAGACACACCAAGCTCACCCCGCTTGGAGCCTCCGAGCTGCTGTCCCCCCCAGAAGGCTCCACCCCCAGGCGTCCCCCTGGCTTGTTCCCCACCCCCCTCAGGTCTCTGTTCAAATGTCCCTACTCAACACAGCCTTCTAGGTCCACCACGAAAACTGTACTGCCCCCACCCATGTGAAGGGTAAATGCCCCCCACCACGGCCCCCACACACTCTACCCCCCAGCCCCCAGCTAACACAGATGTATTTTATTCTCGTTTTATTGATCAACTGTCTGCCCTAGCCCTCACCAGAATTTGAGACCCATAAGGCCAGCGACTTTTGTCTATCGCTGCTGTGTCCCCGGAACCCAAACCGGTGCCTGGTACCCAGTAGGTGCTCAAAAGAGAAAAGAGATGAACTAATGAGCACGCTCGTTGAATTTCTCTACACCCTCTCCTGACTTCTCATTTTAAATCCTGCCAAAGCGGACAAGGAACAGAGTAACTGCAGTGCAGAGGCCAGCTGAGCGCCTGGCATGCCAGGTCGGCCCCTTCATCCACCTGCCCCCGCTGGGAAGTCCTGTGGGCACCCCAAAGCGGCGCCTTCCCGCTCCAGAGAACACTCCGTTTTCCCAGGCACGCAGGGGTTCCTCTGCCTGATTCTCATCACTGCACATGGTCCTTCCAGCCACCGACGTGCCGGAGCCCCAGGACGCATCCCTGCTTCTCATCCTACCCCTCATCAGTGCGTCCTGCGCGCCCCATCTCCAGACATTTCTCAGACCCGCTGACCTGTCACCACCTCGGTGACCCGCCTCCCTCCCAACCCGGGCCTGGGCTCCGCCGCTCAGGGCAAAGTCCACATCATGCTTGGAAACCAACGCTCAGCCGCTCAGCCGTGGGCCCCCGTGGAGCTCAGGAAACAGGAGGGCCCAGAAACGGCCAAGGCGGTGAGAAGCGGCTGTTTCAGAGAACCCGAACCCAGGCAGGTCTGCAAGCAAAGGGCTTAAACCACAAAAGAAACCGCCCCGGTGGGGGCCCCATGGACCTGCCCGTCCCCCTCCCCTCCTCGCTGGCTGTTTCCTGATCTTATCGTTCCTGCGCCCCCAAATCCCTCCGCAATTTCCTCAGCCTTCCACACCGCATGTAATTTGGAGCCTCCTTGAATCCCCTGTGCAGGAGAGGAGTAGTGATAGTAAGAGTCACATTTACTGAGCAGTTAACTCTGGGCCAGGGGCCATTCTAAGCGCTTGACACGATTAACTCACTGAATCCTCAAAATTACCTGAAGCGGGAGGTACTGTTTTTTGCTTCACTTTACAGGTGTGGAGAGTGAGGCACAGAGAGGCGAAGAGCCTTGTCCAAGATCACTCAGCGAGGCAGACGCCAAGCTGGCATCTTCCCCAGGTCCGTCTGGCTCTAACTGAAGCACGTGCCGGTCTCGCGGGGTCCCGAGGGAGGGGAGTGTGACACAAGGGTGAGGTGCTCTGCCCTCTCCAGATGTGCAAAACCGAATTCAGATCCAGGGCTGTTTCACGACCTCCCGGGTCTTAGAGTCCCACACCACGGCGAACATGTTAAAACGCACCCACCTCCTACATTAAATATGCCGTTCTGGCCTGAAAACATTTTTTCAAGGATTTTTCCTAAACTCGCTTTTGAGGTTATTTGGGGCCAAGAAACATTTACTTTACAGACTGGCTACGATCTCCAGGCAATCATCAGGGATTGTGTGACATGAGAAAATCCCGCCAGCACATTATTTCCAAATGCAATGAGGTTTTTCTGAATGCTAAATTTAACAATTAGGGAGGCTGACAGAGAGCTGCGCTCTGTACGCGTTTAAACATTTATCCGTTTTGATTTCACACTTGTCTCCTCGTCTTTGGAGCCAACGCGTTCTGTCTCCACAGATCCCAAGTGAACATTCCCGCGAGCTCCCTGAAAAGTTCGCAGGACCGAGGTCCGACAAGCGGAGTCAGGCAGGCGCATCCCAGTCCCAGCTCTGCCGCGACCTTGAACCAAGTGCTTGGCCTCCCCGGGGCCTAGTTCCCCCGTCTGTACATGGGCTGGAAGACCCAAGGGGAAAGTGCACACAGCCCGGCCAGGGCCTGGCCCAGAGGGAGCGCCCCTGTCCCTGCAGGAGCCAGAAGGCACAGGAGGCGGGCAGAAGGAAGTGTCTGTGGCAGCTCGGTGGGGCCAACACCTCTGGGAAGTTGAGGGACGCTGCTGTGTGGATTCTCCAAGCCTCTGCCCAGCCCCCGCCCGCCTGGGAACTTGTGTCAAAGGAGCAACTCGGCAGGTTCCACATGGAGGCTCCGATTTGGTGCTTCAGCAGGAGACCAGCCTGCCCCAGCTCACCCGGGACGGTCCCAGACAGCAGAATGGAATCTTGTTCGGCCCTTGCGAAGGAAGATGCCGAGGAGGCGAGCCCGAGGGCGTTACGCACAGTGCGATACGTCAGCGGCGGGAGGTGGAAGGCTGTGTGATGCCAACCACACGGGGCACGAGGGGCCACCTCCCAGGGAAAGCAGAAGTGTGCCTGCGAGGGGCTGCGGGGAGTGGGGCGCTGCTGTTTACCGGGGGACAGAGTGGGTGACGGTGCAGCGAGGTCAGTGGACTTCACGTCACGCGTCGTGCACCGAAACACAGTTAAGATCGTAAGCGTTAACGCAGATTTTTACCAAGAGTGAAAAATATCGGAAATTTGTTTAAAAAAAAAAAAAAAAAAGCCCCAAAACCTGAGAGGCCCATATCCCGGTCAGCCCCCCAGTCCCGGGCAGAGCGAGAAGGCTGCTCGCACAGGCCGGGGGGCCTCTCACCTGAGCCAGCAGCCAGTCGACCAGCTTGCTCCCCGGCAGCACCGACTTGTATGTCTTCAGGTGGTAATCGCGGTCTCTGCGGGGGGAGGAAGGGCATGTGAGCAGATGGGGGCAGGGCGGCGGGCACAGAGGTGGGCATCAGGTTGCCCGGTTCTCTCCCAAAGCAAATGCTCTGACCTGTGTGGCATCTAAATTCCTGCCGAGTCCTGGAACCAAGGGCTGCGCTAACCTTGCAGTCAGACCGGTGATTTCTCAGACTTCAAAGCTGGCAGACCGGAGCTCATGTGGCCAGCCATGCTGAGGCTGATGAGAGTCTGGCTGGGGAGTTTCTCTCGACTTTTAGGAACTGGGGAGCCCAGCAGGCCACACGCACAGTACGTGCTGGCCCCGCCCCTTCCTTCTCTGGGGGCTGATGGACGGAGCGGGGGCTTGTGCTGGCCGAGGCTGGGCCAAGGAGGCAGGGGCAGGTCTACAGAGGCAAGCGGTTCCCAGGGCCTGACCCCCAAAGAGGCCAGCAAATGCTGGATCTTCTCTGCTCCTCTAAGAGCAGACAAGAGCCGTCAGGACAGGGGGCAGAGGAATCTGCAGCTGGGGAAGGGCCACGTCACCCTCTCTGTCCCTTCATCCATAACCATAAGCCTCACAATAAAGAAAATAACCAATGGCTGGCACTTATACGGCCCTCACTATGTGCAGCCACCATTCAAGTTTAATCCTTGTAGCAACTCAAGGGGTGTGAGCAGTTCTTATGCCCATTTCACAGAGGGCAAAATCAGAGGCCAAAGAGGTTAATTACCTTTCAATATTCACTTGACGCACATTTACAGAGTGTTACTTTGCCCCTGACCTGCGCTCTCCAATATGCAGCCACTTGTCAACCGATGCATATTAAATCAAACTTAAAACTATATTCCTCCACCTAAAGGGTTTGAAAGCCACATGGGACTCACGGCCACAGTATTGGACAGCACAGACCTAGAGCACGGCTATCTTTGTGGAAAGGGCTACAGGACAGCACTGCTCTAGGCGCTGGTCTGGGGACACAGCAGTGAGCAAACTCCCTGCCCTTGGTGAATTTACAATCCAGTGGGGAAGAAAGCAAACTGATAAAATGAATAACATAATACGTCAACTACTAACGAGTTTCAAGAAGAAAACCAACGTGAAGTCAGGAGGACAGTGCATGCCCGAGATGCTTTAGAAAGGTGGGCAGGGAAGGCCCCTCCAATTTGGACGCCTTTGAAGGAAGTGAGGGAGTCAATATGCAAATAGGTAAGGGAAGAGCATTCCAGGCAGAGGGAACAGCAAGTGCAAAGGCTGAGGTGAATCTATTATCCCCATTCCACAGAGGAGAAAGCTGAGGCACCAAAAGGTTAAGGACCTCCGCCCAAAGTCACACAACTGAAAACTAGCAGCTGAGATTCAAACTCACTCCAGAACTGACACCCTTCGCCACCACCCTGCAGCGTCTCCCACAAATTGACTCACTTAACCCTAAGGACGAATGTATAGGGTAGATGCAATTATTAGCCCTATTTGATGGAGAAGGAGACTGACGCTCAGAGAGGTTAAGTTACCAGCCCAAAGGCACGGAGCTCAGAAGAGGCAGACGTGCCACTGGGGTTTGGAGAGAGTAACTTACTTGATCACGGGGGCGTAGAGGCTGTGAAGGCGGCAGTAAAGCCTCACACCCTGAAAGAGAAAAGGTGGGGCGGGGGTCTGGGATCAGGCCACATCCCGCAGGGGCCTCCAAACCCAGCCTACTTGGAGAGATGGCTCCCAGGACAGAGCAGGCAGGTGGGGGAGGGGGGAAAGCACAGGCCACTGGGGCCCACGCCTGCTTGGCAGTGACCGTGGGGTCGGGGTCATGGGGTGGGGCAGAGTCCCTACCTTGGACATGATGTCCTCCAGTTCACTCCGGGCCTTGTAGGTGCCGTCATCATAGCGGAAGCGGTACATCACCTGCTCGTTCTTGAACTGGTGCTTGTCAGAGACTGGAGGGACCCAAAGGGCCAGTGAGGTCGGACCCAGGGCCCACCCTCATCACCCAACGCCACCGCCACCCTCACTCGGCAAGGCTCTGTGCCACGTCAATTTCACTGAGCCCCTGCCCTCACTCTTCCATGAAAACCAGGTTCCCTTGCTCCGTTTGGGGCCCTGCTGGCCGACCCTGCCGCCCGGGGCCAGGGCAGCCGCGGGTCTCCTGAGAGGCCCCGAAATGCCCTAGATCCAGCCCGTGTTGGGACCATCTGGCCCAGCACCTCCTGGGTGTAGGTCGCCAAAGCAGGCATTGGGACAGAGGGTGCCAGGGTGCGAGACCACAGTCAGGCCTATGCAATGGCCTCAGGTCACCCTTGATGCGTCTGTCACTCCCCACTCTTGGGGGCTCTTCCTTCAAAGCATGAACAGTCTGACTCCTCACTCCACCCTGGTCCAAGCCACTGTCATCTCCCGTCTGAGCATCACGGCCCCTCGCTGGGCGCCCTGCCGCCGTTCCAGGCACACAGCGGACAGAAGGGTCCCGCTCCGCTCAGAACTCGGCAGCTCCCCACCTCGCTCCGAGGAAAAACCAAAAGCCTCATGGGGTCCTGGGCCCCACCCCCTAAACACCACCCCCGGTCGTGCCCGCCAACCACATCTCCTAACGCTGTCCACGCCACTCCGTGGCAGTCCTGGCCACCCTGCAGCTCCCTGCACACACTGCTTGTTCTTCTGCCCGGGACTCAGCACTGGCTGCTCCCCCGGCCTAGAACCCCGACGCCACCCGGCCCCGCGCTCTCCCAGGGCACCTTCGCAGAGAGACCTTCCAAACCCCTATTGAGAACGGAACACCACCCCTTATCTCTCTCCCCCGACCCGGCACTGACCGCCGTCTGTACACGCACACTTCCCCCTCTGACTAGAATGCCAGCCCCATGAAGACGAGAGTTTTCATCTGTCCTGTCCGCTCCTATGTGGACAGTGCCCGGCACATGACAGGCACTCAATAAATACTTGCTGAATGACTAAAGCATAAACGGCTCTTGCCTGTTTTGAAGGGACAAACAGACAATTCTCCCCTGCCCTTAATTTTTCAAAGTGTCCCTGCTTTGCTGGTGTCCTAGGTAAGTACAAGGCTTTCTGCCCCATGGGCAGATCTGTAAGGGCATCTATGTTCTGAGGCTATAATGTGCCCAGGAAACAGGGCGATTGCACAGAAGGGGAGCAGTAGCCGCTGAGTTAGGGGAAGCGCAGCACTGACCTATGCCCACCCCTGGGCCCGCCAGGCCCCAGCCCCCACTCACCATGGTGGATTATACCATTCTCCAACAGGGCCTGGCCCAAGTTGACTCCTTCTTCCGTCTTGCTGATTTCACCAATTTCCAGAAGCCAGGCCACAAACTCACTGCCGGGAATATAAGAAGCAGTTGAGAGAACTTCCCTAGTCTTGGGAACATGGGAACCAGTGCTGAACGGGCCTGGCCCCACCCACTCCCAGGAATGACAGCCAGAACATCCCACAGGAAAGCAAAGCCCGGGAGCCTACAGCTCCGGGGGTTGTGCTGAGGCCTTGTGCTTCTCCCCAGGACCAATGGCAGAGGGGTGGGTATGACCAGACCCCAGGCCCTGACTCAGGTACACTGGGTGAGTGGGGGGAAGGGTGGATGAGTGGATGGGCAGGAGGGAGGGAGGGAGGGAAGTGGGATGGGTGGGTGGGTGGATGGATGGACAGATGGACAAAAGGGAAGGAAGAAGGTGGATGGATGGATGGGAGGGAGGAAGGAAGATGGGTGGATGGATGGGTGGGAAGGAGGCAAGGAGGGAGGGAAGGAGGAAGGGAGGGAGGAAGGGAGGAAAGATGGATGGATGGGAAGGAGGGAGGGAGAATGGGTGGGTGGATGGATGGATGAGAAGGAGGGAAGGAGAATGGGTAGGTGGGTGAGTGGTGGATGGATGGATGGATGGCGGGTGGATGGGAAGGAGGGAGGGAGAATGGGTAGGTGAGTGAGTGGATGGATGGATGGACTGATGGATGGGAAGGAGGGAGGGAGAATGAGTGGGTGGGTGGGTGGATGGATGGATGGATGAGAAGGAGGGAGGGAAAATGGGTAGGTGGGTGAGTGGATGGATGGATGGATGGATGGGAAAGAGGGAGGGAGAATGGGTGGGTGGATGGGAAGGAGGGAGGGAGAATGGGTAGGTGGGTGAGTGGATGGATGGATGGATGGAAGGTGGATGGATGGATGGGAAAGAGGGAAGGAGAATGGGTGGGTGGATGGGAAGGAGGGAGGGAGAATGGGTAGGTAGATGCATGGATGGATGGATGGAAAGGAGGGAGGGAGAATAGGTGGGTGGATGGATGGATGGATGGATGGATGGATGGGAGGAGGGAGGGAGAATGGGCAGGTGGGCGAGTGGATGGATGGATGGATGGATGGTTGGGAAGGAGGGGGGGAGAATGGGCAGGTGGGCGAGTGGATGGATGGATGGATGGACAGATGGATGGGAAGAAGGGAGAGAGAATGAGTGGGTGGATGGATGGGTGGATGGGAAAGAGGGAGGGAGAATGGGTGGGTGGGTGGATGGATGGATGGACGGATGGATGGGAAGGAGGGAGGGAGAGTGGGTGGGTGGGTGGCTGGATGGATGGATGGATGAGAAGGAGGGAGGGAGAATGGGTGGGTGGATGGATGGATGGATGAGAAGGAGGGAGGGAGAATGGGTAGGTGGGTGAGTGGATGGATGGATGGACGGATGGATGGGAAGGAGGGAGGGAGAATGGGTAGGTGGATGCATGGATGGATGGATGGAAAGGAGGGAGGGAGAATAGGTGAGTGGATGGATGGATGGATGGGAAGGAGGGAGGAAGAATGGGTAGGTGGGTGAGTGGATGGATGGATGGTTGGGAAGGAGGGAGGGAGGGAGAATGGGCAGGTGGGCGAGTGGATGGATGGATGGATGGATGGATGGATGGACAGATGGATGGGAAGGAGGGAGAGAGAATGAGTGGGTGGATGGATGGATGGATGGATGGGAAAGAGGGAGGGAGAATGGGTGGGTGGATGGATGGATGGGAAGGAGGGAGGGAGAGTGGGTAGGTGGGTGAGTGGATGGATGGATGGACGGATGGATGGGAAGGAGGGAGGGAGAATGGGTGGGTGGATGGATGGATGGATGAGAAGGAGGGAGGGAGAATGGGTAGGTGGGTGAGTGGATGGATGGATGGATGGCAGATGGATGGGAAAGAGGGAGGGAGAATGGGTGGGCGGATGGGAAGGAGGGAGGGAGAATGGGTAGGTGGGTGAGTGGATGGATGGATGGACGGATGGATGGGAAGGAGGGAGGGAGAATGGGTAGGTAGATGCATGGATGGATGGATGGAAAGGAGGGAGGGAGAATAGGTGGGTGGATGGATGGATGGATGGATGGGAAGGAGGGAGGGAGAATGGGCAGGTGGGCGAGTGGATGGATGGATGGATGGATGGATGGATGGATGGATGGTTGGGAAGGAGGGAGGGAGAATGGGCAGGTGGGCGAGTGGATGGATGGATGGATGGACAGAAGGATGGGAAGGAGGAAGAGAGAAGGAGTGGGTGGATGGATGGATGGATGGATGGATGGATGGGAAAGAGGGAGGGAGAATGGGTGGGTGGGTGGATGGATGGATGGATGGGAAGGAGGGAGGGAGAGTGGGTAGGTGGGTGAGTGGATGGATGGATGGATGGATGGATAGATGGATGGGAAGGAGGGAGGCAGAATGGGTGGGTGGATGGATGGATGGATGGATGGATAGACGGATGGATGGATGGGAAGGAGGGAGGGAGAATGGGTGGGTGGATGGACGGATGGACACAAAAGTGGGGAGGTAAATGATGGAAAGTGAGCAGATGAATGGATGATCTGAAAAACCAATCAGCAGGTGGCTGGAAACACCAGTGGGCAGGTAGGTAGTGGAGAGCATGAGGGAATGGACAGATGCTAAGTGGAGACAAAACCAGGCAGACGGGTGAGGGAATGGATGATGGATGTCAACAGGGATGGATAAGCAGAAGGAATGAAGAAACAAAGAGGAAGAAATAAGAGCCCAGAAAGACGACTGTGCAGAGTCAAGAGAGCTCATGGCGATCAGATCATGTCATTCTCCTGGTCAGACCGTCCAGTGGGCTTCCCCATTGCTCTCAGAAAAATATCCAAACTCTGCCTGCACGATGACAGGGCCCCACGTGAACCGCTCGTCCTCCTGGTCTCCTCTCCTGTAACTTTCACTTATGTTTCAGCCACACCCACCATCTTCTGCTTCTTAGATCAGACTCCTGCCTACCTCGGGGCCTTTGCACTTACTGTTCCCTCGGCCTGGAAACGCCCTCCCCCAGCTCTTCGTGTTAAGTCCTTCCTTCTCACCACAAGCAGTTCCTCACACAATCCTCACGGCTCTCAGTTTTGCTTCCTCTTTAGCACTTATCCTTGTCTGGAGTCGTACTGTTACAGATTTACATACACGTGTTACCGGCCGTCTCCCCCACCAGAAGGTAATCCCCACATTGTCAGGGATTTTTGTTGGTCTTATTCACAGCCCTACCCCCAGACCTAGAGGAGGGTCTATAGCACAGTAGAGCCCAATAATCATTTCCTGAACAAACGAAGGAATGAACCATCAAACAAGAAGGAATGTCCTGGGATCGGCAGGAAGGTCTCGGGGAGAGAAAGTGCTCAGAAGCCAGAGGAAATCAAGCAGATCCAACGTGACTGCCCGGTGGGCCAGAGGCTCAGCCGGACCCCAGGGCCTGGCTCTCGGGGGTGTGCTCAGGCTCAGTGCAGAGCTCAACCCACCAGAGTCAGCAGGAAAAGGGAGAGCCGGCCACGGGGCCGTTTCCACTGAAGCAATCTGTGTTCAATGAGAGCAGGTGGCAGCTGGCCAGAGCGCAGCGATCTCCTGCTTATCGAAACCAGCTGTCCCGCCTCCAATTACAGGGCCAGAGGGGGCAGGACTATTTTTAGCCTCCCAGTGTTTGGCTGAGAGAAGCCTGCCTGTGTGTAGGCAGTGGTGAGTGCTGAGGCATTCAGAGAGCCCCGGGTGCAGGCCAAGGTGGGGGAACACAGAAGAAACGGACCTATTCTGTGGGGCGGGAGCCCCAGGTGGGGAAGAGACTGTTCTGGGCCCTCCACCCCCAGTTCCGCTCTCAAGGCCCCAAAAATCAGCGACAGGGAGAAAGCTGCCAGCAGCTGAGGGAGGCGAGCAGATGTTGAGTGCCCACTCTCGGAAGCTGGGGACTCGGCACCCGGCTGCCTACCAGCTGTCCCATCGGGGGCCGCCTCTGGCACCGACCGGCAGCCCTGCGGCCAGACGGGGGACAGGATGCGGCCCAGTGTCTTCTGCCAGGGCGGAGGAAGGCGGCCCAGAGAAGAACAACCGTGACCCACGTCTCTGCCCCACGCGGAGTCTTACCCCTTTGAGAGCATCAGGGAAGGTTCACAGCTTGCTGGGCCAATTTGGGCGAGCCACTGTTCCTCTGTGGGCCTCAGTAGGGTCTATCGGGGCCTCTAGGGCAAGTGGGTCACTCAGGGCCCTTCTGGATTCAACAGGTCAACTGTCACATCATATGAAACGTCAAGCTGGGACCCAGTGTGCACAACCACATAAAACTCCTCTCTAGCACAGGAACCTCAAGCTCTTGGAAATGCACAGAAGGGGCCAGGGTGCGGCAATGCTAAACCAGCCGGCACTCCTGAAGACACCAGCCGCCCCTCAGTGCAGCTGACCGTGGCCACATGGGAAGACTAGAGTATCTTTTCCAAAAGAAGCCGGAAATGCGGCATTTCCTGTGAAATCTCCCAACTGTTAAGTGTTGATTTATAATCCAAAATTTCCTGAAAGCTCCACGTGGCCCATGTAAAACACACGCACGGACTGCGCTGGGTCAGTGGGGAGCCACCTGCCTCCAGTGAGGTGCAAGGAAAGGTGTTCTAGGCAGGGAGGGGATCAGCATAGAGAAAAGCCCCGAGTGAGAAGTAAGGTCAGGAAACCAGCGATCTGCCAGTTGCTGGAAGTTGGGTACAAAGAGCGGCAAGTTCCAGCCTTTCAGGAAGGTGTTACTCGGGGCACTGAGCTGGGGACACAGAGAGCAGGTCAGCCTAGGCTGGCAGGGAGTCCGGGATCCGGGCAATGGGCACTAGCTGCGTTAGCGTGTACCCAGCCTCACCGCTCCTTCCTGGCCCCCAGAATCACCACCACGCGTCAAGCCCAATGCGAGGCGCAGGGATCCACAGTTGTGTCTCTGCCGTCTCCCTGGAACAGTCCCCTGGCTGAGGCTCCAAGCACCACTCACCGCCCAGTACAGCAATCCCCTTGTTCTCTCCGGTCTCCTCCATGAGGGCAGGGACTGGCGGGGTGGGGGAGGGCGTTATATTCAGCCCTGTGCAGCCATGTCTGTTGCCCACAGCTACCCTGCACCTGTGCGTCCAGGTTAGGCGAGACAATGAGGCCTCTCCCACCGCAGAGCTTCTATTCCAGCAGACATCAATGAATGAATGATACCTAACCTCTGACAAGAGGGAAACCAAAGGCATTCTTCTTGCAGGAAGCCTTCCCTGACTGCCTCTACCAAATACACCATTATTCTTGTCCCCGGAGCTCTTAAAGCTCTGACAGTGCCCTCATCCAGAGCCTGTGTGATGAGCTCATTCTTCATCCCACTCTTCTGCTTAGGCTCTTTGAAAATGGCTTCCCAGAGCACCTAGAACAAATCCTGAGCCCCCATCCCCCCTTACCTGCCTAATACGGCCCCTGCCAACCCCTGCGGCCTCATCTCCCGCTCCTCAGCCACCCACTGCTTCTAGCCACACTGGCCTGGCAGATCCTCAATTACCCAAGGCTCACTCCAGCCTTGGGGCTTCTGCACCTGCTGTTCCCTCTGCCAGAAGGCTGTTCCCCGAGATCGCCTCATGACTGGCTCTTGCTTGACATCTAGAGCTTGGTTAAAATGTCTACTCCCCTGAGAGGCTTTTCCTGACCACCCTGGCTGAAACAGTACCCCATTTCCTCACCTCCTTACATCAGCCTACTCATTTCTTACAGTACCCATCAACTAGGGGCACCTGTGTGCCTCAGTCGGTTGAGCGTCCAACTCTTGATTTCAGCTCAGGTCATGATCTCAGGGTTTGTGGGATCGAGCCCCGAGCTGGGCTCTGCACTGACAGCGTGGAGCCTGCTTGGTCTTCTCTCTCTCTACCCCTCCCCGATTCACACATGCGCTCCCTCTCAATCACTCTCTCCAAATAAACTTTTAAATTAAAAAAATCCATCAATTCGCTGAGATCCCTTCTTTACTGGTGTTTGTCTACTTGTCTATTTTCTGATCTCCCCACTGGACAGTCATTTCCACGAAGGCAGAGGTCTGTCTGTCCTGTTCACTGTTGGCACATAGTAAGGGCTCAGTAAACACTGAACGAATGGCAGGGATGAATGAATGAACCGATTCGGTCGGCCCAACTGACCTGAGGCTCCTAGAGGGCAAATCATGTTCCTCCCATGATGCCTCCACACAAATATACAGAGTTTCTTCCTTGATTCTCATCATGAGTTTTGTCTCTTCCAGGGCAGAAACAGGCCACTCCAATACCCTTTGCAGCACAATTATGAGATGCCACATGCATTTTCTCACTGCAGCCTCTGACGATGCTATGAGGCATATTTTATTATTTCTCATCAACGAATCATCGACTGAAGCTCAGAGAGGTTAAGAGACTTGTCCAAAGTCACAAAGCTAGAAGGTGGGGGAACCAGGGCTTAAGTCCAAGTCTGACTCAAAGCCCAACCCTCAGAGGTTATAAAGATAAATCGGACCATTTTTGTATTCATGGATTCCCCATCTGAGTAGTACAGATGGATATGGAGAAAGTAGCTACAAGGAAAAATGAAATGTGGCGACCAGAGTCCTGGGTTCAAATCCCAGCCCCCAACTTGTGCAGGACCTCTTCCCTCTCTGTGCCTCAATTCTCTTACCCTTAAAATGGGGATAATGGTAGTGTCCTGCCTCCTAGTGTTGTATGCGGGTTAAAAGGCACGGCCACGTGCCAGTGCCTGGAGCAGAGAAACGTTTGATAATTATGTCTCTGTGGCTATAGGTTCCTTCCACCCGAGGGGACCCAGGACGCTCCTGCAGGAGAAGACTTGGGAGCTGAGCCCTGGTGGGAAAGGAGGAAGGTCACGAGCCCTGGCGCTGGGCACAGAGCAAAGCTCTGCGGGGAGAAGTTTCATTAGAAAAGTCTTCTGCAGGAAGTCTGGTCCTTAAGGTCCTGGTGATTATAGAACAAGCCTCAATCCTGGCCCTGTTTCAAATGGGCGGTAAAAGAAATCTCCCCTAATCCTTCCTGAGGAGACAGAACGGTCCGCTGAAGCTCTAATCACAGGCAGGTTATCCCATCCGGCTGGACTAAGCTCCCCAAGGGGTTTGGCAGGAGGCGGAGAGGTCCTCTGACCCAGGGGGGGCCAGAAGCAGGCCCCCCCCCCACCAGAGAGAAAAACCTCCTTTCTGCCCAGGGATTAAACACTAACTGACAAAAGGGCGCCGGGACGCCCCTTCCCTGCTTCCCACACGGCTGGGGCCCACACGCTCCTCTCCACACACCTTCCCAACCCTGGGGTTGCTGCAACAGGGCAGCTCCAGTCCAGGACACCCCCCCAAACCTCCTGCCTGCCGCCCCTTCAACCACAAGCCTCAGGCCGTGACAGATGTGCTCTGCCCCAGCTCCACATTGGTCTCCAAAGGCCTGACCAGCATCAGTACTTGAACGTCTACTGGGCCTTTCAACCTTAACGCGTCCAAACCTGGCTGCCACTGCGCCCTGTCTCTGCATCTTTTCCACCGGCTTCTAGGGTGGCACCCTTGCCCCGAGGGCCTCCCACCTCTCTGCCCACTCCCTCTTCGGGTCCCCTGCCAGCTGGCGGCCCCACGGCCCCAGCCGTCTCTCCCTGCATGACCCCTCACAGATTTCAGTCCCACGGCTTTAAAAACCATCGAAACGCCCACACCCGCTGCATTTACTTCTCCAACCCAGTCTTCTCTCCCCAAGTCAAGATCTATATCCGACTAACAAGTCAACATCTCCACCCAGGTGTCTAGGAATCTCAAGGTAACCTGTCCAAAAGGACCCTCTGAGCTCCACTCCCGTCCACCCCCCACAAAACCTACTCCTCTGTCCACCTCCTTCCTCTTTTCAGCAAGCAGCAACTCCAGCCTTCCAAGGCCTCACAATCCTCAACTCTCTTCTTTCTCATCCGACCAGCAAACGCTGTCACCCTCAAAGTGACCCAGAATGCAACCACTTCCCCCGTCTTTACTGTGTGACTCCCTTGGTCCAAATCACCTTTCCCCTGGTCCACGGCAATACAATAATACAGTCGCTTTTATCCAAGGCCTCCTCAAAAGCGTTTGGGTGAGTTGTAAGTCAATAAATTCTAAATAAAGTCCCTGCCTCAAAGGCTAACTTCCCTCCGCTGCTGGACCGCAAGCTTTGTGAGTTCAGCACCCTCGGTCTTCTGTACCCTCTCCGGTGTCCCACGCGGAGGACACAGCAGGGCTGGCACACGGCGGCTTTACAGGGACTGTATTTCTATTGCCCCTCTCCATCCCCAGCCGCCCCCACCAGGTGAATGAGATGTAACTCTGGGTTTAAGACACACCTGTGCCCTGACCTCTTTGATCCTGGGTTATAAATTGGGGGCAGGGGTTGTAAAACGTTTCATTATTAGGAAAGAATGGAGGAAGAGACTGGAGGCTCTCAAATACTGGAAGCTTCCAGGAGCCTCCCCTTCCCCCTCATGTGTAACTCAGGAAGGGAGTCCTCATGAGACACAGGCCCTGCCCACACCCTGATCTCAGACTGCCAGCCCCCAGGACTGTGACAAGTAAGCTTCTGTTTCAGCCGGTTGGTCTGCGGTCCACGGAGATGGCAGCCTGTGCGGACTGATGCAAGGGCCCACGTGCGCTCCTCCGGCAACTTTGAAATCAACTCCTGGTGTTAAATGCCTCTTCCCTTGAAAGATCTACGGTAGATTCTCCTCCCGAGTGTGAGGGCAGTGATTTTCAATCCATGGCGGGCAAACCATTGGTAGTTTGTGAAATCAATTGCAGGGGTCTTCCTTAGCACGAGAACAAATGAAAAAATGAACAGCATACAAAGGACAGGACAGAATGCAATAGAAAAGAAACAGAACAGAAACGGAAACAGAACCGGTATTTTCAGAGTGCATCGGGCGCGGTAAGTTTTGTGAAACAGGCTTCAGTCATATATCACATGGATGTATGCACCAGGTCACGACATAAAATTCATGTTTTGCAGTGAGTTGTGGTAGGAATCATTCGAAAGACCTGATATGGGGACTCCACTATCCTCCTGGACCTCCGAGGTCTGTTACTCAAGGATTCGGGGGGGCTTTAGTGGGTCTGCCCAGCAGGGCTTCTGGGGAAGGGGCAGGGCCAGGAGGAGCCCGGTGGATACAGTCTGCCCTACCTGCCGCCTGGAATCAGCCCAGGGACCCCACGGAGGCCTGGGTGGGGCCACTCACTTGCCGAGGAAGCACTTGGGGACGGTGCTCAGCTTTCTCCGGCGGTCCTTGATCAGGTTCACCTTCTTGTTCATCATCATGTGGTAAAGCTTCTCCCCCTTCTCCGCAATCATGACGTAGGCGTCCCGCTCCATGCCCAGCTTCAGGCCTACAGAGGGGGCATGGTCAGCACTTGGGGGAGCACCAGCACTGGGGAGCAGAGGGGACAGGCCTGTGGCTCCTGGAAGCCTGCCTCCCCCAGCTGTCCCCACTACTGTCCCTGCCCAGGACGTCTATAGAGCACTCACTGCATGTCAGTCCCTGTTCTAGGCATCTGCCACTGGCTCCCCGCACAACCTTGTAGGAGAGGGTGGTGAATCTCCCCCATTTTACAGATGGCAAAGCTGAGGCCCAGAGAGGTTAAGTCCCAGGGTAATAAGCAGTCAGGCTGATTCAACCCTTCCACCTGAGCATGCATTTCCAAATCCAGAGGTTATCAGAAAGTTTACTGAGATCTTCCTTCCAGCCAGGAATAAAAATTTGCCCGTTTCTCTAGGCAATACATACAGAACCCTGACCAGATCCCTGCCCCACATTTTCTACTTGGACCCTGTCCACTCCTGACAAATATTAAGAGACAATGCTATAAGCACCTAGTCCTCAAGAAACCCAGAGGGCAAAATTATCCTCATTTTACAAATGAAGAAACTGAGGCCCAGAGAAAGTACCCTGTCTATCCCAGGTTACCCAACTAGATAGTGGTGCATCCAGGATGTAGACCCAGGAAGTTCGTCTCCAGATCTGTGCTCAGGATCACAGAATGCCCCACCCCTGAGGTCAAGGTTGGGACAACGCCCTGATTCTAATGACTGAGGCCCACTGAGGCCACACCCTACACATAATCGCAAATACCCAGCACTGACCACAGCTCTCCATTCTAACCACAGACACTGATGGGCCACACAGGCCAGGCCACACCCCTCAACCCCACCCCCAGTCCTGAGCACACACCCATCTCTGATCAGTTTCGGAACTCACAAGCTTTCTCAACCAGAAGCCAGGTTCAACAGTTTATCTGGCTTAATGCTGTTTGAATAAATTTTGACGCAATATTTAAAATCAAGAAATGTCACCTGAAAACTTAAAATCTAGCTTCTCTAGGAAAAAACAAAACAAAGCAACAGATCTAGCCATGCTGGGCCTAATTCCTGAGAGAGGATGGTGACTTATAAGAGGGTGGAAGAACAGAACAGACAGACCCAGGCGGATTTGGCAAATAGAAGGCGACGTGGGAAAGAAACTTCATCTATTGAATTTGGGGAGTGGGCGGAAATCAGGGATGGCACCAAGAGTTTGAATCTGAGCCCCCAGGCGAATGGAGGAACCGTGTACTGAGGTGGGGGAACCTACAGGTTTGGGGCAGAAGACGGGGTGGAAATCAGGACTTGGCAAGTGTGAGATGTCTATGACACATCCAAGTGGAAGGTGACAGATATGGAGAAAACTATGCCTCAGTTTCCTCCTTTGCAAAGGTGGGAGGGGGATAGGAAGTATGGTCAAATCCAAACCTCATTTAGTGGCATTACAACCCGCTTTTATCCCCTCTTATCAGAAGAGATCACTGAGTAACACAGCACAGCTCCCCTTTCCCAGCCCGGTGATCTCTGCAGAACCATCCAGTGCCTGGTCCCAACCCCACCCAATTACCACATCCAGCCCTGTATTAAGTTTATGCAAGCTTCCTCCAGGGAGCCTGGGCCCAGAGAAATCTGTGACCACAATTAATGAGCAGCCCCCAAGGACCCCCATCCCAGATGTGGACTCTGAGTCTCCAGCACAAAGAACCCCAGTTGAAGATAACAGAACCATGGGGCAGGGCAGGGACAGAGGCATGCAGGGAGCATCGTGGGGCTACCAGCCCTCAAGGGTGAAGGGTGCCAACAATCCCAGAACAACCAACCGTATCGACAAGGTGTTGGTCCCTTCCACTGGGCCTCAGTTTCACCACCTGTTGAATGGGCTCTAACAAATGACCTCAGGTGATCCAAGATACCACTGACTTGTAACACAGTCCTAGAGCTCCCTGGCCCCTGAGTGACCTGCTTCCAGAACACAGTCCTCACCCCACAGAAGTGACCAGCCTAGGGGAAGCCATACACACACCCCAGGATCCCAGGAAAGTCCCCCAAAACTACCACTCTTCGGGGGGACATGAGAGGGCCCACTCACTCTCACGCTGCTCCCTCTCGCGGATAATGGCATCCAGCCACTTCTGCTTCTCCTCCGCCGTCTTGGCCATGCAGACAAACCACTTGTTCTTGGCCGTGTTGTGGATCTTCCAGCCGTTGGTGACAGTGTAGCCATTGCTGTGGTAATCCGCTGGCAGGGGCAGAAGGCAAAGGGGGGTCAGCGCAGACTCAGTCATACAACTCGGAACACTCCCCACCACACGCGTGCAAGTAAGGTCACGGGACCAGCGCATCTCCGCTCCGGAAAGACTGGGTGGCAGGGGCATCGACAGGATCAGGACCTAAGAGGTGAACTCACAACGCTTCAAATGCTCACTCCCTCTCGTCTGCCAACAACGACTCCTCCCGCCCCTCAATTACAGTCTGTGAACAAATGCAAGAGCCCCAAAGCCTGGCAATGTGTCCCAGCCTCCCTGCCCATCTCACTGGGGCACTTGGGCTACTTAAAACCTAGTGCAAGCCCGACGGTGCCCTTGACTGGCTGGGATGGGAAGTGGCCAACCTCTTTGAAAACAGGCAGGCCCCCGTTTTCCGGGGGAGTTGAAGCCGGCCACGCCCTAAATCTGAGGAGGGGTCCACAGGTTTTGTGACACCACAAAGGTGTCAGTGTCCCAAAACCAATTAAGAACTCCTGCCCTAGCCAAGTTCAAAGACACACACACAAAAAGAGGTTTACACAAGACTGCTCACAGAATCAATGTTCGTAATAGCAAACGGCAGAAATGACCCGAATATCTATCACCAAAGGAATGAATGAGCTACGGACTGTCCATGCAAGAGAATATTACACAGCAGTGGAAACCAACAACATACAGACAGCCACATGCAGAAACACAAAGCAAGAGCAAAAGAATATATAATTTTATGACCCTTTAAACAGATATATAAAACTGTATCTATATAACTACATGTATATCTTTGAAGCCATTCAAGTGCGTATAATGACATAACCATTCAAGTCAAGTTTTGAAACAAATTTTCATTAGGCAGTGTTTTACTTTTTAGCTTGAATAGTCACTACCCAAGTGTTCACTTGATGTGCATGTGTTTTAGGCACTGTTCTTAGGTAGGTTACCTTTCAAATAAAAGGAAAAAACTGAAACAGAGATTGTGCCACAGAGCAGGTGGGGCTGGGGCTCAGGCGGGCCTTGGGGTTGGGGTCTCTACCTGTCCCGTCTTCCACATTCTCCACCTCCATGACTTCAGTGTTGATTCGACCCCGGAAGATGTAGAGGGAGCCATTGATGGACTTGGTCCTCTTGGTGGATTTCTTGCCCCCGGTGACCCTGAGAGACAACAGGAAGTCAATAACGCCCATGTCTCAGAGCAGAGATACAGAAGGGCGCCCAGAGATGGGAGGCACTGCACTGAGCCCAGGAGCACGGGTTTTCAGCTGGTGGCTGGGTGACTTGAACAAGTCACTTACTTCTCCACCCCCAGCCACAGTTTCCCCAGCTGGAAAACAGGCTAGCCTTGTCGGCCTCACAGAGCTGGCTACTTTTCCGCTAATAGGAGACACTGATGAGAAACTAACCAGAAGCGGCAGAAACCCGTTCCTCTTGGCCAGAAAGTAGGCAGGGGCTCTCAGAGAGTCTAGCAAAGGGAAACTTCCTGAAATCACACCAGAGAGGAAGGGTGCCTGGAGTAGGCAGTCAACCCAATCATCCACATCCACCTACCCACCATTCATTCCCTCACTCAGCAAAATGTGCCACTCACTCAGTCACTCAGCAAACATCTGAGTAGTGCTTCCTATGGAGACAATGCCAAGTTGGGGCCAAGGGAAGACACTCACCCATGCATTCAACAAGCACTCAGAGAACACCTGCTGGGTGCCAGGCACTCCTCCAGGTGCTGGGGCTGCAGGAGTGGATAAAACAAAGTCTCATCCTCCCATACAAGGAGGCTGGGGACACAGAGACAGATGCCAAGCAGAGAAGTTGAACACGTGTTATGTCAGGAGTGCCAAACGTTTATTTTAACCAATGAAGTGGAGAATGAACTCTCAGGGCTGGAAGGCCAGTGAGTGATGCTCCCAAATCTATTTGCCCAACATGCACCTGTTACTGTATGGATTGCGTTAAGTGAGGACATATGCATGTGGAAAGAGACTTGTCTCTCCGAAAATTACGTTGACTGCTTTGGAAAGATCTGATAAAGGTAAGTTGTTTTTATGTTCAGAGTGAACTTCTGCTCAAAGAAGAGACCTTGGCTCTATATGAAAAGAATGTTTAATGAATACAATGTGTATGTTTTTAATTAAAATAAAACACTTGAGGTTTGTAAAAAGAAGGAGGAGGAGGAGGAGGAGAGAGCAAGAAGATGGTTAGGGAGGGGGGGGGGGGGGCAGGATTTCAGCTGGGACAGAGGAAGGAGAGGTGGTCAGGGGAGGCCTCACTGAAGAGGCTTTGGATCAAAGCCCTAGGGAAGGTGAGGAAGGAACCTAGGAGGGTATCTGGAGAAGAGATTCCAGGCATGTTGCAAGAAGCAGCGAGCTGGCTGGTGGCTGAAGCTGAGTGGGCGAGGGCGAGTGTGGGGAAAGGGGTCTGAGCAGCCACACGGGCCAGGTCCTGCGGGGTCCTGTGGGCAGGCATGAAGATCGGCTCCTCCTGTCAGTGTGAGACGGGGGCCGGCCGTGGAGAGCCTGAGCAGAGGAATGACATGATCTGATCTAAGTTATAAAGGACACTCCCGCCTGGCAACCTGCGGAGAAGGGACTGCAGGTGGGGTCAGGAGGGCACGGAGAGCACATTGGTTTGTGGGCGTCCTCTCTGTATCTATACATACCTATACATGTGTGCACACATACGTGTCTCTATAAACTTTTTATTAAATTATAAAGTCCAGGGGCGCCTGAGCAACTCAGTTGGTTAAGCGTCTGACTTCGGCTCACGTCATGATCTTGCGGTCCGTGAGTTCAAGCCCCGCGTCGGGCTCTGTGCTGACAGCTTGGAGCCTGGAGCCTGCTTCCGATTCTGTGTCTCCCTTGCTCTCTGCCCCTCCCCCACGTGTGCTCTGTCTCTCTCTTAAAAATAAATAAATGTTGAGAAAAATTTAATTATAAAATCCATACAGGAAAAAATGCCCAAAGAACCATGTGGCTCCTTTCACTTTTACGTGAGCACACGTCTATTATCATTTTAAACGACCCCAGAGCCCTCCGAGGCGCCCTCTCCCGGACACTTCCCCCTGCAAGGGTAACCAGCATTCTGACCTATAACCCTGTGGTTTCGCTTGGCCTGTTTAGAAGTTGCCATACATGGAATCACAAAGGGTGATGGTGACAGGTATCTGGGTTGCTTCCAAGTTGGTGCTGCTGTGACCGTTGGTGCACATCCCTGCGGGTTATCTACATAGGGATCGAACTGCTGAGCCACAAGGAGGGCACACGAGTGGCTTCACGAGAGGATTCCAAGCTGTTTTCCAAAACAGCTGCACCAATTCTCCCCGCCTGAGTAGAGCGGGAACATTCCAGTGACTCCACATCCTCTGTATTTAACTTCCATTGTGGCCGTCCTGGTAGGCATGTAGTAGTGGCTCATTAAACCATCTCACTTGTACTTGCCCAATGAGTAATGAGGCTGAGCAAATTCAAGTTTATTGACCATGCGGTCCTGTGGGCCAGGGGCTTTTGTGACACAACTATCCCCTGAGTATTTTTCTGTTGGGTTCTCTTCTTCTTAATGATTTAGAGCAGGACTTGGCAAACTTTTTCTGAAAAGGGGCAGGTAGACAGTAAACATTTTCAGTTTTGTGAGCCACAAGGTCTATGTCAACTATTCAACTCTGCCCTTGCAGCATGAAAGCATCCACAGAGAATACCAAAACAAATGAGCATGGCCGTGTGCCAATAAAACTTTATTTGTAAAAATAGGCAGAGAGTCGAATTTGCTTTACAGGACTTCTCACTATATCTGGGGTGTGAGTCCCTTGTCAGTTTATATGGCAAAGATCCCTAGTCTGTAGCTTATCTTTTTACTCTCCTCATGGTGTTTTTTGATGAGCAATTCTTAATTTTAACATCATCTGTTGAACCTACTTTTCCTTTAGAATTACACTTTTTGTCCTATTTAAAAAATCTTTGCTTACTGCCATATCACAAAGATAGTGTCTATTCCTTCTTCTGGAAACCTCATGGTTTTACCCTGCACATCTGAATCTGTGATCCATATGAAGTTGATTTTTTGTATATTGTGTGAGCTAAGAGTCAAGACCCAACTCTCCCCCCCGCCCCCTCACCCCCCCCCCCCCCCCCGTTGGATATCAAACTGACCAAGCATCACTTATTGAACTGCACTGGCTTTTTCTGTTGACATTCAAATGAGCACATCCACGGGGTTTTTGCTCCTGGACTCACCATTCCATTCCACCAAACTATTTACTTTTACACAATCCTACACTGTCTTTTGTTTTTTTTTTATTATTTTTTATTTTTGAGAGAGAAAGAGAGAGACAGAGTGTGAGCAGGGGAGGGGCAGAGAGAGAGGGAGACACAGAATCCGAAGCGGGCTCCAGGCTCGGAGCTGTCAGCACAGAGCCCGAGGCAGGGCTCGAACTCATGAACCGTGAGATCCAGAGCCGAAGTCAACACTTAACCGACCGAGCCACCCAGGCGCCCCCAATACTACACTGTCTTAATTACTGCGGCTATAGAGTAAGCCCGGCTATCAGTAGTACAAGTCCCCTGGCTTTGTCCATTTTCAAAGTTGTCATAGTTATTTTTGTGTTTCCACGTAAATTTTCAGTCATCTAGGGGCACCCAGGTGACTCAGCAGGTTGAGCGTCTGACTCTTGCTGATGACGTGGGTGTGGGGTGAGGCAGGCCAGCACCAAGATCAACTAAGATCCTGGCCTGGGCTCCTGGGCAACCGGTAGTGCCATTTACTCAGAATGAGGAAGACGCCAGGAGGAAAGGGTCTGGGGCAGGAGTTGTGATGAAAATGAACAGCCTGCTTTAGACACAGTTTAAACGTGAGCCGTGTCCCGGAGGGACACCTGGATGAAGACAGACTGGGATCTCTTCTCCTTTACATACATAAGCCAGGCGTTACGTGTTTTCTCTTACTTCATCTACAAAAACAGTCCCATCAGATGGGGGCTACTTTTGGCCCCATTTCACAGATGGGAAAACAGAGGCACAAAGAGCTGACATAACTTGCCCGAGGCCACGCGACTACTAAGTGGCAGGGCCTCTGTGTCCTTAAGCACTACATGCTGCTGCCATCGCTGAGACACTAGATAAGCTTTTGAGATGTTGGAGATTTAGCTCTCCTCCTCCCGGGCTCTCGGTTTCCCGTGCTGAAGAATGGGGAAGTGGGCTCTTTGAACAGTCCTGGTGCTTCTGACACCCAGGGAGCCTCTGCTTTTGAATCAGGCCAGAAGCACTCCGAGTCGGAGACCTTCCCTGACCCGAGTCCCGGACGGGCGGTGCCCCGCGTGACCCAGGCGGAGACAAAACAGCCGGCAGACACCTGGCAGCAGGAGGCGCTTCCTGTGGCCACGTCAGTGGGGCCGAGGGTTCCATCCACCCCTGCCCGATCCCTCGGGGACGACTTGGAGCCCGGCCCTCTGGCTCCCCATCCAGAGGCAGGAATGCTGGCCGCCTGCCACCTTCTCCCAGGAGACAGATGTGCCCTTTCCACCCCCCCCCCCCCCCCCCCCCCCGGCCAGCCTGGCTCGCTCCAGAACTGAGGCAGGGAACGGCCCTAAAAGAGCTCATCTCACGCCCGCCACAGGGCTGGCCCTAGAAGGCCCACTGGGGATCCAGCACCAGCAGAATCGGCTGCCATTGCTCTGACAGGTGTGGCCATGCCCACGGGGGAAGGGTCTCACTCGGGCAGCCGAAGGCCGAGCAAACTCAGCCAAAGCCGGAGTGGGTCACACGGGCCTGAGGGGACATTGTGTTTTCTAAACCCCAGCGTTCTGGGAAAAGTGCCTGCTTCGGACAGCCTGGGGCAGCTGGCAGGGAGGGCGGAGGACTCTCGGGATGGCCCCGGTGAGGACAGGAGGGAAGCAAAGAGGAAGGAAATGGGGGCGTTAATGGGGGGCGGGGGGCAGACACAGACAGACCTGACAGAGCGGGCAGAATAAAACACCAAATAAGAAAGACACGGGAGAGGGTGAAAGAGGGAGACCAAGGCCTTTAACCAGAAGGACCAAACCCAGCACGGGGAGGAAGGGTGGGAGGGGAAGGGGCCTGTGGCGAAGAACCTTCCAATGCCTGGTGCTGCACTTGTGAGTGGACAGGAAGCCAACACACATGGAGGTAAGTGAACAGTAACCCCCATTTTGTGCGCTTACTAAACACACCTGCTCTTACGGTGGCTCTTGGAGATACATACGATAAGTCACCCTATTTTACACATGAGGGAACTGAGGCAGACAGAGGCACAGTCATAGAGCTACAGCAATGTGAACAGGAATTCAAATGTAAGGAGCGTGGCTCTAAACCAAACACTACTGTAAGAAGGGGGTTTATCATCCCCATTCTACAGAAGAGAAAACTGAGGCTCAGAGAGGTCAGGCTGGAGGAGAAAGAGAAGCCCACACACACGCATGGGACGCCATCATTCATCCTATGGAAAGGTTCCTCGCCACAATCTTAGGAGGCCAGCAGAAACAGACAAGGAAAATGAGGCTCAGGGACAGTAAGTGACGTGCCTAGAACCACAAAGAAAGGGAGAGGCAAGGCTGACAGTAGGGCCCAGGGTCTGGACCTCCCCTCAGCCTGAGCTTCTACTAAAGGAGAAAGAAGCCTCTGGAAAGTCACTGTTTCATCCCTAAAACAAAGTCACAGGTAGGAGGATTCAAGAGGGCTGGGTTGAGACAGTCTTCAAAAAACCTGAAAGACAGCCTCTCAGTCCACCCATCTACCCAGCCAGCCAGCCAGCCAGCCAGCCAGCCACTCATGCCCCACACCCCTCTATCTCCCAACTCTTCCTCTCTCCAACCATCCACCCACCCATCCACCCACTCGGTCATCCAATTACCCAACCCTCCATCTCAAAATCCAACCACCCCAGCAACTCAACCAACCATCCATCCATCCATCCTTCCACCCACCTACCTGACCATCTCCCATTTGATGACCATCCCTCCATCTAACCCACCCGCTTAACTCATACACGAAGGCCTCAACTCACCATTCATCTGAACACACCTCTGTCAACTCATCATGTCTTCATATCCACGTCTCCAACTACCCAGCTTTCTGTCCATCTCTCTCTATCCAGCCTTCCCCTTACACCTCCAACCACTCACCTCCTTCATCTACTCACGTATCCATCCACAAATCAATTCACACATCCATCCACAATCCTTCCCACCTTCCTTCAACCACCATCCACTCATCCTCCAAACCCCCCACCTGTGCACCTATCCCTCCTCCCATCAGCTCACACATGCCATCATTCACATTTGCGATCATACATTCATCTGTATGTGTCTATACCACTCACCCACCCATCCATTCACTCCAGTGAAAGATACAGGATGCAAAAGTACTACCCTTTCCCTCAAAAAGCTTAACAGTACAAGAGCCTTCTGCCCTTGAATCTCCCACCTCTGGGTCTCAGAATCACAGGGTGTTAGCGTCACAAAGAATCTCCAAATTTCTACCACCATCTAGACCCACACTGTCCAATATGGCAGCCACAAGCCACATGGGGCAACTGAGCACTTGAAACAAGGCTAGGACAAATCGAGACATGCTGTAAGTTTAAGATATGCAATAGATTTTGAACCCTTAATGTACCAAAAAAAAAAAAAAAAAAAAAAAAAGGATGCAAAATACCTCTATAATTTCCAAAAACTGATTACATGTTGGTTATATACATGAAAATGATAATATTTAGAGATACGTTGGGAAAAACAAAATACATTATTTAAATTCATTTTGCCCATTCCTTTTTGCTTTTTTTAACGTGGCTACTAGAAAATTTTAATTAACACATGTGGCTCACCTTATATTTCTATTAGACAGTGCTCATCGAGAACAAACCCCTCAGCTGAGAAAAGGGATGCCAGGAGAGGAAAGTGACAAGCCTAAGGTGTCACCTTGAGAAAGTGTCAGGGTCCCACCCAATCCCTGCCTCCAGGCCCACCTGGGCAGCCCCGCCCCCAACCTCCCCAGCAGCTCACCTGGATTTCCTCTTGCAATAGACGAGGAGGTTGTCAAAGAGGAAGAAGGCCCTCTCCTGGATGTTGCCCGCAGAGATTTTTAACAAGGTGCCTTGTAGGAGGAGCTGGGTACAGATGTCCGTGAGGTTAGAGCCCTGGGAGGGTGACAAGGGGCACAGGGAATGAGCTGGCCAATCCAGGAGAACACCCTTCCTTCCCAGAGACAGAGCCTACCACGTCCGTCACACCCGAAACTCTAAGTGCACCATTGCAGGCAAATCTGTCAGCGGACAGAAAATCTGGTCCGATCGATGGCTTCTATCTGTCGAGCACGCCAGAACAATACCAGGAAGAGCATCTCAAGATGCCCATTTCACAGAAGAGAGTCCTGGGCTCAGGGAGGGGAAATGACCCATCCAGCCCCAGTTGGCATCTGGTTTTATTTCGGTTCAGTTCTTGTTTGGGGTTTGGGCGGGGGGGGCGGGGGGGGGTTGGGGAAGGGGGGCGGGTTGTTTGTTGTTTTATTTTTGCCTATCCCTTCCTCATTAGGTCTTGACTTGTTATTGTATTCCCCCCACTAGAATGCCACTTCTATAAGGACGGAAAGCATTACCAACATTACCAAGCATTTGCCGCTGGTTCCCAAGCACCCGTAACACTCTCGGGCACACGGCAGGTGCTCAAGAAATGCCTATAGAACATCGTGGGGCAGGATTCTTACAGCATTTACTTTAGCTGCAGACGTGACGACAGATGGAGACAGTTCCCAACCTCTAGCCGGCCATCTAGGCTAAGTGACGGGGAGGCTAAGACACTAAGTGTGCGTGAGGTTCACTGAACCTCTGTGAGGTTCCAGGCGGTGGCGTCAGGAAAGGAACTGGGGGGACGACACAGGTTTGTCGGGAGCTCGGGGAGGCCCAAGGACCGTGGCACGGAGCTCTCAAAGTGCTGAACGAGAGGAAGCTGGAAACACACCTGGGAGGGCACAGGACGCCAGCTGTCCATGCTCCTCGTCGAGCAAGCACATTCCATTTCGGCCACAGACTCCATTTCCCAGCATCCCTTGTTCCAGCTGCGGTCATGTGACTAAATCATGGCCGGTGGGCCCCACTTTTACACTACTCCCTTGAAAGGAGAGAGCTTCCTCTCCTCTTCTTCCCTTCGACAGCCATGGCGGTGGGAGTGCGCCGTACCAGACGGCAGAGCAAGACGCTGGAAGGAACCCGGGTCCACGCGGAGCAGAGCCGCCCCGCCCCCAGCCTGCTCTGCTACAGAGGAAGAATCTTCTCCCTCACTCATGCCATTATCTCTCCTTTCAGCAGCCAGCCCTGTACTAGAACCAGTACGTTAAGGTAAGGACCAGGCCCCGTTGATAGGCTGGCAACAGCAATGACACGGAGGCCTGAGGGCTACCACGCAAGAGTGGGGTTCAGGGAGGTTCGTCTGACAAGACCTGCGGATTACAGTGACGGGAGACTGAGACGTGATGCCGTCTCCTCCCAGAGATGAACTGGAGAAAGAAAGGGGGAGAATGGTTCACAAAGTCGCCTTCCCCAAACACTCAACACCCAGAACCAAGGAGCTCGTACCCCGGTGAGATGCGCTTACTCAGTTATTTCCAAGACCCAGTAAGGGGAACTGGTTCCAGAAACTCAGACATCGGGCTTTCTGCTCACCGCCCACCGCAGTCTCTCCTGCTCCGTGCCCGCAGCCCGGCTGGGCACAGCAAACTCACCAGCCTGAAGTGCCAGAGACCCCTGTGGGGCCCCCTTGGGGTTCTGGAAAACCACCTTCCCGTGGTCAAGAGCTGGGCAGCCTAGGGCAGGAGCGAGCACCCGTTCACAGAAGTCACAGCACAGACACCTACACACTGCAGGCAGATATCGGACTCCACACACAGCCACCCAGCGAGGTTGTGAGCCTGCCCCACCAGGCTCAGGGCTCCCGTGACGAAGAACCTTCTGGACCCCCAGTATCCTCGCAAACAGGGTGAGCGTGACTCCGGGGTGATGAGGCTCCATCAATGGCCTGCTGGGGGCACACAGCAGTTCAGCAGTTCCCGGAGACCACACGCCTCCCCGCCTCCCCTCACCTCACTCAGGCCCACCCACCAGCCCTTCCAGACTCCAAAGGGGGATTTTATCTGCTTGTATGTGACTCTGGGAACTGGCCCTACTGCAGGGCCCAGAAGCCCGACGTCACGCAGGCCAGACCTGACCTCTCTGTCAACATCCAGGGACCACGGGGAGTCATTGAACCCAGCCTGGGAAGCTGCCGCCCCCTCCAGCCTTGACCAAAGACCACCTAGCAAATATACCTGAAATGCCAGGGACACTAGAGGGGGATGCCCCCTTCCACCCTAGCTTTGCCGAGAAGCCCAGCTGGCCCTCGGTCTCCCCAGGTCAGCTGGCCCTGACTCTCTCCTTGAATCTGGGTCAGGGGTGGTGCTGAAAATCAGGAAGAAGCCTACACACCAAGGTGTCCACCGGCCAGGGCTAGGGATCTGCGCAGTACAGACCCCACCGACAGAAGCACTGACACGTAGAGACGGGCAAAGCTCACCACGAGCCCACGACCATTCCGAGTGTTTTATACAAACCCAGTGAATCCTCAAGAAACTCTCGCGTTACAGAGGAGGAAAGGGACACATGGCTGGTCGGCGAGCGAGCTGGGATCTGAACCAGACACGCTGGCCGGACTCTCCCACCCACCAGCCTCTACTACCCAGGGCAGGCGTCTGCCTCTTAGAAGGTAACCTGATAACCTGAAGGGCTTTCTACGCAACCGTTGCTCTAGAACAGGAGTCTCCAAAGGGGAGAGACCACAGCCCCTGGAGCACAAGGCATCCCAGGAAGGGTGAGAAGAACACAAGAGAACCTCTGGTTATGGTCTTTTTCTTTTCTTTTCTTTAATAATAATTCCATGTTTCCTCACTCCTGTTTCCTTCCGTCCCCTCATGGGTGACACGTTTCCAGAGCCAGGAAGCTGAGCGTGCCCAGTTTCTTTCTTATTAAGAACATGCATTTCTTGGGGCGCCTGGGTGGCGCAGTCGGTTAAGCGTCCGACTTCAGCCAGGTCACGATCTCGCGGTCCGTGAGTTCGAGCCCCGCGTCGGGCTCTGGGCCGACGGCTCGGAGCCTGGAGCCTGTTTCCGATTCTGTGTCTCCCTCTCTCTCTGCCCCTCCCCCGTTCATGCTCTGTCTCTCTCTGTCCCAAAAATAAATAAAAAACGTTGAAAAAAAAAAATTTTTTTAAAATAAAAAAAGAACATGCATTTCTTTTTATTACCGTGAGCTTTACACAAAAGTCCGTGGGGGCGTGCATCCAGAGTGTCCCCCTGCGGGAGGGTCAGCCCACACCGGGTATGAGCTATAGCTAAAGTTGCAGGATGCTTTTTCATCTGAAGGAGGAGGAGGAGGAGGAGGAGGAGGAGGAGGAGGAGGAGGAGGGGGAGGGGGAGGAGGAGGAGGAGGAGAAGAAGAATGAAATCCAGCTTTGCGGCCACAGCTCCTCTGGACGCTTACGGAGCATGTGCTCTGAGCCAAGGAAAAAGCACTGTTCTGGGCGCCGTGCACGTATCCACTCCCAAATCCTCAAGCGACCCGAGACGGGGGGACCACCACTATCCAGACTCTTCAGATGAGGAAACTGAGGACAAGGAACCCCCTCCCCGCAGTGAGCTGGCTCATTCACTCACTTCCGCATCACAACATACTCCCATTTCCACGTCCTTAGTAAAACGGATTTATGGATTAACTTATCTGGTTTTAAGTAAACCAGTCTTGGACTTTTGAAAAGGACAAAGGATGGGGGGGGGGGGGGGCGGGGTGGAACCGCTTCGGGAGATCAAACTGATGATGCAAGCCCAAACACACAGCAAGAAAGTAGCCAAGGAGAGATTCTCCCTCCTCCCAAAATGAGTCCCTTGCCAGCCAAATTCCAAGAGCTAAATGGCAGCCGTCTAACCAGATTGACAAGAGGTCAGACAGAAAGATCAGTAATAATCAGGAAGATTATCAGAAGTAAAGATCTGTAACCACTGCCATTCACCGGCCCCTGAGGCTGTGACTACAGAGAGCAGGAAGCCTTTGCAGGTAGCCTCACTGTTACACATGATTTTTTCTAGCTAGGACATATTTTTTTATATCGCCTAAGGATCAAACTGCATTTAAAAACTCCATCAGAAGAGCATGTGACTCTTGATCTCAGGGTCATGAGTTCAAGCCCCACATTGGGTATAGAGATTACTTAAATAAATGTTAAAACAACAACAACTGTCTACTACTGCACAGAAACCATGTTACTTTTTCTAAAGAGCATTCATATTCCGCATTTCACTCTAGCATCAGGATGACACCAGGCGGTACCTTCAGAGACATTATTACTAAAATTAGGCAATCGGGGGCAAATAAGGTCGGGAGAGCACCACAAAGTCGCCTGAGGCAGGACAAAGTTACAGAGCTGGGCTTCCAAATCAAGTCCCCATGCCTCAGTTTCTTTATCTGTCCAATGGCAATAATCATACCACTTCCCCTTAGTGTCGGAAACATGTAACAAGGGCTCAATAATTGCCACTAATTATTCATTCCAGCTCACTTTATGTCCTACTGTGCCAAGAAACAGCGATCAAAATAAGGACCACTCTCAAATTGTAGATTTTTCAGGGTCTAGAAGGGCCCCAAAGACCCTTAGTTCTTATTTCCCGAGGCCCTGACCAGAAGCCGACATCTAGAAATCACTTCTGCTCTGGCTGCCAAAATGCTTGCTCAATACTCCTCTCCACAGGGACGCATGTGAGAAATGTCTTTTTCAGCTGGTTTCCAGGAAACTCTCTGCCTCCCAGAAGAACTGCTATCTTCCTTTTTTGAAAATAAATATTGAGTAACTTATGTCTCCTGCTCTCTTCACCTTGGCCGTCAGGAAGCTCAAAGCCCAAAGAGGCTTAAGCACATCCTCTCTATCTGCTCTGTAGCTTAGCATATTTGCTGACAGCGGCCATGTGACCTACTGGTCAAGGAGATGAAAGGAGAAGTCTCTTCGGGGCTTCTGGGAAAGGCTTCCCTCCACTGAGGAGAAGAGCTCCCTCTCACTGCCCCGGCCACACCCCCGTCTCCTCCTGCTTTGAAACAGGAGCTCCTGGAGCTACTGCTCTCATGGAACCAGGAGGGGAAGGCAAGAGACAGAACGGGAGCTCTGGCATCATGGGGCTGAAACAAGGCCTAAGACAACACACCCTAACTGGCACAACTGTCTGGCAATTTGCAGTTGTAGGAAATAGAAACCAAGCTACATATTTTTGTTAACGTTTATTCATTTTTGAGAGTTGGGGGGGAGGGGCAGAGAGAGAGGGAGACACAGAATCCGAAGCAGGCTCCAGGTTCTGAGCTGTCAGCACAGAGCCCGACGCGGGGCTCGAACTCACGAACTGCGAGATCGTGACCTGAGCCGAAGTCAGACGCTCAACCGACTGAGCCACCCAGGCGCCCCTAGGCTACATACTTTAAGCAGAAAGAGATAAGGGGCTTACTCAATCTTCAGATGGTCTGCAGGAAGCAGGAATCCAAACCGGGGCTCCCAGAAAACCAACAACACTGCACAGCCGGCCTCTGCCCCAGCTGGGAGAAGGGAGGTCACACACCATGTGCCTGAGCTCGTACCACAGGAGAACACCACCGTGCTGCGTCCAGGCCTCGGGAGCTGCTGCTCAACTGTCGGCTGCAAAGCCATCCCCTGCCTGCTGGACGTGCACCACCGCCAGCCAGCGGATGTCCCGAGCCTCCTGACACCCAGGAAGCTGCGACCCGGCCCCTCTGCTAATATGCTAATGCAGAAAGCCCAGCCCCACCACAGCTGGGCTTTGCGGCAAAGACAGCACAGGGGTGGCTTCTGTCCCACCCCAGCTTCTCAATCTAAAGCGGCTGGATCCAATTTTAGCCATTCACGTCGCAAACCTAACCTACAAGGGGGACTGGGAAACGCAGCCCTTCGTTCTCTGGCTTCGGCGGGAAAGGAAGGCCCAGCGGAAGGGGGATGGGCGGCCAGCGCTAATCCACGATACCCGCCTCCTCCCCGAACCGTCTCTCCACAGCCAGACTCTCACATTCGGGATTCCCGACCACAGGGAAAAGAAGCGGAAAAATCCCAAACGTAGCAAGTGCCAGGAAACCCACAGGGTGTGAGGCACACGATCCAGAGAACAATCTAGAAGTATTTCATCTTTGCTTTTGATCTTCCGTTCCAGCTGTATTTACTCTGATATTTTTTATGTATCCAGCTTTTTCCATGTCCTTCGACAGATCTGTAGGAAATCTCTAATAATCCAAGGGAGACACAGAGGCTTAAGTGAATAAATTAGGCACCATGAGAAGGTTTCAAGAACCCCATGCCCTCGTCGGCGTGACGGGAGTATTAGCAACACCCACCCTGTACGGAGTGCCTGTCACGTGCCAGGAACAGATGAGGAAACTGAAGTTCAGAGGACTTAAGCCATTCGCCTGAAGTCACCCAGCAGGGGAGGGTCAAAGCCAGAATTCTGTCCTGGAGCAGAGCCTTAAACACTACCCTGCACCTTGGCACCAAAAGCCCCGAGGCCTATGGACACCGGGCGGGCACGGCAACAAGTGAAGGAGAGAGACTGGGGAGCAACGGGGAGGGTGGGGGGGACTGAGGAAAACTGGAGCTTCTAGAGGCTGCGGTCGTGGAAGACGGGGGTCCGGTGCTGCCGGTGTTTCAAAAGAAACTTGAAATCGAGGCTCTTACGGGGGCTCAACCGGAAAACAATTAAACTTTTTGTTTTTCTTTTCAACAAACCCCGTGTAAACCCAACAGCATGCGCCCTCCAGGCTGAACGTGGTGTCCACCCGCCATCTATACCCGCAGCTGTGCGCACCCCCCCCCCCCCGCCGCCGCCTCGGGCCCCGCTGGAGCCCAGGGGGCCACCTGCCCCAGACACACCTCCCAGCCTTCGATGTGGGACTGCAGCTGCTCCAAAGCCTCCAGCTTTTCCATCTGCCGCTTGGTCTCGTTGATGTTAGAGCAGACGGTCTTCATGGCCTGCAGGGCGCTCTGGACCGCGGGGTGGTCGGGGTGCTTGCCGGGGGTCCTCTTGGCGAGCTCCTGGGGAGGAGGTGGGGACAGGGATGAGGCACACCAACCCGCAGGGGACCAAACACGGCGTCCACGTCACCTGGCCCTGAGCCAAATCCCAGCAACGCTCGGTACAAACCGGGTATCCTGGGGCCGGGGAACATCATTCATTCATTGACTCATTCATTCATTCATTCATTCATTCATTCATTCAATGTCCCCTGAGCACCTTCTTCATTTGTCACCAAACAAAGGAAAATTCCTCACCTGGCAGGTATTACATTCTAGTAGAGGAGATGAGCCCATGTACATGAGAAATGACATGTACAAAACACTGTCAGGTGGTGATAAATACCAAGAAGGCAAATCCGAATGACAGGCTAGAAGGTCTGGGGAAGGCAAGTGTTCTTTCAAATGGGGAGATCAGGGCAGGCCTCTCAGAGGAGGTGACATCTGAACAGAGACTCCGGATCAAGCAAGGGAGGGAGTCCTGCCAAACTCCTGGGGAAGACCGTGCGACACAGAGGGTACAGCTGACGCAAAGGATCTGAGGTCTGAGCCTACGGGACATGTCATGAGGAAGAGTGAGGAGGGCACGTGGCTGGAGGAGAGTAAATGAGAAAGAAAGGAAAAGAGAGAGAGAAAAAAACAGACAAGACAGAGATCAGGAGGTCAGAGAGGCAGCCACACATATTGACCCCAACCGAGCCCCAGTTTTCTCAGCTGTAGAATAATATAAAAAACATCGCACCCAGGGCACCTGGGTGGCTCAGTCACTTAAGCGTCTGACTCTTGGTTTCAGCTCAGGTCATGATCCCATGGTTTGTGGGATCGAGCCCCACGTAGGGCCCTGCACTGAGCCTGGAGCCTGCTTGGGGTTCTCTCTCTCTCTCTCTCTCTCTCTCCCCCCCCCCCAACTCATATGCTCTCTCTCTCAAAAATAAAGAAACTTAGGGGCGCCTGGGTGGCTCCGTCAGTTAAGCATCCGACTTCAGCTCAGGTCATGATCTCCCGGTTCGTGAGTTCGAGCCCCGTGTCAGGCTCTGTGCTGACAGCTCGGGAGCCTGGAGCCTGCTTCCAATTCTGTGTCTCCTCTCCCTCTGCTGCTCCCCTACTCACACTCTGTCTCTCTCTCTCTCAAAAATAAATAATAAACATTAAAAACATTAAAAAATAAATAAAGAAAATAAAGAAACTTAAAAAAAAAAAAAAACCTTCACAAGGACAAGACCGTGTAAAGGGTCCCTCTCCCATGCCCCCCCCACCACCACTGCCCACCCCGGCCACAAGCACAGGCTGGGACATGCTGAAGGTCAGCCTCACTGTCATGGAAGGGCTTCAGCCACATGGTGAGTGTGACGAGAGAGAAAGTGGGGAGGGAAGTCCTGTAGGACCTCAAGTCCGCAGGGAGGGTTTACCAGCGGGGTCACTCAACCAGCAGGATCACTCAACCTGGCAGAGAGAGGTTTTCCTTCATCACTCGACCCAGACATGCCCAACGGTTCCAGTATCTCCCCATCTCTCTGCTGCCTTGAAATCACAGGTGTGATGCTTTGGCATGCCACACGTGGGTGCCAGGGCTGGCTCCGCCCCTCGGAGAGGTCACCAGCTGGGTGACCTTGGGCCAGTCGCCCTCCGTGCTGAAGAGCAGTGATAAGGGGTGTGGCAGCAGTGAAGGCCCACTCAGCTTCTGCTCTGTGCTTGCGAGCAGGGGCTGTTACTGTCCCCTTTAACAGATAAGGAGGTCGAGGCACAGCAGTACAGCCCACGACCTCCCAAAACTAAAAGGACGACGCAGACCTGTCCGTCTGGGTCCGTTCGTGGTCATGCGAATTGGAGACCCCAGGGAAAGGGCCTCTGTGGTAAAGTGCGTAGCTGCCAGGCATTCAGTCCGTGCTGGCCACCATCAGTCTGTTGCTGACAACACGTGCTGTGACAGCAAGCAGCAATCTGGCCCCTGCCAGCCTGTCGTTTGGAGCACTCCCAGCAGAAGACCCACCTCCAAAACATCCCTTCTCCACTCACGTCATTTCTGTCCCTGCCTGAAGATGAGCGGCCCCTTGTCTGGAGCACAGGTCCTCACGGGCCTGAGGCCCAGATGTTCTGCAACATCAGGACCCTGAGGATTTTACTGAGCACCTGCCATGTGCCAGGGACACGCCCCAGGGAGAGCAAGGAAGGGGCAGATGAAACCGTCTCTCTGGCAAAAGGCGCTCCCATGGGGGAAGGCGGACCAGACGACAGCCCTGAGTGGTGAACACAGCAGAGATAAGTTGGACCAGAGGAAGGACGGTGTGTGACCCGAAGCTGTGAAATAAAGGGGTGAAAGCAGGTGTCCCGCCCCGGGGGAGGGGCACTCCCCGAGGCTGCCGCTGCTCACTGCGCAGGAAAGAACCTGAACCGGCCTGGGAGGCAGAGCTCAGCCCAGAGGCAGGGTGGAGGGCGGGCGCCGCAAGGGGGGCAGCACGGGAGCTGGGGCAGCGGGAGCCATGGTGGGGAGAATTCTGACTTCTGGTGTCTTCTCGCAGGATCCCTGGCGGATAAGGAGCTCATTTCCTAACATCAGAGTCAGAGGAGGACTCCAAGGGACTATCCCAAAGTATCCTGAATGATATACAAAGAACTACGGTGCATCAGCACAAAAGATAATTATCCAACAGAAAATGAGCAAAGGATATGAAGAGGCAATTGTCATAAAATGAACCCACCACCACCATCCTGGTCCAGCCAGCTGCCACCTGAACCGCCAAGGTCAAACTCGGCCCCCACTCCCCACTCACGGTCCATTCTCCACACACAGCCAGAGGGATCCTGTCACAACGACGTGAGACCCTGTCCCTCCCCTGCTCAGAACCTTCCTAAGGCACCTACAGCACTCAGAGAAGACAAAGACCCTGCAGTGGCCCACAAGGCCCTGCCTATCTGGCCCCATCGCCTCTCTGACCTCACTCCCCTGCTCTCTCCCTCAGATCCTCCTCTGGCCTCCTCACTGTTCCTCAGACACAGTCCTGCCACGGGGCCTTTGCACTAGCTATGCCCTCTATCTGGCAGACTCTTCCCCCCCCCCCCCCGCTACCTATACGGCCCCCTTCCTCACCTTCTCCTGGTCTTTGCTCAAAGGTCACCCTCGCAGCCCATCACCTGGTCCTTACCAACCACCTTGGCCTGAAATATTTCTCCTCCACAGCAACACGACAACTCTACAAACACGTTCATTTCCTATTCGTCCACTGACTGTCTCCCCCAGCAGAGTGGCAGTCCCACAGAGGTAGGGCTCTGGGCCATTTTGTCCACTGTGCACCTAGCACCAGGATGAAGGCTTCCACGTAACAGGGACTCCACAGCAGTTGGGGAATGAATAAATGGCCTTAAAACCCTCCGATGGTGCAGCACCACCCAGAACCCTCTCCTGGAGGGAATCGGGAAGACTCCCAGGAATTTGCCAAGAGAAGAACACGCTCACTGTGGGGTTCGCTGGTTTCCAGGGCTGCCCGCCTCCTCCCCCCACCGCTCGCCGCCCATAAAGGTTCTTCACGTGCCAGCTCTGAGCGGTACGTGTCCCAACTCCGGGAAACACGCCAGCCCCCGGCCATCGGGGCACTGAGGGAACAGCAACAAACAAAACAGGCCTAAACCCCTGCCCTGGCCAAGCCGACGCCCTAATGAGGAGTCAGAAAAAATCAATCCGGGGGCGCCTGGGTGGCTCAGTCGGTTCAGCGTCCGACTTCGGCTCAGGGCATGATCTCGTGGTTCGTGAGTTCAAGCCCCGTGTCGGGCTCTGTGCTGACAGCTCAGAGCCTGGAGCCTGTTTCAGATTCTGTGTCTCCTTCTCTCTGACCCTCCCCTGTTCATGCTCTGTCTCTCCCTGTCTCAAAAATAAATAAACGTTAAAAAAAAAAAATTAAAAAAAAAAATCAATCCGTACACCAGGAGTCATAGAACAGAATGTGAGCTAGGGAGAGGGACTGTGAAGAAAAATTAAAACAGGGTGAAGGGACAGAGAATGGCACAGGTGCTTCTTCTGCTCTAGCTGGGGTGGTCAGACAAGGCCTCTCCAAGGAGGGGACAAGTGAGCAACAGAGCCCTGACGAGATTAGAGAGCGAGCCTCAGGATATCTAAGGTAATGATGTCCCAGAGGAAATTGCAAGTGCAAAGGCCCTGGGGCAGGAACCTGTTGTGTTCAGAGGGTGGCAAGGAGACAGATGTGGCTGGAGCAGAGTGAGAGGGATGGGAGAAGAAGCAGAGGGGGTCAGAGAGAAATACAGATTAACTGCGTAACACCTTACAGGTGTCAGTGAGGAGGAATCTGGATTTAAATGTGAGTGACAGGGAGCTGCTAGAGGGTTTTGAGGGAAAATGACGTGAACTGGCTCAGACTTACCTGCTGAGTTGAGAAGAGACAGTGGGGCACAAGGGCAGGGGCAGGAAGACCCAGTGGGGGCTGTGGCAGGGGCCCAGGGAGCGAGGTGTCGTGAAGGAACTCGAAGGGCTGAACTCAAGAAAGAGTCCAAAGGCAGAGCCAATGGGGCCTCCTAATAGACTGGATGTAGGGTGAGCCAGAGACAGCTTGGGTTTGGCCTGAGCAACCAGAAAAAAGAGGCCATTTATGGAAATGGGGACAAGGGGGTGGCAGGGCGGGGAGACCAGTCTGGGGGAAGGGGAGAGCCAAGCATTTCGTTTTGGGCACGTCGGATACGAGACGCCTGTCTGACATCCAAGTAGGGGAGCTGAGTGGGCAGGAGAACAGGTCTGGAATTTGGCCGACAGGTCCAGGCTGCAAGTTGGACACAGAGATGGGGTTTAAAGCCCTGGGAATGTCCACAAAATACTGGTACATGGATGTTCACGGCAGCTTTGTTCATAGCGGCCAGAAAGTGCAAACGACCCAAATGTTCGTTAGTGAATGAATGGATAAAATGTGGTTCTATACAGCGGGATGTTATTCATCTAAAAAGGGAACGAAGTTATGATTCAGGCTGCAGTGTGGGTGAGCCTGGAAAGCACTGTGCTAAGGAAGAGAAGCCAGACACAAGAGGCTGCATATTCTAGGATTCCATCGAAAAGAAAGGTCCAGAAGCGGGCAAATCCACAGAGACCGGAAAGCGGAGTGACTGCTAATGGGTCTGGAGTTTCTTTGGAGGGTGATGAAAATAGTTTAAAATTACCATGACGAAGGTTACACAAATTTTGAATACATTTTTTTTTTTTTTCTTTAAAGGCCACAAAGTGGATGAGGCCACTCCGGGAGCAAGTCTAGAGAGAGAAAAGGCCCAAAGACCGAGCCCTGGGCCCACTTGTGATTGGAGGTCCGAAAGGTGAGTCACCAGCTAAGGAAGTGGAGGGGAAAGGGCCAAGGACATAGGAGGCAAAGGAGAACGGGGGGGCTGGAGTGGCAGCTGCCCCCTTTTGGGCTGAAGGGCCCGTCCAGCTTGCCCTGCACCTGCCTTGACCCGTCTCCATTATGCACCAGGCCCAGTCTGACTGGAGATGGGCAGGGACACGTTCACCACTGCGGGTCCTGAGCCACGCCAGCAGCTGGTGCACAGTGGCCCAGTGAGATCTGTGCATCACCAGGAAACAACTGAAAGCGACAGTGACAGTCAGCCTCCCCTCAGGCACCTGTCATTTGAGCACTAGGGGCATTACCCCAAACCTGAATCATTTCCCTGGAAACACTGATGGAAAACTCAACAAAGCCTAAAAATGCCAACTGTCTATCCTGAGCCTGGGCTGGAGGCTGAGATAGAATGTTCCGGCTATTCTTAGGCAATGTTCAACTTCAGCCTTTTTCGGGCTGCTCCCAATGAGGCTTTCAATCTCGCCTCTTCTGTCTTCCCACCCGGACTCCTGGACCCTGTCTGCCTACTGGCTTCGGAGTTCAGCTCAAACAAGGGGGCTCAGAGGGCCACAGGGACATCTGTGAGGGCGTCAGCGTTGCAGGGGCCGGAGGAGGAAGCTCGAGGGTTTGGGCTCATGGTATTGTCTTTTAAAATCCGCTGGAAAATGTGACAGGAAGGAGGGACTCAGGAGGGGTATGAAGAGTTGTCCACAATCCCAGCTGTTCTCTGATGCAAACGTTCCAGCTGTGGGTGCCAGAGGCCAGGGCACGGAGCAATTCTGTCAGGCGGGGAGCATGGCACGTCCCCATAGGAATCCAAGGGCCTGCTGGCTGGTCCCTGGTGCTATCTGCACTCCCGGTAAACACAGCTGGAGACCGAGGAAACGGGGCGAGTAAACAGCCACTTGGTCAGGACAGCAAAGCCACAGCCAGGCTGCATCATCATTTCCTGTGGGCAGTTACTCTAACTGTGGCCCCTGGGGCCTCAGAAACGCCTGGGCCTCCCATTGAGAGCTTAGAGTCCGCCCCCATACATAGGTCTAGCTCCACTGCTTGTTAAAATACGTTATGGAAACAGCCACTCCCCACACCCGCCGAGACCCCAGACTTTTCCAAGGTCCAGAAAGCAAAGGGTTAACACCTAGGAAGCCTTGGTTGTGCTGCGGGTCTTTGCTCTAATGGGTCGACTCAAAGGGTTGAGTCCGCCTTTGCTCTAATGGGTCAGATGTTCAAGGTTTTAAATCGCAGGAAAGAAGGAACAGAGCAGCCACTGAGCCACAAAACACAAGGCCACCGGCCTTCCCAGACCCCTGCTTAGGGAACTGAGAAGGTCAGCATCCCCAGAACCCAAGCACTCTGGCAGCTTAATTCCCCAAAGTGCTTAACAGGCAGTGTAGCCTCATGGATGGAGGGCGGACCTCTAGAAAAGGGCTCAAATCATGAGCCCTACAGCTCCCCTACTATGTGGCCTGGAACTGGCCACTTCCTTCCTCTGTGCCTCAGTCTCCCAAGTGGGGCTAACCGCAGGGCCTCCCTCATCGAGTTGTTCTAGGAATTAAGTGAATAGATGTCTGATCATCTGTATGAATAACAGCCGTATCTGTGTTAGTACAAACCGCGTATTACACGCGAGTAAACTGAGGCCCGGAGAAGTGACGTGCACCAAGTCAGGTGGAACTCGAATTGAAATCCCAGCAGCCTATGGCTGCAAAGCCTGGCTCTACCCCAGGGGTCAGCAGACTTTTTCTGCAAAGGGCCAGATAGTAAATATTTTAGGCTTTGTTGGCCACATCCGGCCTCTGTGACACAGTCTTCTTTGTTTGTTTTTTGGGTCTGTTTTGTTTTTTTTTTTAACAACCCTTTAAAAAAATGTAAACATCATTCTTAGCTCCTGTGTTGTACAAAAACAGGCCATGGGCTAGGTCTGGCTCACAGGCCACAGGGTTGGCAACCCCTTGCCCTAAACTGCTACGGAGCCCTGCCTCTTAAATGCAGGCATCCAGGGCAAGTTTGGAAAACACCACCAGACAGACCTAATGAAGCACACCTGTAGGTCCAGTTCAAGCCACAGGCTACCAGTTTGCAAGTTCCACCTGGAGCTCCTTCTGCACCAAGGTGAAGAGCTAGAGACACACGGCATTTCAAACGCGTGCTTATGGGTCAAGAGCAGCGGCGAGAACAACCACAGAAGGTCCTTTTGAGATCCCTGGGACAGACAAACAGCAGGAGGCCAGAGGAGGTACAGAGAGTACTGTGTCCCCCAGCCATGGCTGCACAGGTTAGGGGCCTCTGTTCACAGACCCCAGAAAGGGTCTGGTCCAGCTCAGAGACTCAAGGGTCCCCCACCATCTCCAGCAGAAAGCCAAGTTCAGGCTGGCCCTAGTAATCTTCCCCTCCGCTCTGCCTTCCAGTTGATGGAGGAAGGATGCATGTGGCCTCAATGACAGGTGCATGAATGAGGCACCAGCAGCCAAATTAATCCACCAGCAGGGACCCCCAAGGAACGGCCGTCAGATGCCAGGCCTTCGGGATGGAGCCAGGGCAGGCTTGGGCCAACGGCCACCATTTCCAAGGGTCGAAAACCCTGGGCGGAGAGCAGCGGACAGTGGCAGGGCCATCCACCCAGCTGGGGATCCACCCAGAAGCCAACTCTGAAGCTGAGAATTAAGATTTCTGGGGCGCCTGGGTGGATCAGTCGGTTAAGCATCTGACTCTTGATTTTGGCTCAGGTCATGATCTCGAGGTCATGGGATCGAGGCCCTTATCGGGCTCTACACTAGGCATGGGGCCTGCTTGAGATTCTCTCTCCCTCTCCCTCTGCCCCTCCCCTGCTCGCTCTCTCTCTCTCTCTCTCTCTCTCTCTCTCTCTCACACACACACACACACACACACACACACACAATAAATAAAAAATTAAAAAATAATAATAATTAAAAAAAGAATTCTTGGGTCACCACCCAAGCAGCAAATCTTCCCTGGCCCGCCCTACCAACGCTAAATCAAAGGTGGCTAAACAGTGAAGAAGACAGCAGGTGTGTGGTTTGAGTTCGGTGCACCCAGCATCACCCGTATCCTCTTCTGCAAACAGCCAGGACAGTGATGAGGAGCTCCCGCGTCCCCCACCCACCGGCTTGTGGCCTGTGGGATCGTGTGATTGGTTGGAGGTTGGAGCACATGACATAACTCTGCACCAATTAGAGCTCGTTTGCTCAGAGTGACTGGGTCAGGCGTGGAGCACCTGATCCTGATATCAGCCAATGAAAACAGAGCGCTGCCCAGCTCACGGTCACTGGACCACGTCTCAACCAATCAGAGCCCAACACTGCCCAGCTCGTAGCCACTGGGGTAAAGTGTAAGCTCAAGTGCCTGGGAGAAGAATAAAGGGCACAAGCAAAGATTTCATGTCATTGGCTCACATTAAACCACATGACTCAGGCCCAAACCACTCAGAACATCACATTCTTCTGGCCACAGGTGGCCAAAGCCTGAGGGACTCTGGGAACTTAGGTCAGAGCTACTAAAAGAAAGCTTCCCTCTTTCCCAGTACCCTTGAACTTTGGGAGGTGTGAGGCCAGGGTACCACGACCACCTGGTACCACACGGAAAACAGAGCGGAACAGTGGAAAGCAGAAGGTCGCGGAGGGATCCGGCCCGGCCCAGAGCCAGCACCACCCCTATACGTCTCAGCTACTTGGACTCACAAGTGTTTTGATTAAGCCAGTCAGAGCTGGGTTTTCTGTCACTTCCATTGCAGAGAGAGGAGATGGGGGAACATCTCACCTTGAGGAGAAGGGGGTACTTGCAAATCCTCTGAATTGGAGACAGCAGGTAGCCCTCCAGAGGGATGTCTGTGGTCTTCCGGCCCCCCAGAAGCATGCAACTCTGCAAAAGGACATAAGACCTTCATTAAAACTCACCAGCGATGGCAAAGGGATTTGGCCACCTTCAAAGAACCATGGGGAGCACTCTTAAAACACCACGACAGACTTTGGAAGCAATTTAGCAACACCCAGGGGAGATGAAAATGAAAATATGCATCTCTTCAAGCCAGCACAAAGCCCAGATCAGGGGCTGGCAATCGACGGCCCGTGGGCCAAATCCTGCCCACTGCCTGTCTTGGTAACCAAGGATTTCCTGCAACAGAGCCACATCTATTTGCTTTCGTGCCATATCTGGTTGCTTCCAAGCCACCACAGCAGAGCTGAGTAGTTGCAACAGGCACCATACAGTCACAAAACCTGAAATGTTTACTGTCTGGCCTTTTACGGAAAAGTTTGCTAACTCCTGATCTATAGGAACTATCGGAGCCTCGAGACACGCACCAGACGCAGGAGCATGGACGTTCAAAACTGCCTCGTATGGAATAGAAAACAACGGAAAGAGAGGTAAAGAGCCATCAACTGCTCGCGTTTTGTGAGTTCGAGCCCCACACTGGGCTCTGTGCTGACAGGGTACAGCCCGCTCAGATCCTCTGTCCCGCTCTTCTTGCCCCTCCCCAGCTTGCTCTTGCGTGCTCTCTCTCAAAAGTAAACAGTAAAAATAATTAAAAATAATCTCTAAAAAAAATAATAAAAATAACCATCAACTGAAGACTGGGAAACTATGCCTATGGTAGACTGACACAATTGCCACACTACATGGCGGTAAAAACGGGGGACCTGACAGTATGCAGAGGGACACAGATGGACCCCAAACACCAAAGGGTGTGCATGGTATGAACCCATCTACAGAAAGCTTTTAAAAACACACAACACAGGGGCGCCTGGCTGGCTCAGTCGGTTAAGCATCTGACTTCAGCTCAGGTCACGATCTCTGGGTTCATGGGCTCGAGCCCTGCATCGGGCTCTCTGCTGTCAGCACAGAGCCTGCTTCGGATCCTCCATCCCCACCCCCCACCCCCTGCCTCTCCCGTGCATGATCTCTCTCTCTCTCTCTCTCTCTCTCTCCCAAAAATAAATAAACATCTAAAGAAAATAAAATAAAAACACACAAAACCAGGCATTGCTTATGGAGAACACATCTGTAGTGAAATACAAAAACATGGGTGGAAAAAAAATAATAAACCAAATTCTAATGGGGGGAGAAGTTACCTCTGTAGAGGGAGGGTAACAGGATTTGGAAAGTGAACTGGGTGCCTCACCATGCCCCTCACAGTCCTGTCCCTGGGGCTTACTATGTGCCCAATATATGCATGCATGCACGAATGAATGAATGAATGAATGAATGAACAAACGAATGACACAAAGGATGAACAAACTGTCAGCACATCCCACAATCTCTGCCTTCCTCCTCAACACCATGCTGGCAGACTGCAAACGAAACAGGAACTCTCGGGAAAAAGAATTCTCATTCATTCATTCATTCATTCGTTCCACGAATTTACACTGTGTGCTTGCTATGTGCTGGGCACAGTTCCAAGCACGAGAAAACCTGCCCAGCAAAGCAGACACATTCCCTGCTTATACTGCAGTGAAAGTGAGACCAGGGAACATTTACCGTGCACTTACCACGTGCTAGGCTCTGTGCCTCGTGCTCTGCCTCTATGTAAAGTTCATCGTCGCGGCCCCCGCAAAAGCAGGGGTACTATCCGCCCCCCCATGACAACTGGCACAGAAAACTGAAAGAGCAAGTCCAAGACTCAGGGGTGCTGCCTTCCAGGGATCTCAAGGGGCCCTCTCCTTGGAGAAGCAAGACCCCAGGGCCCCCAGGGCCCCGGCTCTGACAGGAGCTGCGTGGCCCCCGCACCTCCCCCAGGCACAGATGGGGAATCGGAGCTGTGGCAGCTGGGAGATGCCAGGCCCCACACTGTTCACACTCGGGCCTTTGTCCTCTGAGCCAGTGCTCAGCACAAGCTGCCCTGGTGATGTCAGCTCCGGGCAGAGAGAGGGGAGCCTGGGGGTAGCGGAGTGCTTTCCAGAAGCCCCCAGGACCTGGCGGGAGAAGGGCCGGCCTCTTTGTCCGGGATCAAGGGGTTTTCACAGAACTGTCAAAGCTGCCAACCGCACTTCTCCCCCAAACACTCCAAATTCCTGTTTCGCTTTATTTTCATTTAAGAGAAAAAAAGAGAAGCAAACACACACTGAGTTGCCATTCACTATTCCAGCAAGATCACACTCCAGGCACAATGGGAAGAACTTCGGCGAATTATCTCTCTAAATTCTCCTCCTTCACAGAACCGATTCGGGTGAGTGCATTTACTACATGTACGCTGCGATAAAAAAGCTTTTTACAAACCTCAGATCCCTCCCATTATCCAAATGCTCCTTCATTATCTAGCCCTTTCCCTCCTTCTGATCTCACTTCCTCCCATACTCTCCATTCCAGCCACCCTGGCTTCTAGCTATATCTCAAACAGGCTCCTACCTCAGGGCCTTGGGACTTACAATTCCTCTACCTGGAATGCTTTCCTCCCAGATACTCCTTGCCGCTCTCTCTTTCTAACTCCCTCAAAACATCCTGTCATCCTTAATGGGGGACTATTTCTTCCGGAGGATTTCATACCACATGACATATCACGTAAGTTTCTCCTACTAGAATATAGCTGCTCCACGAGAGGGAGGACTTTTCTTGCCTTGGTCACTGCTATTCCCCAGCACTTAGCATGAATGAGTAAGCGAACACATTACCCCCATTTTACCGACAAGAAAACTGAGTCACAGAATGATGCAGTCTCCATTCTATCTCTCAGCTAGCACACAGCCCGTCATGAGCGGAAAGCCAGAGCCTGTCTATTCGCGACGTTAACACTCCATCAGAGACTCAAGACAGCTCTCCTGCAGGTGGCCAAAAGCTGGGAGACACCAGCAAAAAGGGGGAAAGATGACGAGCTTGCTGGCACTCCATGTGTCCTCCCCCTGCCCGATCGGGCCCAGCCCAGCTGTCGCTAGGAAAACGGCAGCCTGGTGCACCAGGAAGACTGCAGGAGAGAAAGAGGAAGGAAGGAAAGAAAGAGCGAGGCCCTTCCCTTCCCACGCCCTTGCAAACACCATCCTGGCGTCTTCCTGCTTCTCAAGACACGGCTGAGCCCAAGAGGACACCCCCAGAAAGAGGGACCCTCAGCCAGGCCTAGATAGAGCCCGGGCAGCGGGGACTGTGGGACTAAGGTCAGCAGGTGGGTCACCGAAACAGGGTCGCGTGTGTGTGGTCTTGTGCTACGCGACTTCAGCTTTGCTTTTGGCCCAGACTCTTGAATGAATATAAGTACAAAACTGGAAACGTAAAATACAGATGGCGGTAACAAACGGCATCGGTCCCGAATGCTAAGGCACTTGAGACAAAAGGAAATCCATTGACCCATCTGCCTTTCCTCAGACGCTCACTGCAACTGGACCACAAGCATCAGGAGCTCACTAGCGAAGGAAACATACATTTTGAATCAAAATTCTGGGAACACTCTGTCAGAGACTGTGCATCAGGGAGAAGTACAGGTAAGAATTTTATCATGCAGGTTGGCTCTCTGGGCGTGTGGTTAACACTCCTTACGCTGCGGCCCGAAGCCACTCTACTCTTGTGTGCTCTATTCTCTACGTGCCCTTGGGAAATAAAACAGTACTTGGGGGCGGGAGTGTTGGTCTTTGACTGAATGAGCAGGGGATTTAGAAGTGAAGGATCGAGGGGCGCCTAGGTGGCTCAGTTGGTTAAGTCATGAGCTCACAGTCTGTGAGTTCGAGCCCCGCATCGGGCTCTGGGCTGACAGCTCAGAGCCTGGAGCCTGCTTCGGATTCTGTGTCTCCCTTTCTCTCTGCCCCTTCCCTGATTGTGTGCACTCTCTCTCTTGCTCTCAAAAATAAATAAACATTTTAAAAAATTAAAAAAAACAAAAGAAAGATCAGGATTTGAACCCACGAGAACATCAATCACTTTTCACGTACTCTTAGGAAGTCGCTGAAGATTTGAGATTCATCACAATCACCTGTGGCAAAGGCTATGCGGTGTCCCCCAAGGTATTCTTCCATGGCAACATTATTGCCATCTGGGCACACAGCTACATGCCCCAGCCTTCCCCGCAGCTGGGTGTAGCCGTGTGACTAGGTCCCGGATGTGAGTAGAAGAGATGTGTGCAACTATGCCTTTAAGAGGAGAAGGGCAGGCCCTCCTTCCCGCCCTTCTGCATCCCACTACCTGGAACGTGGAAGTGGTGAGAAGTCGACTTACACCCTGCTGATGAGGGTGCACACTAGGGCACTGGCTCCTGACACAAGGGCCCCTATACCAGCCCCAGACTGTCTACATCCGCACTGTTAACATGAAAGAGAAACATTTATCTCGTTGAAACCACTGTGATTTGGCATGTCTGCAGAGCAGACAAATGTATATCTTAGTTCATACACAACAGACAGTGGCTGGTAAAGCCCCAAGGAAGTCATAAATGAGAACCTTCATCCACAAGCCAAGCTCTCTGCAACTACAGAGCCTGTAGAGCCAAGGCCATCACGGATGTCTGGGGTGTGGCCCGACCCATATCTAGTCCCAGCTTACTTCCACAAGCGCAAGCCAACGCCCTCTCGGGCTCCACCCCACCCTTAGGGCCGGCGGTTTGGGTAGAGTTGACTCTGCCCTCCAGCTCCAGAAGTAGCCAATCAGCAACAACCAACCCCTCCATCCGGAACAACTGGCTCAGGGATAGGGTCTTGAGCCAAGCTGAGCCAATGAGCATAAGACCCAGGATTCTTGCTGTTACTACTGATGAGCCAAGGGGAGCTCTCTTATCCTAAAGCTGCTCAGTTATCAGAGGTATGAGCACAAAGCTGCTGGAGGCCACGTTGGCAACCCCAAGGAGACAGCCTCCCTGAGAATGGAACCAAGGCGGGGCAACGCAGAACCAAGAAACATGTCCCTGATGACATATTTACACACCTAGATTCTTCAGTGCCTGAAGCCCTCCGGGGTCTTAAACTTCCCAGAAAAGCGAACCCATGCATTTTGTTTTTTTTTTTTTTGGCTTAAGCCAATTTTAACTGGGCTTTCTTTCACTCATAACTAAATAATCCCAATAATACAATTATTACTACCATTGACACCACTCTTTTCAGGATCACGACTTTAGACCAGAAATTGGCAAACTTGGCCCGAGGGCCGGATCCAGCCCTCCGCCTGTTTAGTAAATAAACTTTCCTGGAACACACCCACGCTCACGCCTTTATATATTATTTATGGCGGCTTCCATGCTACCAGGGCAGAACTGAGTCACTGTGACAAAGAGCGCATGATGCAGAAAGGCAAACGTGTGGCCCTTTCCAGAGAACGTTCGGCGATCCCAGCATTACCCCAGCTGTCATGCCCAGCCGACCCGGGCAGCACGGGTCAGCGCGAAGCTCTCTCGCGCCCAGGGATTCGCAAGGCCGAAGCCGAGTGGAAGACAAGTAAACTCACCAAGAGGAAGGCACGGACAGTGGGGATCTTGTTGAGCTCCACAAGCAGCCGCAGGGCCTTCTCGTGGTTGCTGCAATATTCCTCGTACACGCAGAACTTGTCCTTCTGCAAGACAAGGACAGAGCCTGTGGGAGACAGCCCGAGGCAGGAGAGCAGGTGCTCTGAGATGTGCTCACAGCTGGGCCAGCCTGGGAGGAAGGACTAGCCCAGAGCCTGAGCGACCGACCACACAGCAGGAGGGGTTTCAGGTAAGGTGGCTCCCGCTCGCTGCCGGCCTCGCAGTCTCCACTCCTGTCCCCATTCTTCACCCAGCGGCCTGAGTAACCTTTCAGGAAGCAGCACAGCCCAGGGTCAAGTGCACGGACTCAAGCCTGCAGCCTGGGATTGAATCCCAGCTCTGCATTTACAAGTGTGAACCTGGGCAAGGTACCTGACCGCTCCGTGTCTCAGTTTCCTCATCAGTGGAGTTATTAATAGGCCTTAACTCATGGGGTTGTTATAAGAATTAAATGAGTTAAAACATAAGGTTTCAGCATATAGCAGGAGCTCAAGAAGTGTCCACCCTTAGTATTAAAGCACAAGTCAGACTGTGTCACACCCCTGCTTAAAACCCCCCAGTGGTGGGGCACCTGGGTGGCTCAGTCAGTTGAGCATCCGACTTCGGCTCAGGTCATGATCTCACAGTTGGTGAGTTCGAGGCCCGAGTCGGGCTCTGTGCTGACAGCTCAGAGCCCGGAGCCTGTTTCAGATTCTGTGTCTCCCTCTCTCTCTGCCCCTCCCCAGCTCATGCTCTGTCTCTCTGTCTCAAACATTTAAAACAAAAATTAAAAAAAACAAAACAAAAACCCAGTGGTATTCTATTACACTACAAATGAAATCCAACACTTGATTATGAATTTCAAGGGCCAGATACATGACCCTGTCTTTCTCTGACATCATCTCACTGGCCTTCTATCTACTCCTTGACTTTGCCAGCCTATTCCTACCTCAGGGCCTTTGCACTTGCCATTTCCTCTACCCAGAACACTATGCCCCCAGGCCTGACTACTCTCCAACTCAAATTCCACCTCCTCAAATGCCACCTGGATTACCCTAAAGCAGCCATCCAGGTATAATCTGGAATTATTCAGATTATTTGTTTACCTGTCTTTTCTGCAGGGTAGTCCGCTCCCTGAAGGCAGTGGACCACATCCATCTTGCTCACTGAGGTATTCCCAGACCCTGGCACAATGCCTGGCATACAGTAGGCCCCTCGATGAACACTTGCTAAATAACTGAACTTAAACACCTACCACGTGCAATGCCCTGTATATACGAATGTAAAGAATCTAGATAAAGCTCAGGAATGTGGGGGAGAAAATAGATCCCTGGTCTCTGCCACATAGCAGCGACAGCCTTGAGGCAAGGGGATACCTCTGTTGACCTCCAAACGCCCCCTAAGCCCCAAGTTGGACTCTTTCCAATCTAGAGGTCATCTGTGGGTCACCAGGTCTGTAACCATCCGTCAGGGCTTCTGGGACCAACAGGAAGCTTTGCACTGAACATTCTTGGTTCCAAAAGGCTCACACAATACTGCTTCCCAGCCCGCCAAACCCTAAACAAGGATGTCCTGGGTAAAGCCACTGGACAGGAAGGGCTGAAGGGCCTTGACCTTGCACTGGGGGTTGGGCAGGAGACCCCAAGAAGCTAAGGAAGGAAGAGGCGGGTCTACAAAGCAAGTAACTCGTCTTGTTTCTAAACAAACCCCCCAGTCATCCTGCCGATGGGCGGCTACAGGAAGCAGAAAACCAGAGAGGAGAGAGGATGGGTTTCAGAATCAGTAAGCTGCCCCCACCCGCCCGGGCGCGCCTCTGGGGGCTCCGTGTGCACCCTCTGAGCAGACGCCCTGAACAGCAAAGGGCCCACAGCCGGAGCCACTGGCCGACACGGAGCGCTACTCTCTTGGAAAGAGGGTGAACCCATTCGGTCCTCGCAGGAACCTGCCAGGCGGTTACTGGATCCGCCCCACTCACACGTGGGCAAACCGAGGCCAAGTCCCGAGCCCGGGGTCGCACAGCCTCTCTCAACTCCCCCTTGCTGCCATGAAGCTCCGGGGCCTGACCGAAGATGGGGATGGGAGTGGGAGGCAACAGGGGGACAAAACCCAAGCCACAACACCACAAACAAAGCTCGGACGGGACTGCAGAGAATGATGAAAAAGTTACTCGAGAACCAGACCGCCTGGGTAGGAAACCCAGCCCCGGGCTCCCTAAGTAGCGGGTGTGACCCTGGACAAGCTGCTTCACCTCTTTACGCCTTGGTTTCCTCATCCGCCAAACAGACATGATAACAGCCCCTGACTGCTTGCGCTGCTGGCGGGGTAAATAACTTAATATTTAATATAACTGGGACACAATGAACTCTATATAATATTTCAAAATTCCTCGAAAAGTATTAGCTACAAACACAATGGACAAACATGAATATTAGAGAAAAACACCAAAACAGACAACGTTAGGATCATCCGGGAGAAACAGCCCTGACGCCTACCTCCAAGGAGCGGCCACAAATGACCTGAAATGTTACAAGACACAAGCCACATGTTCCAAACACTACCAACAATGTCTGCATGCACACGGAAACACACAGAGTCCCCGACCATCTCCCTCACCCAGTGTCTGCAGACTCGCAAGGGCAGGGAAGGGGAAAAAGGGACCCCAGCATCCCCGCCCCCGCCCCCCGCACACACACTGCCCGAGCGGACGCTTTCCATTTCCACTGGTCTCCAGGGAGCCCATGGGACCATCAAGGCCCGTGGAGACTGGTCAGGAGGTCTGCACCACAGGGGTTCACCCAAGCAAGGACAAAAGATGTGAGGGAGGCCTCTAGACACAGGTGGAGCCAGGCCTCAGCTGCGGACCACGGGGAGGCGGGCTGCAGAGAAGAGAGAAAGGGCCTTTCTGGTTGAAGGTGACAGGAAGTGGCCCGCCTGAGGCCTGCTCCTGCAGAGAAGGCCTGCAGGGCTCTATTACGGGGGGGGGGGGGGGGGGGGGGGGGGGGGGGGGGGCTGGGCTCTGAATGCAAGCACATGAAGGACAGACAGCAGGAGGTCCCAACCATATGTAAGGAGCTCTAGCGACTGGGGGGGCCCCTACTAGTGCTGTTCAGAGATAAGACACCAGAGCCCCTGAGACCACAGCGGCATCAACCTCAACCTCATACGTGCAATCGCAAGTTCTCCAGCCAAGTTCACGGTCTGGCTTCCCAGGTTGCCAGCTCTGCGGCCTTGGACAAGGCATGTCATGTTTCAGAGCCTCTGCGTTCTTGTCCGTAAATTGTAGACAATAACGGCTTCCCCACCAAGAGGTGGTTTGGCAAGATTATCAGGTGAGTGCTTAGAATGGTCCAGAGCAAGGACTCACTAAGTCTTGGCTGGTATTAGTGTTGCTGTCATTGAGGCTGCTCTCACTACCATCGTCAGGACCTCGGGTGAACAGGTCTGTGGACAGGGTGGGGCACTGGGTGGGTAGGTTCTGATGGTGAAAAGAAGAGACGCGAAGTGGGGAGGAAGGGAGCTGAGTGGGTTCAGAGGTTTAGAAAAGGCCGGCAGGGAAAGGCACCAGGCAGAATCCGGGAAAGGCAGTAGGCCTTGACCTCAGGTACGTCTCCCTGCTCGGCTGTGCAGTGTCCACCTCCCCCCATCCACCCCTGCCCTGTGAGCCCCGTGGGGGCGGGGCTTGCGTCAGCTGGGGTCACTGCCGTAGTGCCAGTGGGGACTGGAGTCGCCAGCAGGGAGCAGGCATCGTGAGGACTTGATGAATGGAGGCAAGGAAGCAGGAGGAATTAAGAGGAGCCCAACAGACCTCAAACCAGCTCCCGCTCCTTCTAGATGACCCTGGTCCACTGCAGCCGCGGCCTCGGCTCTTTGCTGGGACGTGCCTGGTTTTACCCACCCGCCACCCATTCCCCCTTGTTCGTTCTGGTCATGGCCCCCAACTTTTCCCCTGGGAACCACCTCCTCCACTGAGCCCACTGACCCCACCCCACTCCCAGGCACCGCAAGTGAGCGCACGACCCAGGCCAAATCAATCAAAGAGTCCCCTGTCCTGGCAACGGTGGCCATGTGTCCCAAGCTGGGCCAAGGACAGCCCTCAATGACTCATGCTGGAATTACTGTGGAGAGAGGCTCTCTTTGAACTGTCACTGCCGAGCTGGCAGACTGTCAGCCTGAAGCTGCTAAAGGCCACGTCTGCCACCCTGTGAGGCATTCGGCCCCCCACCCCTCGAGAATGAAGCCAACACAGAGGAAATCAGAGCCTAAAGAGAAAGACCGAGTCCTGGAAACACCATATGGGGCCCTGGATCCAGCTATGCCTAAATCCCGCTCACTGGAATATTTCGTTTGTATGAGCCATAAAGTCTTTTTTGTTGGCTTAAGCCTACTTGAATTGGTGTTTTCATCACTCGCAATGAAGACAGTCCTAATAAATGCATGCTCTGAAAGGCGGGAGAAAATGAAAAACTGGACCCAAGCCTGGTGAGGTGACAGGGTCTCCCTGTCCACCTCCATCTGTACCCTGAAAAGACTGGGCCAGAAAGCAGAGGCAGATCTGTTTATTCTCACACGCTAACCCCAATCAAAGAGTGGCACTGGCTGGAACTGGTGAGAAGGAGTCTCAAGCCCCACCCCCACCCCAGGGAGCCCGAGGCAGAATGCTGTGATTGATTAGCGATGTCTGCCGTGGCTGCAGTGAGGGGAGGCTCCCCCGAGCCCCTCTTCCCGTCTGTCATCGTCTCCTTCAGCTTGTGAAAACGGCAGGGGACCAGGACTTGAGGCTTGGAGAAGTTAAATTTAGCAAATGGAGACACCCCCTCCTCAAAACCATGCCCGGCTCCATCACTCCCCTGTCCCTGCCTGGAGCCTAATCCCAGCTGTGTCTCGGGGCCCCAGACCCAGCAGATATGGAAATGCTGCTTTTGACGGCTCAGAGCCCAAGTGTTCAATTTCCTCCCAGGGGCCCCACATGGGGCTTTGATTGTCGTGCCAAGAAGAAAGGGACAAGCAGTTGTGCACACACAGATGTGGTGGGCGGGGAGCCCGTGGCTGCGGGGTTGGGACGTGAAGGAGAAGAAGTGGACAGATGCCAGCTGGGACAGCTGGGGGAGAGGGTCGAGCCCCCGGGGAGGCTTCACGGATCGTCAGAGGTGACGGCTGCCGCCCGCAACGGCCCGGGAGCCTCGCTGCCTCCACGGACACCATCTGCTCCAGACCACTCGCTTTACACCCAAAAAGACCGAGGCTCAGGCGGAGGCTGGCCACGTGGACGCCTCCCCCATCGCAGAGGGAAGCGTGAGATCCCGGCCTGACTTTTGCGAGGGTTTCCCCAACGTATCATCCGCTTATCTGCACAGCTACAGGGAGGGGGTGAGAGCCACTCACACCGCACGACCCTGCTAAAAACCTGCAATTCTTAGGGGGAGATCTCTATGGGATCTGCCCCCACGGCATCCCTGCACCCCCTCCATCACTGACTCTGCACCGGCCACACCAGCCTGCCTGCCTTCCCCTCTGTGGACACCTGGTCCAGGGCCTCTGCCCTCGCGAGGGTCTCCCTCTGGAACGTCCCGCCCCCCACCCCCACCCCCCCGCCAAGATCATCCCACTTTACCATGCTCCAGAGGCCTGCCCTGAGGCAGTCGGGGTTGCCAGATAAAACACGGGACACCCAGACGAGAAACACGGGACACCCAGATGAGTCTGAATTTCAGAGGAACAACAAATCATTTCTTACTGGAAGTGTGTCCCAAACAGTGCATGAGACATACTTACACTAAAGAATTATCTTTCATTTGCCAATTTGCTCAGATGTCAATGGGTGTTTCTGTTTGCTCCGTCTAGCAATCCTGTCCCTGACTTCCCAATTTCAAGCAACTTCGAGCACAGTCACTCCTCGCACATCTGTATTTTATATCCTTCGTAACCCGGGTCACCATCTGCACTGGTGCCCTCCGTTTCTGCAGCCTACGAGCCTCACGGTGGCGACAATAAATCTGTCTTATTTAGGGCAGCATTCCTCAGCGCCTGGCACACAGTAGGTGTTTAGGATGTGTTTCAGGAAACTTAGCGTGTAAGGTGATGAAAAACATAAGCCCTGGGGCCAAATTACAATGGCTCGAGTCCCGGCTCCAGCATTCCCTGGCCGTGTGAGCTTGAATCATGATCTACCCTCTCTGGGCCTCCGTTCCCCTGTTTGTAAAGTGAGTACAGTAACGATGCACGCCGTCGAAGGCTGTTGTGAAGTTTTAATCAATTAAAATACGTGAAGCACTTAGAACAGCACCCGGCACAAAGAGGACATCTGTGCTAGTTTGCCATCAACTCAGTAGGTGGTGGTCAGGTTTCAGGGTGCCCACCCCCTCCTCCCGCCAACCATTCTCTCACTATTCCAAGCAACTCGGGAATCCCGCAGGAAGAGACAGACTATTGTGAAAAGCCATCGGCCTCTCCGACCAGCAGCTGAGTGGGAACCCAAGACACCCTCGTGGGTCGGGGGGTGGCCAAGCTGGGACTCGCACCCAGGTATGTCTGGCCCAGGTCCACCCTCTTGGCACTGGCTACCCTGTTGGTCATTCTGCGGCAGAAGGGTCCTGCCAGGCCAGGAGGTCACGGGAACCCCAGGACATGGTCGTTCCACAAGGAGCCCAAATAGCACTAATCTGCAGGGACCGAACGGCTTCCCCCTGTTCCTGTGGGCAGAGGCTGGGCCTGCCTGCCACCTACCTCTCCGTGTCCCAGACAGGCCTGCAGAGGAGGCTGGGGAAGAAGCCCACTCCCCCAAAGCTACAGGCTCCCACAGGGGCTGGGGCACCGTACTCACGAATTTTAAAAAAACGTTCCCAAGTTCATGCTGAGACTGAGGCTCGGGATGTAAACAATACTCCAAGGCAGCCAAGAAATCCTTGTGAACTTCCAAGATGTCTTCGATGTTCGAGAACAGGATCTGTGAGGAAAAGCGAGGCCCAAGGATAGAGTTAATCAAGGCACAGAGGGAGCGCAAAATCAAGCATAAAAACATGCATAACCCCCAGTGTAGACGAGAATATGATGCAACAGGCACACTGATACACTGCAGCCAGTTTAGCCACTAACGAAAATAACTAGAACAAAATACTGCCAACATTTATTCATGCCTAATCCTGTGCTACGCACTTTACATGCATTTACGGCATCGAACTTTCTGTGTAACTCCATGAGGCAGAAACTACCGTCATCCCCCACTTATAGATGAAGAACGGGGACCCAAAATAAATTAATATTCTCAAGGTCACGCAGTCCACTAAGCAGCAGAAGGGAGGTTCACACTCAGCATGCAGGGAACTAGATATTAAGACATTCATCACAATTTTCATCATGGTCGACAACGAGCATGTTGGATCAGAAGACTTGATTTTTAAAACGATGAGGGTCCTTCCATGCACCCATCATGTGATGTGCCCAAAGAAAATACAACAGGGAAGGATGTTCAAAATATGCATAGGAGTCCCTGCGTGGCTCAGTCAGTTAAGCGTCCGGCTTTGGCTCAGGTCATGATCTCACAGTCCGTGAGTTCGAGCCCCACGTCGGGCTCTGTGCCGACAGTTCAGAGCCTGGAGCCTGCTTCGGATTCTGTGTCTCCCTCTCTCTCTGCCCCTCCCCCCCACCGCTCTCTCTCAAAAATAAACATTAAAAAAAATCTTTTTTCAATATGCTGTCTAAACTTTCACAAACAATACATAAGGCTGCCTCTTCCCCTGAATGAATCTACAGAGTTTGAAATGCACATACAACCTGACCCAACAATTCTACATTTTAGGATTTAACTGGCAACCAGTTGTCTCCGACCAGGGACAATTTGGCCCCCCAGGGGACATTTGTGGGACAATGTCCCAATGTCTAGGGACATTTGTGGTCATCACAAACTGTGGGGAAGGGATGTTACCAGCATCTCATAGGTAGAGGCTAGGGATGCTATTAAACACAATACACAGGAAAAGCCCATCACAGCAAAGAATTACCCGGCCGAAAGTGTTAATAATGCCAAGGTGAAGAGCACACTGCAGCCTTGTCGGCAATGGCAAAAATCTGGGGAAAAGGCAAATGGCCGAAGGGGGGACTCATCAGATAGCTGGATCAACTGGCCTGATTATAATCAAGTAAATTCTACATAGTGAAATACTATGCAGTCTGTAAGAAGAATCTGCAGATCTGTATATACGGACATGCAATCCTGGAATGACCCTTAATATATATTGTTAAGTGGGGGGGTGGGGGGGTTGGGAGGGGGGAATCATGGTGGCAAACAAGACTCCAGGATGGGCCCGTCTGTGTTTCAAAAGAAAAAAAAAAAGCCATTCCTCTCCAGAGGAACGAAAGCAGAGCCTATCTGAGTGAAGAGTCAAGCTGGTCACTGCAGGGACCTCTGGGAAGGAGAACTAAGAATTAAGAAGACTTTCATTTACTTAAGGTCCTTTTGAACTGCATAAATCCTCTTTCCCTTTAAAAAAAAAAAAAAAAAAAGAGGTGAGGGGGCCTGGGTGGCTCAGTTGGTTGAGCGTCCGACTTCAGCTCAGGTCATGATCTTGCAGTTTATGAGTTTGAGCCCCGCATCAGGCTCTGTGCTGACAGCTCGGAGCCTGGAGCCAGCTTTGGATTCTCTGTCTCCCCTCTCTCTGCCCCTGTCTCTTTCTCCCTCTCTCTCTCTCTCTCTGTGAAAAATAAACATTAAAAAAAATTTTTTCGAAAAGAGGTACATTTTTTTTATTTAATTTTGAAGAAGGTCCTCAGATGTTTCAAAAACTAAAGCACAGTAAAATGAATCCAGCGAGAAGTCCCTCCTCCCAGCCATCCTACTGGGGCCCACAGCAGGGGTAACCAGTGTTAGGACTGGTTTGTGGTTCCCTCTGGGATTATTATTCATTCATTCAGCAAATACTGACTGACTGAGCACCTACTGTGTGCCAGGCACTGTTACAGGCCCTCGGGGATACGGCAGGGAACAGACATGTGCCTGCCTTCATGGAGGTGACATTCTAATGGAAGGGGACAGGCCACAAACAAAGAACCAAAACAAGTGTTTGTTTTTTAATGTTTTTTGTTTTTTGTTTTTTTTTTTCAGAGAGAGAGACAGCATGAGCGGAGGAAGGGCAAAGAGAGCGGAGGCAAAGGATCTGAAGGGGGCTCTGTGGTGACAGCAGAAAGCCCAACGAGGGGCTCAAACTCACGAACCGTGAGATCATGACCTGAGCAGAAGTTGGATGCTTAACCGTCCAGGGGGTACCTGGGTGGCTCAGTTGGTTAAGCGTCCAACACCTTTTTTTTTTCCCTAATGTTTATTTACTTTTGAGAGAGAGAGAAACAGAGTGTGAGTGGGGGAGGGGCAGAGAGAGAGGGAGACACAGAACCTGAAACAGGCTCCAGGCTCTGAGCTGTCAGCACGGAGCCCGACGCGGGGCTCGAACTCACGGACCGCGAGATCGTAACCTGAGCCGAAGTGGCTGTCCAACTGAGCCACCCAGGCGCCCCAAGCGTCCAACTCTTGATCTCAGCTCAGGTCTTGATCTCAGGGTCTTGTGTTCAAGCTCTTCGTTGGGCTCCATGCTGGGCGTGAAGCCTATTTAAAAAACAAAACAAAAACAAAAAAACAGAGTTTTCTAGGGGGTAAGAAGCACTAAGGACAAAAGGAAAACAGGAAGAGAGTCCCAGGGTGGGACAGAGGGCCATGGACAGCCCTGCTGAGAAGGGGACAGGTGAGTCCAGACCTCCAGGAATGAAGACCAAGCCCGTGGACCTTTGAAATGTACCAGAAAGTCTACAGAGGGAGATGGCCTGAGGGTGGGCAGGGAAGGCTGGGCTGGAGACCACTCCTCAGTCTCTGCCCTTCCTCCTCCGCCAGCCCTGGAGGACACACTCACCCTGGAGGTGGTTGGAAGAATCACCCGCACTATTTGCTTGTTTTTCTCCCTTCATCTTGCCCAGTGCACACGGTTGGATCTGCTTATGTTGAGGACAGATATGATAGATACAGATCACACTATGTACTACACTCACCTCAAGGGATGGCTGTAAATTTCAAAATGAACATCTGTCTCCCAAGCGTGTACCCAAAGAAATGACAGCCTGTGTGGTCATAAAAGCCCGAAACTGGAAATAAGTCAAATATCCATCCACAGGGGAACGGATGGTAAATTATGGGACACTCGCACTATGGATTACTACCCAGCAATGAAAAAGACCGGATCGTAGCTACGCATGACAACATGGGCAAACCTCACACACGTAACAGTGAGAAAAGATACCAGACGTGAAAAAGCTCACTTTTGCATAAAAGTGCAAAACTAATCAATAACTGGGGCACCTGGTGGCTCAGTCCGTTGAGCATCCGACTTCGGCTCAGGTCATGATCTCACAGTTCGTGAGTTCGAGCCCCACGTCAGGCTCAGTGCTGTCAGGGTGGAGCCTGCTTGGGATTCTCGCTCCCTGTCTCTCTCCGCCCCTCCCCCGCTCACGGTCTCCTCTCTCTCTCAAAAATAAATAAAACATTAAAAAAAAAAAACCAATTGAGGGGCGCCCGGGTGGCTCAGTGGGTTAAGTGTCCAACTTCGGCTCAGGTCATGATCTCAACGGTTTGTGAGTTTGGGCCCCGCGTCGGGCTCTGTGCTGACAGCTCGGAGCCTGGAGCCTGTTCAGATTCTGTGTCTCCCTCTCTCTCTGCCCCTCCCCCACTCATGCTCTGTCTCTCTCTGTCTCTCAAAACTGAATAAATGTGAAAAAAAAAAATTTTTTTAATAAAAAAAAATTTTAAAAAGACAAAACTAATCGATGGTTACCTTTGGGGAGTGGGCATTTACTGGGAGGGGGACACAGGAGCCTGCTGGGGCAGGAAATGCTCTGTCTTCATTTGGATCATGGCTACATAGACGTGTTCATACATGAAACTGCATCACGTCCGACACAGAGGATGCACCCTTTACTGTATGTGAGTTATATACCTCACAAAAAAAGTAATCTTTTAAAGACTGAAATAAGTTACAATTTAAAGTTATCATAATTTTTGAATCGCAATAAAGAAACAGACTGTGATAAATACATGTGATAAACAAACAGCAGGTCCTCAGCAAATATTTGCTGAATGAAGGAGTGAATAAATGAATGAACGCACGCATGCATAAAATGCCAAAATCCCAGCACCATCGGGGACCGGCCATGCAGTGACCCTGAACATCTCTTTGCATCTAAAGCCTCAGCTTTTTACCCGAAACACTGAGCTCAGAATTATCAACTGCAAGGCTGCTGTCCAGACTAGCCGGCACATGTGGGGAGAACATCCTGTCTGACCAAGTCCCTCACGTGCTACCCAGGTCGGCCGCCTCTGACACCCACCCCACGCTGTCTCCCCTCTCCCCCGGACCAGGACCCTGGAGCCCCAAGAACTAAAGGCAGCCTCCCAGAGGGTGAGGTCACACTGGAAAGCCAGGCCTAGCGAGTGCGGGGGCCTCTGCCATGCACACAGAGGGCCTATTGACGTCCTCCCGAAACTCCCCAGAGCCGCAGCCAAGACGAAGGCCGGACCCAATTGCTCAGCCGCTCTGCCTCGACACTCAATGCCCGGTGCAGGGGCACGGGCCAGGGCCGCCGAGAGGGCAGCTGGAGGGGCCAGGCTCCCAGGGGCGCTCGGGAAGGGATTTTCCACTGGCTTCACGCCAGAAGGCCTGGCACAGAGAAGACTGGAAGACAGGATGGCCGTGGTGAGCGAGGCACACAGCGGCAGAGGGGCTGGCCCAGCGATCCACACCTTGACGTTCTCTTCCGTGAGGCCCTTCTCCACGGAGTCTGCCACGTTCTGCCGGATGCGATGTAGGAATGCCTGGGGGAAGAGAAGCAGGGAGAGGTGAGCACCCAGGCCTCTGATCTCCCCGGGGTGGCCTGAAAGGAGGGTGACACGTTCAAACGCCACCTAGGACACGGGAGGTACCACGGTCCAGGAACTTGGGTGGGGAGTAAGGAAAAACCTCCCCGGCTCCTGCGTTAAAAAACACACGGGAACATCCCTCACCCCCATTCGGTCCACAAACGTTTACTGAGCATCTCGCACACCAGGCCCTGTGCAGACGCACCCGCAAAGCCTTGCCCTCAGGGAGACGAGCCCCCATCTGCTTCCTTACCCATCGCTCTCCCTCTAAAACTATAATTCATTTCCCTTTCTCTTTTTCCCCCTTTCTCAAAATTTTAACTTCCAAGGGCTCCTGGGTGGCTCAGTCAGTTACGCCTCTGACTCTTGATTTCGGCTCAGGTCACGATCTCACAGGTTCATGAATTCGAGCCCCACGTCGGGCTCTGCGCTCACAATGTGGAGCCTGCTTGGGATTCTCTCCCTCTCCTTCTCTCTCTCTCTCTCTCTCAAAATAAATAAACTTAAAAGAAATTTAACTTCTAAATCATAACACATTCACATGGTTCGAGAGTCGAAAATATAGAAAGTCAAAAATACGACAAGTCTCTTTTACACACTGAGCCCTAAGGCATCGAGTTCCTCCCCATCCCCCGCACGGGAACCAGAACTACAAGTGTCTTCCATAACCTTCCGGAGAATCTTTATGCAAAAGTAACAAACACAAATACTCACATATACACACATGTATTCTTTTTTTTTTTTTTAATGTTTATTTATTTCTGAGAGACAGAGAGACAGAGCATGAGCAGGGGAGGGGCAGAGAGAGAGGGAGACACAGAATCCGAAACAGGCTCCAGGTTCCGAGCTGTCAGCAGAGCCCGACGCGGGGCTCGAACCCACGAACCATGAGATCATGACCTGAGCCGAAGTTGGACGCTCAACCGACTGAGCCTCCCAGGCACCCCACCCATACACGTATTCTGACTTTTCTCCTTTTTTCACACCAATACACAGCAGCATCCCTAGGACGTGCTGCACCTGCTTTTCCGCTTGGTACTGTCCAGAGATCCTTCATATCCCTACACGGACAGCATCCTTGTTCTCTTCTACAGCTGCCCGGAACCCTGGTGTTTGGACGGAGCACAGCCATTCTGCCACTTTTCTCAGGGGCTCAGAATAGAGAAATCACTTCTCTCCCCTGTGATGTGACAGACGACGAAGGCAGGGGAGCGTCGGGGACCGTGGGGAGCTGGCAAGCACGTCCCATCGGAGGGGACGGCCGCGTCTCCCTTCCAAGCGTGGTCAGGTGGGAAGGCGCGGGCCCAGCACCGCCAGGTGTTCTGGGATCTGTTTTCAACAGAAGCCAGAAGGTAAGATTTTTAAGGCAAAGTCTCTCCGTTTTTAAATCTTGGCAAAATATCGGTGGCTTTCGTGGGGAACTGGGTTTTAGGAGTCAAACGTGAAAGTGGGGGCACCAGAACAGAGGGGCACAGCCATGCCGATGAGAAATGACGGCAGCCTGGCCCCGGTGTGGGTGGGGTGGCGGGGGACGGACCTGAAGGAGGGGCGGGGGGTGGCCGACACACCCGGGGATACCGAGGCCACTCCCCTCACGGCAAACTCTGCCCGGTCAGCCCCACTCTGGGACTTGGACCCAGGCTGACCCGGCAACAGCCATGTGACATCCCCTGGGGAAATGACTTCACGGTGCTGTCACGGCCACAGGGCCACGATGAGCTGGGGTGGCCTGCCAGCTGCCCTTCCTGCCACAGCTGATTACAGAGTGGCGACTCTGCGAGTGAGGGCTGGGTGAGGGCACCGTGTCCCCACCGCAGAAGTCGGCTGAGGGTTAATCAAGAGTGCGTGTCACGTGACCATGCTTGTCTGGGGAGGGCTCCGAGCAGTGGGAGATGGAAGGGACACCCAGGATAGAGGACAGCAGGGGCAGGCAGGCACAGGGGAGGCTGGCCTTCCACAGACGGCTGTGAGACCCGTTTCCATCACCCGAGGGACATCAGTGGCTGTCGCAGGGCCCTGGCCACCGGCAGGCTCGGGTCTCCCGGGAGGTAGTGCACTGGTGGCTCACACAGCCGGTCATGGAGAGGAAAGTCGGGGACACACAGCAAGGCAGCCTCACCCAGTCCTCCCAGCACGTTTACATCCCCAGCCTGGACTCCCCTGAAGACTGGACAGCTCGGCCTGGGTGCCTGGGGGCGTCTGGAACCTAATTCCCAAGCCCCCCTCCAAACCCACACCACCCAAGCTCTCTTCCCAGCCTGATCAACAGCACCTGTGCCTGCCAAGGGCACCAGTCAAAACCCCCCAATTGTCCCAGTCACCCTCCACCCCTCTCTTTCCCTAGGACCCCCTCCCCCCACCTTCTGTCCATCGGCAAATGCCTTCAGCTTCACCTTCCACAGGCACTAAAAAATCCAAGCCCTTCTCCCCACATCCATCACCTCCTCCCTGTTCCCCCTCACTGTCCCCAAAGTCCTTTCTCCACACATGGCCGGAGGGATCCTATTAAATAGGTAAATCAGATGTCAATTCGCAGCTTAAAATTCTCCCTGGCTTCCCGCTACACTTTAAAACAAATGTCCTGGGACGCCTGGGTGGCGCAGTCGGTCGAGCGTCCGACTTCAGCCAGGTCACGATCTCGCGGTCCGTGAGTTCGAGCCCCGCGTCGGGCTCTGGGCTGATGGCTCGGAGCCTGGAGCCTGTTTCCGATTCTGTGTCTCCCTCTCTCTCTGCCCCTCCCCCGTTCATGCTCTGTCTCTCTCTGTCTCAAAAATAAATAAACGTTAAAAAAAAATTTTTAAACAAATGTCCTTCCGCAGCCCATAAAGCCCCCATGATCTCGTCCTAGTTAATCTCTCTGACCACACCTTCCAGCATTCCATCACCCCACACCTAGATAATCTTCAGCCCCACTACCATTCTGTTTGTTCCACCTGCCAGGAGACATTCCTGCCTCAGGACCTTTACACATACAGTTCCTGCTACCAGGATCTTCTCTCCAGCTCTGCCATGGGCCAGCTCCTTCTCATCCATCAGGCCTTAGGCCAAATGTCACCTCCTCTAAGAAGCCCTCCTGTCTTCATACACTTCCCACCTTTCCATCTTACATTAAAAGCCCATATGACAGATGAAAAGAGTGAGGTGAGGTCATCTACACCAGCTCCTAAGGCAAGGGCCAAGATCAGAAAGGACTATGGCTGGGATGAAACCTTTACCGCAATCCAACAATGGAGGTCAGGCTTGGAAACTGACAGTTTGGGTTTAAACCTTCCTACCGGGAGTACTGATGCATAGGGGCACTTGTACCCCAATGTTTATAGCAGCACTCTCAACAATAGCCAAATTATGGAAAGAGCCTAATTGTCCATCAGTTGATAAATGGATAAAGAAGTTGTGGTTTATATACACAATGGAGTACTACGTGGCAATGAGAAAGAACGAAATATGGCCTTTTGTAGCAACGTGGATGGAACTGGAGGGTGTTATGCTAAGTGAAATCAGCCATACAGAGAAAGACAGATACCATATGGTTTCACTCTTATGTGGATCCTGAGAAACTTAACAGAAACCCATGGGGGAGGGGAAGGAAAAAAAAAAAAAAAAGAGGTTAGAGTGGGAGAGAGCCAAAGCATAAGAGACTCTTAAAAACTGAGAACAAACTGAGGGTTGATGGGGGGTGGGAGGGAGGGGAGGGTGGGTGATGGGTATTGAGGAGGGCACCTTATGGGATGAGCACTGGGTGTTGTATGGAAACCAATTTGACAATAAATTTCATATATTGAAAAAAAAAAACAAAAAACCTTCCTGCCGTGTAACCTCAGGAAAATGCATTATCCTCTCTGAGTCTCAGTTTACTATTGGGGATCATAGCAATACTGTCTTACCTTTTAGAATATAGTAGGATTAAGTGAGCTGCCCTCAGGGAGCTTGCCTCTCTCTCTCTCTCTCTCTCTCTCTCTCTCTCTCTCTTTTTTTTAATTTAATGTTTACTTATTTTGAGAGAGAGGGAGACACAGAGCATGAGCAGGGGAAGGGCGGAGAAAGAGGGAGACACAGAATCCCAAGCAGGTTCCAGGCTCTGAGCTGTCAGCACAGAGCCCGACGCGGGGCTCATACTCTCGAGCGGTGAGATCATGATCTGAGCCAAAGTCGGACGCTCAACCCACTGAGCCACCCAGGTGCCCCGGGAGCTTGCCTCTCTTGACCCAGCTGTATCTCAGGGGCTGAGAGGAGTGCCTGGCACACAGCAAGCACTCAAAAATCAAAGGAAGGGATGGAGTGTGTCTGACACACAGCAGGAGCCTCAACTCGAGCCACTTGGTAGCCTGTTAGAAGCCTGTTAGCCTTCCCTTTTAAAGGACAACAGGGACAGGGGACAGGAGCTCCTAGGGAATATTTCATCAGGGCAACGCCGCTGCTGGGAAGGCCAGCCTCCAGCCTCCTGAGACTGGAGGGAGACAAAGGCATGCTGGCCCAGCACAGCCGGGGGACAGCAGGAAGCTGGGAGCGCTGGCCTAGATCGGGCTTCCTGTCCTGGTTTCTTCACACAAGCAAAGCCACCACCATTGTGCTGGGACAATGAGAGGCTTGGGCCACCCACAGAGTTGCCGCAAACAGGCCCGTGTGAGGGGCACAATGGGCAGCTGGTGACCCGGAAAGAATGGGTGGGCAGGGGCTCCGGGCCCAGCCCTTGCTGCCCAAGGCACGATCGGCTTTTCCAGGCCGTGCCAATGCCCTCTGTAGCAGGCTGGGTGGTTACAGGGGACCCTCGGGGGCGACTCCTTGTCCAAGCCTCGACAGTTCTGGAAATGCAGCCAAAAGCAGCCATGTCTTGGGAACCTCCTTTAGGGACAAGGCCATTCTCAGGACTCCCAGGGCAGCCTGAGCCTCTGCTCTGGCCCCGGGACCTTTGTCCATGCTACACCCATGCCACACTGCTGCCCAGGCTCCTGCCCCCACGTCTAACCAAACACCCCTCTGCTTTTTTGATGACGATGACGATGATGGTATCTAGAGGTTGTAGAAAAAGACCAGAGAAAAATACTAACCAATAGCCACAAACCCAGATTTGGCACATCTTAGCATTATCCCAAACTTCCTTTAGGCCTTTTTTTTTTTTATTTTTTTTTTAACGTTTATTTATTTTTGAGACAGAGAGAGACAGAGCATGAGCGGGGAAGGAGCAGAGAGAGAGGGAGACGCAGAATCCACAGCAGGCTCCAGGCTCTGAGCCATCAGCCCAGAGTCCGACGCGGGGCTCGAACTCACGGACCGCGAGATCGTGACCTGAGATGAAGTCGGCCGCTGCACCGACTGAGCCACCCAGGCGCCCCAGTGCAGTCTTTAAAGTAATAACACATCTCCACATTGAAAATGAAAAGAATCTATTAAATGCGTTAATATTATGAACAGTATTTGTTGCATGGTAAATAGTATTATCCGTTATTATCAATAACAGTTTTAGAAGGTGTAGGTATAACTATCAGATCTAGAGTGAAGTTGAGCTACCTGTGATAAAATCCATTGATGCTGAAAAACCCCATTGGTGCTGTATATGTTTCATCACTGACTTTTCAAATTACATTGTCAGGGTGCCAGGGTGGCTAAGTCAATTACGTGTCTAGCTTTTTTTTTTTATTTTTTTTTTATAATTTTTCTTTAACGTTTATTTATTTTTGAGACAGAGAGAGACAGAGCATGAACGGGGGAGGGGCAGAGAGAGAGGGAGACACAGAATCGGAAGCAGGCTCCAGGCTCTGAGCCATCAGCCCAGAGCCCGAAGCGGGGCTCGAACTCACGGACCGCAAGATCATGACCTGAGCCGAAGTCGGACGCTCAACCGACCGAGCCGCCCAGGCGCCCCTCTTTAAGCCATTTTCTAAAAGAAATGCATCAAGTCTGGGAAAGGGGCAGACTGGCAAGGGGCACGAGGGAGTCCTGGGAGGCGCTGGAAAGCTTCTACTTCTTGATCTGAAAGGTGGCTTCACAGGCCAACGCGTGTACACGAAGCCGCATCGGCGTGTCCTCAACATTCGTGCGCCGTATCCGTGTGCCGTGTGAGTATCACACACGGAAGCGGGAAGAGATGAAGCATCACCGAGAGAGGTGAGCCACTGTGCGCCTGCCCTCGCCGCCAGGCACCGCCCGCCCCCGTCCTGGATCCGGGCTCCTCATTCCCTTGCGTGCCCCCTGCCCGCCGACCACGCACACGTGGACGGACGAGCCATGGAGAACTGGGTTCTACGTGCGTTTACAACATTTCCATAAAGGACGTGCTTGCAGCAACTTGCTCTCTCCACGTCACATTTTCCGCGCTCATCCACGCGGAGACGGGCGCCTGGCAGCACCTGCCGCCCGGACCCCACCCACATCCCTGGGTCCTCGCCCCCGGGGCGCACGGCGGCACCTCCTCTAGCTGCCAGCACCCGCGTCTCGTAGCCCGAGGGCCCTCTCTCTGGCGCAGGGCAGGCCCGAGCTGTCGTGCAGAGACGGATGAGGAAACCGAGGCACGGGGTCCAGGCCGCCTCCCCGGCGGCCCCCAGGGGCAACCTCCTTGCTGGCTCAGCTTTCCTGGCCACCTTCCCTCCCCTCCCGCAATCCCTCACTTGGCTTGTGCTGGCCTCTTCGCCCTGGATTCCGCCGCTGGATCCGCTTCTGGAGCCCCCCCCACGAAGGCCTCACGTCGTTCATTTTGTCGCTGAGCACTTAAAGTGATAGGGGCCGCTATGCAGCACCGGGGTGGCTCAGCGGGTTGGGCGTCCGACTTCGGCTCGGGTGGTGATCTCGCGGTCCGTGGGTTTGAGCCCCGCGTCGGGCTCGGTGCTGACGGCTCAGAGCCTGGAGCCTGCTTCGGATTCTGTGTCTCCCTCTCTCTGGCCCTCCCCCTGCTTACACTCCATCTCTCTCTCAAAATAAACAAACTTTAATAGTAAAAGACAAAATGTTTTTAACGACAGGACCTGCTATCATGAGGCAGAAGTCGGAGATGCCAGATGTCCTTCCATGTCCTTCCCGTAAACAATGCTCCAATGAACAGGTCCACGGGGCCCAGGTGTCCCAGACCCTCCGGGTGTTTACCCAGGTGTGGAAAGGCTGGCCAGAGGTCAGATATGCCCAACGTCTCTCCAACGTGACTGCACCCACATACGCTCCAACCAGCAGATGAGAGTCCCCCCGACTCCACACCCAGAACGAGGTCCACGTGCTCTCATTCTTTCGTGCCACAAACGTGCTGAGACCCACACAGTCCCATCATAAGTTCATTTTGGGCCCCACCATCGGCTTTCGAGGCAGGCCTTTTGGTCCCATTCTACAGATGAGAAAAACTAAGGCCCAGAGGATGAGTAAGCTCACAGAGGTCATCTAGCCAGAAGTCAACAGGGCCGAACCTGAGCCCAGGACTTGCTGCTCAGAGGGGACCAGAGAGACTGCTCACCAGGCCCAAGTGTCTCCGTGGCCCCCAGAGCTCGGGGCTGAGCGGGAAGACGCAGCATGATTGACTAGTGACGTCCGCCACAGCTGTAGAAATGGCCGGGGTGGCGGGGCTGTGTGTTTGCCCTCTCCAGCAAGCTCCCGCTGAACCGAGGAAACCGGGCAGCAGGAGAGATGCTGGTCTGAGGTCCAACAAAAAGTTGCTGATAAAACACAGATCAGAACCAGGGGTCCTGATGCCAGGCCGGCCTCGCCCCTGCCCCATCTGGCCTTAGAGCAGCGGCTCCCGACTCAGAAGTGATTCTGCCCTCCAGAAGAGATGACGACGTCTGCAGGTTTCTGGGGTTGTCACAAGTGGGGATGGGAGCGCTCTGGGCACAGATCAACCCTACACCGGATGGATCTGGCCCCAAACATCAGTAGTGCCGAGGACCACAGACCCTGCCTTAGAAGAGGCTCTTACTAAAACCCGGAAAGGCAAGACGCTGTAGGATGAGGGTTCCTCCCACCCCCTCACTCAGCTGCTGCGAACTGGTCTCCTTTTGTCCCTTGAATGCCCGCCTAGCGCCTGTCTGCGTCCAGGCCTCTGTGGTGGCTGGAGCTTTCTTCCCAGTCAGTCAATTAGCAAGGGAGCCCCCCCCCCCACCCCGCCCTCAGAGAGGTCTCCTCTTAGACCTGTAGAAAGGAGGGGCTCGCCACACTCCCTGAACCCGGTCACCCTTCCCGGAACCCATCACTGTTGGCTGTGGTCTTGTCGATGGGGTTACGTACGGACCTCACTGTCTGGGTATCATCTTTCGCGCAGAGCATGAGCGGACTCAGGGCCGGAGGCGGTTTCATTCACCGCTGTCTCCTTCGCACAGAGCAGGTGCTCAAGAAGGTGTGGAGGAAAGGCGGGAGACAGGGAGAGAAACTGCGGAAGTGGGTCCGGAAGAGGCTCCAGAAGTAACCGGTACAGAATTGGGAGTATTTCAATAAAAACAGCAGTAATAACCATAACAATATATTTGCTATTTTGTATTCTTACCATCCCTTACAACTTTGGGCCCAATTACGTGCCAGGTCCTGCGCTAAGTGTTTCAATCCTCCAGCAATTGTAGGAGGTAAGTGCTATTATTACTGTGCCCATTTTACAGAGGAGGGAAACTGAGGCCCAGGGCAATAAACAGCTTATCCAAAGCCACACAGCTGGCAAGTAGCAGAGCCGGGCCTCAAACCCAGGCAGTGTGGGCTGGCGATGAGTCCCAGCACACCACAGAAGCACAAAACAGGTAGCAGCTGCCCCTCGGGTGCCTCTGGGGAGCTGCCGTCTGGCTGCAACCTGCAGCCACAGCCCGGGGAGGATAAATCTCTCCCTGGAGATAAAAAGGACAGAAAGAGGCCTCCAAGTCGCTCTCTGAGACTGATGCCAGCAATCTGATCAGAGAGGGGAGGGGGCCCGGCTGCCCCCAGGGACATCCCTGCCTTGGCCAGGGTGACCTCACCAGACATATGGTGAAACGTGAGAGGGCCAGGGGACCTGCCAGAAGTGCGGGCAGGTGGGGGGTGGGGCAGCCCCCGGGCTATAGCAAGGACAGAGGAGAGGGGGACCCACCCCCCCCCCACATGATCTGGGTGGCCAGGGTCCAGGGAAGCAGAGTGTCGCAGAAGAGCAGGGCCTTGACTCCAAGCAATGGTAATAAGACAGTAATAACAACAGAGGAGTGGGGGTTGCATGGCCTGTTCCAAGCAGCCCCACACAGGCCAGAGTCAGGGGACACCCCTCAAATGCCCACCGATTTCTTCCAATGCCCAAATCCTGTGCTCCATCCATTCAAGTTCTGGGCATTTATGAAAAATGGGCATTTATGAAAAATGAATCTCACACATGACATTGAGATTTAACTTCAGTAGCTGATTTAAAATTCTATCACTTGGGGTTTTAGTTAAATAAATTGTCCACCTCAACAAAGGACGACCATGCTAGAAATGGTTTTCAGAAGTCCGTTTAATGGTAGGGATAAAGGCTATTGATGTGACCCTAACTGTGGGGGAAGAGGGGGCCAAGTAACAGAATACATAAAATACAATCTCATTTTCAGCTACATAAATCATCTCTCCATAAGCATAGACAAAAGCAGCGTGGAAGGGAAGGCCCTAAACTGTGTGAGAATATGGCCAAGATTACTAACTGTCCTCTAGTATCTGGTCTCTCCTTTTCCTTTAGAAATACAATTCAAGATTTTAGTTAAATAAAGACTGTATTTCCCAGCTTCCCTTACCACTAGGGACTAAGTTTGGACTAGTGGGCTAGAAGTGGGTGTATTATGTATAACATCTTGACGGTATCCTTGGGGATGAGAAGGACAGGCAGGGATTCTTTTCTATTTCTCCTTCCTACTGATCGGATAGCCAATGTGATGCCTGGGGGTCAAGCAGCCACGTTGTACCATGAAGCAAAAACCGTACTAAAGAAAATGGAGTAGCAACAGAGAAGCTCATGTCCCTAACGACAGAGGAGCCAATGTATGTGCCCTGGGCTGCCTATAACTCAGTAAGGAAGAAACTTCCATCTCATCTAAGGCACTCTTATTTGGGTTTTACCGCTGGCCGTGGAACTTAATTCTGAGAGTGGAATTATAAGTGATTTTAATTTTCTTCTTTCTTCATTTCTGTTTCTTTCCCAATTTCCAAAATGAGCATGCTAATTTCAAATCAAGTCATTCTGTAACACAAACGTATGTTTTTTCTTTTCTTTTTTCCTTTATTTGGGGGGGGGGGGTGGGGGTGGGCAGGAGAGGCTGCTAACAAACCAGGCCCTCTTGCCTACCCAAATGATCAGTTCTTCAACATCGAGGAGGCTAGTCTGCATTCTCCTCTTGGAGGGCATGTGCCTCCACACGGACAGGGCAGTGCCTGCCGGCCGAGAGCAGGAGCCAAGCAAATATGACGTGAGAAGGCTTTCCTTCTTCAGCGGGGCCTCTGAGCTGCCCACCTCCTTCTCTGTGTTGACTCCGGAAACCACAAGGCGCCCCGGGAAGGTGCCCATCTCGGCCGGCCCTCTGTGAGCTGGCCTGGGGTAGAACACGAGACCTTGCCCCACCCACAGCCCCTGCTACCACCCGGGTTTCTCAGCAAGCACCCCCTTTCATGGGGCTCATGCCAGAAGCAGAAAGCCACTGGCCAGAACTATTTTCCCAAAACACCCAAGTTTCAGATCTGAGACATTATCTTCAAGGAAGGTTACATATTCAATCACCGACCTACCGGACAGAATTGAGAGACAATAACATCCTTTTTACAGCTTTACACTTACCCCTCTGTGTCACATCTCATACAGCACCTTATGAATTACACCTATGTATTTAAAATTCACATCACTATATAAAATAGCATGAATAATGTTGCATTGGGTTGTATCTTTAACAGAGAAATACCTTCTTGCAAGCACTAAAACTAAGCCGCAGTTGAGGCCTCCATACTGTTCCATGAACACACCAAGCACCATCCCACCTCAGGACCTTTGCACTTGCTGCTTTGTCTGGAAGACACTCGCCAGGTATCCACAGGCCCCTACCTCTCTCATTTCGTTCCCATCTGGAATCAAATGCCCCCTCCTAGAGGCCTTCTCCCATCACCCCACTTAAAGCGGCCCAGACACTTTCAATTCCGTGTTAAACAAGCATAGGCCCTTCCCACTGGCCTCTTTGGCATATGAGGCACTGATTCTCAGATCGTCAGAAACACTTGGAGACCTTCAAACAATCTGAGTCTTAGCTCCAAATACAAAAAGAAAACCGTGTAGTTAAATGAATAAATCTTGATCCAAAGGTCTACAAAGCATAGCCTTCATCACCACATCAGGTACCAACGAGCTGTATGCACAGCTACATATACAGACAGCACAGCGAGTGTGGACTGTGGGCATATCCCAACGGGCTGGCCGTGACGGGAGTCTGAGTCTGGGCCCTAGAAGACACGGGTTTGAGGGTTTGAGTGCAAGTAGTGAGTCTGGGTGGTGGTCCAGCAAATGCAGGCAGGGGAGGGGAGAGGTGGGCCTGAGAAGAGAGGGCAGCCAGCACAGGGCATGAGACCAAGCAAGCGGCCAGGGTAGGAGACGGGGGTTCGATCCCTCTGAGGCCCCTTGAGAGCCAGTGTAGAACATGTTGTCTCTGAGCCATCCGGGGCAGGGAGGCGGCAAGGGAGCCGGGGCATTTATACACCAATCCCTCCTAGAATGCAGCGGGGACGGGGTGTTAATTCCCTGGCACTTCCGGTTGGCCTTCTAAGGGCCAAAGCTGCTCTGGTGGCCAGACAGAGCCACCAGGCACAGAGCTGCAGGGGCTGGCAGCGGGAAGTCTGGCTGGGGTGCCCCGGAGGGGCTGGAGCGACTGCAGCCACACCACAGCCTCCAAAAGAAAGAGGGTCTAGGCCCTCGGGGGGGGGGGGGGGGGGGGGTGGAACACCCGGAACGGCCGTGTCTGTTCCAAGGCAGGAGGGAAGGCTTTGAAGACTGAAGGCGTGCTGCCTGGATAACAGAGGCCCTCCTGGGACAGACTGACATTCCCCGGCTGCACCAGGATGGTCTTCCTGGTTGTTGAAGCACCGAAATACTTCAGTGATGGGCAAAATCTCCAAGTGGGGGCAGGGAAGGGGCTGAGTCGAGGATGCGGCTGAGGAACCACAGACAGGCCCCGGTCAGACCCGGAGGCCGCTTCGTACTGGGGCTGGATGGGGGCCGGGCACCCGCCCACACTCCTCTGGGAGGCCACAGACACAGCAGCGTCCCACGTTACCTCCGGCCACACCCCCACCTCTTTTGAAAGCCTTCTCTGCTCTTCGAAACTCTCCCTCCTCAAATGCTAGAAGGGTCCGCATCTCCTAGGGAAGCAGTGCTTGAAAGTGGCTGAGGCCCCGGGGCTGGAACCAGCTGCCCGATTCATGACTCAGACCCTGCCTTTGCCAGCCACTGCTGTGTGACCTACGCCAGTGACTGCACCTCTCTGTGCCTCGTCAGTAACACGAATGGGAGTAACAAAACTATTGACATCATAGGCCACGGTGGGGCTAAAATGAAATTCTGCCGTCAACGCGCTTAGGTCAGTTGGCTCAAATCTCAGCTCTGCCACTTACAAGCTGTGCAACCTTGAGCAAACTTCTTACCCTCTCTCCGCCTCAGTTTCCCCCCTATGAAATGGGGACAAAACGAATACAGAGGATATAATCCTATAATTAGGATTATAGACGCTAACATAAAGAACAAGCACTTTGAATGAGGCCTGGTACACGGTAAACACTCAGTGAGGGTATCTTCTGAGAACCCAAGCCCTGGTTCTGTGGACAGACAGGAACCCACTGTGCCTCCCACGGAAACTTCTGGAAGCGGATCAACCCCAACGATAGAGCTCCAGGGACTTTTACACTTGTCCTACATCGTATCCACTCATGAGAGTTGTTTGTGGGGTTTTTTCCATCCTAGAAGCAGTTCTGTTCTGGACCGCCTGCTTCCAAGTGGGAGCGAAAGAGGGGAGAGGCTTTGTCAACATCCTCGTCCGCACCAGCACACCTTGCCACCCTGTCCTTCGACTGCCAACCGCATGACCTCAGTGAGTCACGGCACTTCTCCACTTCCTCGTCCGAAAAAGGGTGCAGCTCACGTTTAAGTGAGCTGATGCAGGTAGAAACTCTGTAAGTACAAAGACTTCCTGGAAGAAGTGGCCGGGGGGGGGGGGGGGGCGGGGGCGGGGGGCGGGGGGCGGGGGGGGCTGGGCTACGTAAGGAGACAGGAAATCGCTTATGGTTATATTTTCGGGGGAGACAGCCATCGCCAAGTGTTACCCGTGCCAACAAGTGCTACCCGGGGCCTAGGTGCACCAGGCACAGAGCTGGGCGTTGGAGACTCACAGGGACAGTCACTCGTTCCTGCACTCACCCATTTATTCAACACTTACTGTATACCCACTATGTACCAGGCAGGAACTGTGCTAGGAGCCAATGACGTATCCGTGACCGAATGAAGCAGACCGTTCTCTGCCCCCCTGGAGCAGACTCCACTTTGGTTTTAAAATGGAATGGCAGCTCGGGATGAGTGCTTTGAACAAAAATAAAGCCGCACAAGGAAACACACAGGGATACAGAGGGGGAGCTGTCCCACAGACATGCTCAGGGGAAGCCTTTCTGATGAGATGGCATTTGAGGAGATACTCGGGGCCTGGGGTGAGGTGGCAGCTTTGCAGACATCTGAAGGAAAGGCATTCTAGGCAGAGGGACCTGTCAGTGCAAAGGCCCTGAGGCACATTCAGTCCTCCCAAGGCGATCCTTACTAAAATGTCTGTCCCTACTCCTGCCGTGTTTTCTCCACAGCACCTGTCACTGTGGACATCACGCATGTCCATTTATCAGCCTATCGCCCATCTAGCGCACCAGACGGTCAGTTCCAGGGGGGCCGTGATGTCTGTCTGTCTAGGTACCACTGTATCCCCAGAGCCTAGGACTGGGCCTGTCACATGGCACATCCCGTGTGTCTAGTTGATTAATCATCAATCATCTGGAAAAGACTCCCCCTACCCCCAGCCTAGTTTCTAGGCCCTGAAAAAAGGCGCCCAGCTCTCACCCAGCCTCACCGCATCCCCCACCACAGAGGAAGCTGAAGTTGAAGCAACCTTCTGTGAAGGAATGGGGGAAGGGGGGCCACAGAGGGAAAGCCACCACTTTTCCCCCACACAGACCTCCACCCCAGGGGCTGGGGCCCAGCCTGCAATTTTCCCTGAACTCACTGACGACCTGCTATTCTTTCAGCAGAGACTCATTAGCGCCTCCTACACGCTATCAGGCTAAAACTCACTCTCAAACGGGTGGCCCACAGGCCCGTTCCACGTGAGCGGCCGCGGGCCTTGAGAAAATTCGGGCCTAGATTTGAATATCAGATTTCCCATGAAAATCCCAGCTCCCAGCTTCTTCTGAAAAAGCTGACCACAGGTCTCCAGTCGCCACAGGGCCTGTGCTGGCTGCAGCGGCCTGACGGCTCCCATCTTTACCCAGAGCAGGTGCTGTTCTGTTCTCCGCTACCCAAGCTGCTACTTTCACTCCTCCTCCTACCTGGCCCTGGCAGCATCTGTGAGATCTCCGTGCTAGACACAGGCCTGGCAAGTTAGAGCCGACTGTCCCCACACCCTCGCCCAGGGCAGGCATCGCTGGTGGAACACGGATCTCTTTCCTGCTGAGTCTTTTCTACAGTCTTGGGAATCTCTCTTCCCTTGTTCTTGTCCCCTATCCCTACAACATGGTCTGAGATCCTTCCCACTCTCACCCGACCTTCTCCGCCTTCTTTGGGCCCCTCAGCTTTTTTGCCTGAAGAGTGCGCTCGTCAGAGTAGGATTATAGCAGAACTTCTCGAGCTTGGTACCACTGATACTCGAGCAGAGAATTCTTTGTTGTGGAGGCATCCTGCGTAGGGTAGGAGGTCGACCAGCATCCCTGGCCTCTCCCTACGAGATATCATGACAAGCCCCACCCTCAGCTGTGAGGACGAGAAATGCCCTCAAACAGTGCCCCAAATCCCCCAGGGGATAAAATGTCTCCTGGGTGAGAGCCACGGCATTACATCATGGTTAAGAAAATGGGTACAGTCCCGGCTCTGTCATTTACGAGCCACAGGACCCTGGGCAGCCTCTCTGGGTCTCAGTTTCTTTCTCTGCAAAATGGGGACACAAAAATAGTGACTGACTGTTGATGGGTATGGAGTTTCCTTTTGCGGTGCTGAAAATGTCCTTACATTAGACGGTGGTGACAGCTGCACTGTGCTGTAGCCTTTAAGTGGGTGAGTTTTACGGTACATGAGTTGCATATCAATAAGCTGTCACACGCACACACGCACGCGAGGTACCCACCTGGATGGGCTGAGATGCAGTGCCTTAGAGAACGCGACATGAGCCTCAGCCCTCATTACCACACCAGCCCACGCTGCTCGGGGGCCCGCATGGGCCGGCAGCTGCAAGGAAGAGCCCCAAGTGACCAAGATGTGGTGGCTGGGAACAGACTCCGCTCTGGGTGGTATTTCCCGCTGGAATGTCCCAGACAAAGCAAACCAAGCCACTCTGGGCCCCAGGATGCAGGGCGGGGCTGCGGGGATGTCCTGGGGTCCCTGTGCCCGTCTGTGGCAGGACAATGGGTGGAATGCGGTCTCCTCTCCACGGGGGCTGACACTTGACATCTCAAGACAATGACTTTCAAGAGGTTTTGTTTTTTCCTGAGCTGCGGCCTTTTTTTCCCTCTCCCCAGACAATTGTTCATGGGGCTGGGGAGGGAGTCCCCCTCTCCCCCCCACCCCCACCCCCCAGCTTGTGAAGGATTGTGTTTGGAGAGTCAGGGAACAATGCACAAAAGTGAAAGAATGTAAAAATAGCAGTACTCGGGGACGGCCAGGGGACGGGGGCTCAGCGTGGAGGCTTCCTCTGGTTTATTTTTCCCAGCGCCCCGCTCAGACGCCAGGGGAGGAGCTCAGGTGCAGGGACAGCAGAGCGAATCTCAAGGGCACAGACTTTGGCAACTCACACGCGGTTCGGGGTTTTCAATTGAGGGAGCGTCAGCTCCGTTCCCACTGCTTCCCACGCACTGCCTCATCCCAGACAGCTTCACCCGGATTTACAGAAGAGGAGACCGAGGTTCTCAGTGGATGAAGTGCCAGCCCCACCACACGCAGCCAGGTGGAGAGAGCTGGGATCTGGGATCTGGCCTCTGGGCCATCAGAGTCCAGACGCTGACCTGCTGCATCCACTCTGACCTGGTCTTGTGCTCTCTGTTTCCCAGGCTCCCCACCCACAGCCACACTTCGCTGAAGCTGTCCCCGTCCGTCTGCACCCTATTCTACAAGGGCAGACACCGCCCTCCACGTGGTCCAGCATAGTTTCTAGCCTTCCAAGCCCAGGAGGGGAAGGAGGAGAGACCTTGCAAAGGGAGCCTGCAAATGGCATAGAACAGAGAAGCCCCACCCGCCCTTGACCGCTGTGGTCAACAGAATAACGGTCCCCCAAAGACCTCCGCGTCTTAATCCCCAAACCTGTGAACATGTGACCTTGCACGGTGAAACGGATTTTGCAGACGTGATTAAGCTAACAATCTTGAGATGGGGAAGTTATCCCAGATTCTCCACGTGTAATCACAGGGCCACTCGTGGAAAGACGGAGGCAGGACAGACGGCATCAAGAGTGCTACAGCGTGAGAAAGATCCCACCTGCTAACTGCTGGCCTTCAGGATGGAAAGGAGCCAGGAACCACGGGATGCACACAGCCTCTAGAAACCAGAAGGGCAAGTCCGTGGATCTTTCCCTAGAGCTTCCGCGGGGACACAGCCCTGCCAAAAACTTGACGTCGGCCCTGTAACTTCCACTTCAGACTTCGGACCTCCAGAAATCTGAGGTCAAAAATCTACGTCATTTTGAGCCGCCATGCTTGTGGACATTTTGTTACAGCAGCAAAAGGAAACAAACATAACCACTTAGCTGGAAAGAAAACTAAACCTGCATGCATCGCCGATAACAGCTGACCCAATCCTAATGCCTCATTGCTAATGATTAGGAATACACAAGAGATACTATTATACAATATATTTCACACGTTATTTACTAGTCTTATAATTAGCAAGCTGTGAATTGTCTTCTTTCTCCACCATTCAGTCTCTATCAGCAAATATTAAGGACAGATGGTCAGATAACAATAATTATTATTATAATTATAGTAATACAAACTATCCTTAACTGCCCAACTGTATTCAGTTCCTGAGTTTAGAAAGCAAGAAGCCATTTGGTAAGATCAGATAAGGGAACCCTCAGAGGCTTGTGCTTCCAATGCAGCAGGGACCCAAGAACAAGATGCCACATGTATCGAGTGCTTACTGTATACCAACATCAAGGGTCCACGAGGACGTAACCGCTGTAACCCTGTTTCACAGACAAGGAAACGCCCTAACGGAGTAGTACGGTCATTTGCTCAAGGGCACGCAGGGAGGAAAGGCCAGAGCCCTTCCAGGCTCCAGAATCAAGTCTTTCCCAGGGGACTCTTTTGCCTCTAGAGTTCGGAAGTTGGGAGAATTTGACTGCGTGGGGGAGTAGTGTGGCCTGGTGGGATGACCGGGAATTGGGAAACCATTTAAACATCCCTGGCTGAAATTACGAACAGAGCCCAAATGTCCATCAACCAACGAGTGGATTAACAAGATCCGGGATAAAGGGGCGCCTGGGTGGCTCAGTTGGCTGAGCGTCCGCCTTCGGCTCAGGCCATGATCTCACGGTCCGTGAGTTCGAGCCCCGCATCGGGCTCTGTGCTGACACAGAGCCTGCTTCGGATTCTGTGTCTCCCTCTCTCTCTGCCCCTCCCCTGCTTCAGATTCTGTGTCTCCCTCTCTCTCTGCCCCTCCCCTGCTTCAGATTCCATGTCTCCCTCTCTCTCTCTCTCTCTGCCCCTCCCCTGCTCATGCTCTGTGTCCCAAAAATAATAAATAAACATTTTAAAAACTTATAAAATAGGGGCACCTGGGTACCTCAGTCGGTTGAGCGTCCGCCTTCAGCTCAGGTCATGATCTCACGGTAGGTGAGTTCGAGCCCCACATCAGACTCTGCTGACGGCTCGGAGCCTGGAGCCTGCTTCTGCTTCTGTGTCTCCCTCTGTCTCTGCCCCTCCCCTGCTTCAGATTCTGTGTCTCCCTCTCTCTCTGCCCCCTCCCCTGCTCTCTCGCTCTCTCTCTCAAAAATAAATAAACATTAAAAAAATGTTTTTAAGATGTACATATATACAATGGAATACCACTCAGCAATGAAAAAGAATGAAATCTTGCCGTTTGCAACAATGTGGATGGAACTGGAGGGCATTCTGCTAAGCAAAATAAGTCAAAGACAGATATCACATGATTTCACTCGTGTGGAATTTGAGAAACTTAACAGATGATCATAGGGGCAGAGAAGGAAAAATAAGATATAAACAGAGAGGGAGGCAAACAAACCATAAGAGACTCTAAAATACAGGGAACAAACAGGGTTGATGGGGGTGTGGGAAATGAGTGATGGGCATTAAGGAGGGCACTTTTTGGGATGAGCACTAGGTGGCATATGTAAGTGATGAATCACTGGGTTCTAATCCTGACCAGAGTATGCTGCAGCCAGCCCAACCTTCAGGCTCTTCAGGTTGTTCTGAAAATATACCAAGCTTGCTCCTGCCCCTGGGCCTTTGCACATGCTGTTCCCTCCAACCTCCAACAACCAACTCCTTCCGGTTACCTGTTAACAACGCACCTCCTCTGACCCCTACCATCCCCACCCCCGAAGAGGTCACAGCCCACAGAGGCTCCAATAGCTCCCTATACCCCTCTTAGCCACCACCACAGCTGTCACTTAACCTTGACTTTGAGATTATTCAATTAATGACTGTCTTCCTCACCGAACGGAGAGCTCCCAGAGGTCTTACATAGACACAGTTTTATTCCTGTTTCACTCACGGTTTTAGGCCCAGGACTTAGCACCACAGTGCTAAGTACCCTTTTGCTGAATGAATGAGTAGATACATAAACGAAATGTCCCTTTCCCCGGAGCTCCGTGTGCTCATCTGTAAAACAACAGGATAGGAGTGCCGACTTTAAGGATCACTATGAGTTCTTCGAGAAATGAGGCACGCTAGCTATGATCTGGAGAGACTGACTCCTCTTTGGGCCTCACTTGCCCCCTCTGCACAATGGGTACAACATGGTGTCCACTGGTCAGGACCTGCGGGCTTAGTTTCCAAACGCAGCACGGCTACCAACTCAATGTATGACTCTGGGCAAGCCACTCCCACACTCTGTCCTCTGTTCCCTCTTCTGTGAAACAGGGGTGGCAGGGGTCACACAACAGGACCCCTGGCTCCAGAGCCGTGGGGTCAGGTCCGCTCCCTCCAGCCACTCCCACTCCCGACCACCATCCGGCCAGACCAGTGGCAACCGGCCCCCCCTACAGAGTGACAGGTCACCAGAGAGGCTACGCCTGAGTCTCTCCACAGCTCCCTCCCTGGGGGACTCAACCTCGACCCAGGGGCCCCCAGGAGGGAGGGGAAGGGAAGGCTCTGGTCCCAGTCCCCACCTACCAGCTGCGGAAGGCACAAGAGTGTAAACCTCAGTTTCCTCTCCTGTACACGGAGATTCAAACACCCACCTCAGAAGATAAAACCGATAACGAGCCTGAGCCTGAGCCTCGGTGTCCTAGCAGAATGAGGTCTTACTGAAAGGCCACCATTTGCTGTTACCATCGCTGATACTGTATCTATCGGTGAGTGCACTGTGATAAAAGAAAACCTTACCCCCAACCTACGGACCACACCGTGTGTCTGACATTCCCCCGAAAGTGAGCGTCTCACTCCCTTCCAGCCAAACCGGCGAGTCTGTCCTCTCCTAGGACAAAATCCTTAAACCGACAAAACGCATCTTCGATAATGAAGTTACAAAAGCCGCTCCTTTTCTAACCCCAAAACCAAAAGTCGCTACTTCTTCCTGCCAGCGACAGACTGCCAAGGGGCCCGAGGGGACCTCCGGGGTCCGTAAATGTTCTAGATCTTTGCCTGGTGGTGACACACAGGTGGAGTCAGGGAAATGCACACTTAAGACCTGTGCACCTTTACCAGGGGCACCTGGGGGGCTCAGGCGGTTAAGCGTCCGACTGGGGCTCAGGTCATGATCTCTTACTTTGTGAGTTTGAGCCCCGCTTCGGGCTCTGTGCTGACAGCTCGGAGCCTGGAGCCTGCTTCGGATCCTGTGTCTCCCTCTCTCTCTGCCCCTCCCCTGCTCACGCTCTGTCTCTCTCTCTCAAAAATAAACTCTAAAAATTTTTTTAAATAAAAAATAAAAGCAATAGAAATCAGCATGTGTTTATTTAACTTTAATATAAAGAATAAAGAAATCCAGAGGCTCCTGGGTGGCTCAGTCAGTTGTGTGTCTGACTTCAGCTCAGGTCATGATCTTGAGGTTCATGGGTTCAAGCCCCACATCAGGCTCTGTGCTGACAACTCAGAGCCTGGAACCTGCTTTGGATTCTGTCTCCCTCTCTCTCTGCCCCTTCCCCCACTTGTGCTCTATTTCTCTCTCAAAAATAAATAAACATAAAAAAAAAACCCAGCAGTCAGTTGAGCATCCAACTTTGGCTCAGGTCACGATCTTGCAGTTCATGAATTTGAGCCCCATGCCAGGCTCTGTGCTGTGTCTCCCTCTCTCTCTCTGCCCCTCCCCTGCTCACACTCTGTCTCTCTCTCTCTCTCTCTCTCTCTCTCTCTCTCACACCAAAAAATACACATTAAAAAAAAACTAAGGAAAAAAAAAAGACTCCTGCACCTTACTGTATGTAATTGCACTGCAATAAAAATTACTCCAAAAGTTATTTTCAGCCAAGTGATGGCAGGGGGATTGCTCCCACCCAGCTGGGTTCATCCACTTGCCCACACACGGGTCTCCCAGGCCCTGACAGCAAATGCGCCCTCCGTCTTTAGGCAGACCCCGCGGCCTCTCACCACCCGCATGGCCCTGGTTTCTGTGGGGCCCGTTGCCAAAGAGACGAACCGCCCTCCACACACACACACCCTCCACCACTGCCCCCCGGCCCAGCTTCTGAGAAGATGCCAGAACAGGAAGTCTGCTCTGAGGTTCTGAAGCAAAAAGGTCAAGGGTGGTGGTGCAGGGGAGGGGAAGGCAGGGGGGCCTCCCCACTGAATGAGACGTGTCTTGAACACTGTAGGAGATGCTATCTGGGTGTTTGACGGGTGTCCCCCCACGCACCAGAGGCACAAGGACATCCACAAACACCGGCTTGATGACTGATGGGAGCCTCGAGGAGCCGCAGCACTGGTCATGCCCTGTACGTCACAGGCCATCACATCCCACTGTTGCCGCCCTGCTTAAACCCCTCCAAGAGCAGCTACCACCCTCAAGACAAAACCACACTCCCTACTGCAGCTTTCAAGGCCTTCCATGTCTAGCTCCTATCCCCTCTGGCTCCTCTCCCTCTCCTCGCCTCCCACACCAGCCCCTTTAACCTTCCAAGGACACCCCCAGCAGGCTCCTGCCACAGGACCTTTGTACTGGCTCTTATCTCTACCTGGATACTTGTTCCCTGGTATCCACACAACTCATTTCCTCCCCTCCTTCAGGTCTTTACTCAAACATCACCTCCTCAGTGAGGCCCACCCTGACCACCCTGCTGAAAACTGCCACACCCTTCCTAGTACACCATCACGTTACCTTGTTTTTTTCCCCCATAGCACTTAGCATCCACTAACACTATAAGCTTTTCTAATTTAATATCTTCATTGTGTATCTTTGTTGTAAACCTAAGGGGGGTGAGGGCTTTTGTCTGTCTTGTGCACTTACTGTATTCCCAGCATCTGGTACATAGTAGGTGCTCAATAAATTAGTTGTGGAAGGTAAACCAGAGGCTTAGCATAGGATTCACTTTCTTATAATTTTTTGCATTGTTCCAATTCTCTGTCACGAGTAATGTCTTAACTTCACAACTGAAAAGGAGGCACAGCGGCACCTGGGTGGCTCAGTCAGTTGAGTGACCGACTCTTGACTTGGGCTCAGGTCATGATCTCATCAGGATCACGGGATGGAGCCCCGCATCAGGCTCCGTGCTAAGTGTGAGGCCTATTTGCGATTCCCTCTTTCTCTCCCTTTGCCCCTCTCCCCCGTTTGTGCATTCCCGCTCTCTCCCCCTGCCCTCTCTCTCACAACTAAAACAAAAATTAAAATAAAAATAAAATAAAAAATAATTAACGAATAATGATAGGAAGAATTTTAAAAATAATAAAAAATCAAAAGGCACAATTAGGAATCCAGTCTTAAATGTTTTGTTTTGGGGGGTTTGTTTGTTTTTTAGAGAGAGAGAGAGAGAGCATGCGAGCAGGGGAGAGGGGCAGAGGGAGGAGGGAAGAGAGGGGAGGGAGGGAGGGAGGGAGGGAGAGAGAGAGAGAGAGAGAGAGAGAGAGAGAGAGAGAGAGAGAGTCTCAAGCAGGCTCCACACTCAGCACAGAGCCTGACACAGGGCTCAACCCCACAACCCTGGAATTACAACCTGAACCAAAATCAACAGTCAGACGCTCAACCAACTGAGTCACCCAGGCACCTCAGAAATCCGATTTTAAAAGTCAGGTGAAAGCCATCCTTAGGTCACTGGGACTGATGTCCAAAAGGTGGGTATAAAAATTACCTGAGGGGCTTTTCAAAAGACACATTTGGGGGCACCTGGGTGGCTCGCTGGGTTAAGTGTCCAACTCCTGATTCGGGTTCGGGTTATGGTCTCACGGTTCATGAGTTCAAGCCCCATGTCAGGCTCTGTGCTGACAGCACGGAGCCTGCTTGGAATTCTCTCTCTCTATCTTTCTCTGTCTCCCTCTGCCCCTCCCTGGCTCATGTGCGCGCGCTCTCTCTCAAAATAGATAAACTTAAAAAAAAATTTTTTTTAAAGACACATTTGCCCAGGAGGTTCACTAGGAAGTTCTAGTCTGATTCAAGAAGCCTAGGGAAAGCCAGGGAACCTGTGCCTTGGTTAAAGCTCCAGGACTACCCTGAAGGCCTGGGGAACTTGGGTTCAGGGCAGGGAGTCAGGGAGGGCTGCTCAGAGGAGGAGGACACAGAGGATCCTGGCAAACAGCCAAGATCAGGCTAAAAGCCAATTCCTGGGCCCTGCTATTCAGAGGTCTCCAATTCAGTAGGATGGAAGGGGCTTGGGCAACTGCATTTTTTAGATGTTTATTTATTTTGAGAGAGAGAGCACGAGCAGGAAGGGGGGGCGGGCAGAGGATCTAAAGCGGGCTTTGCACTGACAGCAGCGAACTGGATGTAGGGCTTGAACTCGTGAGCCGTGAGGTCATGACCTGAGCCAAAGTCACTCAACCCACTACACCACCCAGGCCCCCGGCATCTGCATTTTTAAATATGCTTTATATACACTGTGATGAGCCCTGAGGTTTAGGAAGGACTGGCTGAGTCTGATCTTCTGGTTCAGATGTATTAACCACCTTCCGTCAAGAGAACTGAGACCATCACGAGAAAACGAAATCAGGCATCCCAGCAGCACCCACCGCGAGTATTTCAACTTGTCCCCATCAGGATTTGCTCCTGCGCCATTCTGAAGGTGCAGCTGTCATCACAGGCTGTGCATGGCTTGGCGTGTCCCCCTTCCCCGGGTCTGCAGGGGCAAAGCGGCCGTGGCTCGTTTATCTCACCAGTTCCCCATCCGGGGACCTTCAGCTTGTTTCAGGGTCGGGTTCTCACATGCTGTGCTCCGAACACCCCGGGACACAAGGATCTGCCCCCCGCCCCCAACACACACACACTGAGGATTTTTCTAGACTCCATTTTCAAGCGCAGGGTCTCGCAGTCCCGGTGGGGGGGGTTGGGGGGGGGAGCATCGCGTCTGGGAGGGTTCTGCTAAGTCTGCTACATGATTCACCAAAGGATGTGTCCCAGTTCGCTGCCCCCATATGGAACCAAAGGCAACCAGGTTGCAGCCCCGCGAGCACATGGGGAGGAGGAACCGAGGCCCTGAGAGTGAAACATTCAAGGCTGAGGCTCCTTGAGAACTGACTTGACCCTGGACATGGTCCTGACTGCTCCTGCTATCATGGACGCATGTGATCCTCAGAGGGCCCTGTGCCCTGTGCACTGAGCACTCAGCAAGCGGGTTTCGTTGTTACTATTACCTGCGTCTGATCTTCCTAGAGACTTGTCCAACCACAGCCCTGGACAAAAATCAGGGTTCCGGAAAGCTGGGCCAAGTTTTTCAGACAGCACAGGAATGGCCTGGGAGAGCGCCCACACCCCTAAGACGGGACAAGAGGGGCCATCGGTCCACACCCTGTGGGAGGGCCGCTCCTGGAGCTCAGGCCAGCCCTCGCCCCTGTGACACCGGTGACAGGCACACATCCCAGTGTCACGGCTGGACCTTGCCTGCTGGACAGATGCCCCAGGCCATGGCCCAGGGCTGGAGCCAAACCCCTGGGAAAATGCCAGGGAATCAATGACCGAATGAAGGCATGAGTCTGCCGACACATCGGTGGGTGCCCCAAATCTCGCCTCGGTCACCAGCCACAAGACGACCCAGAATCCTCTACTCGGCTCCGAACAGAAGTGGCTGTTCCCTTTTTCTCTTTGCAGAACTTCCCACCACATCAAGCTGAAAAGGAAGTCGGCAACCGGGCAGGAGGAACGGTGACAGAGACGCAAATCATTTCACGTCAGCTGAGGAAAGAGGAACAGGCAGCCTGGGCTCGACGGGGACCTCCGTGCCCTGCTGCTGGGCGGCCCGGGGAGCCATGTGGCACCGCACCACGGCGGACGGAGGCAGCGTCCGGGGAAGTCAAACAAGTCAACTCAGCGACTGTGTCCATGGGCAAGTCCCTACTGCCACTGGCCTCAGCGTCACTCATCTGGAAAATGGGCAAAATAGCACCTTCCTTGAGGGCTACTATGATGGTAGTAAATTTAAATAAGGGAAGATCCACAGAGCGGTTACTGGGACAGGGCCCAGCACGCAGCGTGCACCCCATAAATGTCCGTAACGATTATGAAGTTCAAGCTTTTCACCCTGGCATCTGGCTACCACATCCTGCCAGAGCCTCCTCTGGCTGGGCCGAGGCCCTGCCCCCTGGCCTCCAAGTGCCCCGCACCAACTCCTTTCCTGACCACCACTAACCATGTAAGGCAGCAGCATGTGCCAGGCACAGAGAGGAGAATTAGCCTTCTTGGGACAGAATCTCTTGTGCATTCATTCGGAGAGACTTTACGGAGGCGGTGGCCTAGGGGCTGACACCTCCACTGGGGGGGACAGGCCAGGAGACCACCTGCAACAGCACAGGTCGGAGACGATGGCGGACTCACCCGGGGGGGGGCAGCGGGAGACACAGTCCGATCCTGGATGCACTGTGAAGACAGAGCCCATGGGCTCTCCTGATGGATGGGACGTTTGCGGGGGGGTGGGAGAGAGGAGTGAAGGCCGACCCCCTGGTATCTGGCCTGTGACACGGGCAGGAGGGAGGTCACTTATTGCTGAGACAGGAGAGACTGTGGTTTGGGGGTTGGGGGTAGCGCGAGAATTCATGGGGGGACATTTTAAGTCTCCGCCTCCATGCGAGCCAGTCCGGCAAGGAAGACAGACTGGTAGGGAGTCACTGCACAATGTGGACTCAAATGCAATCGTACTGAGCACTAGGAGGCAGGACTGGGCAAGGGGACCCAGGCGAGGGCGTTCAGGGAAGGCTGCCTGGAGGAGGCACATCAGAGCTGAGGCCAAGAGGCAGAGGAGCTTGAGAAGAGCCAGGGAGGTGAGGGAAAGGGGCACCTCCGTGCATTTTCCACTTTTCTCAGGGCTTCCCTCGCCCTTCACATCCGGCAGGGACACAGCCCAGGAAATACAGGCAGTGAGGCTTCCGTGGTTGAACTGTGGGGTCAGACAGAGAGAGGTTCAAGTCCCGGACCCGCCTCTTTCTTGTGTGGCCTTCAGCTGGTGACTTAACCCCTCTACACCTCAGTCTCCTCATCTATAAAAGGGGGTGACTGTGCCAACCTTCTGGGGCGGTGTGAACCTCTTGAAACCCAGAGGGAGATGCCACCCCCCCCCCCCAATGTGGCATGCCTCCCCTGAGCCCCAGTGAAAGCTGCTTTGTCTGGGAGGCTGGAAAAAGACGGGCAGGGAGCTGCTGGGCCCGCGGGGCAAAAACCACAGGCCTGGAACACCGGCCCCGGGCGAGCCTCCTACCCCCGCCGCCCTGGACATCCCTGCTGGGATTTTCCACTGGTTCAAACTGGGAACTGTGAAAATGCACAGCCTCCCAGTGTGCCACAGGGCGAGGGTGTTTTTCCACAGTGAGGCCGAATTTGGTCTTCAACAGCTGTGCGGGCCAGCAGGGGCTTCCAGAAAGAGGACAGGGGACTGGCTGGCAGGCAACCAGAAGGCAGTTTCTCCTCAGCTTTGGGGAGAAAGGGCACCTGCTGGCCCGCTTCTCTACAAACCAGTCACCACACTCTCGCTCACGCTGTTTCTAGTTCACAGCTCCCAAAACATACGAATTCATTCATTCACCCACTCCACAAAGTACATGGTTAGCACCTACAAAGGCCCAGGCACTGTTCTAGGCCCTGGGGATAGAGAGTGAACAGAAGACACAAAGCTCCTGACCTTACAGAGCTGTTGGGTGAGACACAGGCGATGAACAAAAATACACTGGATATAAACATAACAAAGAAAATCAAGGGTGACGGAGGTGTGAAGGGGAAGGCCTCGCTGATAAAGGGACGATCAGTCGAGATCCAGAAGAAATGAAGGAGTGAGCCATGGAATACCAGGGGAGAACACAGCCCAAGCAAGTACAAAGGCCCTGGGGCAGGGGCCTGCTTCCGGTGTCTAGGCAGTGGGGAGACAGGTGACCCAGGCAGAAAGGCACACAGGCTGAGAAGATGGGACTCTGTCTTTTAAATTTTTTTTTTTAATGTTTTATTTATTTTTGACAGAGAGAGAGACAGAGCATGAGCGGGGGAGGCGCAGAGAGAGAGGGAGACGCAGGATCAGAAGCAGGCTCCAGGCTCCGAGCTGTCAGCCCAGAACCCGACATGGGGCTCAAACCCACAAACCGCGAGATCGTGACCTGAGCCAAAGTCAGAAGTTCAACTGACCGAGCCACCCAGGCGCCCCGATAGGACTCTGTTCTAAGCCAGGCGGGCAAGTCTCTGACAAACAAGGGAAAAATCCGAGTCCTCAGAGCTGGAGGGGGATCACAGCCCCGTTTCCCCCCCGGGACAGTGCAGAGGACTCTAAGGCCTGACACCAACTCCCACGTCCCCCATCGGACCCTCCCCTGGGCTCCCTGGGCCTCATTTGTCCCCATCTGCAAAATGGAGACGCAAGCCCTGCCCAGCCTCCTGCGGGGGTCCCACGAGGAACATGCTGAGGCTCTGAAAGGGGAGGCCAGGGCGTCCCAGAGCCCCGCCTCGGTGCTGCTCTGAACGCTCTGCCCCTGAGAACGGAGCCCCCCGGCCCCGGTGTCGGCTGGGCCCCCAGGGACCCGGCCCCCCTCAGACAGCCTGAAACAGGCGCTCTGGAAGCTAAGGTGTCTGAGGAGGTGGTGCCCGGCAACCAGAAGCCTGCCTGGCAACGGTGGGGCGGGATGGCGGCCGGGTTCCATGGCAACCGGCAGCTGGGGCAGGGGAGGGCGGGGAGGCCGGGCACTGCTTCAGAGGGGGAGTCAGGGCAGGGGCTTCCCAGGCTCCTCTCTAAAGCAGCGGGACTCGTGGCCCCTCAGAACGTCCAGCACCGCCTGCAGGATTGGAGGCCCAGGCCTCCCCGCCCTGCCCTGCCCTGGATCCCCGACTGGTTCACTTGGCTTCTCCGGGCACCCCGCGCCTTCTCCCGAAGGGGGGCCACGCCTGCCGTGTAGGGAGACACGAGAAGCCAAAAACAAGGACAGCGAGCATTCACGGAGAACGCCGTGTGCCCCGCTCAGTGCTATGTGTTCTATGTGCCGCGATCTCACTGAATTCTCCTGGGGCAGATGTGATGATGTACTAATCCCATTTCACAGATGACAAAACTGAGGCACCGAGAAGTAAAGCCTCACACGCAGTGAGGGGCAGAGTCAGAGAGGCTGACCTCCACGCCGGGCCTCCTGACCACGCCATCGCCCCGTGTCTGCTGTAAAAAGGGCCTGGGGTTGGTCCGGTCAGCAAATATTTCTACAGTGTTAATAACAGCGGTAATGACAGCTGCCGATGTTTCCTGAGCGCGTTGTAAGGACCAGGCACTCGGCTGCACTGGCTCGCCTAGTTCCTCGCAACCTTGTGAGGCGGCCGCTGTGAATGGCCCGTTTTACAAAGCAGCAACTGAGGCGCAGGGAGGTGAAGCGGCTTGCCCGGGAGTCTGAAAGTGCAGTTTCTGTCGCCAAAGCCCGCCACACCACACGGGCCACTTGGTAGGAGTCTGATCATCCCAATCCGGGTCTGCCTTTGGAAAAGCCGCCGGGTCCCCACTGCGACGCTCCAGCCTCAAGCCCGTGGCCCAGGGACCCCCCTCCCCCGCCCTCCCAGGGACACACACACCCCCATTCCCCTGGGGGTGTGTCGGCTTTCACTGGGATCCCACCCCAGGCAGCCACGGCCAAAGCTGTTAACCCGTGTCCCTCGGGGCTGGCCACTCAGCTGGACGTTCCCCCCACCCCCACCCCCTGGAATTATCTAGAGAGCCTGTGAGGAAATAAACGGCTTCTTAATGCCACATCACAAGCGTCTGAGGACGGACCTTGAGAGCAAAGAGCCGGGCGGGGCGGTGGAGAAGCTGAATGCTGGCAGGGTCTCTGCCCCCAGTCTGCAGGCAGCCAGAACCACATACGATACATTCTGATGTAACGCAGGCCTTGGGCCTACAGCGTCACCTCTCTGAGGCTCAGCTTCCTCATCTGCAAAATGGGCGGAATGAAGTCGTGCCCCGTAGCAGCAAAGATCTAAGGGAAGACCGTGGATAAGAATCGAGGCTGAGAAATCGAGCCAACAGCACAGCTCTGACGGGATGACGGCCCCATCAGAATCATCAGTATTTCAGACCCCACAGCCAAGGACGCCCCAAGAAGCCTCCACAGGGACTGCCACACCCAGTGCAGTGCCCACGGGAGCCACGCGGGTAGGGCGAATGAGTGCGGCCGGCCAGGTGTGGCTCAAAAGGGAGACACTGGGGACTGTGGCAGCTCCCGTCAGCTGTCAGCAGGCAGAAACGCAGCCACATCTCTGCTGCCCGAGGGAAACCGGGGATCTAGACCTGTGTGGTCACTTTTTCCACTTTCCAAACCCCGTGCTAGCCCATTCTAGAATGCACGCGGAAAGGCAAAGACACCAGGAGAGCCAACACAATTTTGGAAAGAACAACGTCGGAGGAGTCACGCTGCCTAATTTTGAGAATTACTCTAAAGTTACGGTAATCAAGACATGATGTTGCTGGAGAAGACGTCAGACGCTAGATCAAAGGAATGGAGGGAGGAGCCCAGAAACAGACTCGTACAAATATGGCCATTTGATTTCTGACAAAGACACAAAGGCAGTTCAACGGAGAAAGGACAGTCTTCTCGACAGATGGTGCCAGAACCACTGACGTCAGATGCAAGTTAATGACCCTCAACCTAAACTACACACTTTCTACAAAAGTCAGCTCGAAATGGATCATAGATCTGAATGTAAGACTAGAAAACTCTTAGGGGAAAAAAAAAAAAAAAAAAACAGAGGAGAAAATCTTTGCGACCTGATGTTCAACAAAAAAAGTTCTCAGGACATTGAAAGGAAGCTCCATGAGACAAAATATGTGATGAATTAAAATTTTAAACGGCCGCTCTGCAGAAGACACTGTTAAGAGAATGAACAGAGGACCTACAGACTGGGAGAAATATTTGTGAAAGACGTTACCTGATGGGAGAGCTGCATGTAACTCTAAATTCAACAGGAAGATGGGGCGCCTATCGGCTCAGTCAGGTAAGCCTCCGACTTCGGCTCAGGTCATGATCTCACGGTCCATGAGTTCGAGCCCCGCGTCGGGCTCTGTGCTGACGGCTCAGAGCCTGGAGCCTGTTTCGGATTCTGTGTCTCCCTCTCTCTCTATCCCTTCCCTGCTTGCACTCTGTCTCTCTCCCGAAAATAAATAAAAACATTAAAAAAAAGTTTTTTCTTAAATAATAAATTCAATAGAAAGAAAACAATTAAAAAGTGGGTACAAGGCCTGAATATACACTTCACCAAAAAGGATATATGGATAGAAAATATGCACGTTGAAAGATATCCCACATCATCAGACATTCAGGAACGTAAACCACAATGACATCACTGTGCTTCGATGGGAATGGCTTTAAAAAAAAAACCCGATGATATCAAGTGCCCACAAGGATGCGAACCACAGGGTCTCTCGTATGTTGCCGCTGGGAACACAAACGGGTACGGCCAATTTGGAAAACAGTCTGGCAACTTCTGGTGAAGTTACCTATCTACTTCCGGGCATTGACTCTAGAGGAACGAACGTGTCTATTCACACGAAAACCTGTACACGACTGTTTACAGCCACCCTATTCATAATTGCCCAAAAGTGGAAACAACTGGTCTGTCCTTCAACAGGCGAGTGGATGAAAACAACCAGACTATTCACGCGATGGAACACCAAAGGAACAAACCATAGATCATGCACTGACACAGGTGGATCTCAAAGGCCTCAGGCTGAATGGGCTGCATGCCGTATGATTCCACGGACGTGGTGCATTGGTGTTCTGGAAAAGGCAACACTACAGAGGCAGAATCCACATGAGTGGCTGTCAGGGGTTACGCCTATGGTGTGACCCCTCAGTGGCACGCTAGAGAGCTTTTTGGGGGGTCTAGATCGGGACCACAGTGTAGGAACGTGACTCCATACGTGTGTTAAAACTCATAAAACTCTACACCCCCCCCCCGAAAAAAAAAGTCCGTTTTATTACACATGAATTTTAAAAATCAAATGTTTAAAAGATCTCACACTGGGTACCAATACGAACTCAGGGTTTGTTTGGGTTTTGTCTGTTTGTTTTAATATTTATTTATTTATTTTTGCGAAGTGGGGAGAGCAGGCAGAGGGAGACAGAGAATCCCAAGCAGACTCCGCACTGTCCATGCAGAGCCCGATGCGGGGCTCAGACTCACAAACCTGAGATCATGACCTGAGCCGAAATCAAGAGTCGGACGCTCAACCAACCCAGCTACCCAGGCACAGGATTTTTAAAGACATATTCAGAAAGAATGCTACAGAATATAGATGTGTGTGCATGCATGAATTAATATGTAGCCACGTGTCCCCTAGCGCTCTCCCAGAGAGCCCAGGAGCAGTGACACACAGTAGCAACAAACAGACTGAGGCTTCTAAATACCACCCTCCCAAACCAAAAGAACCAGAGTTGCGTGGAAAACTGGACACGTAAAATACAAGATGAGCCCAAAGAAAAAGAAGTATTTTTTTTAGAAGGACGGAGGCATATCAAAAGGGCACAGGGTCCAAGTGGAAAGAGCTCCCCATGGCCAAAGTTGGAACCACTTGAACAAAATAAATAACGACAGGACTGGGGCGCCTGGGTGGCTCAGTCAGTTGGCCGTCCGACTTCGGCTCAGGTCACGATCTCACGGTCTGTGGGTTCGAGTCCCGCGTCGGGCTCTGTGCTGACAGCTCGGAGCCTGGATGGAGCCTGCTTCGGATCATGTGTCTCCTTCTCTCTCTGCCCCAACCCACTCGCATTCTGTCTCTCTCTCTCTCTCTCTCAAAAATAAATGAACATTAAAAAAAAATTTTTTTTTTAAATAATAATGACAGCACTGATTCGAGTCCATCCTGATATAAATGACTGAATGAATAAATAAGTAAATAGGGGCGAATTCTCCCTTACAGGAAAGTTCCAATTAATAAAAATAGAAGGAGTGAAGAAATAGAAATTCGCCATTAGAACACCATAGTAAGAACTGCCATAGGCAAGATTTAAAATAAGTGGGTGAAAATTTAAGCCAAAGCAAGATATTTCCAGTCTCCAAGAATCTCCCCGCCCCCCAAATATCTGGTAATTATAAAGGGAAAAAAGTGTAACCTTCCCATGGAGAATCCTGGCTTTTGCCATCTTAGCTGTGTGGTCAAGATGAACATCACCATTATCGACACCAAGGGTCCCTGGTACAATGCGCTGAGAAGGACACATCACCCCTGACCTATCCCTCCCAATAATGCAGAACCTCAAACCCAAATGAGGGACAACCTATAAAATACTTAACCAGTTCTCTTCAAAAGTGTCAAGGTTGTGAGAGGCAAGGAAAGACCGAGGAATCACCAAACACTGGAACAGACTAAGGAGATACGACATCTACAGGCATATCCTGGATGGCAACCCGGGAAGAAGAGAGATGTGAGTGGAAAACTCCATGCAACCCAAGGAAATTCTGTAGTATAGTGAACAGCATTGTGTCAAGACGAGTTTCTTCATTTTGATCGTTGTACTACATTTCTAGAAAATGCTAACTTAACGGGAAGTTGGATGAAGGATGTACCGGAACTCTGTACTATTTTTGCAAGTTTTCTGTAAGTCTAAAATTATCTCAAAGTCAGAAACCCTGTGCTGGCCAAGCTAACTCATCTACTGGTCAAACAACACACATCTGCACAACAAATGTGGCCCACGAGCCACAGGTCCACCCTTGTGGCTATTATGGACTTAATGTTTGTATCTGACCCCCAAGTTCCTATGCTCAAGTCCTAGCCCCCAACGTGACAGCATCTAAAGGTGGGGCGTTTGAGAGGTAATTAGGTTTAGACGAGGTCACGAGGGTGGCGTTCCCAACACAGGATCAGCGTCCTTATAAAAAGAGGAACAGACACCCATGCTCTCTCTTGGCCATGTGAGGACACAGCCCGAAAGCAGCTGTCTACACACCAGGAAGAAAGTCCTCACCAAGAACTGAGTCTGCCCACACCTTGATCTTGGACTTCCCAGACTCCAGACTGTAAGCAAACAAATGTCTCGGTTAAGCCAGCCAGCCTATGAGGTTTTGTTACAGCGCCCCGAGCAGACGAATACACTGCTCTACAGCTGACACCCCCATTCCTCCAGGGAGGCCCAAGGGAAAAAAACTCTCTGAACTTGGGCGTAGAAGACTCCCCAGGTCAGACACCCCCAGCGACACCCTCCTGATCAGCTCTACGGCCACACGTAGGCTAGAGTCTGTGGCAAAAAAAAAAGAGCACAGGGCTATAAATAGAGCTGGGTTCAAACCCAGGCCCTGCTACTAATTCATTGTGGGAGGACAGGTGACGGAGTCCTCCTCTTCTTCTGAAACGGGGCAAGAGTCAACCTTTGGGGGTTATCATGAAGCTCTGACCAGCGATGAGCGAGCCTTGCTACAAAGTTGCTAGAAAGCTACATGAGCTAACCTTAGGTGTTACTATTTTCTCACTGCAGCAACGCCCGGGGGCTGAAGGGCAGAGACATTACATCTACAACGTACCAGCGGGAAAGGAAATTCCAGCTGAACATGGCTGCACCCGGCTCTGTCTATAGCACTATGAGCCCCAGGACTCTGTGAGGCAAGCAGGCAGGGGAGGAAAATGACCCTCTGCTTACGGATAAAGGCTCCCCTGCTAGGAACATCTGCATACACAGGACATCATCCTACACAGGCACAGAAACACCGCTACAAGAACATTGACTGCAGAACCGTTTGCTGGGTTTTTTTTTTTTTTAATTTTTTTAATGTTTTTATTTATTTTTGAGACAGAGAGAGAGAGACAGAGACAGAGCATGAGCATGAGCAGGGGAGGGGCAGAGAGAGACAGAGAGACAGGGAGACACAGAATCCGAAGCAGGCTCCAGGCTCTGAGCCATCAGCACAGAGCCCGACGCGGGGCTCTCAAACTCGTGAATCGCGAGATCATGACCTGAGCCAAAGTTGGTCATTTAATGGAATGAGCCACCCAGGCGCCCCTCTGCAGGACTGTTTAGACAATTCTAAACAAATCAGGATCCATTTAAGGTATGAAAAACAATGCAGCTATGCAAAAGAACCTCCAGAACTTCCGCTCCTCCAGCACCCATGCACCAGGAGACTTTTCAACAAGGTTCATAGCAACATTGCTCAAAAGAGTTGTGTGATCAGCAGCCTCTGCGATGAGCCCCAGTGAACCCCACCTCCTGGTACTCACAACCTCTGGTACACGTATAGGTCCTGCCACGCTCCATCAGGGTTGTGACCAAGAGACTACAGCTGAGGACAACAGACGGTATGGCACATCCAAGACTAGGTCAGAACAGCTATTGTGGCTTTTACCTATGGCTCTTGGGACCACACCTGGGGAAAGCCACCTGTCATGTCTACCTACGGAGAGAACCACATGGCGAGGAGCTGAGGCTTCCAGCCAACAGCCAGGTGCGGGCGCCATCTTGAAGCAGGTCCTCCGGCCCCAGTCAAACCTTCAGATCCGACTGCACACCTGGCCAGCAGCTTCTCTGCAACCTCATGAGAGACCCTGAGCCAGGAGAACTTCCCAGCTATGCTGCTCCCAAGTACCTGACCCACACAAACCACGTGAGACACGAATGTTTATTACCTGAAGCCTTTAACTTTTAGGGCAACAGATATGGCTAACTTGACTCTGTGCCTCTCATGAGGTTACAGACCAACTGCCCTGGGACTCCAGTTATCTGGGGCCCAGAGGATCCACTGACACAGTGTTGGGCTGGAGGCTTCTGTTACCTCCTTACCATGGGGGCCTCTCCACGCAGCTGTCTCTCAACATGGCAGCTAACTGGCCCTACAGAAAGAGAACGCCCACCACAATCCTTTTATGACTGAGAGTCTAAGTCACTGTCCCCTCCCCCTTATTCCATTCATCAGAAGTGAGGCATTAAGTCCAGCCCACACTCACGGGGAGAGAAAGTATAGGGTGTGAATATGAATAATAGGAGATGGGGATTTGGGGGCCATCTTGAAGGCTGCTTATCACACAGACCAAATCCCCAAAGGATAATGAGTTTGTTTTAACAACAGCAGCAACAACAACAACAATACTGGCTAATATTTATTGGCTACTCACCACGTTCTCACAAGCATGAACACATTTGATCCCTAAAACAACCCTGGGTGCGACACCTAGACTCCCAGACTCCACCCAGCTAGAAAAGGCTGGCTTTTCTAGCCTTTAGGGAAAGCTAAGACCCAGCGATAAGTCAAGGCCAAGCTCTTAGACCTCTTGGGCTCCGACCTCAAAGATGAGAAGGAAAACAGACAGGGGACAATCTCAGGGAAAACATTCCAGCAGAGGGAACAGCAGGTGCAAAGGCCCTGAGACGGGAGTGAGTGCTGTTCTTTGGAGGGCTAAAGAAGGCCCACAGGCTGGGGAGGAGCCAGGAAGGAGAGGTGGTGAGGAAAGGCAGGCAGTGGACACACAGGCTACATTGAGGAGTTCAATTTCCTAAACGACATAAGGAGTCAAGATACTTGGCTTGCAGGGAGTAAGAGGCAGAGAGGCTCAGATTCAACCCGGGAGAAATACACCTCCTGAGCTCTGGACACCTGGGAAACCTCCAAGGGCAAGAGGGACCTGGTCCTAAGGCTTCCAAGGGCACCAGAGGAAGACAAGGCTGGGAACCCATGGTCTGTATTGACAGAACCCCCCACCTCCCCACAAGCAGGTCTTTTGGAACGACCCTGCATCCTTTGCCAGGGCTATGTCTACTCGCATACCCCAGCCACACGCCCATGAAGTCTCTCCCCAACTTCCCACATTCCTGATGCCAGAAACCCAACCACTCGCCAGGAGGCCCCAGCTCCCAGGATCCTTCTAATTTGAGGTTAGCTTCAAAAGGGGAAAGACGTCCGGCTCAGTCTCCCACGAAGACCGAGCAGCCTATGGGTGGTCTGCCTGCAGGGCTGGGGCTGGGGCTGGGGCTGCTCACTGCTCTGCTCCAGAACCCTGCAACTGCCACAGGCCAGTGAGCTTCCAAGGCACTCAGTTTCCCCATCTGCGAAATGGGAATGACCACATCCACACCGGACTTCTCAAAGGGAAATCCTGAAGATTAGAATGTGTCCCGAGGGGCGCCTGGGTGGTTTGCTCGGCTGAACATCCAACTCTTGATTCTGGCTCAAGTCATGATCCCACGGTTCGCGAGATCGAGCGCCGTGTCGGGCTCCGCACTGACAGCACAGAGACTGCTTGGGATTCTCTCTCTCCCTGTCTCTCTCTCAAAATAAATAAACTAAAAAAAAAAAAAAAAAAAAAGGAAAAGGGACACCTGGGTGGCTCAGTCAGTTAAGCGTCCGACTTCGACTCAGGTCATGATCTCACGGTTCATGGGTTTGAGCCCCGCGTCGGGCTCTCTGCTGTCAGCACGGAGCCTGCTTCAGAGCCTCTGTCCCCGTCTCTCTCTATCCCTCCCCCACCCACACGCTCTCTCCCTCTCAAAAATAAGAAACATTAAAAAAAAGGGAAAAAAAAATTTTAACGTGCCCCAAATAGTTCAAGATGCACATATGAGGCTAGCCTAGTAATAAAAATGATGACAGTAACAACAACCTAACATGTACTGAGGAGTTATTACATGCTATATAATAAGATATGTTAATATATTAATAAAAATATAATAAGTTAATAAATAATATGTTATCTATAATAATAAATATATATAATATATGGATGCTCTACAGAAATTCCTGCATACAGTCCTGTCCACAATGCCATGATGAGCCCCTTTTTATACATGAGGACACTGAAGCCCGGAGAGCTGGAGCAGAGGCTGTGAGTTTTACATGGACAAACACACCTACAGGCAAGGGAGCTGAAAACAGGCCCCCATGTCTTCGCAAAAACAACTTTATCCTCATACTCTTTTTAAATTTTTTTAAATGTTTATTTACTTTTGAGAGAGACAGAACACAAGCGTGGAAGGGGCAGAGAGAGGAGGAGACACAGAATCTGAAACAGGCTCCAGGCTCCGAGCTGTCAGCACAGAGCCCGACTCGGGGCTCAAACTCACGGACCGTGAGATCATGACCTGAGCCGAAGTTGGACGCTTAACCAGCTGAGCCACCCAGGAGTCCCCTAACATTTTTTTTTAAATTTTTTTTTAATGTTTTACTTATTTTTGAGACAGAGACAGAGCATGAGCAGGCGAGGGGCAGAGAGAGGGGGAGGCACAGAATCCGAAGCAGGTTCCAGGCTCTGAGCTGTCAGCACAGAGCCCCCCATGCGGGGCTCGAACTCATTGACCAGGAGATCATGACCTGAACCAAAGAGTGACACCCAATGAACTGAGCCACCCAGGCGCCCCTGTCTTCACACTCTTTATCATCACCCTGCAAAGGGCAACCTTACATGAATGACATCATATCATGCAATCATTTCTTTTTATCAAAAAACTTACACATCCCCCAATGGAAAAAAATAATCAACACTGATTCCCTCTTTGTTGATTCTAAGAATTCATGCTGAGTTGCTCCAGAATCCTAAATACTATACCCCAATTAATGAAAATGAGATTCAGCTTACTTTCAGGCCTGATCTTCTTTTCGAAGGTGAAGCCCCCATCCAGCCAACACCCACAATATTGCTATGTTAGGACCCATTTTCAATGGATTCTCAGCTGCACACCCTTCTCCGACACCAGTCATTCTGTGATAGCCAGGTTGTCCGCGATCTACAGGTTGCCGGGCCCACCTTCCAGAAAGGCATTCCTGCCTTCACCGGGAAAAACCTCTTCATGGCAGACAAGAAGCTGATTTGCCCACAGGAACCACAAACCCACCAGAAGAGAAAGCCAAGGGGACTGCTGGCCACGAAGCCTTGAGCAGGGAGTGTGCCCAGTGCCTCCCCCGAGCCCACTGACCCCACAGTGGCCACTTCCCACCCCACCAGCCAAGCAGGAAGCAGCTATCGGCTCCCCTGCCTACGCAGTGGACCCACCCTTGTGGTTCAATGGGTACATTTTATATTATGTGATCAGCACCTCAAGACAGTTTATATTTGTAAGAAGTGCTGATCTGCCTGTGGGGACCCCCTGCCTGGGGGCCCCTCTAACAGGCCAGCTGGGGCATGGCCAACAGCAGGGAGCCCAGCCCCCACCAGTTATACACAGGTAACGGCCAACACCAGGTCAGAGAGCACCATTAGGGCTCACTCATAAAAAAATGCACAGGACACTAAGAGCCACCAGTGTCCTGCTGGGGTCCACTCTGCCCCAAGGAACTGGCTCCAGGGCTCCTCCCTCAGTGGTGCTCAGCCTTGGCTTCAGCCACAATACCAGCCCAGTGCTCCCCAAACCCCTTCCGGGGTGCCTGGCTCCGGGGCGGCACTGTTGTCCCAGCAGGTTCCAAGCTCAGGAATCAAACACGGGGCTCCTCCTCTCACCCCACGGGCGTGACCCTGAGCCCCTCAGCAGCCACAGGGACACATCTCAACCGGCGCCCTCTTGGTTTTTATAGCCAACCATCAAAATTTTACCTCCCCTGATGATCAGGCCCCAGCCAGTGGCCCCTCTTCTATCCTTCCTTTAAGGTACACTTCCAGGTTTTGGATTCGGAACCTCCGACGCCCCAGCAAGAGAAAAAGAAGTGAGCGCATCCCCCAAAATCCATTTCACAAACATTTAGGAGCCCCCTTCCATGGGCCAGGCAATGGAGACGCAGGGCACAGGAGAAACCTGGCATTTACGTCTAGTGAAGGAAGGCAGATTATCAAAAGCAGACAAGTACAACTGACCAGCAAGAGGAGAAAGCTGTTACAGGAAGAATCAAGCTGGGCATGCATGGCGTTTTTTCAGACAGGGCGGCCACGGAAGGCTCCCGGGAGGAAGGATAGTTGAGGGGAAAGAGGCCTAACATGGCGGGGGGGCACAGGTTAGGAGGCAGGAAGGAGTCTGGGGTGTCTGAGGACCTGCAGGAGGGCCTCCAGACAGATGAAGGGGGCAGGTGGGAGGCAGCAGACCCGGAAATGTCGGTTTGTATAGAGCTCCCTGGGAAGGGGACCTCGTGCCACGCTGGAGGTGGGAGGGCAAATGGTAAGACATCCCCACACACACACAGGACCCCTTTGCCAGACAAATGAGGAACAACTACCAAAAAGCAAACCAGTGCCCTTCTGGATTCGACCCTGCAGAGTCACCAGCACCCGTGGCCCAAGACACTACATGCAAAGCCAGCAGAGAGGGAAGCGGTGGAGAGTGGGGATTCTCCCAAACAGTGCCCAGGAGGGAGGGGAGAGTGGTGGAGGGAAGAGAAGGGAAGGGAGTGGGGAGGCAGTGAAGGGAAGAGGGGCGGGAACAGGTCCTTGGAATAGGTGGGAGCATCTCTGCAGTGACCCATGACCCGCCCAGTCCCCACCCCCCACCCTACACTTCGAGAACCTCTAGAAGCCCCACGGAGAACCACATGCTTCTTACCCTCTGGGGCCCCACTCCCTGGGCCTCACTGGTGGCTGTCAAGTCCAGCAAAGCTGAGTGGCCGGCCATGTGGGATGCCCTCCTTCCCCACCATGGTCATGGGTGATGGGTGCCCATCATCCCCTTAGCCCTGGGCCCTCGCTGAGGAAGGACAGAGAGAATTCTTTTAACCCTGGAAATACCAACACCTGTGTCTGCTTGCCCGGACCACAGGCCTACACGACATCTCCGAATGTATCAATCTTATAATCAGGTAAATGTCGGTCCCAACTCTCCAATGAGTTCTGTTAAAAGTCATCATAAAGGTCCTTTATATATTTAAAAAAAAAAAAAAAAGGACTGATTCCAAAACACGACACAGACACACACAACAAGTGCCTGAAGGAACAGGCTGCTGGCCAACCAGGGTCCATGAGAGAATGTTTCAAAGGCCTGAGCCACACTTTTCTAGCTCATTTCCTCTTTCTGCTGCTCATGACATTATAGATTCACATCAAGAACAAAAACAAACAAACAAAAACCTCTTGCAAAAAAAGAAAAACCTACTTTTGCAAGGAATTTTATAAGCAGATCTGGAGGGAAGGGGAAGAACGAAGGAAACTCTTGAAGAAGCTGATTGCAAAACGTGCTTAAAAGAAAGAAAAAAAAAACTTTTAACATAGAAACACCCAACGATACATATTTCTTTTTAGTCTAATTTTGAAAAATGATCAAAACACATTGTTTTTTTTCCCCCAAACATCCCAAATGACAAGTGGCCACCAGATGCTGGGGTCTGGAAATACGACTGTGGTTTTCTTTTATTTCCTTTGTTTTTAAGAAACCTAAAAATTAGGGAAGTCACAAGTACCCAGGGAAAGAAAAACCAGGAAAACTGCCGATGCGGTGACTTAACGTGTGGACTGCCAGAGGCTTTGTGATGAACGCACCCAGAAACCGAACGTGTACCCAGAGGGGAACCGCAAGAGACGCGAGCAAACCCAAAAGGAACCTGTAATTCTCCTGATGTGCTTCAAACCCGTGGGGAGTGTTCTGTAAGCCTCGGACACTTTCCTGGTGAGAGAGCATCCACCATGGAACCCTGTTCTCTACCCCCCAAGGAACAGGCAGGCTTTTGCAGGACGGAGGGCAGGTGTCTGGGGATATGATGTAACCTGGGTGAAGTGAATTCATCCAAGAATGAGTCATGGAAACAGCCCTCAAATGTCCTTCAGAAATTTCAACTGCAGGATACAGGACTGAGACCCGAAGGCCCACCACCCCCGACCTCAAAGAGAAGCCTCCCCTCTCTGAAATAAGCTTTGCCCCCTGCTACAGAGGCAGGCGTCCTATCTTCTGCGGCCAACTTCTGTTTCCCCTTTTTGTAGTAAAGCACCCCAGTGCCGCTTGAGGGGTGTTTCCCATCTTCCACCTCAGCCACACGGGGCAGGGGAACGCAGCCAATGGAAAGGGTGATGGAGCTGAGAGATGGACACAGAACCCCTAGATCAAACAGTACCTGAAGGTGATGTTTTAGCTTCATGAGTAAGTACATGACATTAAGTCAGTTTGGTTTGGGTTTTGAGTCACTGACATAAAGAGCCCACAACCCAAGGAATAAACGAAACTCTGACTTCAGCGAGGAGCTGAGACGTCCAGCTATACCCATCCCTTCCAAACAACCACCAGTTTAGAATGGAACACGTCCTTTAGGTGTCATGGGTGAGAGCGAATTACAGGCATCCAGCTTCACCCAACCTCGCAGTGCAACCTGGCATCTGCCTCCTCAATGTCTCCACTCACCTCTGTCGCCAGGACGACAAAGGGAGCCTCAAGCCCCGGCCCTGGTCCTCACCAGACTCTGTTCAAACCACCGTCTCTGGAAAGCCATCCTTACTCAGCCTATCGGAGAAGAGCAACCTATCCCACCCCTGCCCTACTTCCTGCCACCCCTGCCGTATTTTTCTTCCTGATGTTCATCACCAACTGGTACACCGTGTATTTACTTGTTTACTTGTTCACTGTCTGTCCCCCCGCCCCAACCTGTCACGTCCCCTGCCTCTTTCACACAGGATCTGTCGCAGAAAGAAAACTCGTGTCTAGAGAGAAAAAGAGCCACATCGATCGCTAGTCTGCAGAGCAGTGGGGGAGCTGGCCCCCACGCAGGCCCGTCTGTGTACAGCTCAAAGCAGGGCGGGGATCCCAGGGCCGCTGTGAGGACCCCCAGAGCTTCATGGGGCCCCTCTCACTGACTCTGTCCGCAAGAACTCTTCTCCCTCCTGAAGACTCCCCGCTCAGGTGCTCAAGCCAAAGCCCCTAGTCATCCTCAGCCGCAGGGCGGGAGGGCCCCCCTCAGGGTCCGGCAAGTTCCTTGCCCCAGGCCCCCTCAACTCCTGTCTCCCCCTCCCCCCTCCCCTGCCCCCCCGCCCCCCGCACCCCAGAGCCAACCATCAGCAAATCCCATCGGCCCCACCTTCTAAATACCTCTCTTCCCTGCCTCCTCCCTGCTCAGGGACACCATCACCCCCACCTGGACTGCCGCAGTGCCTCCTCGCTGGTCTGCCTCCTGCCCCTCCTGCCCCAATCTACCCAGCAGCAGAGGGACCTTTTGAAAATAAAACCCACTCATGTTCCTCCCCTGTCCCCAACCCACCAATGGCTGGCTGCCCACGTACCTAAGAAAAAATCCCAGCTCCTCACCTCACCAGGAAAGATCTGGCCCCAGCTGTCCCCTCACTTGCTCACTGCTCCTCACGCCTACCGCATACCCCAGGCCCTTTGCACTTGTTATTCCTTTGGCCCAAAGAACTCTAAATGCTGTTCCTTCCCACGGCTCAGTGACAACGCCACCTCCTTGGCCAGACGTTCCCTGCCCGTGCTGGCTAACACAGCTCACTGAACCCCACCCCTATTGCTACCCACTCCACCCCTGCTTTCCAGCCTTCACAGCCCTGACCACCGTCTGAGTGATCCATGATCAATGGGACGTCCCCCAGTTCCTATCTATCTCCAAACCCAAGCACCCTTGAACGCGAGCCCTACGAGGTCAGGACCAACTCTCCCATTTGCCCCGTATGTCCAGCACCCACCCAGACCAGGACCTCAAAACATCCTTGACGAATCAAAAAACAAAACCCTATGCTGGGTTCCTGCTCAAATGTCACCTCTCCCTGACTCTCTGGCCGGAGGTGATCTCTGGTGACCTCCCAGACTTCTTTAACACAGGGCTCCCCACAGAGCACTAGGAGCAGCTTTCCCCGCTGCAGGCCAGCTGACAGGCCTCTGTCTGACCTTCCCCATTACGGTCAAAGCTACTGGTGGGAAACCCAGGTCTAAGACACCCCAGCCACCCCAGGCCACAACAGGCTTCCCTCGGCCTTCCCCGCAATGCTGGCTGGAGGTAACATAGGGGCAGCACTCGTGAATATTTCTTTTGTTTCCAATTTTTGTTTAAATTCTAGTTAGTTAACACACAGTGTGATATTCCTTTCAGGGGTAGAATTCCTCGATTCATCACTTACATACAACACCCAGTGCTCACCCCGGCCAGAGGCCTCCTTAAGGCCCGTCACCCATCCAGCCCATCCCTCCACCCACCTCCCCTCCAGCAACCCTCAGTTTGTTCTCTACAGTTAAGAGTCTCCTATGGTTTGCTTCCCTCTCTCTTTATTTTTCCTTCCCATATGCTCATCTGTTTTGTTTCTTAAATTCCACACACGAGTGAAATCATATGGTGTTTGTCTTTCTCCAACTGACTTCTTTCGCTTAGCATCATACGCTCTGGCTCCACCCACGTCATTGCAAAAGGCAAGATCTCATTCTTTTTGATGGCTGAGTAATATTCCACAGCGTGTATGTAGCACCTCTTGTTTATCTATTCATCATCGACGGACGTTTGGGCTCTTTCCATAGTTTCGCTATTGCTGATGATGCTGCTATAAACATCGGGGTGCCTGTGCCCCTTCGAATCTGTCCTTTTGTATCCTTTGGGAAAATACCTAGCAGTGCGGTTGCTGGATCATAGGGTGGCTCTATTTTTAGTTTTTTGAGGAACCTCCCTACCGTTCTCCAGAGTGGCTGCACCAGTTTGCATTCCCACCAACGGTGCAAGAGGGTTCCCCTTTCTCACATCCTCGCCGCTCGTGAACATTTCTTATTTTGATATTAATAACTCTGGCCATCGTATCAAATCCATGACTCATGAACATTATTGCTTAAGATAAGACTAAGGTTTTCAAAAGGGGCGGAGGGTCAGATGAAGTAAAAATGTCAGAGAAATAACGTTGCCACTTATGTACGAATACAACAGAAATCAGGAGACCAGTACTGGGTGACTAGCTTTCAGCAAACACTGGCTGGCTGGCTGGCTGGCTGGCTGGCTGGCTAGATGGATGGATGGACAAGAGAGAAGTAGAAAGGAATGAGGTGAGGGGGAGGAAAGAAGGAGAAAACTGGGCCTAGCACACAGTAGGTGCTCAGGAAACTCCATGACTTGACCCATTCGGGGGGAAGCGGTACAGCGCTGTGGTGAAGAGGCTGGGCCCTGGAACCACACTGCTGATTCACATCCTGCTTCGGCCTTTCCTCACTGTGGGACCCGGGGCACGTGACGTGACCTCCCTGGGCCTCACTTTCCCCATCTGTAAACTAGATAATAAGAATACCTCCATCAGGGCTGTTGGAAGGATCAAGTGGGTCCCCGTGTGTAGAATGCTTAGGACACAGTTCGATGTATCCTAAGTGCCTGATACATGTCAGCTATAGGATGATGGATAGTTATGGACTCCGTCCTAGGAACAGGACAGGAAAAGGATCCAAGATCTATCCATCTATCTTTTGTAAGCAGCCCCAAAGCTCTACCGGTCCCTCCAGAAGGTCCTCCAGGAACACAAGAGAAAAGAGGGGAGAAGGCGCTACTCCCCACAGGCTCAAAGGAGAAAGGAGGCCAGTGGGCTGCAGGGTAATCTGAGAAGTTGAACAGGGGTGGGGTGGGGGTGGGGGGGGAGAACATGAGTGGGGAGAAAAAAAAAAAAAATAAATTCAGTGGCCTAGCCTGCCTCTCCAGATAGCTACATTCCGTTGGGCTAATTCTGCACGCTTTGGCTTTTCTCAGCCTCCCAGGAGCGTTTGCTTAAATTAGTGTCTGCAATATGCCGGGTGGAGAAAGGGAAGGTGAGGACAAACAGAGAAAAGCTTGGGCCACTGGGCCTTCCGCCCCAACCGGTGCCCAACACCAGAAGGGTGAGCGTCTCCCCCCAGCCGTGGCCAGCAGTCGTGACGGTGTCCCCGACATTCTCCCTGCCACATCCCAACCCCCGCCCCCAGCAGCTCTGCCCTTCCCTGCACCCAGCACCTGTGCCCGCCTGCCCGCCTCCGCCAGCTCCCACCCTCCCCACTCAACTGGGACACTGCTGGCTGCCCTGGTGACTGCGTTCGCTGCCTGAAGACCCAGCGCAAATTTATTTCTGGGGATTTTCCAGAGAGAGAGAGCACACACGCACACATAACGGAGACACTCCATTAATGCAGGGCGATACATATGCAGAAAATAGCACCCCAGCTAGCTGGCTCAGGACCGTGCAGATTCGTGCAAGCACGTGCATTAACACCGCTCCCTGCGGTAAACACCCAGATACGCACCCAGAAATGGTCACCTTCGCGCTGTTTCTGCTGCGACTGCACGTCTGCGCGTTTGTTTGTATGTCTTAATAGTGACAGGTGACGTTACTGAGTTCTCACCGCGCCAGGCACCGTCCTGACGGAGGTGGCACTGTCACCCCTGGATGGCAGATGAGGAAACTGAGGCACAGAGGTCAAGTCGCTTGCCCCAAGGTCACACTGCCGCTGAGTGGCAAAGCTGGGATTCGAACCCGGGCAGTCCGGCTTCTGAGACAGTAGCCTCTGTCGCCATTGTATACCTGCTGCGATCGACGGCTAGCTAAGCAGGATGAGAGGCTCCACATGCACGCTGATCGCAATTTATGTATTAACCCCTGAAATAATGTATCCGTCCCACTCCGCAGGTGCACAGGGAGGTTAAATACCTCCCCCATGATCACAGCTCAGAAGTGGCAGGGCTGGAATGACTAGACCCCAGGCTCTGATGTACCAGGTAAGAAGGCAGTTAACTCCTAAAGGCAAAGGCAAGAGCTATCCTTTGAGCATCCAGTATGGGCAGGCTGTGGCTTTAAGACCTTGGCGTTGAAAAGGAGGTATCCCAAAGTGACCAGGTGCCCCTAGGGCCTTCAACAAACCCACTGTGCCAGTCGGGGTCCAGATTTAAACAGGACTGGCACAGACAAAAAGCAGAAACCCCCAGTGAAGGCGGGCACCCGAGGTCCAGGGATACATGCAGTTGAGGTCAGGGCCCAGATGTGTCCCCTCCCCCACCGACATCGCCCTAGGGGCAGAGTGTACAAACTGGCCCACAGACCTGTTTTATTTGGCCAACACAGTGTTTGTTAAAAACGTGACGGAGTTGCCAACTTTTAAAAATCGAATGATTTCATACCAAAAACTCTACATTTCCGGCTGTTGGGAAACATCCTTAAAAAGTCAGGAGATCTGGCAACACTGGGCTTGTGTTCCCACATGAGGACTGCTGCCCGGGCCTGAGAACCCCAAGCCTCCTTTACACTGGACTTGGGACACAGGATACGGACACGTGCTCTCTCCCATCCTTCAGAAGGCAGGGGTCAGTGGCCCGGGTTCTGGAGCCAGACCACGAGGGCCGGCTCGTACCTGGGCTCTGATCTCCTTGCTGTGTGATCTCGGGCAAATTAATGCTTCTGTGCCTCAGTTTCCTCCTCTGTAGAAGAGCAGCCACTCCACGAGACTGATGCCTGGTACCCGGTAAGCACGCAATAATGATTCCATGGCCTTGCTGTCTGCCCCCCCAATACCAAGCCCAAGGGCTCAAAGCATTGTTTTGTAACAATAAAGAGCTAGCACGTATCTAGCACCTGCGACTGCCTGGCACTGACCTACGAGTTGCCCTCTCATGGATTTATCCGATCTTCCCAAGAAGCATGGAAAACCACTCCTAGGCATATGCTCCAGAGAAATGAAAACCTATGTCCATACAAAAACCTGTGCACCAGTGTTCATAACAGCGTTGTTCGTAATGGCCAAACAGTGGGAAACAAGCCAGTGTCTGTCGACTGATGAATGGACAAAACAGATGTGATGCGATGATAGTAGAATATTATTCGGCCCCAAAGAGGAATGAAATTCCAACACCTGTTGCAACATGGACGAACCTCGGGAACATGATGTTCAGTGAAAGACAGACACGAAGGGCCACAGACCTTTCCATTCATTCCATTTATATGAAATGTCCAAACCTACAGACACAGAAAGTAGGTCAGCGGCTGCCAGGGGTCGGGATGGGGGGCGGGGAGAACGGGAGTGAGCGCTAATGGGCTCGGAATTCCTTTCTGGGGTGATGATAATGTTCTGGAACTAGAAAGCCGTGACGGGCCTCAACCTTGGGAATACACTAAAAGCCACTGGAGTGGACACTGTAACAGGGTGAATTTTACGGTGCGTGAATTCTGGATCGATTTTTAAATTTTTTAAAGGAAGAAACATCTGGGGCACCTGGGTGGCTCGGTCGGTTAAGCGTCCGACTTCGGCTCAGGTCACGATCTCACGGTCTGTGAGTTCGAGCCCCGCGTCGGGCTCTGGGCTGACAGCTCAGAGCCTGGAGCCTGTTTCGGATTCTCTGTCTCCCTCTCTCTCTACCCCTCCCCTGTTCACGCTCTGTCTCTCTCTGTCTCAAAAATAAACGTTAAAAAAAAAAAAAAAAAAAGAAGAAACATCTACGAGACGGACGGTATCATCTCCACTTTATGGATGAAGAAACCCAGGCTGAGAGAGATTAGAGAAAATTCTCTAGACCCATTTGATATGCACAGGATGTGCTCTTTCTTGCACCTGTGGCTGCTTTGCGTGGCAGAGTCGTGGGCATCTCGGTTTGCAGCCCTCGCCCAGGCAAATCATTTCCTGTCTCTGGGCTCCAGCCAAAGGCCAGACGGGGATGACTCCTCATCTAGATCCCTCCAAGGCCCTCAAGGATCCTACAAGTCCAGGGCATTGTAGTGAAGCATTATTTATTCATATCTATGAGGACAGCTGGGGCCATTAATAAGTGATGATGCTAACGACCCCACAGTGGGAACTGGCCCTCTCCCAGGTGCACGGGAAGAAAACATTCTGGGGTTTCCAAGCCCAAGCCCTTCACGTGGCTGGCTCGGATGTCAGAGCAGGGGGCTCAGCAGCCTACGTCCTCCTAAGAAGGTCTCACCAGAAGACCACCCCATTAGGTAGGAGGATCCCTTACTCACCAGATGGAAAGATTACCTCATCAGGCCAGAGGAATCCCTCGCTCACTAGGAAGAGCCCCAATGCGATAACAGAACCCCATCCCTCCTGGACTCCTCTCCCCTGCCCTGGAGAAGCAGGACCTCACTGGGCTGCTCGGGGCTGGGGCTGCAGCTTTCTGCAAATGAGCCCCTGTAAAGCATGGCCCTTTCTCTGAGCATGGAAGGGTCCTCAAGGGTGTCCTGCAATAGGGCAGCTCCACACCAGCCCCATTCTCAGACACAGGACCAACCTGTAAATGATGCATTAGAAGCCAGACAGAGAGAGGGAGGGACAGAGACACACACAAACAATCGCACAGGCAGAAAACACAGAGAGAAGGGAAGGCCAGGAGGAGACTCAGGTTGACAAAGAGCCCCAGAAGGAGGCCGGAGGCAGAGCTGGGAAAGAAGGCCCTGAAAGAAAGGAAGAACGAAAGGTGAATGAGGACAAGGAGTGCCTCAAACCAGAAGCAGAGAGGCCGCGAAAAAGAGAGGAGACCCAGCAGGGGCCTTCCTTTGGGGTCCTTCATCAGTGGGAGGTGGGGGTGGCTTCCCCTGCCAGGCAGGACATGCCAGGGAAGTCTCAGCAGAGGAAGCCCGCTGGTCAGGCTGGGGGCTGGGCCTGGGAGTGCCTAGCGGCCAGCCAAGTTGCCATGGCCACCGAGACAAAGAGAGGAGCTGATGAGATGCCCGGGATGGTTCCCCAAGAGGGGCCCCAGCCACCTACAGCCCCGGAGAAGCCCAGCCTCTCTCCAGGACCTGCTCAGCCAGGGCTCCGAGGTGCTGGCCAACCACGCCCCCGGGGGAGGCCCGCAGGTTGGGGCCTATCCAGCTGCCTGGGCTGAAGAGGGGCAGTGAAAGTCATGGCCCAGGCAGGGGCAGTGAAGAGAAGGCCCCCAGCATCCAGACCCCGCCAGCTGAGCCTAAGTCCTCAACCTGCCTCGGCCTCAACTTCTTCATCCATTAAATGGGGAGAAGATCCCTCAGCTTGTCCTCGAGCTATCAGGGGCAAGGAGCTTGAATGGAGAGAACCAAGTGTCAGAGTAACTGATTGACAATAAAGCTCACATTTACTGCGAACCAGTGTCTCTTCTGGGCACTCGCCCCAACCTCACACAGCACATTGCCCCCCCACCCCCACCCCCCCACATTGGGAAGAGCCATTTTTCCCTCGAATCCAGTTGAGACTTACGTTTTTGTAAGATGCAAGAAAAATGAATTCTTTGAAAAACGAAAAGACTACAAGCCTAATTTTTTTTTTAGTTTTGGGCTCAACTGGCATAAAATCACCCTGCACGACTGCTATAAAAGTGTAAATGCTTACTCCCAGTTTCCGTCTGGATCTTTCCACAAACCACACCGAGTTGCCCTGTCAGCCCAGGTGACCACCCCCCCCCCTCCCCTGCCACAAGCACCCAGCAAGCAGGTGCTAGCACGGACATGAGGGCAGGGCTCAGAGTACGAAGGACCTCACCCCTCTGTGCCTGGATTTCTCCACCTGCCCTATGGGGAAAACACTAATGGTGTCTCAAGGGGGTTTGGGGAGAGGATCCGGCATCCGAATCGTGGTGAAACTCTTTCATTTCTGTAACTGACGCACTGAAACCCTCACTACTCGCTAGTTATTTCTGCAAAATATCACCAAGTGCCAGCTGGCATTGTTGTAAGTCGTTATCTCGTCACCCTCACCGACCAACCTCCACCTGATGGCCGGAGTCCTGCCTGTTGCTCTATGAGCATGCTACGTCCAGGAGGGCAGGGGCTCAGGCCTGCTCTCCCACCCACCAGACACCCAGCTCGGCCCAGAACTGTGCCTGGCACTTGGAGGGCACCCCCCAAAACGGGAAGAAGCATGAGCTCAAATCCTGTGAACCCAAGCAAATGACTTGACCTCTCTGGGCCTCCATTTCCTTATCTGTGTAGTGGGAACACAATAATGATGACCTCGCCCAAGTGCACAGGGAGCCCGACAAGGGCGCCTCCTGTACCACTTCTCAGCAGCACATCTGCCAATGTCCGCAGGCATCTTCAGCTGTCACACTGGGGAGAGAGGCGCTATCGGCCTCTAGCGGGTAGAGGCCAGGGGTTCCGCTAAGCGCCCCAGCCTGCACGGGGCAGCCCCCCACACCAAAGAATGATGAGGCCCCAAATGTCAACGGTGCTGAAGCTGAGAATTCCTGACACGGAAGAGAAAGAACTACCTGGATGCCCAGGAAGAGGGGAATAGATACAAACTCTGGTATGGCTGCCCTATAACCCAGTAGGCAGAAGTTAGAAGGAATGGGCTAGAACTATGGAATGAGAAAGCATGAGAAAGGTCACCCAGACACATGCATTCGGTGAACAAAGCCAGCCGCAGGATGCTAGGTAATCACAGCGGATTACCCTCAGGGAGCAGGCGAGGGATGGGGCTAGAAGTGCGACCCCGGAGCCTGGCCCCAGAGCCCACAGCTTTAAGGCCTGCTACACAGCCTCAGTCTGACGCCTTTTATTCAATCAAATGCACACACGGAAAGGCTGCCCTGTCGTTCTCTCGCGTTTCGCCTTTACGTATGCCAACGACTCGAACACAGGGAAAGAATCTGGAAGGCTGCAGAGCAGACTAGTCACAAGGGAAAGTGGAGGTGGGGGCAACCAGGAAGAGGAAGGTGAGTGTAACCTCACCTGTAAGGGTTTAGTTTTCTGCACAGGTTGCGTTCACATCTGTCACGTAACTAAAGATGAACGAGACACTGTAAGTGCATATACCCTTTCACCCAGAAATTTCATCCCCCCAAAAATCTACAAACCTACGGCTATGAAGGGGCCCGTGTCGGCCGTACATCATTTGTAATGGCAAAAGGCGGGAATGACCCCAGTGTCCATCAAAAGAGGACTAGCATTAAAAAACAAAAAATAGGGGCACCTGGGTGGCTTGGTCGGTTAAGCGTCTGACTTCGGCTCAGGTCATGATCTCACCATCTGTGAGTTCGAGCCCTGCGTCGGGCTCTGGGCTGACAGCTCAGAGCCTGGAGCCTGTTTCCGATTCTGTGTCTCCCTCTCTCTCTGCCCCTCCCCTCCTCATGCTCTGTCTCTCTCTGTGTCAAAAATAAAGGTTAAAAAAATTTTTTTTTAAAATAGTAATAATAATTTAAAAAATTTAAAAAATAACACCAGCACAACCATCCAGCAGGATTCCCTGTCCTATTGTGGAACTACCTCCCTGACACAGGATGGAAACGGGGGCAAAGCCAAGTGCAGAAACGTGAGGACAATGAGCCACCACTTGTGTAACAAAAGGGGCAGGTCTTACACTATCTGAAGGTCCTAGGTGAAACCGGTGCCAGCGGCCGGCTTTGATTTTTTTTTTCAGTCTATTTCTTTAGAGCAGTTTTAGGTTCCCAGCAAAACAGAGCAGAAGACACAGAAATTTCCCCTATACCCTCCGCCCCCACACAGGCACAGCCTCCCCCATTATCAGTGTCCCCCACCAGAGTGGGACATTTGGTGCGATCCATGAACCTGCACTGATGTACTGCAAGCATCCAGAGTCCACAGTTCACACCAGGGCTCACTGTGCATGTTCCGTGGGTTTGGGCAAATGCGGACTGATGTGCCCCATCATCGTGCTATCATACTGAGTAGTTTCGCTGCCCTAAAAATCCGCCTTTTCACCTCCTCCCCACCCCAAACCCCCAACCCCTGGCAAGCACTGGTCTTTTTACTGGCTCCATAGCTTTGGGAGGCTGACTTTTCACTCTGCATTATTTATGCCTTCTTAATTTGGACCATGGGGATGGTTACATATACTATATGCTAAAAAAAAAAAAAAACACACAGTATTCATACAACATACATATGTAGCTTTTACATACATACATACAGTCATGTAAACATGTATAGTTATAACATTTTTAATTAAAAGATACAAAAAACAGCATACACTGCATCATTCTACTTTATATAAAGTTCAAAAACAAGCAAAACTAATCTTGATGATAGCAATCAGGACAGTGGGGTTGCCTGGGTGGCTCAGTCGGTTAAGCGGCCAACTCTTGACTTCAGCTCAAGTCATGATCTCACGGTTCATGGGATCGAGCCCTGCATCGGGCTGTGAGCTGACAATGCAGAGCATGCTTGGGATTCTTTCTCTCCCTCTCTCTGCCCTCCCCCACTCACGCTCTCTCTCTCTCAAATAAGTAAACATAAAAAATAAAAAAAGAAATCAGGGGCACCCGGGTGGCTCACCTGGTTGAGCGTCTGACTTCAGCTCAGTTCATGATCTCACGGTTCACGAGTTCGAGCCCTGCGTCGGGCTCTGTGCTGACAGCTCGGAACCTGCAGCCTGCTTTGGATTCTGTGTCTCCCTCGCTCTCTGCCCCTCCCCCGCTTGTGCTCTGTCTCTCTCTCTCTCTCTCTCTCTCTCTCAGAAATAAACATTTTTTAAAAATTTTTTTAAAAAAAGAAATCAGAAGAGTGGACACTTTAGGGGATACTGACTGAGACGAACACTCTCTGGGGTACAGGCAGTATTTGCTATCCAATGTGGCTGTTGGTTATACGGGTAAATCATATGTAAAAATTTATCAAGCCCTACATTTAATATTGTGTATTTTGCATGTAAAATAAGCCTTAAAATTTTTTAATTAAAATTTTTCATGGAAAAAAGAAACAGTTCAGTCATGGTGAGAAGGGGATTTCTAGAGAGCCCCCAAATTCTATCATCCCCCATTCCCAGAGGGAACTCTTTGCCTGAGGCCCTGGGAGGGGACCAAGCGCTGAGCGGGGGTCTAGGCCCCCCCTTCTCCACCGCTCCCCCCCAAAGAAGCCGAATGGGAATCAAGCTTGCCTTTGTGGCTGGGTCCAGCAGAGTAGGACAAAGGGCCAAATGACGGCCCCCTGCTCCCCCCAGGCCCCCCAGGACACTGAAGCCCATTCATGCTGGAGGCTGGCCATGTCCCCAGGGCTCCAGCCGGAGCTGGGAACAATATCCCCTTTTACCTCCCCCTTGTCTCCCACTTCCGCATTTAATTGCAAGTTCATGGGTATTAAGTGGCCCATACAGCTGACCTAGCTCCGGCTCCCCACCCCACCCCCCAAAATGAGGCCCACAGCGCTGTCTCTGTTCACTGCCCCTCTGTGTGCCCGCTCCTCAATGATCTCCCCAGAGGGAAAAGAGAAAGAGCCCCCCAGGCCCCTCCTTGTCGCCTTCCTCAAACAGCTCTGTTCTCACCCAGAAAGCGCCACTTTGCAAACCAAACTGCTCTTTTTGGCCCTGGCACAGGGGCCTCAGGCCCTGGAATGGCACCCTCCGTTCCAGCGTGCCAGGCCGCTGGCACGCTCACTTCGTACCTCGCTGTGACCCCACTCGACACCTGAGGAAACTGAGGCCCGAGGAGGGTCACGACCTCGGTCTGGCCAGGGCCAGCGCTGAGAGCCTTAAGACTCCTCTGCCTGGATATCCTGACTTTCCTTAGGCTCACTTCTTGCCCCCCACTCAAGCGGGTGGCCCAAACCTTTGACCCTTAACCTCTCCTCTACTGTCAAAGCCCCAGGGACAACTGAGCTCATTCAGTGACCTTCGAGGGTTGGAAAGAGGTTACATAAGCCAACCTCCTGCCCCTCACGTGAACTCGCTTTTGCCCTCACTCATTGCATCCCTACCTCCAGAACACCCAAGCCTGTCCCTCCTGTCCTGAAAGTCTCCACTTCCTCCAGGAAGCCTTCCAGGTCAGACCAGTCAAGGCTGAACACCCCCTCCACTGAAAAGCCACACCACCCACACTCCTCCAGCCACTACGTCAAGACTGAGCCAGCTCCATCACCACCCTAAACCTGTCATCTTCTCTCTGTGCCACCTCCTGACCCAAGCCACCACCATCTTTGGTCCCCCACTGCCACCTAAGCAGTGGGGCACCGCTGCTCCTGGGGCAGCCCAGCCCCCACACCCTGACCGGAGCAACCCCTTTTAAAACAAAAATCGGACCACTCTGCTGCCCTGCCTCCGGCCCTCCGTGGCCGCCCGCTGAACCAGGAGGAGCTCTCGGCTCCTTACCTTTACCTGCCGGGCCCTGTACCAGGTGCCCACCACCCTCCGCGCCTCCCGGCCTGGACTCCCTCCACACCAGCACCTCTTCAAACTCACCACGTTCTCGCCCATCTCCAGGCTTCACCAGCACTTTCCTCCTCCTCCTCCTCCTCCTCCTCCTCCTCCTCCTCCTCCTCCTCCCCCGCCCCCCCCCCCCCACCCGGAGCCCTTACCCCAGACTGTCACACACAGGCTCCTGCCCATTATCCATGGCTTGGCTTCTAGATCAAGGCCTTTCCCGAGCACCCGAACGCAGACAGAACCTCCTCCCCTCCTCAGGAAAGATCAGAGACCTGATTCACTCATGAAAAATTGTTCCTATGCGTCTTGAATTATATCCAATTCAGGAGCTAGCCCATCTCCTGCTTCACTAAGCAGGTGCTATGACCAGCTTTTGGGCTACTGGCTGAGATCTCCCTGCTCCCCCTCCGACTCCCCAGCAGGACAAGAATGGGTCCTGCACAACTCCCGAGGCTGGAGCAGAGAGCAAGGGCCTCCCACCAGGTGCTGGGCCGGGACACAGAACGGGCAGCACTCTGGGACCAGGCAGGCCCGCTCCCCTGCTGGCGAAGGCTGCCTCCTCTCTGAAGGTGCAACTCAACCAGGTGCCACGGCGGCCGACCCCACGCCAGTCGGAACCACCCACTCCCTTTCCATGTTCTCAGCTGGCCAATCACTGGCTGGTACAACACGACAGCCAAGAACAGGGCTGTGGGGCCGGGCAGCCTGGCTTTGAGTCCTGGCTGCCTCTTTTTTTTTTTTTTTTTTTTTTTATTTTTTTTTTTTCAACGTTTTTTATTTATTTTTGGGACAGAGAGAGACATAGCATGAACGGGGGAGGGGCAGAGAGAGAGGGAGACACAGAACCGGAAACAGGCTCCAGGCTCCGAGCCATCAGCCCAGAGCCTGACGCGGGGCTCGAACTCACGGACCGCGAGATCGTGACCTGGCTGAAGTCGGACGCTTAACCGACTGCGCCACCCAGGCGCCCCAAGTCCTGGCTGCCTCTTAACACACTCTTCTATTGTGTGCGCCTCTCCGTGCCTCAGTTTCCTCTTTTTTAAGAAGGAGCCCCTACCTCCCAGGGTGGTGGTATAGGGACTGAAGGGGTGAATGACACCCAAACCAACATTTGTGCAGGCTGCTTGTGATTCGCCAGCACAAACAGACCGAAAAAGCAGAGCTGGGGCAGGCCGGGGCTGCCCTGTCCACACTGCTGGCCCCTGGAGCACACCCGGAGGGCGGCAAGGACCCAAAGGGCACACAGCAGGTGCTCAATGAAATTTACCTACTATGGTGATTATCATCTGACTACATTCGATTATAGAGAGCCATGTATCTGTCCCTCCTTACTGGGAATAAGTTGAAATATTTTCAGCTCTGTGCAAGACCCTGACTTAAACCTGGAAACAGAAACACATGCAATTTTCATTTCAATTTAAAAGAATCAGCAGCTACCACCTCTTGAGTGCCCACATATTTTCTCCCGCTTAATGCTCAATACCTGCCCCCAGCATGCTGGGCTGGGCATGGCAGGGGCTGTCTGCACAGAGACCTCTCAGAACCGCCAGGCGAGCTGCCCCCCCCCACCCCGCCCCGAAGGACATGAAGACAGGACCGAAAACGGAAGAAGTTCGAAATGCCCTTGTGAAGCCCTGCCCACCTGAGCACGCTGTCTGTAGCATCCTGGGAGTAAAGAGCAAGCTCCACGAAACCCTGTGTGCGTCTAAGCAGCATCATCGAGGGATCTGGTTCCGTCTTACACGCATATGGTTAATACGGCCCCCACTGGAGGGTCCTAGAGGCCCTAGGAGGCCCCCTTGAGAGAGGTCGACCAGCCTGTTGGGGTCCCACTGGAGGAGCTTTGATGTGGTGGGGGACGGAGCCAGCTGGACTCAGAAGCCAGCTGTGGGGGAGGGGAGGCCTTGCAAGGCCCTGGATCCAGCTTTCAAAACATCTCAGTTTCTTCCCAGTGCACAGCTACCGCGCCGAACCCTTTATGGTCACGATCTCGCTTAAACTTCACAGAAACCCTCTGAGGCGCGTACTACAATCACTCCCCAAGGAGCAGAGAGGGAAACCGAGGCAGAGGGAGGCCAAGCGACCTGCCCAAGGTCACACAGTGGGAAGCGGCAGGGCTGAATTCAAATCTCAGCTTAGCTGACACCAGGGTCCTAGACTTACCTAGAAGCACTTTATCAAGGAGGGTGGCCGACTGTCCCAGTTACCAAGGACCGAGGGGTTTCCCGGGATGTGGGACTTTTCGTTTTGAACCCAGGACAGTCCGAAACAAACCAGGGCAGCTGGCCACTCTGTTTACCACTCCGCCCGTCATAAGGACAAAGACAACAAGAGCGACAGTAACAGCAGTGAACAACCACCGAGCCCTGACGCGTGCCAGGCCCCCGCGCAAACCCCCAAGCACGCTCTTCGCCGAAGGCTCACAGCACCGGCCCTCCCCCGCTTCGCAGACAAGGAAACGGAGGACCGTGGAGGCTGGGGAACGTGCCCACGGTCAGCACCAAGCACAGGGAGCCCAGGCCCTCAGACGGCAGAAGGGGCCCGGCTCCCCACATCCTAAGGCTCTCAACGCCAAACCAGGGCCCCGAGGACCACAGTGCACGCCCAACATTCAACTTCATGAGACGCACGCCTTTAACATGGGTGACCTGGAACCCAACTGCTGTGGATGCAACTGGTTACGGGATTTTTTTTTTAAGTTTATTTATTTTGAGAAAGAGGGAGCGAGCGAGCACGAGCAGAGGAGGGGCGGGGGGGGGGGGGAGACAGAGAGAGAGAAAGAGAGAGAGAGAGAGAGAGAGAGAGAGAGAGAGAGAATCCAAAGCAGGCTCCACACCGTCAGCACAGAGCCCGATGCAGGGCTCGAACTCACAAACCAGGAGATCCTGACCTGAGCCGAGAACAAGGGTCGGATGCTTAATCGGCTGAGCCACCCAGGCGCCCCGCAGGGGATTTCTAAAAGTATTTTCCCGTCCGCCATTTACTAACAGGGTGGTGTCTGGGCAGGCTGCTGCACTTCTCTGGGCTCAGGTCTCTCAACCGTGCAAAGGAGCTAACCAGGCACTCTCTTGCGACTTTACGGTGAGCATCTCGCGAAGTCCCCCAACTAACTTCAGGGCTGGGGACGCAGTCTCGCTCGTACAAAGGAAACGCTCCATAAGCATCAGCCACTGTTCACCCCGGCTGCAGCAGTCACGGTGTTGAGTGTTTATTAGTATCAAGAGCAGTGCAGTCTTTCCTAGGAACCGTGGAAGCAGGGCAAGGCACACCCCCTCTGTCAGCAGCCCCGCCTGCCTGTACGGGGAGGTGATGTCGAAGGTCAGCCTGGCCCGTGCGGTTCTCCCACAGTCGCTGACAAGCTCTGAGAAGGGGGACCTCCCCCCTCCCGACCTGCACCCCCAGCATCAGCCACTTCCTTAGAAGCAAACCCAGACCCGCCACGAGGCAGCACCCAGCAGGGTCCTAAAGCCATCCTTTAATGGAGCCCAGTGGAGTGTGGCCCCGAAGCAAGTGATGGCCGAGGCCATGCTCTCAGCTCCATGGAAACCGGCTTTTTGCTCAAACCCTGAACCTGCCACGCTTCTCTCCTTCTCCCCACCTGAGACTGCTTTCCTCACAGCAGCCAGAGGGACCCTCCTTTCTTCTTTTTTTTTTTTTTATTTGAGAGAGAGAGAGAGAGATTGAATCTCAAGCAGGCTCCACACTCAGCATTGACCCCCATACGGGGCTCAAGCCCACAACCCTGGGATCATGACCTGAGCTGAAATCAAGAGTCAGACACTCACAATGAACTGAGCCACCCAGGGGCCCTCAGAGGGGACTCTTCTAAAAGATAAGTGGCAGGGCACCTGGATGGCCCAGTCTGTTAAGCATTCGACTCGCTTTTTTTTAAACGTTTATTTATTTTTAAGAAAGTGTGCAAGGAGGGGAGGGGCAGAGAGAAAGGGGGACAGAGGATCCAAAGCAGGCTCTGTGCTGTCAGCAGTGAGCCCGATGTGGGGGCTCGAATTCATGAACTGTGAGATCATCACCTGAGCCGAAGTCAGATGCTCAACCAAATGAGCCACCCGGGTGCCCCTTGTCTGACTCCTGATTTCAGCCCAGGTCATGATCTCACAGTTCATGAGTTAAAGCCCTGCATCGGGGCTCTGTGCTGACAGCTCAGAGCCTGCTTGGGGTTCTCTCTCTGCCCCTCCCCTCCTCTCTCTCTCTCTCAAAAATAAATAAATAACCTTTAAAAAATTTAAACATAAGTCACTCACTACGGACTCCCTGGCCTTGAAACCCTCCACTGTTCTTACAACAGAAGGCCAGCCCCTCACCTTGGCCATCCCACCGTGCTGCTCAGATCCCCTCTCCCATTCACTCTCCCTTCACTCACTCCATCCCAGCCATGCTGGCCTCCTGGCTCATCCTGAAACTGGCCCAACCCATCCCTGCCTCAGGGCCTTTGCACAGGCCATTCCTGCTGCCTGGAACATGGCGCCTCCTGCCTTTCTTCTCATGGGTGACTTCTCAACGTGCAGGTCTTATCTCAAGTCACCTACCTCCTCAGACAGGCCTGCCCTGATCATCAAATCCAAGATAGCCCCCAACACTCCAGTTCGTATCCCTGTATTGCCATTGTCCTAGGGCTTGTCACCGCAGGGTTGTTCTTACTTGTTTATTGTCCATCTCCTCCCACTCAAATGTCAGGTCTATGACAGCAGGAATTTGTCTTTTTTTTTTCCCCCACTGCTGCTTCCCCAGTGCCTGGCCGGGGTAAGAGTAAGACCTTAAATGATTCTTGCTGCCAGTATGAAGAGACCAGAAAACAAGATTCCCGGAGCTTAGAGTGTATCTAACACAGTGTGAATCACCCATTCCCTCTGTGACGAGGGCTCTGATAAAAGAGGCAAGCCTGAGAGCTAGCCAAGGGGGGGGTCTGACCCAGACTGGGGCGCGGGGAGGGGGCGGGCCAAGGAGGGCTTTCCTGAGAAGGCTCTGTAAACCACTGCCACTCAGAGTGTGGTACCCGGGCCAGCAGCACGGGTCTCCCATCTGCCGGGAGCTCATTAGAAATGCAGCTTCTCAGCACCCCCAGCCCCCCAGGCGTCCTGATCCAGAATCTGTGCTTTACTTAAGGCTCCAGGTGGTTCATGTGCACAGTAAAATTTGAGATACCCTGGCGCAGACCCCGGGATGGGTGGGTCACAGCAGGCCAGTCTGGTTCAGGGCATCTCTGGGAACCAAAAGGCCAAAGGAGGTCTGTGAAGCCACTCGTGTGTAAAACATGGCTTCCCAGCACCGTGGGCTAGAAAGAGCCCCAGGCCCACGCAGGGACCCTGAGCATCCTTCCTCCCTCAGGCCTGAAATAAGGATCTGAGAAGCCCACAGCCAGCATATGTGGGAGGGGTGGGCGAGGGGGGGTAGGAACCTGACAGATTTGCGTGGCAGACTCCCCAAGAGCCACACCATCTGGAGCCCCTTTGTGATACAGGCAAGGGAGGGCGGTGGAAAGGCGGAGAGCCAGGAGTATTTATAAAGTGTGGGGCGATGGGGCAAAGGAGGTGTGTGCGGGGAGAGACAGGGGACCACCTGTCACCAGGAAACCTGCAGCACCCCCACTCCATCTCCCAGCCACCCGCAACAGACAGGGCCACTCACCCCAAAACCCACTGAGAATACGCAGGCAATCCACCTTTTCAGCAGCTCCCAAAAATGCGACACCCTGAAAGCCAAGTCCTGAGTCCCGATCTTGGTATATGTGGTTATGGAGGAGCTGAGCCTCTCCTCCATCTACAATGGCAAACATGACCCAGGCCTGACCAGTCAGAATTCTGGGCCCCTGGATGGGCGATCCTCGGTTCATGGATGGGTATATGCCCAGCTATGCCTGAAGTTATTACTCCTAAGTGAACCCCTAAAAGTATTTGGTTTTTTTCACTTGAGACTCTTCGAGTTGGGGGTTCTGTCATTTATAATCCAAAGAGTCCTGACTGATATATCTTGATATATCTGTTAAAACACTTACCACTCTGCAGCGTCATGACTTATGTGTCCATTCTCTCCCCTGGACTGGAGCTCCTCGAGGACACACACCACTGTTTGGTTTAGCTCTGTCCTTGGTGTCCATATATTATATACCAAAGTCCTGATCTATAACATAATCTCAGGAGGTAAGTGACAACGAATGAATGTTCTTCCTTCCTTCCCTCTACAAATATTTACCGAGTACCCACTTGGTGTTGGGCACTGTTTTAGGTCTGGGAACAGCAGGGAACAGGAGAGAGAAAAATCCCTGCCCTCCAGGAGCTCAAATTCTAGTGAGTGGAGACTAGACGATAACCAAACAAGGGGGTAAAACATAAATGCAATAGAGAAGGGAAAGAGGGAGCACGAGGGTGAGGTGCGATTTTTAGACGAGGTGGTCGGGGAAGGCTGCACTGATAAAGTGAGACATCTGAGCAGAGACCTACAGAGATAACGAGCTACACGGATACCTGCAGAGTGCTCTCTACTCAGCAGACACAAGTGCAAAGGCCCTGCGGCTGGAATATGTTGTGTACATTTGGAGACAAGGTCAGAGAGGTAAACGTGGGGAGTGGAAAGACCGACACTGAAGGGCTATTTAGGTCACTTTCAGGGCTGTGGCTTTTATACTGACTGAGGTGGGGGCCACGGGAGGGTTTTGAGCTGAGGAGGCATGTGATGTGACTCACAAAGGATGTGTGTGGAAAACCACCTGTCAGGGGGCAATGGCAGAAGGGACCAGGGAGTAGGTGACTGCACCAGCCCCAGCAGGAGACAATGGTGGCAGAAACCATGGTGGCAGCTGTGGAGAGGTGAGGGGTGGCCAGATTCTGGGTTGTTGTTGAAGGCAGAGCTAATGGGGCTTGCTGATCTAGGGTGTAAGAGGAAGAGTAAAATCGAAATGGCTCCACGGATGAGCCTGATAAGTGTGAGGACAGAGGGGCCACTGACTGGACGGGAGGGGGGCCTGAACAGGCTAAGCCGGGGAAAGCGCAGAGCCTGTGATGCCCACCAGACCCCCAAGCAGAACGTCATCCGGATATAGATGCCTGGAGGTCAGGGCAGAGGTCAGTGCAGGAAACAGAAACCCGAGAAATGTCAGCAAAGGGATTACTATGAGCCTTTACGAAGCCTCCCTACGAAGGGATCGTCCCCGGCTCCTCGCCGCTGGGCTCCGACTCCTGCCAGCCTCCCGACCACGAGCTGGGCAAAGGGGGTGCTCCACAACGGCTCCTTCTAAACTAACTACTGTGCACAGAGGAGTTCCGCATCCATCACCCACCCTGCTCCCGGGAGAGGGCAGGCGGCCAGGAATTAGCACTCCCCAGCCGGCTCCGTTGCCCAGCTGAGACACTGAGGCTCAGGGAGGGACAAAGGCGAAGCGAGGTGATCTGGCTGAGCCGCCCGACCCAAGCCCTTTCTCATGAGCTGAAATAAAGCGACCCCCTCCCCCCACCCCACCTTCCACGGCTGCCAGCATGATGTGACAACGCCCTGACACGTGGGGAGGGGGCTGAGAACACGTCTTGGCCCGAGCATCACAGTGAATGGCAGACGAGGAGGACAGGGCTGGTGCCAGGCTGAGAGGCGGGAGGGGCAGCCGGCACCAAGCTCTGGGCCTCCAGAGTCTCCCCAGGGTCAGGGCCTTCCCTCTTCATGGACGGGCAGAGCAGCCCCGAGCCCAGGCACCGGCCATCCTGCTCCCACCTCACTGGTGATGCCTCCCCAGGCCTCGACTGCCCTGTCTGTAAGATGGGTGGCCAATACAGAGACACTGAGGTCATCAGGGCATCAGACCGGCTAGTATCTGCTGAGCTCTTACTCGGGACCAGACCCAGAGTCGACCATGACACCGCTGGCATCCAGGGGCAGGCGACCGTCGTGAGGGCCGCCCTAGACCCTGCAGGATGATGAGCAACAACCCTGGCTTGTACCCCCTAGAGGCCAGCAACATCCTGCCTCCCCAGTCATGACAGCCAAGAAAAGCTGTAGATGTTCTAGGCACAGTCCTAGGCCAACAGGATGTCAGCTCCGTAAAGGGAAAGATCTTTGTCCGTTGGTCAAATCTGGATTCACTTACTTAAGGAGGCTGGTTTCAGAATCTTGCTCAATCGCTCCACTATCCTGACTCTCAAAGCACCGTAAGAGGATGTACATGACCCAATATTATATACAGTCCTGCCACATAGTGAGTGGGAAGCCAGTCATTATCTTTTCTTTTCCTTTTTTTTTTTTTTTTTTTTTGAGAGACAGAGCACGAGCAGCAGAGGGGCAGAGAGAGAATCTTAAGCAGGCGCGGAGCCTGACACGGGACTCGATCTCACGACCATGAGCTGGAATCAAGAGTTGGATGCTTAACCGAATGAGCCACCCAGGCACCCTGGGTTTATCTTAATTTGAGAAATAAGGTGTTCATTAGAGCTGGTGAAGCAATGCAAAAAAAAACAAAAGAAAAAATACAAGGATAAATAAAATATCTTCTCTGCACCCCTCCTCATTGTCAGCCTGAGACCAACGATGTAAATATTCTGGTGTGCGTCCTACAGAGCCCTTCTCAACGTTCATGAACTGAGAGACTGTCGTTACCTTTTCCCACAAAATTGGGATCACGCTCTACGTTTGACTCGCAACTTTTCTTGCTTAACAGTATACGGTGTGTGCAACCCTTCACATCAAGGGAAGAGATCAAGCTCATTCTTCTATACAGCTGCCTCACAGCCCAATGCATCGATACACAACAGTCTTGGTCAGAATTTCCTCTGTTACTGTGACTTCCCCTGCCCCCTGCTCTTTTGGCCATTTATAAACAAAACTGAAACAAATGTCTTTGTAAACTTAAATCGTTACATACCTTTTTTTCTGGGTTCTATAGGGGAGATTCCCAAATGAAATAGAACTAAAGGGCATTGTGATTGGTTTGTTGTTGTTGTTTTTTAATATTTTTTTAATTTTATTTCTGAGAGACAGTGTGGGCAGGGGAGGGGCAGAGAGAGAAGGAGATGTAAAATCCAAAGCAGGCTCCAGGCTCTGAGCTGTTAGCACAGAGCCCAACGCGGGGCTCAAACTCACAAACCATGAGATCATGACCTGAGCTGAAGTCAGATGCTTAACAGACTGCACCACCCAGGCATCCTGGTTTTTTTTTTTTTATATCTAAAGACACTCCTAGACTATTTTTCCCGAAAGACGCCAGTCATCAACACTCCCACCAGCATCCTATGGAACTGGCTGTTTGCCAGCAGCCACACCAGCACTGTGTATTATCACTTTGCGTGTGTGAGGTAAGACAGTGGTAATGCTATCGAAGGTAATGTTGACCGATGTGGTCACTCAGCAGGAATGGCCACATAGTTCTCATTCCACAAAATAATACCAAGTCCAGAGCATTCTGGACCCAAATGAGGGCAGAGGGTTGTCAGGACGCAGGCTGTCCATCTACTGAGCCCTGAAATGCCTTCCTCCCAAGACCCTCCCCATCCTCACAAGCTGACTCCTGAGCCTGCACTATCCTCATTTCTGAAATGGATTTCACACCCAGACATAACAAAGATGCCTTTGTTACCAGGAAAGAGGGAGCGACTGTTGCCAGAACATTCTGGGTTCTGTTCATTCAAATCTCCGTGTGGGGAGGAGAGTAAGCGGGGGGGGGGGGGGGTGGGGGGGGGGCGCGTACAGGATGCTTCCCACTCTGGGGCTGATCTTAGAGGTAGATGCTTCGGGCAGACTGGTGCAGCCCACCTCCCCATCCTTCACTCACTGGTTTATTCCACAAATATTTGCTGGGCACTTATGGCTGGAATGTTCTTCCCCCAGATACAGAGGGTAAGTCACTTTCCCAGGGAGACAATACCTAGAAGGGGCGCAGCCTGGATTCGAACCCAGGCACTCCAGCAATTATCACCTCATATAATTCATCCCACAGCCTGTTAAGAGAGGCAACATCATTAACCCCACTTTACAGATGAGAAAACTGAGGCTCAATCAGATAAAGCCAAGACCCAAGGTCACACAACTAATAAGTAACACAGGAGCACAAAGAGGCAATTAACGCACTTCTAACCACCCACAGAACACCCCAGGCCCCAGCTGCCATGGTGTTCTATCTGGGCTACCCCGGCAGCCTCCTCTGCCTCCACCCTACCCCTCCACAGTCCATTCTCCCCTGGCGGCCAGAGGGGTCCTGTGAAAACTAAGTCAGATTCGGGGTGCCTGAGTGGCTCGGTCGGTTGGGCATCCGACTTCACCTCAGGTCATGATCTCGCAGTCTGTGAGTTCGAGCCCCGCGTCGGGCTCTGCGGTAACAGCTGGAGCCTGGAGCCTGCTTCGGATTCTGTGTCTCCCCTCTCTCTCTGACCCTCCCCCACTCACGCTCTGTCTCTCCTTCAAAAATGAACATTTTTTAAAAATTAAAAAAAAAAACTAAATCAGATTCTGTCCCTCCTCCATTCAAAAGTTCCAAGGGCCCCCACCTCACTCAGTGAAATGCAAAATCCTTACAGTGGCCCACAAGGCCCTGCACAATCCAGCTACCAGCCGTCCCCCCACTCCTACTGTTACCTCCTTGACTTCACTCTCCACCTGGCTCATTCTGCTCCAGCCACCCCGGCCTCTTTCCTGAAATATGTTCCTGCCTCAGGGCCTTTGTACTTGCTGTTCCCTGTGCCTGGAATGTTCTTCCCCCAGATACAGAGGGTAAGTCACTTTCCTAGGGAGACAATACCTAGAAGGGGCACAGCCTGGATTCAAACCCAGGCTGTGTGGCCTCAGACAAGACGAAATGTACACAGCGGGGTCTGCAGTAAGAGAAAAGGATGCTCTGTGACTGTGGACAGGTTGCTGAACCTTTTTAACCTCTGTTTCCCCACGTATAAAACAGGCAACATAGGTAACCTTCCCCATCAGGCTCCTGGGAGGCCACACTGCTTGAGACATGTCCACTGACCACAACACCTCATACATATTACATCCACGGAAAGAGCCAGAACGGTCAAGGAAGACCTCCTAAGGAAGCAGGATATGAACAAGGCTTTGAAGGTAGGAAGTGGAAAAGCCATGAGGTGGTCCAGGCAGGCCAGGTGACAAGAGGGTTCACCCGGAACCCAAGACTCAGGAGAAGGCAAAGGCTTCCCATCTGGGATGGAGACACAAGCAGACAAGAGAAGAGATGCTCCCACCCCGTACCTCCCTTCTTCCCGTCCCAGGACCTTCGTCCTTCCCAGAACGACTGCTCCCTCACCACCACATGGCACAGGTGGGCCCCTCACCCAACCTAGCCACATGACCCAAGGCAGCCAATCAGAACTCACTCCAGGCCCCGGACAGACCCTTCCCGGACATGAGCCAAGGGAGTCCCATTTTTGCTAAGGCATTTTGAGCTGGACCTCCTGTCACTTGCAACCAAGGACTTCTGATAATCGGCACTGGCTGTTCTCATCAGCAACAGCAGTGCTGTTATCATTGTTCTTGTCATTGTTGTTATTCTCTCAAAACTGAGATGTGGGAGAACGGAAGCAGGGGAGAGGGCTCCTCTGGGCTCCTCTCTGGGCTGCACACGCACAGTTAAGACGCTGAGCCTGACCGGGGGTGATAGCAGGGGCCCCACACGACAGCTGAGGGTCCCTCTCACACCTTTGCAGGAACCCACTGCTTTCTCTCTGAGGTCTGTACCCCAGGACCTCCCAAAGGAGCGTAAGTACAGAACAAGATTCAGGAAGTAGGACAGACGGATGTGGGGATCTCGGCCCCACAGGCCCCAGGAGGCGGAAGCTGGGATCGTGGAGTCACCCTAAGGGAGAACGTCCTTCTCCCCCTCTACTCACCTCGCAGACCCAGAGGGAGCACCCACACACTGGAACACGCATCTCGGGCTCAACTGCCCACAGGGCCGGCAGGTGAGGCAGTGCAGCTAGCCAGGCGGCCTTCGGGATGCCAATGAGGGTGGCATCCTCTTAACAGAAGAGCCCGTTTTTGCCTATTTTTCCTTATTAAACACATCTCTCTTCCAAAGAGAAATGTGCCGCCTCCTACTTTTCTTAAAACACATGATCCTCTTGGGGCGCCTGAGCAGCTTAGCCGGTTAAGTGTCTAAGGTCGGCTCAGATCATGATCTCACTATCAGTGGGGAGCCTGCTTGGGATTCTCTCTCTCTTTCTGCCCTTCCTCCACTCATGCTTTGTCTCTCTCTCTCTCTTAGAAATAAATAAGTCTTAACAACAAAAAAAAACCACACACATAACCCTCTTTGGCTTTCAGTTTTCCATTTGATAGAAACAAAGGTGAGAAGAAATGTTCCATTGCCCCTCTTAACTCTACATTTAAAATAAAAATAAAAATAAAAATAAAAATAAAAATAAAGAAAAGAAAAGAAAAGAAAAGAAAAGAAAAGAAAAGAAAAGAAAAGAAAAGAAAAGAAAAGAAAAACCAGCAGGGCAAGAGTAATGATACATGGTAACCACCGTTAAGTTTCAACCTGAGGGATATCAGGGAAGAGTGAGGTCTGTGGCAAAGTCCCATCTGAAGGGAGGGGCTGCTCTTTAGCTCCAGCCAAGCACTGCCTGTAGGCATAGGAGCTTGGTGTGCATACATTTTCTATGGACCACGGACCACAAATGATAGTAACAAGGTCTGTTTTAATCAGCTCTGTGTCCTCAGCAGCTAGCACTGGACCTGGGCTCACAGCAAGAGCCCCCCGCCCACCCCACAACCCCAACACACACACATACACACGCTTATGACCACTAAGGTCAGAGAATCTGACAGCAACGTTTCCCAGAAACACAGGAATCCTGGGGACACACAGGACAATCGCCGGACAGGAGTCAGGAAACCTGCGTTCAAACTCCGTCTCAGTCACAATCTCACTTGGTAAGCCTGGGCCAAGTCAGGCTTGGAACAGCTCTGAGCCTCAGTTTCCCCTTCTGGAAGAATAAGAAAAATGAGACGTGAATTCGTGGTCTCTTCCAGCCCTTCCAACCCGATTCTAGGATTCTAGCTGCCAAGGATTTATTTGGGGTAGTAAAAACCAAAAGGTCTAAACCAAGGTTTCTTCAGCCCTCAGTTACTGAATCAATACAGGAACTGGCGGCTTGAACAAAGACGATGTGCGTGGTCTGTCGCTTTGGAAAACTGAAAACCATGTAAACACACAATCTAAGACGGATGTTTAAGTAATAATAATTGTATTAACATGATGTTGTTGCGTTAGGAGGATCACTGGAATTGTAGCTAATACACGGGAAGCACCTACCACGTGCAGGGCAGTGGTTTGTGAGCTTCACGGATTTGTGGACTCATCTAACTCTCCCACTGACCTAGGAGATGCACTATTTCCGGAAAGAGGACACCAAGGCGAACACGGGTGAAGCAGACGGCCTGCATGACACAGCCACGAAGCACCTAGGATCCGACCCGGACGGCGGGGAGCCGGGGCCCCCGTGTTTTGTCATGAAGCCCTCAAAGGCTCAGTGATGAAGAGGGCTTAGCGGAAACCTGGGAGGAACCCCACAGAAGGGGCCAGAGAAGCAGGGGCCACACGATATCGCGTGTGCACTACGGTCGCCCCCAGGCTAAAACAACAGCGAAGAACACGGAGGGAGGGTCACGGGGACACTGCCTATTTGGAAGGGTCCTGATTTTCTCCACGTGCTACAGTGAGTGCGGTGACAGCAGAGATGGCCAGTGCGTGGCGGGTGTCCCTGGAAACTGACACCACGCCAGCGAATCCTTCCTCCTCGGCGGCCACGGGAGAGGAAGCCCCCCGGGGGCCCACGTGCTTGCCTGCCCTGGACTGCGGAACCCCCAGCATCGACAACGGGGCCAGAAACCCCGCAGGCGCTCGATAACATGTGCGGCGGAATCCCGCAAGCCTATCGGGTAGGAACAGAGATTTGCCCATCTTACAGCTAAGTAAACTAAGGCCCAAGAGTCAGCTGCCCAAGGTCACAGAGCTGGGGAGCGGTGGCCGAGGACAAGCACGGGCAGAGCCACGTCTCAGTGAAGAGTCTCTACCGCCTGCACACAGGGTCAAAATCACACACAAAATCACCAAGGAGACATGATCCACGACTGGACCCCAGACTAGGGATGGGAGGGGAGGGGGACCAGATGTGCCAAGGGATCGTGTGGGCATGCGGGAGCCCTCGGACTCATATGGACACGACTCAAACGTCCCCCCGTCCTCCCAAGTGTCTTGGTGGCTAGATATAACGATGTTTTGGGGGAAAGGGGTGAAATATGAATTTAGATTGTAGAAGTGTATAAATCCGTATTGATGTTAAATTTCCTGATTTTGTTCAGTGCACTGCAGTGACACAACACTGTCCACGTTCTTAGGAGACACATGCTGAGTTATTTAGGGACACCACACCCGCAACTACTCTCAAGTAGATCAACGCGATAATAATAACGTGAACGTGTGTGTGCATGCATGCGTGTCTCTATGGGGCTGGGGGAGACAGGTGGGAGAGGAGAAAGAGGAGAGTTAAAAGCAAATGTGGGGTGCCTCGGTGGCTCAGGTAAGTGTCCGACTCCTGATTTTGGCTCAGGTCATGATCTCACGGTCATGGTATCAAGCCCTGCAGCAGGCTCTGCGCTGAGCCTGCTTGGTATTCTCTCTCCCTCGCTGCCCCTCCCCTGGTCACATGCACACGCTCTCTCTTTCTCTCCCTCTCTCAAAATAAAAAATAAAATAAAAGCACATGTAGTCAACAACTGCCAGCTGGTGAATCTGGATGAAGGTTATACAGGGGTACTCTATTCTTCAACATTTTTTATTTATTTATTTTTTTTTTTGGGACAGAGAGAGACAGAGCATGAACGGGGGAGGGGCAGAGAGAGAGGGAGACACAGAATCGGAAACAGGCTCCAGGCTCCGAGCCATCAGCCCAGAGCCTGACGCGGGGCTCGAACTCACGGACCGCGAGATCGTGACCTGGCTGAAGTCAGACGCTTAACCGACTGCGCCACCCAGGCGCCCCAGGGGTACTCTATTCTTGACGTGTCAAAATAAAAAGTTACCAGAAAACTGACTTTAAGAAAATGTATTAAATTGGGGCGCCTGGGTGGCTCAGTCGGTTAAGCATCCGACTTCAGCTCAGGTCATGATCAGGTCAGTGAGTGCGAGGCCCACGTTGGGCTCTGTGCTGACAGCTCAGAGCCTGGAGCCTGCTTTGGATTCTGTGTCTCCCTCCCTCTCTGCCCCCCTCCCACTCATGCTCTGTCTTTCTCTCTCTCAAAATAAATAAATAAGCTTAAAAAAAAAGAATAGAGAGGCACCTGGATGGCTCAGTCGGTTAAGTGCCTGACTTCGGCTCAGGTCATGATCTTGCGGTCCCTGAGTTCGAGCCTCGCGTTGGGCTCTGTGCTGACAGCTCGGAGCCTGGAGCCTGTTTCGGATTCTGGGTCTCCCTCTCTCTCTGCCCCTCCCCGGCTTGCACTCTATTTCTCTCTCTCTCTCTCAAAATAAACATTAAAAAAAACTTTAAAAATGTGTTAAATTACTCATAAATAGGGCATACTACAGTTTTATGTCTAGACCCCTGTACATATGTAGAAATACATGATAGGTACAGCCAGGCATATTCACAAACCATTTCACCATATTTGCCTCCATAAAAGAGTGCTTATAGCTGAACAGACACAGACATAAGGGCATGTGCTTTTGACACAGACACCACCACCATATTTATCGCCTTTGTGACCAAGGTGAAATAAATCTTAAAAACCACCTAACAACAGTCCGGCCAGCCATCGACTGGTGGCTGGGACCACACAGAGCTCCCTCGGCCCTCCTGGTGTGGTAAGGGCAGCAGGCCAAGGACACCAGTCTGTAGCCACTCCCCACACTGGGGTGCACCCTCCCAAATCAAGCCAAGGCCACTCGTTAAGAAAGCAGCAGGAGAGGTGCCTAGGTGGCTCAGTCGGTTAGGCATCAGACTCAATCTCGGCTCGGGTTGTGATCTCGCAGTTGGTGAGTTCGAGCCCCGCATCAGGCTCTGCGCTGACAGCGCGGAGCCTGCTTGGGATTCTCTCTCTCCCTCCATCTCTGCCCCTCCCCTCTTTGTACGCACAGGCTCTCTAAATAAACGGAACAAACAAACATTAAAAAAAAAAAAGGAGCAGGAACCAGACAGTGCCTCCTCCAACTTTCACTCAACCACTCCCTTGACCAAAGCTCACGAGAGCTGGGTGGTGGGGGTTTATCAGTGAACACAGCAGTCCAGGCAGCCCACACCCACCTTTGGCCCTCAAACTATCTTAGCCCCAGGCCCCCAAAAGTCTGCACAGAAGTATTTAGCAGTTGCATCGGTCACGATAATCCTATTCTATAAAACATAAACATGGGTACAAAGCAAAAGCCATTTTTTTCATTCCAAAAATATTTAATGAGCACCTACCACAGGCCGGGCACGGTTCTCAGTGTCTAACAGACAAAGTGAGTGGAACAGACAAACGCCCTATCCTCTTGGAGCTGACATTCGCGTGAGTGAGACAAACAATAAACAGTAAGTAAGTCAGCCATCTAGTGTGTCAAGTGGTGGAGAAGACTCCCGCATGGAAGGGGCACGGAAGGGAAAGGATAGGAAGTGTGCAGGTGGGGGTGGAGGACAGGTTTGAAAGGGGGAGGGAGACCTCCTCAGGAACATGCCAGAGTGAGCCCTAGGGATACGGGGGAAGAACATTCCAAACAGAAGAGGCGAGAATACCCTGAGGCAGGAGAAAGGGCACACGTGGCTTGGGGGCGGGAGGGAGTAGGAGCAAAAGGAGATTCTGGATAATTGCACAACTTGGCGAATATCCTCAAAAGCACCGAATCATACGCTCTGCAAGGGTGAGATTTATGGTGTGTGAATCGCGTCTCAATTAAAAGAACCGTACGTGGGGGCGCTCAGGTGACTCAGTCAGTTAAGTGTCTTGATTTCAGCTCAGGTCATGATCTCACAATTCGCGAGTTCGAGCCCCGCATCAGTCTCTGCACTGACAGTGAGAAGCCTGCATGGGATTCTAAGAATCTCTCTCTCTGCCCCCTGCCCTCCCCTACTCTCTCTCTCTCTCTCTCTCTCTCTCTCAAAATAAATAAACTAAAAAACAAAACCAAAAATCTGCAGGAGAAAGAAGAGAAACAGGAGAGGGGACCTGAAAGGAAACAGGGACAGATCTCACAGGACCTTCCAGGCCATCCTGAGACCTTCACTTCTACTCAGAGGGAAGCGGGAGTCTCGGGAGGGCTCTGAGCAGGGCAGTGGTATGAAGTGACTTAAGTTCTAACTGGCCCCCTCCGGCTCTGTGTCTGGAGGACAGAACGGGGCAGGCCCGGGTGTCCTTAGACAAGCCACTTGACCTTCTGTGCCTCAGTTTTCCTCACCTGCAAAGTGGGTCTGAAAAATACACACACACACACACACACACACACACACACACACACACACACACTCACACCGCCCAGGGCAGAGGTGAGAGCTACAGAGGAAAACGTTGTTAAGATGGTATTATGAGCGGAGGTAGTTTTTAATCATGCAAATTAGTTTCCTGAACAGAAAACAGGGGGTGCCTTCCTCTCTCACAGGAAGCAGAGACCCGTCGTGTATCAACAGCCATCTCCCCAGCGGCCACCAGCACAGCCTACTGACACCCTGGCCATGAACAGGGACCCAAACTCCTCTTTGGGTGTGGTCAGCTCAGACACAGTACTCACTGAGTACTCAGTACTCAGCTGAGACCTAGATAGGGGACAGAAATGGCCCTGATTCACACAACAGCCTTCCCAGACAGAGGGTCTGGGGATCTGCCTGGCAAGCAGAAAGTGTGGTCCTCCCTCCTGGGTGAGCGTCCAGGCCAGAGACAGGAGGTGGCTGCTGCGATCTTGGGAAGGCCCTTGCGCAGTAAGACTTTCAGATCATCAATCAGACGAAGCCACACCCCAGCTGAAAACCCTCCAGGGGCTCCTCACCCACTAATAAAGTGCATGAGTCTCATGCCACACCGACTTCCTCTCTTCAGCTCCACCAACCTGGCCTCTTGCTGTTCCTCAAACAAGCTAAGCATAGTCCTGCCTCAGGGCCTTTGCACATGCTGCCCCCTCTACCTAGAACACACTTCTCTCAACTACAGCTGGCTCCTTCTCGGCCTCAGGACTCAGCTCAAAAGCCACCTCTTCAGAGAGGCCTTCCTTGGCCACCCCATCACAAGCAGATGCCACTACCCCTATCACCAACACACCCTCATTTTACTTCCCTTCTTGGCACATCCACTCGCCAGCTGAGTAGACCTAAGCAAATCACTCTCTCTGGGCCTTAGTTTCCCCATATGCAAAACAGATATATGAGAGAACCCCCTACAGGAGAGGGTTGTTGCAAAGGCTCAAAGAGATAATCCATACAAAGCACTCAGCACAGGACTCAGCACACAGTAAGGCCTCAGCAGATACTATTATTCCATCTGTTGCCACCTTCTCAAGTGACCTCTTTGTATTGTCTGAAGATTCCACGAGGGCAGGAACCTTGTCCATCTTGTCCTGGCCATGTGCCGGCACCTAGCCCAGTGTTTGGCACACAGTAGGCATTCAATGTGCGTTTATTGAATGACTAAGTGAACCAGTGAATGAAAGCACGGACTGCCCACAGCCCGCTCTGGGCCTGGCCCCGCTCCTTGCAGAAGCTTCCCACCACCCCCCTGCAAGGGCGAAAGTACGAGACCCCGGATCCTGGTGGCTCATGGCCACCCCACCTGCTTCCACCAGACTTTGGTGGCCCTAGTCCCGCCAGCCTGAAATAGCCTGGCCTCCCCTGGCCCAGAAACAAGGGATCGTCTGTCAGTCCCACCCTGGGGAAGGAACCAGGCGGGTAAACACAGATTGAGCGTCCGACCACAAGACAAAAGAGGCAAACCCCTCTGGTCCTCAAGGAGCCGGGAAAATAAAAATAAACTGAAAAATCTACATAGGGCTGGGAGGCTGGAGGACTTCCCTTCTTTCTCAGGGCTTCCTTTCGGATAACAGGAGAGCCTGTGGCAGGTAGTGGGGCGGCTGTGACCTTGGCTCAGCACTCCGCTCTGCAGGCACTCCCCGTGGATGATGGGGAAACCAGGACTCAGAGACGCAAAAGGACTTGCCCAAGGTCACACGGGGGCAGAGCTGAGATTTGAACCCAGGCCGTTGGGTGTCTAGAATCCATGCTTTTTCTTTGTTTGTTTGTTTGTTTGTTTGTTTGTTTCTTTTTTGAGAGAGAGAGAGCGAGCAGAAGAGGGGCAAAGAGGGAAGGAGAGAGACAATCCCAAGCAGGCTCAGCATCGTCAGTGTGGAGTCCGATGCAGGGCTCGAACTCACAGACCGCGAGATCATGACCTAGGCTGGAATCAAGGGTCGAAGGTTTAACCGACTGAGCCACCCAGGCGCCCCTAGATTCGACGCTCCTAACCGTGAACCTGAGACAGACCGCTGGGTGAAAAGAGCAACCCTATCACACCACTCAGGTAAGCACGTACACATGCATACAGTCACAGAGACGGCACAGATTTCTCATGCTCCGAGATGTGTGCGTAAAGGCCCCAGAATACGGTGCAAAAGCAGAACTGGGGGTCAAAGGTTGGCAGCCAGTCCCCCTGGGGGCCATGGGCAATATCTGGAGACCTTTTTCAATGGTCCCAACTGACGGAAGGGCACTGGTGGTATCTAGGGGGCAGAGGCCAGTGCTGCTGTGAAGCATCCTACAACTCACAGGACAGTCGCCACAAGGGAAGATGATCCCGCCCCCACCTTCCAGTGGGGCCAAGGGTTAAAATACGGACGATTCACCACAGACCAGCTGCTAGGGCTGAAATGCCCCCTGAGGAGCCTCTTTAAGGGGGACCCTTGAGCCAGGCTAAAACTCAAATCCTGGGAAAAGGGCGAGGGCCACCCCAGCCTTCTCCCAGAACTCTCCGGATGGAACCCTGACCGGCCGCAGGGCCGCCACCCTTGACCAGAGCGCACCTCCCTCTGGGGGCCACGACTTCTACAGGGAGTCCCTCTGGGGCTTCACAGGCAAAACAAGGAGATTCAGACCCCTGCCCTCTCCCCCCAGCTTACTCTCATGTTCTATGTCTCCACAACTCTGGGGCAAGGACCAACTCTGGCCTCGCCCTGTGCCCCGGGGGAGCAAGGCATGCTGGTCTGAGGACCTGTCCACCCTGCCTACCCGCCACCTGCCACGATTCCAGCCAGAGAGCTGGTGGCCGTTGGAAAAAAAAAGGATGAGAAATCACAAAAATCTGAGAGGTCAAGTTCTTCTGCAGCCAGGCATGACCTGCTTCAGAGACAATTCTTGCACAGGTTGGGGGGGGGGGAGGCTTGGGAGGGGGCACCGTGAAGCAAAGAGAATGTGGGTTTGTCGATCTGAGGGAGTGGCCAGAGCTCAAGAGGCCTTCTGCTCAGTGGACTCAGGGGGACACCCTCTAGGAAAGGGGTGCCCGGAAGCCTCCAAAGGCCAAGGACACCAATCCCATCCACCTGCTTTTTTAAGTGACAGATAAACGGTTATAAGGGAAAACACCCAATCATGGTGAATGGGCTCTAGGATGCTCACCTGGAGAACACCCTCACTCAAATGCACGAGATGCAGCATCTCTGATGGGTCAGCCTTCTCCAAAGGCCAAGGGCCACATGTGCCCTGTTGACAGCTGCATTTTCCTGGCCCAGAACACTGCCTGCACACGGAGACACTCAGCCCAGATTTCTGCGTTTGCCTGTGTGAAGCTCTGTTCGCCCCACACAAAAGGTGCCCCCTCCCAACTCCGGCTGACATTTAGGTTTTTGTCATCAAAAGACTTTCACTGACTCCCTAATGATGTTGTGGCCTAATACAAAGTGGCCTGGCCCAGGTTCTCCGGCATCCTAAAAAGCTCTGATAATTTGGACCTTCGGGCTTAATTCTTCGCCCACATGGGCAGCTGGAGGTCTCACAAAGGCCGTTAATTTTGGTCACGAACACAGCATCATTTTGGGTAGTTCAGGAGAACGGGAAAGAATGAGGGTTCTGCAGCCAGACTACCTGGGTCTGAGTCCCAGCCCTGTCAGGCTGTGTGACCTTGCAAAACTGACTTGGCCTCTCTGTGCCTTGGGTTTCATCTGTAAAAATGGGACGCACAATAAATACCTAGCACTTCTGAGTTGATACACAGAGAATGCTCTACACAGGGCTGGTAAACATTTAGAACTTTATTATAAGTGTTAGCAAATTATCATTACTGAGGTTACACTAGCCTGATAACCATGCAGGAATGCAATTCTCTCTGTCAGAATTTTGTAACATATATGCTCATACACATGTGCCTGGTTTGATATGAGAAGAGTATTATACATGAGATTTGTGAGTGCATTTTTCCTTTCATTATCTTCCTGCTTGCTTTTCTCCACAAGAAACACATCCTTGTGTCCTTTTCCCTAAGCTCCTGTAATGTGACATATACAACGGACATGTGTATATTATGACTTCTGTTTATTTTCCCAAAGCAGAATTGTGTCACATACGCATCTCAGCATCCTACCTTTTGCAACACACCCTCGTGAACATCCCGGAAGTCACCGACCGGGTAGGTCATTCTGTTTCGGTGACTGCAGAATTTAAAATGTGTCCCTCACCTCCACCCCCTGGCATTTCTCTCTAGTGAGAGACTGGAAGCAAAGAATCTTTAAAAAAAAAAAAAAAAAAAAGCAGTGACAACACAAAACCACAGTTTCTTCTTTTGGCAAGCAGAGCTCCAAAGAGAGGAAAAGCTCTTGTCTCCAACCCCCCAAAAAAGCAGAACCACAGAAAGCATTCTGGGAGCTTTCTGCCCACACCCCCTGATCGTCCAGGACCATCCCCCAGCCGGTGGAGGAGACCCTCTGGGAATGACAGGTGTCTGTCCTCCATCAAGGGAGCCCTACGGGGTCCTGTTGACCAACCCTTACCCAGGGGTCTCTCTACGCATCCACCCAGGCTCCCCCTCTCTTCCCACCACAGCCGCGTTGGCACTTACCCCAGAGTCTCCTCACTTGCAGGCAGGAACCCAAAACCAAAATCCAACCAAGAAACCGGTGAGCCCAAGGTTCACCTGTCCTCCTCTTTAAGCGGGGGAGCCCCACGAACCCCAAACAGACAACCCTCTCCGCCCCCCACTGCTGTACGTCAGCAAAACAGCCACCATAGCATCTGAATACCAACTGCGCGTCTGGCACCCTTCAAACGGCTTCGGCGTCAGGCTCATTGAGGCTTCATAACACCCCTAGGACACAGGTGCTATACTGTTCCCATTGTGCAGATGGGAAAACTGAGGCACTGAACAGGCTGGTGGCATGCCCAGGGCCACGCACAGTCATTGTGGGGTAAAGCCAGGATGCGAACACCAGCAGCCTGGCTCCAGAGCTCCACACTCAACACTCCCTTCACAAACAGCCGTGGAGCACGGAGGAGGAATCTGGCCGCCTGCCATTTCTATTCTTCTATAGTTCTGCCCATTCTGCGGAAGAGAGAATGGGAGCCACGGAGGGGAGTAACCAGGGAAAGCGCAGGCAGAGGGTCAGGATATCACAGAGACCCGGGTTCGAATCCCCGTTTCGCCACCTTAATAAATCATGGGCCGAGGCCTTTCTGAGGCAGAGGCAGTCTGTGAGGCGTCTAGGGACATGAGCTCTGGGGTGGCCAGCCTGGGATCAGATTCTGGCACGGCTGTCTGCGTGACCCAGCTCACTGAAACTATCTTCGCCACAATTTCCTCATGTGTCAATGGGGCAACAGCAGCACTTTCTTCATGGTGGTATTGGAAAGATCAAATAAGTTGATACATGTGAAGCGCCCAGAGCAGTAAATTATGAATCAGTGTCAGCTCCTACCCACTAACGACTGTAATTGTTATTATCATTATTGACACTGACCAAGAGCACACAGGGAGCACCCAACACGGTCAGGGCTTTCTAAATGTTGAAATCCAAGGCTCTGAGTCAAAACCCAGGGCACTTTCTCCCACCATTTTTGCGGGGTCCTCCAAGAAAGACCCAGCATCTCTACAAGAGGGCTCTCCTTGCATTTCCATGACCCTTAAATAAACACACACAAAACAAGGCACCAAGGCTATCAGTCCCCCTTGGAGATGGGGAAGGGGTGCAATCCAGTTCCTGAAGGAGGTGAGGAAAGATGGGGAGATTCTGGAGGAACCACAGAGCCCCAGAACCGGAACCAAAGAAAACCACTGGTTCCGGAGTTTAGATGGTCAAAAGGAAATTCGCTCAGGCTCCCTGTCCTCTTTTCGGTGCTGACTCAGACCTCACTTCCTCCAGGGAGCCCTCCCTGACTACTCCTGCTCACTTGATGCTGAAATCCTAGAACCCTAATCATCTATATTATTTAATTACCATATAACAAAATAAGTAATGATGATACTAACATTTATATGCCTTACTACCTACGAGGCAGTGTTCTAAGTGCTTTATATATATTTATATAACTGACTTACACTCTTAAAAACCCTGTAAGATAAGATCTATTATCAGCTCCTACTCCACAGATGAGAAAACTGAGGCCCAGAAAGGTTAAGCCAGTTGCCCTAAGGTTATACAGCCCCAGGACTCAATCCCAAGCAGTCTAGCTCCAGAGCCCAGCCTCATACTTGGATTTCTGTAAACATCCACTTTGCCACCATGGACTAGACTGTCCCCTCCTTGAGGGCAGGAACCCACCAGAGCTGGCCTTTCTGCATCTCCCACAATTCACAGTCAACCACAAAGCCTTCATTTCTACTGACAACAGAGCCTTGAAACTAGGGACCCAGGGAGGCCAGGGAAGCTCTGCCCCATGGAATTAAAAGCCGGGAGGGATTACCAAGCATTCTTCCCTTACCAAGTATAAAGGCTCAGAGGAGCGAGTGGGAAGACAGAAGAGACCACGCAGGCTGCCAGCCTGGATGCGTGGAAAGCCTTGGTAATTAGCAGTCCCCGAAGCGAAGCCCTGGGTTTTCCAAACCGAAAGGCCTTGGGTGGTTTAGGGGGCATTTCTGATGGAGCAAAACAAGAGAGGCCTCCTGTGGCTCACAAACGAGGTATGTATGGCTGGTCAGGTTACACAATCAGTCCATTTCTGGCAACAGCTTGGGGACACCCAAAAGGACAAGGCAGAGAAGACGTCTGGATTCTCCTCCCCTTGGTTTACAGGTGGGCAAACTGAGGCCAGGGCAGGTATAGCAGGACTGGTCCAAGAACCAGCTCATCTCAGAACCGACAGGTCAATCGAAACAAAAACTGATGACCTCAATAATGTGGAAAATACAGAAACCTTTTTTTTCTTGTTTCTTTAATAATAAGAGCCATTGATTCCAATCAATTTCCATTATTCCAGCAACCTCGGACTCTACAAGTGGACAATTTAAAACCACAGTTAACCCTAACACGATCTGTATCTGCTCTGAAATGCACCACACCATCTAGGCAAGGGCGTGGGAGGGAGAGATATATTTTCTTACCCATTAATATAAAAATTGGTTTGTCTTTCCTCTTTCCTTTCCTGACTGAGGAGCAGGGAGTGGCTCAGAAGGAGAAGTGAGGAGTTCCCTAGAATTTGACATTGCCCAGAGATAGAAACTACCAGATTCCTTTATTTATTTATTTATTTATTTATTTATTTATTTATTTATTTAAACTATGAGAGAGGGAGAGAGGCAAAAAGAAACACCAACCCTCTCACAGGCCTTTCTAGAAGGGTCCTTTAGCCAAATGGTTTTCAATGCCACCACACAACTCCCCAACCCCTCCCAACACACACACACACACACACACACACACACACACACACACGAACACACCTCTTTTCACAGAGAGAAGGGCTCTCTCCTCCCCGAGTTAGAACTCGGACCTCACACAGCCTTAGCCGTACCTCCAAGCCAATGGGGACCCCAGAGGATGCCAGAGTCTCCCTCTTTCCCTTGGCAATTGGGAGCTGCACAGCCTGGCTCTGGGGTCTCTGAAGGAACAACCACCGCCCCCACCAGCCCTTCCTTAACCAGGATTAAAAGACTTCCTAGAGCCAAGAAGGGAGTAAATGAGGTCCCAGCAGGAGGCAAGGAGATTAAAGCCCTCGGAGTCTCCTAACTTCCACCCAGGCTTGGCCCCAGGCCCACCCCCTCCGCCCCCTGGCCACTTTTCTCACTTCCCAGGAGAGTAGGGAAGTGGCCCCTTCCTCCCGCTCACAGGAGAAAAGAACGATGGAAAGAAAGGAAAAGAAGAAAAAAGAATAGAAAAGGAAATGCAGCACAGGAGTTTAGAACCCAGTATCCCCAATTAACCAGCTGTGTGATTCTAAGCAAGTTACTCAACCTCGCTGGAGCTAAACTCTCCCATCTAAAACATGGGGTAAATACTCGTCCCCACTTCATGGGCCACTCGGAAGGTTAAACCTCCTGATGACACATGTGGGCGCCTGCCACAGAGTAAGCGCTGGGCTGTTTATTTTAGAGAGTCTGATGCTGTGGTTTTGCCACTTAGAAATAGGGGTGGGACCTGGACTGCCAAGTCGAGAGTTCGAAACCCACTCTCCCCAAACTCCAACAAAAACGCGTGCACTGGGGAAAAGGGTCCTACCCCGAGGTTTTGTGGGTTTGTGGGATCTCCGTCCCTCTTCCGGGCACTGGGTTGTATCCTACTCTCGGAGGGACGCTGGGCTCTAGGATGTCTAGGAGGTGTCCCGGAGTACTCGGCGGTGCACTAGGCGGCGAAGAAATCCCCGGGAAAAAAAAGCAGGAGCGAAAGCTCCCGGCGCCTGGGTCCCAGAGCCCCTGCCTCGCGGATGCAACTAATTTTAAAACTATTTGAAAGGCGGGGAGGGGAAAAGAAAAAGACAAAAGGGCAGCGTGCAGGGGAGGGGGGGAACGGAGTGCGGGAGATCCCGAGTCGGGACTCGGACCGCCGGCCGGCCAGGGAAGCGACAGCCCGGCTCCGGGGGAGCCCGCATCTCCCCACCTCTCCGCGCGCCCCGCGAGGCGCCCCTGAGGCGACTCTCGCGACCCCCAGGGACCGCGGCCACAGGTAGTGGCGACCGCCCGGCACTGGAGGCCCCCGCGCTCCACAGCGGGGCTGGCGGCCCGGGCAGAGGCTGTCCCCGCGCGCCCCGGGCGACACTCACCGACTGCAAGAAGCGCAAGGTGCCCACGTAGTCCCTCTCGGTGCCCAAGATCTCGTTGAGGACGCAGAGGCGGAGGCGCAGCTGGCGCTCGGACTCCCGGGCGGCCGCGCACGGGCCAGAGCTGGGCGCAGGGGCGCCGGGGACCCGGGGGTCCGGGTGGGCACCGTCCCCAGCCCCGTCGCCGCTGGGATCGCTGCCGCCGGGTCCCTCCATTCTAGCGCGGCCGCGCGGCGCCGACTGCTTCCCCCGCGCGAAGGTCGCGCCGAACGGCGACTCAGGCGTCCAGGCGCCCCATCCCGGACGGGGCGCGCCGGCGGGCCGGGCTCAGCGGCGGGCCCGGCGCCTGGCGCGGCGGGCGGGCGGGACTGGGGGCGGGCGGCCCGGGCCGGGGGCGGAGGCAGCGCGCGGAGGCTGGACAAGGGGCGGGAGGGGGCCGGCCCTCGGGGCTCCCAGACGGCGGGCCCCGCCGCCGCCGCCGCCGCCGCCGCCGCCGCCGCCCCCACCGCCCAGGGAGCGTCTGCCAAGTGCCACGCCGTGCTCGGGCCGCAGAGGCGCTCCGCGCGCGCACCGGGCCCCCTGGAACCGCGCCGCGGCGCTCGGCGGCTACGTCGGAAGCTCAGCGCGGTCGGAGCGGGGGCGCCCCCGGGGCGCTCGGGCGGGAACTCCCCGGAAGGGGCGCCGCGGAGGCCGCGGGGCCCGAGGCGGCGCGCAAGCCGCCGCCCGCGCGCCAACTCCGCGCCCGGACGCGTGGCCCCCTCCCCCGCCGCGGGCTACGCCGCTCCTCCCCCACCCCCGCCACGCGCGACCCCCCCCGCGCGCAGGCACACGCACGCAGGTCCGGCCGCCGCGGCCGCCCGCTGCCGCCGCTCGAGCTGAGCGAACCCCCGGCTGGAAAAGCTCTCGGCGGGAGCCGCTCGGGGGAGCCAGCCCGCCCGGGCCCTCGCGACCCCGCCGGCCCCGCGGAGAAGGAGGGGGCGGCCCCTGCCCGGCCGGTGCCAGCCTCTGGGACACGTAGCCCTGTGGGTGCCCTCGGGCGCTGCCGCGACCTTGGGGAGGAAGACGCGCGCCTCTCCGGGTCCCTCCCTCTCTCTTGCCCTCTCCGTCCTTCCGTTTTTATCCCTTTTTTTCTGAAGTTCTTTGCCCCCAGGAGACGACCCTGCTCTTTCCACCTTTCCCAGAAGAAATTATGATCTGCTCTCGAATTACTAATCAAGGAGCAGCTGCTCTGCCCGCGGCCCCCTCCCCACCCACCACCGGGGATAAGGCCTTGGGAAACCCGGCCGCTAGTGCAGGCTGCTCTGTGTGACCTTGACAAGCAGCGGGACCGCTTGACAAATGTCCTCACCTGCCTCACGGGAAGGTATGGAGAGGTGACCGAGCGCTGAGGCCTGGAGTAATCTGCTCAGATTCGATTCCCATCTCCCTCGCTTGCTAGTGGGTGACCTTCGGCTGGTTTCCTTGCCTCAAGAGCCTTAGTGTGGGGGCGCCTGGGTGGCGCAGTCGGTTAAGCGTCCGACTTCAGCCAGGTCACGATCTCAGCCAGGTCACGATCTCACGGCCTGTGAGTTCGAGCCCCGCGTCAGGCCCTGGGCTGATGGCTCGGAGCCTGGAGCCTGTTTCCGATTCTGTGTCTCCCTCTCTCTCTGCCCCTCCCCCGTTCATGCTCTGTCTCTGTCTGTCCCAAAAATAAATAAAAAACATTAAAAAAAAAAAAATTAAAAAAAAAAAAAAAAAAAAAAAAAAAGAGCCTTAGTGTGCTCGTCGATACAATGGAAATAATCCTCGCACCTGGCTCATAGGGGCCCGCACAGGGTTATGTGTTAGTCCACAGGGCATACTTGGAACAGTGCCAGTACCTAGAAAGTTCTCTATTTTTGTCCTTTATTATTATCATTGCGTGTGTAAACTGCCTTCTTGGCCGGCCCTACTCTCTAAATTGTCCACACAACTCTTAATGTTCCCCTGTCACACACCGGGGATTGTATTGCCTCTGCAGTGGATTAGCTGATTCATATAATATGCCCCCTCTAGACCGTAATCACCCTCTAGCAAAGAACATGACTGTTTATTTATCTTCTGTTCCAAACACCCAAGACTGTTCTCATAATGGCCTGGGTAAATGCTGCAAGTTCCTCAGGACACGGGGAGAGAGTGGAGTGGCTTCTGCCCTCTAGGAGACGTTTCTTTGGGATCGGGGACAAGGTGGCATTTGATCTGGGCCTTGAGCGAGTGAAATCTGGGCGGGTGGGAAGGGGGATGGGGGAGGTGAGTCTGGCAGGTACAAGTGGTGGAGTCAATTATGTCCAGAAGATGGCTGACTCCCGAGGTTCTCAGAAAATTGCAGATGTCCCTGAGTAGCTCTGCTGTGTGACCTTAGACTAGTCACAGCACCTCTCTGAGCCTCAGTTGCCTAGTCTATAAAACGGGAGTCTTTGTAAGAGGGAGAAACAACGAAAAACATGTACGTAAAGCAGGGTTTCTCAACCTCAGGCTATGGACACGTAGAGCCAGAGAAGTATTAGTTCTGGAGAGCTGTCCTGGGCGTTGTAGGCCGGTTCAGCGGCACACTGTACCCCCCAGATGCCAGGAGCACTCTCTCCCCACCAGCAGTTGTGACAACCACAAATGTCTCCAGGCAGTGCCAGATGTCCCCTGAGAGACAGAATCTCCCCCAGTTGAGAACCACTGATGAAAGTTCCTGACACAGATAGCTGGCACACAGTAGGTGCTCAAGCAGTGTTAGCCTCCTTCCCAGCTGTGACCACTGGAGATTAGCTTCCACTTCAGATATTTGTCTCACACGCAGACACAGATCCCATGTTATATCCAAGAATTGGCCCACACTGCCAAAAGGACCCCAAACATTTCCTCATTTGTGGATGGCGCCCACCCCTGGCCCACCCCCATCTTGTCTACAGTCTGATTCCTCTGGGACATTTCATCCCCAATGAAAGATACAACATTTAATGTATCCCTTAAGCTCTCTGTGCCTCCGTGGTCTCTTCCGTGGACTGAGGATAACAGCTGCACCTACCTGGTAAGGTTGTTGCAATGATTTCTGAGTTAACACGTGGAAACTACTTGGGGCAGATAGTAAGCACTCAGTAAGTGAAGGCTTTTATTTGGACTGAGTGCTGAATCCATTCAGATGCCTTTGGCCACAAGAAGAAGAATGGGCTACTGGTGGGTTCAAACATAAGGACAGTACTTATTTAACAAGAGGTCCAGAGGAGATTGGTTCTTCAGGCTGGTTCGGGACTCACAATGTCATCGAGGACCAAGGTACCTTCAGCCCTGCTATCCTCATCGTGGTGGCTTGTCTCCCAAGCTCTGGGACCCCAGAGTGACGAGATGGCTATTGCAATGGCAACATTACCTGCCGACACAAGTCCAAGGCAGATTTTCTCTTACGCTTCGCGGGCCAGACCGGGTCATGTAACCATCCTTAAGTAGCCCCTGACCAAGAGCAGAGTCGTCACTATCAATATGGAGCAGCCCTGCTCCATCGGCTGGGACATGGCTGCCTGGACAACTTGGGGTTCTGTTGTCAAGAGACGAGTGTCGGCCACAAGCACCTACTGTGTGCTGGGCATCGGGTGAGGTGCTAGGACCAAAGTGCGCGAGACCAGTGATGTTCGGCACTGACATTCCTCCAGCAGGGGAGAAGCAGACAAGGATGAATGAGACATAGAAAGACAGCGAGTTTTGTCATTCAGTCACTGAGCGTTTCTGGAGGGATACAGAGTAACACAGCAGCTAAGGGTCCTGCCCTCTTGGTGCTTTTAGTCCAGAGCAGGGGAAGAAGGAAAATAACCAAGTTAACAATCAAGTAATCAATCAACAAACAAATGAGATCTTTTCAGCTTCTCCAGAGTTAGTTAGTGGCACCTCCAGGCCTCTGCCTCAGGTCACTGTCCACCCCAGGTCTTATGACTCAGACAGGGAGCTCAGCATTCGTGTGATCAGTGGGGACTCCCTTGGTCCAGGGCCTGGCTGCCTCCCAGCTAATCCTGGCACAGAGCAACTCACCGAACCAAACATGACTAAGCAACCACAAACGGGAGATTTCTTTTCCTAGCCTTGTTGTAGCCTTGACCTCTCCTACCTTCTTCCCCATCACCTCCACCCACACCCTCCAGGATCTCCAGTGGGGAGCCCTTAGATCCCGTATGTCTCCAGGACAGGGCCCAAAACAGACTATAGCTGGGAAACATTCACCAAAAGAACAGAGAGAGAGAAGAAAAAAAGAAAAAAAAAAACAACTTTCAATTGAGATGGGGGAGTAATGATAATGTTAGGGAAATTCTCTTCCATGGGGACAATTTTAGAGTTTCTGTTGCCATGTACTTGGCAAATCGTGGGAAATACCGTTTTGTTTCTGCTGCACACATTTCACAGTTGCAGGGAAGAAGCTAATGCTGCTTGGGAACATCAGACAGATAGTTCCTTATTTCCTGACGAGCCTCTCAGGTTCTGCAGGCTCAGGATTCAAAGGCTGCCTTCCCCAGCTCTGCTCAAAAGAAAAAATAATGAAGATAAAGCAAGGAAAAACAAGGGGTGGGCTTTGCCCATCCCAAGTTGAACACACCAGTGAGAAATGAGTTAAAGACTGCCCAGGATTGCAATCATTTCCCAAATGCAAATGAGTTCTCAGTAACTCAGGCCGGCTGCCCGGAGAGTCTTTTCCCCATTCTGAGTACCAAGAGGAGCTTTCTGAGAAGAGGAGAGACATCTCCACCCTTGGCACTGCCCAGAAGGGCTGGGCAACAGAATTCAATGTGGGCCACGCAAGCCAGGGTTCATTTCTTCAGACCAAAATATTATAGTCCTGGGTGAGCCACCCCCCCCTCCATTGGTCCAAGTCAAAACTTCCCCAAAGGAACCCTTTGCGGTTAGAAGCAGATCTCAGCAGAGGACCCTGGTTCAAGGTCTGATTTGAACATAATGGATATCAGAATAAGTCAGGGCTCCAGAGCTTTGCCAAATCATGTTCCTGCCACGAAAGCACTGGAAACACAGCCTGGAGGAAACAAAGAGGGAAATGCTTAGGACCCTTGGTTTGAATCCTAGCTCTGCCACTGACATACGTGCCTTCATTTTCCCCAGCCTTTGGACGTTGTCGTAACCCTAGGGATCAGCTGTGTGGGTTCAATTCCCAGCCCCACCAACCTCCCACTTCCTAATGCAACCACTCAATGGACTGAGGCACCCAGGTGCCCCCTGCCTCTGGGCTCCTTGTCTTGAAAAATAATAGGGAGGGGCGCCTGGGTGGCTCAGTCAGTTAAGCGTCTGACTTCGGCTCAGGTCATGATCTCACAGCTTGTGAGTTCAAGCCCCACGTTGGTCTCTGTGCTGGCGGCTCAGAGCCTGGAGCCTGCTTTGGATTCTGCTTCGGATCCCTCTCTGCTTCTAATCCACTCGCATTCTGTCTCTGTCTCTCTCAAAAATAAATAAACATTAAAAAAAAATTAAAAAAAAAAAAAAAAGAAAGAAAAATAATAGGGACACCCGGGTGGCTCAGTCGGTCGAGCGTCCCATTCTCAGTTTCAGCTCAAGTTATGGTCTCCCATTTGTGAGATGGAGTCCCACATTGGGCTCTGCACTGAGCGTGCAGAGACTGCTTGGGCTTCTCCCTCTCTTTCTCTCTCTGCCCCTCCCCCACTTACACATGCTCTCTGAAAATAAATAAACCTTTTAAAAAAGATAATAAGGGGCGCCTGGGTGGCGCAGTCGGTTAAGCGTCCGACTTCAGCCAGGTCACGATCTCGCGGTCCGTGAGTTCGAGCCCCGCGTCAGGCTCTGGGCCGATGGCTCGGAGCCTGGAGCCTGTTTCCAATTCTGTGTCTCCCTCTCTCTCTGCCCCTCCCCCGTTCATGCTCTGTCTCTCTCTGTCCCAAAAATAAATAAAAAACGTTGAAAACAAAAATTTAAAAAAAAAAAATAAAAAAGATAATAAAATTTCCTTATTGTTTAAGCCAGTTGAATCACACTTCCTTTATTTGCAGCCAAAGGCATCCCAACTGATAGGCCTCCCCGTCCCCAGATTTCTCCCCACTCAGATGAACTGATTCCTCTACTGAAAGGAAGAGCAAACATCCAGTTTGCACAGGACAATCCCAGTTTGTGTCTGTTGTCCCAAAATAATTATTAGTAACATCCCACTTCGAATGATTATGCTCACCCTATCCTTTGAAATAATCACCATGCTCTTTCCAATTCTCTGTTAAAATGTCGATGCCCCAGGGGCACCTGAGTGGCTCAGTTGGTTGAGCATCTGACTTCGGCTCAGGTCATGATCTCGCAGTCTGTGGGGTCGAGCCCCACGTCGGGATCTGTGCTGACGGCTTGGAGCCTGGAGCCCGTTTCAGATTCTGTGTCTCCCTCTCTCTCTGCCCCTCCTCCACTCATGCTCTCCCTCTCTCTCTCTCTCAAAAAATAAATAAACATTAAATTTTTTTTTTAATTTAAAAAAATGCAGAAGAGCTACCGCTCTCCACCACATTTCTTTCCCAAGGAAACAAAGACCTTCGTTTGTAAGAGGAAGCCTGGATTGGAGGTAAAAATTAAGGGGAAAAAAGAGGTTCAGGGGCTCCTGGCTGGCTCAGTCAGTGCAGCTTGTGACTCATGATCTCTGGGTTGTGAGTTCGAGCCCCATATTGGGTGTAGAGATTACTTAAAAATAAAATCTCTTTTTAAAAAAAAATTCCATTAGAAGATTGATGCATAAAAGATAAATTCTACAGTTTAGTCGAGACCAGAGATTGACCTGGATGGTTTATCTTGAAATTCTGAGGCCGGAGATGCCAGATGGTTTCAACAGACATACTGGACACACATTTATATGTCTGGGTTTTGTTTTTTTTTTCTTTTTTCCTTTTTCAGTTTGTTTCCTGGCCTGAAAGCTCAAACATAGGGCTGCCCGGTCCAAATCCAGACACCTGGCAATCCCAGTGGCAATTTTGACCGAAAGCTGACGGTTTCTGCTTTAGCCAGCAGAAACACAAACAGCCACACCCTCTCCAAACGCCTTGTTGCTGCTGCAGCCATCCTTCCAAATTTCCTAGGCAAATTCCCCTCCTGGAGCCTTGCTGAAGGGGGCGGGGAGGGGGGAGCTCTAATACCAACGGTTACCATTTCTGGGTTCTCACCGTGCACCAGGCATTAGTAACGTTCGGCCTCAGATCCTCACAACTGCCCTTCCTGGCAATTATTACTATATTGTTGTCCCTTTTTCATCGATGAGAAACCCGCGAGGCTCAGAGAGGAACCCAATCGAGGTCACTGTGTTAGTTAAGATAAAGACAGCCGCTGGGACAAGACCCAAATAGGAATACGTTTTTCTAAACAGAGTTTATTTCTCTCCCATGTGACAGTCCAGGCGGAAAACACCCAGCGGTGTTGGGGCCCAGGCTCCTTCCCACGTGTGGCCCCCACCATCCCTGACGTGGGGTGTTCCCTGAGGGGTCCAAGGTGGCTGCTCCAGTGCCACATCTCAACGGGCAGAAAGACCCAGGGGGACAGGAAGGAAACGCGTGGTCCTTTTCAGAGCCCAGATTGGAAGTTTCACACGTCACTTCCCCTCCCCCCCAGTTGGCCAGAGCCTCACCACCCAGGGGTGTCTGACCCTAAATCCACACCAAGCCACCTCCCAGGTGTTGCCAGTGAACGGTAAACTGTGAGCATCTCATTTCCGTCATCACAGGATGGTGCCAGGCACGCCTAAATATTAATTGAATGTATGAGTATCTCCAGCGCTCGCTTTGGACTCCAGGTTGGGAGTTGGGAGAAACCTCACTGTGAATGCCTGGCACCGCTCCAGTCACTGAGAATAGTGAGCGAAACGGGCAAGGGTCCTTTCCTTCCCGGAGCTGACAGGCTAGTGGCAGAAGACATGGGGAATAAGGACCCCCAGGAAGTCAGCGACAAAGTCTGCCGGGTGGTGAGAACGGCTACGGGGGACACAGGGAGGACGGCAGGGAGGCCTGGGCCAGCACAGCCCCAGAGGGTGAGAGAAAAGAGGTGACATTTTAGCACAGAAGTGAAAGAGGTGAGGGAGGAAGAGCAAAGAGCAAGTGCCAGGGCTTGGAGGCAGGAAGAGCAGCAGTGGAGAAAGCAAGGGGAGGGAAGGGTAGGTGTGGGAGACGCACTGAGGCTGGAGAGGGAAGCTGGTTGGGTGAGCTGCGTAGGTGGCTGTAAGGATGTTGGCATTTTCTCTGGGTAAGTGGGAGCCTTGGCAAGTTCTGAGCAGAGACGTAAGATCCGACAGGTTCCAAGAGGATCGCTCTGACCGCTCTGCGGGAGGAGAGCGCAAGGGGGTGAGGTCAGAAGCAGTGAGACCTGTAAGGAGGATACTGCACCAGTCCAGGCGAGAGATGTTGATGGCTTGCACCAGGCTGACCCCAGGGGCGATGAGGGGAAATGTTCTGTTTTGGAAACATCCTAAAGCCAGAACCTGCAGGATTTGTCGAAATGCTGGGGGTGACAGAAAGAGTTAAACACAACTCCAAGGTTTGGGGACTGGGCAGTTGACCAGGATGGGGAGGCCTGTGAGAGGGGCAGGTGTGGGGGAGAAGGTGAAGAAGTTGGCTTCGGCTGTGTTAGATGTCAAAGCCAATAGCCATGGGGCGCCTGGGTGGCTCAGTTGGGTAGCATCTGACTCTTGATTTCAGCTCAGCTCATGATCTCATGGATTGTGAGTTCGAACCCCGCATTGGGCTCTGCACTCAGTACAGAGCCTGCTTGTGATTCTCTCCCTCTCTCTCTGCCCCTCTCCTGCTCACGTTCTCTGTCTCTGTCTCTCAATCTCTCTCTCTCTCTCTCTCTCTCTCTCCCTCCCCCTCTCCCTCTCAATAAATACATACATAAATAAATAAACTTTAAAAAAATGATAAAGCCAATGGCCGAGTGGGCAGATTCACAAGTCCAGGGTTCAGGGGGAGGCCAGCCTGGAGATAAGAATGTAGGAAACTGTCAGGGTCTAGTGACACTTAAAGCCACGGGATTGGGCGAGACTGCCCAGGGAGGGCACTCGGGTGGAGGAGAGACAAGGACAGAGGCCCGGGCCACACGGATGTTTAAAGCTGGAGCAGCCAGCGAGTGGGCTCCAGAGCAGAATTTCCTGAGTTTCCCTGGCTTCCTTAAGAAGGCCGGACGCAGCCATGGAGTCCTGCATGACCTCGCTCCCCTCATGAAATGGGGCCCAGGGCAAAGTCTCCAGTCTTGTTCACTCGTTTCCTTCATGGGCCTGAGCTTCAGTTTCCCAATCTGTTAAATGGGAACATTAAGAATCCCGCTCTGCCAGCTCTCCGATGGAATGTGAGGACACGACGAAATCTTACAGACCCCAAAATACTTGAAAACGTGCAGAGCCCGGCAATGAAAGGAATTTCTTCCCCTCCTGCCTACCTTGAGGGGCTCAGAAATGTGAAACCAAAGCAAACAAACAAACAAACAAAAAATCTTACACCAGTTCAGAGAAAACAAAAGTTATGACAGAGCAAAGAACTACCTAGATCTCCACACGACGTGGATAAATTTTTTGAAACATAGCATTGAGCCGACGAAGCCAGGCAGAGGAGAGCACAGGATGTGTGATTCCATTTATACGGTGCTCAAAAGCAGACGATGGTAAACTACAGCTCTCAGAGGCTCACGCTCGGATGGTAAAGCTATAAAGAGAAGAGAACCTTCCAAGTCAAGACAATGGTTTCCTCCTGGGCCGGGGAAGAGGGATCCTGGGATTTGGATGAGTCACACAGGGGTTTCAGGGGGCTGGCAGTGTTCCGGTTCTTATCCATGGTGGCGATTTCACAGAGGTTCACTTTATAATAATGTATTATGATTTACATTTATGTCTTATGCCCTTTCCTCTCCGTGTTCTCTATTTCCCAACTTAAAATGTATCAGGGGGTGGGACACCTGGGAGCCTCAGTCGGTTAAGCGTGCGACTCTTGGTTTCAGCTCAGGTCTTGATCTCACGGTGCGTGAACTTGAGCCCCGCCTCTGGCTCCACACTGAGAGAGGAGCCTGCTTGCGATCCTCTCTCTCCCTCTTTCTCTGCCCCTCCACCTCCCACGTCTCTCTCTCCCTCAAAATATATTTTTTAAATGTATCAAAAGCCTTAAAAATAAATATACACTTTGACCAAGTGCTTCTCATTTGGGGAGTCTAAACTACGAAACAATCACACACACAGACAAATTTTGATGTGCAAGGATATCCCCTGCACTGATACTTAGCCCCATGATGGAAAGGACCAAAATTGTTCACTAGGGTCTTTGGTGTTTGCTTTATACCTACGTTTCCCAAATTTCCTACAGTAGATGTATATTACTTTTATTCTTTAATATGTTGTTTTCCAAACTCCCCCACCCACCGACCACTTCCTTTAATTTGGACCTCAGATGCACAAAATTAATCACTCTCCTCAGGCCAGGCACACCATCAGTGGCACACGAGTGTGGTCTCTACGTTGTTTTATTTCCCCTTATTTTTGCCTTCACCACCCATCTCCACTCCTCCTCTTTTCCTCTCCCCCACGGACACCCACTTGAGTGTATCTGAAGTATGTTCTTTCTACCCATCTGCTGTATGTGTGTTTGGATATATGTGTATCCAAATAGACACAGTGAAAAAGACATAAAGAGATCGAGATAAGGTGTCATTTTATGATTATTTTAAAATCGCTACATAAATGGTACTGGGCTATGCCTCTGATGCTACCTCACCTTTTTCACTCAACATCATGTGTTTGACATGGCTCCTGGTTGCGGTTTGTAAACGTAACTCACTACTTGCAACTTCGGCTTCGCATTGCACCGTGGACGCCACGTGTCACCGTGGTAGGCCACGTATCGGGATCGTCGCGGTAGAGACGCTTCGCTTCGCTGTTCCCCAATGCAGTTCCTCTTCCTCCAGGACACACTGAAGGACTACATTTCCCAATCCCCCTTGCGGGTGGGTGGAGCCACAGAGCTGAGTTTTAACCCATGGATGCCAGCAGATGAGTGTGCATTGCCTCCATCCTGGCCACTGAAGCTCTTCGCGTCCTCTCCTCCCTGCTTATTTCCCTTCTATGCTGATGACGACCCCCGAGTGACCTTGGAAGCCATGGGGAGACAGTGACAGAGCCACCCTCTGCCTGGATCTGAGTGCCTACGTGGAGGGGAGCCAGACCACGGACGAGTAGCATTCACTTTGGACTATTATATGAACAAAAAACAACACTTCTGAGTTTGGGACTGAGACTTTGCATACTTTAGGGTCTATTTATTATAACAGCTACCATTAGCCGTAACCAGGAAAACCATCGTCTACTTATCCATTTCCTTTTTTTATTTTTTATTTTTTATTTTTTAATTTTTTTTTTCAACGTTTTTTATTTATTTTTGGGACAGAGAGAGACAGAGCATGAACGGGGGAGGGGCAGAGAGAGAGGGAGACACAGAACCGGAAGCAGGCTCCAGGCTCCGAGCCATCAGCCCAGAGCCCGACGCGGGGCTCGAACTCACGGACCGCGAGATCGTGACCTGGCTGAAGTCGGACGCTTAACCGACTGCGCCACCCAGGCGCCCCTTTTTTTTTTTTTTTTTTTTTTTAAATTTTTTTTTTTTTTTTTTTTTACTTATCCATTTCCTAGTGCTAGACGCTGTTGCTGGAACCCCTTGAAGCAACGCCATGATAAACATCCTCATACATATTTCCATTTGCATCTGGAAGCAAATTTTTTTAGGTTGTCTACCAGAAATGGAATTGCTAGCCTATACGGTCTGTATGTATTTGGCTTACCTGAACAGAGCAGTGGCAGAGGCATCCAACTTCGGGGGACAGTGACAGCAAAAGTTTTGGTAATCAGTCACTCAGAGCTGGCATTGCCAGCTGGAGTACCTGTGCTCAGTTGGGGCCATCCCTGGAGCTATCCCACAGAATGGTTTGGGCCATTGTTCTTGGGGACACGACCTCTAGGACTGGCTTCCTGGGCACCCTTGAGATTCTGTGAGCCCCCCCCCCCATAGCCATTAATAAAATTGCTAATGTGGATTCTGTTGTTTACCACTGCAAATCCCTGATTTATGCTAGACCAGGGTTTGGCAAACCTATGTAAAGGGCCAGATGGTATATACTTTCGTCTTTATGGGTCATACAGTCCGTGTCACAACTCTTCAATTCTGCGCTCATAGCCCTGATGGCAGCAACCATGGATTATATGTAAATGAATAGGTGTCACTACATGCCAATAAAACTTTATTCGTAAAAACAATAGCCTGAGGGCCACAGTTTGCCAATTCCTGAGCTAGACAAAAAAAAAAAAAAGAGAGAGAGAGAGAGATCTCTCCTTAACCTAAATCTCTATGTAGACATTGTCATGTTTTCTGGTCTTAGCTCTTTGATAAGCCCCTTTCTCAGTCTATTTTGAGGTCCAACACAGAGCCTCACACATGACCTCACCTGCCGTAGACTGACTGAATGAGTAACTGAGTTGGTGAATGAATGAATGCATGGCTTTAATTTAGAGGCGGTCCCATTGAACAGCCCAGGCAAAGACCAATCGGGACAGGAGCCAGCTGCAGACAACCTGTGCAACTGAACCCTTGTACCAGTCCTGCATCATCGAGCCCATCCTCTGCCCACCAAGCCCCACACCCACCCATCCAGGCTTCATCCCACATACCTGGCGGGCATCAGTTTTGGGGTTTGGTTTCCAAACTTCAGAAAGTAATGAGGAACAAGGGCAACGGGGCCGAGGGGCGGGGGGGACTCCGTTCTCAAAAGCAAACCATGTTCCAGTGACTAATCCGTCTTTCACTCCTAGTATTTTTATTCTTCTAGCAGAGATGTGTGTGAGTCACAGCTCCTGTTGGAGTTTTTTGTTTTTTGGGTTTTTTTTTAGTGCATCATTGTGTGTATATCTCTGGCCTGCAGACCTGCAGGGTCTGGGCACTGTTGGCAGGGGGCTAATGATTTCAGCAGCAGCAACAAAAGCTGTCGTCACTAACCAGGACTCCTTTCCCCAGTCTCCTCGGCCTCTGACAAAAAAAAAAAAAAAAAGGGAAGAAAAAAATAATTGATTCAGCGTCTGATTGAGGATGTGGCACATGGCATGATTAGGCAACCACAGACTTACACATTCTCCTACCTTTCTCTTAAGACCTTGCCAAAAGCACCTTTCCTTGCAGAAAGCCAGCTTGATTAATCTGCTCTCAAAGACCTTCTTCTCTGAAACCACTATGATTTGCAAATCAAATTTCACCCCGTTCTGATCACATTCCTACCCTGCAGTGGATTCCTGCAGCCTCTGTGTAGAAAATTCCTATTCCACTTCCATCAACCAATTTGTGGCGTTCTTTCTGGAGCGTGAAGTCATTTCCACGTGGGTGTGTTCCCTCTCTCTCCTGCCCAGTGGGGTGGACAGAGCCCATTTGGAAATTATAAAGAGATGAAGTCAGATCCCCCCCCTCGGCCCCTCACTGCCTGCGTGACGTCACCTCTTGCGACCTCAGTTTCTGCATCTATAAATGGGGATGACGCCGATAATCATAATAACAGAATAAATGTAGCTAATGTTTCCCCAGCCGCTGCTTAGAGAGGTAGGGGCTCTTATCTACTTTGCCCACTGCTGATTCTCCACAGTCTAGTAAAGAGCCTGGCACCGTGCAAGGTACTCGACAAATGGGTAGAGAAAGTGAATGAATGGTTTCCCACACCTGTGCAATCTTCAGAAGCCCCACCATTCTCCAGAGTCAACCTTGACACTCCCTTTGTCCGCATCCAGAACTCTCGGCTCTCAAATCCCTTGGTTACTTTATTATTCAAGGAGTCTTAACATGCAAATGGCAAAAATCCAACTCAAACCAGTTCAAGGGGCTGTATTGACTTACGTAAGTAAAAAAGTCTACACTAGCTTGACTAGGCATAGCTGGATCCAGGTGCTCAAAAAGAGAGAGAGAGAGAGAGACTCCAGCCCCCCACCCCCCTACCCCCTAGGAAAAAAAAAAGCCTATCTTGCAGAGCTGTGTGATTGGCCAGAAATGGGTCATAGGTCCAATCACTGACTCTGACCAGTCAGGCCTGGCTCAGGTGTAAGTCATTCCTTTTCTCAAGTACCTCCCGGGGTCGGCTACTCGGCTGCTGCTCGCTGATGTCATTCTAATCTGCTCTGATTGGCATGGAAAGACCTCCGCAACAGGGGCCCGGGTCTTCCCCAGTCTGAGGGATCAGTGGGGAAGCTGTTGCGAAACATCCAGGAAAGCAAAGACAAAGCATGGAGTTGGGAAGCAAAAGTCAGGATGCAGCCATGGATTGCAGAGACATCCATCGAAACTGCTCTCGTCAAGGTCACCAATTTGGACCTCCAGTCCAAATCTAGCAGCCATTTCTTCATCCTTATGGTATTCAATTATTCAGTAGCACTCAGCACTGATTTCTCCCTCCTTTTTTTTTAATTTTTTTAATGTTTTATTTATTTTTGAGAGGGAGGGAGGGAGGGAGGGAGGGAGACACAGAATCCAAAGCAGGCTCCAGGCTCCGAGCTGTCAGCACAAAGCCCCACATGGGGCTCAAACTCACCAACTGTGAGATCACAACTTGAGCCAAAGTCAGATGTTTAACCAACGGAGCCACCCAGGCACCCCTCTCCCTCCTTCTTAAAATATCTGTTTTGCTGGTAAATGCTGGGGGTGCCCTGTGACTGCCCCTGCTCCCGGCCATTCCCTTCATTCTCTTGCATTGCCTCTTTCTGATGGCTTTCTCGGGCTTTTTCTTCTATACCCACTGAAGACACCATTGGTTGCAAACTCAACAACCATTCCCCCCTCTTTCTTTCAAAACTCCCATCTTTGGCTGCCATATGCTTCTGGGGAGAGTGAACCCCTTCTATCCCCAACGGGTAAATCTTTCCTGTTAATTTTATTTATTTTTTAATGTTTCTTTATTTTGAGAGAGCAAGTGTGTGTACGCCCACAAGAGCGGAGGGGCAGAGAGAGAGGGAGAGAGATTCTCAAGCAGACTTCATGCTGTCAGTGCAGAGCCCGACACAGGGTTCAATCCCACAAACTGTAAGATCATGACCTGAGCTGAAATCAGGAGTTGGACACTTAACTCACTGAGCCCCTAAAGGTTTTTATTGTTTTAAGTGATCTCTACACCCAATGTGGGGCTCAAACTCACAACCCCAAGATCAAGAGTTGCACACTCTACCAACTGAACCCACCAGGTGCTCCCTCCCCCCGCACCACAATGAGTAAATCTTAAAGAGTCATAGTCAGTCATGGGGAACAGGCATGTGACACATTTTTAGCCAATAAGACTTGATGGAAGTCCCCTGGGTGCTTCAAGTATTCATCCCTCTTAAAATAGGACACAAAAAAGAAAAGTGACCTCTTCTATTCTCTTCCCTGTGGATGTTGAAGACTCAATGTCTGGATCCATGGCAGCCATCTAGGAACCACAAGAAAAGACTGTGCCATCATGGCGGATGGAAAGATGGAAAGAATCTGGATCCCTGATGCTTCTAGTAAACAACTGAATTAACCAGTCCTGGACCACCGTTGTTTAAACCACATTGAGCTGGGTCTTGATTTACTTGTAGAAAAAATTATCCTGATGAATATACCCCATGAATGGTGAAACTTCAGAAACAGCTCTAGCCATGGCCTTCTTCCTCAGATGGCTCCAGACCCATGAAGGGTGCAGAGTGGACATCTTTCCAAGAAGTCCTACAGTCACCTCAAAAACATGCCCCAGGATCGGGGGATGGTTGAAATAAAGGGGATCGAGGGTACACTTATCTTGGTGGGCACTGAGAAATGTACAGAATGGTTGAATCATATTGTACACCTGAAACTAATATAATACTGTATGTTAATTAACGTTCAATTAAAAAGAAAAGAAAGGAAAAAAAAAAGTCCCAATTTGAACCAGTTATCTCCACATTCCCCAAAAGACCTTACTCACTGCTCCACTGGATGGGTGGCATTAGCATCTACAATCTCTTTCATGAGTTGTTTGTTTTTTTGTTTTTTTGTTTTTTTTTTTCAGAGAACATGAGCAGGGGGAAGGGGCAGTGGGAGAGAATCTTAAGAAGGCTCCACACTTAGAGCAGAGCCCAATGTGGGGATCGATCCAACGACCTGGGATCATGACCTGAGCCGAAACCCAGAGTCAAACACCCAACCAACTGAGCCACCCAGGCTCCCCTTTCACTCTAATTCTAGAGTGATTTTCTCATTCCTTCATTCTTTCTTTTAACCAACTCATATTTATTGAGCACCTAATATGTACTAGGCATTACACTAGATGTAGGAGAAAAAAACAGTGAATAAGACAAAGTTCAATCTTTGATGAAGCCTATATTCTATTTGGGGGTGAGCAATATTAAACAAACAAACGCATAACCAATGACAACTAAGGAATATACAAGGTGTTTTCACAGAGAAATACAGGAAGGCATACACCTGGATAGGGTGATCCAGGAAGGCTCCCCTACAAAGGGAATAAGTGAGCTGAGATCTCAGTGAGGGAGACAGAATCGGAAGCAGGCTCCAGGCTCTGAGCTGTCAGCACAGAGCCCGACGCGGGGCTCGAAGCCACGAACCGTGAGATCATGACCTGAGCCCGAGTAAGATGGGTAACCGACTGAGCCACTCAGGCACCCTGGGCCAGGCACTGTTCTAAAAACTTCCTGTATTTTCTGCGTGCCTGGGTGGCTCAGTTAACTGTCAGATGTTGGCTCAGGTCATGATCTGTCATTTGTGAGTTCCAGCCCTGCGTGGGGCTCTGTGCTGACAGCTCCGAGCCTGGAGCCTGCTTCAGATTCTGTGTCTCCCTCTCTGTCTGCCCCTCCCCCGCTCATGTTCTGTGTCTCTCTCAAAAATAAATAAACATTTAAAAAAAACAACAACTTTCTGTATTTTCAAGGTCACTTGGCTGGGTCAGTCATAGAGCATGTGACTATTGATCTCAGGGTAGTAAATTCAAACACCACATTGGGCTTAGAGCTTACTTTAAAAAATAAATAAAAACTTCCTGTATTTCCATCAGAAATACAAGGGTATATTTCTCATTAAATCCTGAATGGTGCCACTATAATCATGACCATTTTATAGATGAGGGAAACTGAGGCACAGAGAGGTGAAGTAACTTGCCCAGGGTCACACAGCGAGGAAATGAGAGCCAGAATTGTAGGAAACAGGGAGACTAGCTAGAGGCTATTGTATATGGTGCGGGGGGGGGGGGGGGGGGTGCTGAGGCCGACATAAGGGGGTTAGAAGAGTCCTGCAGATCGAGAAAGGCCTGAATCTGGGATACAACCTCAAGGCAGAGAGGAAAGACCTTGCTGGTGGTGTGAACAGTATCCCTTCTGTGCCTTCTGATTTTCCTTCTCCAGAAAGACTTTGGACGGGGCTCTGGCTGAAAGCTTCTGGCGGCCTCCCTGCTCACTTTATGAATGGAGGATCCCGCCCCGCCACCCCTTCATCCTGCAGCGTGGCATCTTGTTCATTTCACACGCCCACCATCCCCGGAGCAAAGCCCGATGGCTACAACCGTCTCCCACCCTGCTCTTGCCCTGCCCCTCCACACCTTCGCCTGGATCCAAAGATTAAAAAGCCGCCAAAACGCCGGGGCCCAGGGCCTCGCTCTCGGAGGAGGGCACTTTGTAGACGCTCCCTGAGCCTCCTTGAGCAAAAACTTCTATTGTGTTCGAGTGGCCCAGTTGCTCCCGGGCCAAACCTTGCGGGGGCAAACACACTCTCTCCCAGCCCCCAGGCCAGAGGGGCAGGAGGGGAGCCAGAAGTGCGCTGAACACTTCGGCCGGGTCGCAGCCCCCACCCATGCACACGTCTCCTTCTAGGCCAAGAAAACCAGGAAAGGGGAGAAGGCAGGCCAGAGATGGCCAGCCTGACCTTTCCAAGGGGAGGCAGGAGCTTCTAACAAAGCCTCTGGGACTCCCCGAAGTATCTGTTCCCACCCCCAAAGGCTGAGAGGTCGCCCTCTCGGTTCCTCATCGATCTGGGATGGGTTCAGTGTAGGGTGAAAGTGTGAAAAGCTAGGGACCTACCCACGCCCCAGGGCCTGCTTTGGGGCTTTCTAAAAAATTAAGAACCCCGAGCCTGGGCAGAGAACTCACCTCAAGCAAAGCACAGCGCCAGGCTCTGGGGGATTCAGAGAAAGGAAAGCACTGTGCCCTCAAAGGGCAAAGTGGGGGTAAGGTGAGTTCTGTGTGCAGAGGCAGAGGGTTGATGAAGAAATCAAGGAAGGCTTCATAAAGGAGGGGGCCTTTTTCAAGAACTCTGTAGAGACTAAGGATTCCTCACAAGCTCAGTACAATTGTAAGCTTCTTGAGTGCAGAATCTGTTGCCTGGAATTATTGTCATTTTCCATAGTACTCAGCACTATCACTGCTTCCCAGTGAATATTTGTTGAAAAGAAAAGAAAAAAGAAAAGAAAATGACGATTCCTTTTCTCGCCTTCTTCCCTCTTCCTTTCCTTCTTAAAAAAAAAAAAAAAAAAAAACCCTCAAAATGGCTAAACAAATAAAAGTTGCTCAACAGAGCCATATTTTCTTCTTCTTCTTTTTTTTTTATAAATACACAGGCCGTGTAAATTTTTTTAACTTTTCTTTTTCTGATCACTAAAGGAATATATGCGTCGCTGAAACCTTGGAAAAACCCAGATGAGCATATAGGAGAACATGAAAATCACCTATATTTCCTCCACCATTTAGAAATAAACACTCCTAACATGTCAGAATGTAGTCCTCTCCAAGCTCTGGTGGTTATTTTATTATTATTATTAAGGTAGAAATTACGGACAGTGAAATGCACAGATCTGAAGTATATGATTCAATGAATTTTGACAAATGCCTCCACCATGGGTATACCCCTCCAATCAAGATCTGGAACATTTCCATCCTCCCGGAAAAATTCCCTCAGGGTCCCTTCCAGTCAACCCACAACCCCCATCCGCAACAATCCTTCTGTTTCTATCAGCAGAGATTAATTTTGCCTGTCACGTAATTGGAATCAGATGGTATGTGATTTTTGTGACTGGCTTCTTCCACTCAGCAAATGGATGTGCCAGGACCTTGCTCCTTTTCATGGCTGAGTAGTGCTCTAGTGTGTGAAGATACAATGTGTTCTCCTAGTCGCCCTGTGGTGGTGTTTTAGGTTGTCTCCCTGGATAAAGCCACTGTAAACATCGGTGGACAGCTGTGCAGACGTAGGTGTTCGTTTTCCTCAAGCAAACCCCTTATAAGGGGATGGCTGAATCGCATGTTGTTATGAGAAATTGCCAACAGTTTCCAAAGTGGTTATGCCATTTTAGAATCCCACCAGCACTGTGTGAGGGTTCCAGCCGCTTCACTACTCTGAACTTGCCATTACACAGGTAATGCAGGGGTCTATACCGTCCGGCATCCACCATTCCCCTCCTCCGGAATAACACTGTCAGCAGTTTTGGGGTGCTTCCATGCAGACCTTTTCCCATGCTTTTATATACATAAATAAATACCCAGAGAAAACACATAGTATTGTTTTGTGGCAGTCCTTTTTTTAAAAATGCGAAAACATCTCCCATTATATATTTCTGTATTGTACTTAGCAACCCCGACATACCATTTATTCTCTGCCTTTACCCTTCTCCTAGGTAGGACAGTAGCTAGGGTAGGGAGTTTGTTTGTTCCCTGCTGGGTTCCCAGTGCCTAGAACAGTGTCAGGCATAGAGCGATGTGAAATGCAAATCTTTAATGCATAAATATCTGTGAACTGCAGAAATAATGCATGTATTGTCCTGCGAGTTGCTTCTCCCCCCTCCGTAATATGCCATAGATCTTTCCACGCCAATACTTATAGATCTGTAGGCTTCTGCAACCTGCTGCATAGTATTCTGTAATAGGAACACACAAAATTCCTTTCTCATTCCCCTATCGTTGGACAGTTAGGTTGTTTCCGATTTTTTTTTTTTTTATTATTATTATCAGAAGCACTGCTGTTGTGAACATCTGGGCTTGCCCCCCTTGAACACAATATTTCTTTACAAAAGGAGAAGGAAATGGCTGGAGCAGAGGGTCTGCACATTGTAAATTTTAACAAAATCAGCCAAAGTAGGGTTTCTGCTACCAGATACTTGCATGGAGATCAACACACGGTCCACTTGAGACACAGTGGAGGGGGGTGGGGGGAATCAATGGTAAACGGATAGAATTTGTATGATTTGGCAAAAGGAGGGTGGTGGGGAGGAGGTGTCATCAAAGTTGTAGTGGATTGTGATTACGTTTACGTTCAGATACCCTGGGGCCAGACCCCCTGGGTTCAAATTATGGCTCTGCCGCTGAAAAGTTGTATGACCGCAGGCTAGTTACCCAACCTCTCTGTGTCTCAGTTTCCCATCTGGAAAACGGGAACAATGACGGTAGCCACCTCGCACAGTTATTAGGAGAATTCACACATGGGCAAAGTGCTTAGAGCAAGAATGGACACTTGTTAAATATTCAGTGTCATCTACTGTTCTCATTTAACAAGCAAAGTGTGTTTGTGTCTCAAGAACACATTCAGATCACTTGGGTCACAGAGCCACAGACCTTGGCTCTTCCACCAGCTGACCTAGGACATTTATTTGGGAGAAAGGAGAGGTGGGGGAGGAGCGGGAGGTCTGAGGGGGAGGGGACCCAGAGAGAGCTGAGTTTCCAGAAGCAAGAGACTTTCGTTGAATAGGAACAAAAGCCCCAGACCTGAGCGCAGTGAAGAGCTAGGAAAGACATGCAGCCAGGGACCTTTGGGAGGGACACAGGGGCAGAAACAGCTGCAGAGGGACAGGGACAGAGCCCAAACCCCGGGGGCGGAGGAGTTGGTCAGGAGTTGGTCAGTGCTCTTCTGAGAAATCTGGCCAGACTGGACTGGACCTGAAAGGGGGGGGAAAACGTGGTTTGTTTGTTAACGATCACAGAGCCGAGCTCAGGTTGAGGGGGAAATGTTTTTCAAGAGCCACGACTACAGAGTCTGAAAGGGTGGGAGCCAGGACTGAGATATGCAGGGCCTGACTCTCTTAGGACATTCACGACACAGTTAGATGTTGCACAAATTACTATCGAACGGTTAACCATGGGAAGGGAAAAGCCCCGTCACCCGCCCACCCCACGCTCACTCATTTCACTGTGAGATACCAAGAAATAACAAGATCGGTCACCGCCCCTCATTCAGGGTGGATTCCAGCCTCGTTTGGAAAAAGGACAGAGGAACAAGAAAAAGGTAAAGTCATAATGAAAAAGCTAAAACACAGGAGACAGTCGTGGCTCGAAAGAGGCTGCAAACTGGCAGCCTACAGAAGGTTCTCATGGCCCACAGGCAGACGTTTTCAAATTCGACTTGGTTGCCACCAGCAGCAACTAGGAAATTTTCACAGTAAAATCTACATCTCTCACACCCCACAACCTACGTCAGCAAATCCTATGGCTCCACCTTCGAAAGGCAAGTATCCAAAGCCCCACGACTCCTTCCCACCTCCACTCTCACTTGCCTACTGTCCACTCTCCACATGCAGCCAGAGGGATATCATGAGGGCCTAAGTCAGGCCGTCTCCCTCCTCTGCTCAGAACCCTCCATAGCTCCCACCTACTCGGAGCAGAAGTCCTCACAATGGCCCACAAAGTCCCGTGTGGTCTGTTCACATTACCTCTCCGCCCTTAGTTCCTTCTGGTTTCCCCCTCGCACCCTCTGCTCCAGCCACACAGGCCCCTTGCTGTTTCTAGAACATTCCAGACAGTCTCCTCCCTTGGGACTTTGCATTTGTTTCCCCTTCTGCCTGGACTGCTCTTCTCCTGGGGAAAGGGTACCCCACAGCTCATTCTGTGAATCTTTCCAACCTTTACCCAAAGGCCCCACCTCACTGAGGTTTCCCCAGACCCTAATCTGAAAGTTCACACCGCATGCCGACTCGTCCACCCCCTGCCAGGACTTCTGTTTCTCCACAGCGCTTATCAAAGCCTCACATGCTACATAGTCTATCTGTTCTGTTCACATCTGTCCCACATCCGTTTGTAAGCAGTGTCTTTGGTCTGTTTCCACCACCACCCCACCACCCCGACCCCGGACTCTCCTGTGCCTGCAACAGTCCTGGCACATGGTAAGCACATTTGAGCAATGAGCACATGTCCACCTTCCCTTGGACCATCAGAAGAACTGGGCGACACTGGGCGGGAGCTAGAAAAGGAGGGGCCGCCCCCACTCCCGTTCACCGTAGTCCCCAACCTGGGCAGGTGACAGCATTGCCTTGGAAGCCCAAAGCCCAGCACTTCGACCCCAACTTGCCTGTGGAATCCTTTTCTCCCTGCCATCTCCCTGCCCCTGCACCTGCCACCCTCGGTGCCTGGAACACCCTTCTCCCATCTGCCTGGCAAACTCCTCCTCATCTTCTAAATCAGGGGTCGGCAAACTCCACCTGCCAGCCAGATCCAGCCCACCGCCTGTTTTCCTACAGCTTGTGAGCTAAGAATGGTTTTTACATTTTTAAGTGGCTGGAGGGAGAAAAGTCAAAAGGAGACGATTTCATGACACGTGAAACCTACGTAAAATTCAAATTCGAGTGTCCATATTTTATTGGCACATAGCCTCCCCTGTCCGCCCGCCTCCCATTTGTTTACCTGTTCCCTGTGGCAGCTTTCGCCGCTGGAACGGTCGCCATGTGGGGTTGCGACAGAGGCTGTGCGTCCTGCAAAGTCTAAAATATTTGCTATCTGGCCTTGACGGGAAACGTTTGAATCCCTCTTTGAGATGTACAAAAACCAAAAACCACCAACGTCCTTCTCAGCCTTAGCTCCTCTGTGAAACCCTCCCTGGTTCTGGAACCCACTTTGGAGCCAGGATCAACCCCTACTGCACACTGTACCCTCAGTGGCTGCTACTTGCCGACTATGTGTTTGTCCCCTCCCCCTCCACAAGGACCTGAATCTTATTGTGCAGGCTGAAATCCCCCAGCATGGAGCATAATATCTGAGCGTCCATAAATACTGAATAAACTTTTCTGCAGGGACCCGGCCCACCCCTTCTATGCCTGGGCCCGGTTTTCTCCTCTGTAAGGTGGGGGCCTCGATCCCTGAGATCCCCAACACTGCATGAAGGAAGGATACCTGAATCCTTGCGAGGCAATATGAGATTTGACCGAAACAGATTTTTGGTTTTTTAAAGGCATGATGCAGGGGGCACCCCGGTGGCTCAGTGGGTTAAGCCTCTGACATCAGCTCAGGTCATTATCTCACCTTTGGTGAGCTGGAGCCCCACGTCGGGCTCTCTGCTGTCAGTGTGGAGCCAGCTTCAGATCCTCTGTCTCCCTCTCTCTCTGCCCCTCCGCTGCTCTCTTTCTCTCTCAAGAATAAATAAACATTAAAAAAAAAAAAAAAAGGCATCACGAGGGCACCAAGAGTCACAAACTCAAGGATTGGGGACCAATTTCAACCCACATGTGTTTTGCTTGGTTTGCACCTTTTCTAACTTTCTTCTATTTTTCTTTTAAGTTTATTTATTTATTTGAGAGAGAGAGAGAGAGAGAAGAACCAGGGGCGGGGCAGAAAGAGAGAGAATTCCAAGCAAGAGAGAATTCCAAGGGTCTGTGCTGTCAGTGCAGAGCCCGTGGTAGGGCTCAACCCCACGAACCGTGAGATCATGCCCTAAACTGAAATCTAGAGTTGGATGCTTAACCGACTGAGCCATTCAGGCGCCCCTCTAATTTCCCTTTTTACTTTGATGTCCTAGAAATCTAACCTAGCCCACTCCAGTCACAAGTACTAACCCTGGATGGAGGCTTAAAGACCAGTATAGCCCTCCTGCCCAGGAGCCCTTTAAAGATGCCTGTGCAAAGAGTAGGGATGTATTTTTTTTTTAATTTTTTTTTTAACGTTCATTTATTTTTGAGACAGAGAGAGACAGAGCATGAACAGGGGTGGGGCAGAGAGAGAGGGAGACACAGAATCGGAAGCAGGCTCCAGGCTCTGAGCCGTCAGCCCAGAGCCCGACGCGGGGCTGGAACTCACGGACCGCGAGATCGTGACCTGAGCTGAAGTCGGCCGCTTAACCGACTGAGCCACCCAGGCGCCCCAGTAAGGATGTATTTAGACCAGTTCTCAAACCTAGTTGACCCAGAATTAAGCAGGGAGTGTAGGAAATACAGATTCCAGGCCCACCCTGGCCCCACTGAATCCTCCTCTCCATAGTCTGTGGCCCCGGATATGGATTCTTTTTCAAGATTCTATCCAAATGCGTACACGTCACAGGTGAGACTATGTATTGAATCAAGTTCCACAGATGTGAACTTAGCTTACTAATGCACCTCTCTCCTGACCCAGCATTCCACTCCTGGGAATCTGTCTTCCAGACCAGCGCTTCTGAAACTTTAATGTGCGTGATACAAACTGCCTAATACAAATGTTTTTAAAACACTGGTCCCAATCCGGCAGGTCTGAGTGGGGGGGATTACGTGATGCTACAGTTCTGATGAAGCTCCCACCTGATGCCCAGCTGCTAGTTTGGGGACATTTTGAGTAGCAAGGTGCTATATCCCGCCCACATACACATACCCAGTGATGCATATACAGAATGATCCTTTGTACCATAGTCTGTCATGACAAGTGGTGGAGATAACCTAAATGTCCGTCGACAGGGATGCAGTCCAATAAGTGCCTCCCTACCATGGAGCATGACACAGCCATGAAAAGTATCAAAGCTGCTCTTTATGTACTGCTATGGAATGATCTCTGGGACATACATATTAAACAAGAAAAGCAAGGAGCAAACAGCGAGTGGAGTGTATGGAGTGTCCGGGGAGGGGTGGGTATTTAAGTTCATATCGACCTGTAGACGCACAGGACAGCCTGGCAGGGGAAAGTGATAACCGAGTGCCTCTGGAGAGGGGAGCTGAGCGGATGCATCCGGGGGGGGGGAGGGGAACGCTCCACCGTACCGATGTGGATTTTGAACTCTGTGAATGTAATACCTGTCCAAAAAATAAGTTAAAAATTTAAATCATAAGGATACCTAAATAAAAGGACTCACCACGTACTTCGAACAGCTCACACATAAACTCGGACCGTCAGAAAGGCTGAACCGCCCGTTCCAGGGCCAGCCATCTCCTTTCTTGGCACACCCAATAATATTTGTGCACACACAACACACACACGCTTGCATACAGTCTGTGCAGCGTGGTGGCCAGCACCCTGGGCTTAAACTCTGTAAATTTCAGTTGGATCCCAGTTCCGTGGGCGCAGTGACACAGAGCAAGACATTCAGCGCCAACGAGCCCCATGCCATGGAGACGATCAAAATAATGCTGGCGCCCTGGGGACCTTCAGGGGTGGGAAGACACCTCCCAAACTGTCAAGGGCACACACGAGAAGACTGACTATAGTAAGAAGCCTGGGGGTGAGCAGGGCTGAGACGAACCCCAGCCTGGTCTCTGCGAGGTCTCGTGCCTGTGTCCCAGGGCCCCACGCGAGGTGGAAACCCAACACCCTGACCTTTGCAGTTGGGCAGGTGCTCTGAACAACCCCTGCCAGAACCCCTCTCCGACTGTCCCACCATCTGGTCCAGCTACCAGGCTGAGGCACACACAGGCAGGAGGGACTGGCACATGCCCTGTGTGTGGGGCTGGCCTGAGTGCAGGGGTGGGGGAGGGTGGGAAAGGCTGCAGGGGGCTGGCACTCCCCTCTCAGTGGGAGATTTCCTGCCAGAGGAGGAGATCCAAGCCTGGCTCTGGCTCCGGAACTCAGCTGGCTGCCGGGCTGACTGGCAGAACTTCTCCTCCAGGAAGCCCACCAGGTATTTGTGTGTGTGTGCGTGCCTGTGTGTACACTGTGACAGAGAGAGAAGACAAGTGCACAAGGAAATGATAACACAAATAACTAACAACTACTGAGGACATACTTTGCATGGTCTCTAGTCACGTCACAGTGAATTTTCATTGACATGGGCAGCAGCAGCAGAGTCCCATCTTCCAGATGGGGAGACTGAGGTACAGGGCAGCTAATTAAATCGCCCAAGGTCAGACATCCCACGGCGGGGAGAGGCAGTCTGATTCCAGATCCCCAGCCCCGAACGTTTCATCTCTTGAGGGGGTTTTTCAGATGTCACTGACATCGGCGTGTGGCCGAGCCCCGGTTTCCTCACCGGTGACAGGAGGATCATCACAGCATTACTCACCTCTCAGGGCTGTTCTGGGGCTTAGTAATGAAGCACTGAAAGTCCGGCACATGGGGCCTTGCACATAACATTAGCCTTCGCGAGGATCATCGTGTTAATAAGATGATCACGTTCACCCTCATCCAGTGGGTGTACTATCGAATGGAGCACAGAAACCCTCAGTCCCGTGAGAGAAAGAATCAAGTCTCTCTTTTTTTTTTTTTTAAATTTTTTTTAACGTTTATTTATTTTTGAGACAGAGAGAGACAGAGCATGAACGGGGAAGGGTCAGAGAGAGAGGAAGACACAGAATCTGAAACAGGCTCCAGGCTCTGAGAGGTCAGCACAGAGCCCAACATGGGGCTCGAACCCATGGACCACGAGATCATGACCTGAGCCGAAGTCGGCCGCTTAACCGACTGAGCCACCCAGGCGCCCCTCAAATCTCTCTTTTTAGCAGTTTGCCCGTATCATTCATCTGTAAATATCTTGCCTTTTTTCCTGTTTCTGTCAACCTCGGTGAGAAAGCAAAGAAAGTGTGCAGATCTTGGTCGTGATCAAAACCACTGTATTTTTTAAAGATGTCAAGAATCTTGATTGCTGCTGAGAGATTCTCACGGAATAGACACACCCACGCAGGCCCCTGAGTCCAGCTTGGTGGCAGGGGGACAGATGAAATTTATCTTCCAAGGTCACTTCCACCTCTGCATCCCCAGGAGGTTAATTCAATTCAACAGTTATTTAGTAAACGTTCACACAGTTCCAGGCCTCTGCTGGGGATTGGGAAGACGGCACACTGAACAAGACAGATAGAAATCTCCATCTCACGCAGCTAACATTCTAGGGGAGGAGACAGACAGTTAAAAAATAGAGACATCATTCTAATGTCAAGTGTTGAGAAATTACCTGAAGAAAAATAAAACAGAGAGTAATAGGTGTGGGAGGGCTGTTAATTTAAAAAAATTTTTTTTAACTTTTTTTAATGTTTATTTATTATTGGGAGACAGAGAGAGGCAGAGCGTGAGCAGGGGAGGGGCAGAGAGAGAGGGAGACACAGAATCTGAAGCAGGTTCCAGGCTCTGAGCTGTCAGCACAGAGACCGACGCGGGGCTCGAACTCACAAACCATGAGATCATGAGCTGAGTCAGACACTTAACTGACTGAGCCACCCAGGTGCTCCAGGAGGGCTGTTATTTTAAACAAGGTGATCAGGGAAGGCCTCCTGCAGACATTTAAGTTCAGAGCTAGTGAAGTGAGGGTAGCTGGGGAAAAAATATTCCAGAATGAAGAATGAGTGGCATGCACAAAGGCCCTGAGGCACAACCAGGGTGGAGAATGGTAGGAATTGAGTTTGGAGAGGCAGGTAAGGCCTTGCTTCTCTCCTTTTTTCTCTACCAAAGTGGAATAAAGACAACAGCCTGATGCCCCACCTCCATCCCAGCTAATGGATGGCAAAGTGCTTTGAGAGGGAGACCAGCGATGATCAGTGTTACTAATGGACATGTTGGACAAGACCCATCCCAGGGGCATTTGGGGTCAGCGTGGTTTCTGCTCCCTCCTGGCGAGTCTGTGATACCCTAAATACTAGTGCTGGGAAAGCCCAAGTTTCAAACATTTCCATTCTCTCATTCGAGGGATGGAAAAGGTAGGGCCCAGAGAGGGGAGGAGGCCTGCCCAAGGTCACACAGCAAGCTCCTGCTAGAGGCCTAGTTTTCAAGATTTGGCAAGAGTGCAACAAGCAGTGAACCATCCCACCCACAGGTGCAGATGAGAGTAAATAAAATCAATATTCTTATCTCCTTAAGAAGTTGTTACTTCCCCAAGGGTAAGAAGAAGGTGAGACTGTTTGCTTGGGGGTTGGCTGTGACGAGTAACACTTTGCAAAGCAAATTCAATGTGTTAAATGAGCAATTTCTCCCCTAGACCATTCTCTCTCTGCTCTCAGCAAGTGACTTCTCATTTGTGCTTTTCAAAACATTCCCCTAATTTTCTTAGGTTTTCACAACCAGCGCTGACAAAGGGTTAGAGAAGACTGGGCTTTTTGTCACTTTTCCACAAAACCAAGGCCCAGAGTAGTGAAATAGCTCATCGGAGGCCGAACAGCAGGTTTATCTGTTCAGTCAGCAGATACGCATGATGGTGGACCTGGGAAACGGCCGGGAACAGGCCATGTAGAAAATAATGTAACATACAAGATAATTTCAGAGAATACCAAAAGAATACCAAAAGCAATAAACAAAGGAACTGGCAGAACTAATCTCGGGTGATCAGAGAAGGGCCCCAGGGGAGGTGACAGATGAGCAGGACCGGTAGCTGAGATGCAACCAGCCAAGTCCGGAGCCAGGCAAAAGAGGGTTCCTGACCAAAGGACGGCGAATGCAAAGGCCCTGTGGTAGGAACAAGTTTGGTGCTGGCAGAACAGAAAGGAGAGGCCACTATGGAGGGAGCAAAGCAGACCAGGGGGAGGGGAGGGAGAGATGAGATCAGAGGGGTGGGAGAGAGCCCTGCAGGCCACTGCAAGGAACGCCAATTCAGTCCCAAATCCAGGGCTCTATGGTTCGCAGCAGAGCTGGGCATTAAGACTCAGGCCTCCTTTGGGGCGCCCGGGTGGCTCAGTCGGTTAAGCGTCTGGCTTCGGCTCAGGTCATGATTTCGGGGTTGGTGGGTTCAAGCCCCATGTCGGGCTGTGCTGACAGTGCAGAGCCTGGAGCCTGCTTCGGATTTGGTGTCTCCCTTTCTCTCTGCTTCTCTCTCTCTCAAAAATAAATAAACATTAAAAAAAAAAAAAAAAAAAGACTCAGGTCTCCTTCTTCAGACCCAAGACTCCCTCTTCTATGACTCCCTTTGGCCTTGTTCACATCCCAGTTCCTCTTCAGCCTGACTCTGAAAGCTTCTGGTTGTCCTCCCAGAGCGTGTCTCTTTCTTGCCCTCCTCAGCCCTGATTTTCCACAAACTCACTCAGCACCCACCGCCTTTCTGTCTCTGTCTGTGTCTGTCTCTCTGTCTCTCTCTATCTCACACACACACACACACACACACACACACACACACACACACGTGGCAGACCTTGACCTTGGTTTCTCAAGTTCACACTCTCTGGGAGCCTCTCAGCAGCAGACAAATTTGCATCTCCCCTGCCCCCAAGGCAACAGGAATTGGGGATGGGGCAGGGGGTGGGGGGGGGGGGGAGAAAACAGCAGAGAAGGCCTCCAGGAGAGAATCTGCCTGCAGACTAGATGGGACACAGGCCAGGTCTGGCGGAGGGTTAATCAGCCCTGTCCTGGGTGACAGGCTCCCAGGGGCAAGGGCTGCCTCTCTTCCTTACTCCCGGTGCTAGGAGGTGCCAGACAGGATCCCAGAATGAGGCTGGCCTAAAACTAGCCAAGCAGCAGGGACAGCCTCCAGGGAACCCTGGGGGTGGGGGTGGGGGTGGGGAAGGGGTCGTAGCGCCCCCCCCCCCCCCCCAGCAAATCACCATCAAACCTCCAAAGCCCCTCCTTGGGGTTATCTTTCTTGATGTAGGCAGCTGAAGTCTTTTTTTTTTCTTTGTAACTGAGATATACCTAACATATAACATTATATTGGTTTCCAGCGTGCAATATGATTTGACATCTGTAAATGTTACAGAATAACCACCACCGTAAGTTAATATCCATCACCACACGTAGTTACACGTTTTTTCCTCCTGCTCAGAACTTCTAAGATCTATCCTCTTAGCAACTTTCAAATATGTAACATAGCATTATCAACTATAGCGACTATGCTGTGTGTCACATCCTCGTGACTTTTTTTATTTTCTATCCGGAAGTATATACCTTTGGACCCCCTTCAACTATTTCAACGTTTTTTTTTTTTTTTTTTTTTTTTTTTTTTGGGACAGAGAGAGACAGAGCATGAACGGGGGAGGGGCAGAGAGAGAGGGAGACACAGAATCGGAAACAGGCTCCAGGCTCCGAGCCATCAGCCCAGAGCCTGACGCGGGGCTCGAACTCATGGACGGTGAGATCGTGACCTGGCTGAAGTCGGACGCTTAACCGACTGCGCCACCCAGGCGCCCCCCCCTTCAACTATTTCATCCACTTTCCCTACCTTCTGCCTCTAGGTCACATTTATTGAGCACTTACTGTCTGCTAGGCACTGTACTATCTACTTTACAGTTTTAACTCACAAAAACACTTATGTTTTATGGAAATAAAAAGATTCTTAGAAAGCCTAGTGATCGTTAATAAGTTTTAACAGGCCCACTAAATCAAAACAGCTGCAACAACAAAACCAAGGTATTCTGCTGACACTGAGCACGAATCTGGTCATCTAACCACCCTTCCAGACACAAACCAAGGTGTCCTGCCTCACCAAACACCCATTAGGTTTGGCTGCCATCAGAATAACAGAAAATAACAAGTGTCGGGGAGAACGTGGAGAAATGGGAACCCTTCGGGGTTTTGTGGGTGGGGGTGTAAAATGATGCAGCCACTGGAAAACAGTATGGTGGTTCCTCAAAAAATTAAAAATAGAATTAGCATGTGACCCAGAAATTCCTCTTCTGGGTATGTACCCAAAAGAATTAAAGGCGGGGACTTAAAACCGATGTTTATACACCCACGTTCATGGCATTATTCACAGTAGCCGAAAGGCCGAAGTGACCCAAGGGTCCATCAGTGCATGAATCGATAAGCAAATTGTGGTCTATTCATACAACAGAATATCATCCTGCCTTTAAAAGGGAGGGAATTCTGACACAGGTTACAACACGGATGAATCTTGAGGATCTTATGTCGAGTGGAGCAAGGCCGTCACAAAAGGACAAACACTGACTCCACTTCTGTGAGGTCCTTAGGAGAGCCAAGTTCATGGAGACAGAAAGTGGAATGGAGGGCACCAGGGGCCAGGCAGAGGGGGGCCTGGGGAGTCATGGCTTCATGGAGACAGAGTTCCAGCTCTGCCGGATGAAAAGAGTTCTGGAGATGGGTGGTGGGGATGTTTGCCCAACAACGTGTGCCCTTAATACCCCTAAACCAAATGCTTAAATAGAGTTACGATGGGGGCACCTGGGTGGCTCAGTCGGTTCAGTGCTTGACTCTTGATTTCAGCTCAGGTCATGATCTCATGGTTCATGGGTTGGAGCCCCGCGTTGGGCTCTGTGCTAACAGCACAGAGCCTGCTTGGGATTCTCTCTCTCCCTTTCTCTCTGCCCCTCCCCTGCTCAGGCAGTTGCACGTGAATGCTCTCTCTCTCTCTCTCTCTCTCTCAAAATAAATAAACATTAAAAATTAATCAATTAATTAATTAATTAATGCTTCAAAAAATGGTTACTGTGGGGCGCCTGGGTGGCTCAGTCGGTTAAGCGTCCGACTTCGGCTCAGGTCATGATCTCACGGTCCGTGGGTTCGAGCCCCGCGTTGGGCTCTGTGCTGACATCTCAGAGCCTGGAGCCTGTTTCAGATTCTGTGTCTCCCTCTCTCTCTGACCCTCCCCCGTTCATGCTCTGTCTCTCTCTGTCTCAAAAACAAATAAATGTTAAAAAAAAAAATTTTTTTTAATGGTTACTGTGGTAAACTTTATATTAGGTGTATTTTGCCACAATTAAAACAAATTTTTTTAAAGAAAAAGATGTCTCTGCCTCTTCACTGAGGCCCAGAGAGGAGGTCTCATTTTCCGACAGGAAGGGTGGGGTTTGACTTATACCTCCAGCAGCCCTGTGGCCCCATCTAGCTTAGTCTGTACATTCAGAGGCTGGGACACGCCTCTGTGACCCTAAGAGAAACCATCACAGACTTTAGGTAACACCCTTTGGCCCAGAACAGCACAGCAGTGAAAGCAGGCTGAAAAGAATGGGGTTTTCATATTAGCTTTGGGGGACCTTAAGCAAGTTGTTCTACCTCCTTGGGCCTCAGTTTCCCCATCTTTCCCAGTGAGAGGTTGGACTTCAGAAGTTGCCCAGGAACCATACCTGGGCCCCAGACATTTCTTATTTGTCTCACGCAAGCTTTAAAGTTGAGTGGTCACCACCATCTAGAGGTGGCACCCTTGGATGGAGCCAGTGTGCCCCAGTTCACTGCAGGTCCCCCTGGGCCTGAACTTTCCCTGCCAGGGCCCTGTAGGTGGTTGAGTTTGCAAAGCCTGGACAAGATGACACCCCAGAGGCCTCTGACTTCAATAACAGTTTGATTAGAGTTTCTTGGGTGAAGGTCAGTCACAGCCCTGGGGTTTCTGATCAGGGGACACACTGTCTCCACCTGACAGTGTTTCACAGAGACATGCCGTGTACGAAGAAATCCTACAGTGGGCTGTGGGCTTTGCTCAAGGGCCTTTCAGACAATAACCTCCTTCCCACCCTCCATCGCAAAGTTATAGAAAGTAAAAAAAAAACAAAAAAACTAAAAACAAAATATACCCTTATACCTTAAGGTGGGGATGTAAACTGATGCAGGCATTCTACCCTGACAGTTCAAACAGGAAGAATAGGAACTAACATCCTCCCCTTCCTCCTTACCATAAATGAACACTAATAATAATGATGCCTGACTTTAACTGAGCATGTGCTATGTACCTTGCATATAGTTTCATTTATACCCGACAACAATCAGGGGAGGTGGATGCTCTTATAACCCATATTACAGAGGACGTACCTGAGACAGAGCCCACACAGTGGTGGTGAGCGGACCTGGGAAAGATTTCACCTCTCTCTCCTCTCATGACAAGTCACTTCCTCTCTCCAGGCCTCACTTTTCTCATCTGTGAAATCTCCAAGTTGTACGATGTCATCATTACGGTCTAAACGTTTTGTTAGGTCTTGAACACATTTCCTAAAACTCGAAGCACATCCAGAAAGAATGAATTGGAAACTATCCCTGCCTGTGTAAGGCGTGTGTGTGCATACGTGTGTGTGTGTGTGTGTGTGTGTGTGCATGCACATGCATGCATGTGTGTGATTGCCAAGCCAGTGAATCAACATTCCACTCTGTTCTTCCTTTCCAACCTGGGCCAGGCAGAATGGCTCCCGCAAAAAAGGATGGTTACAAGAAGGCCATCCTGCCATCAAGGAGGTGGTGACCAGAGAACATATCATCAGCGTTCCCAAGCACATCCAAGGAACAGGCTTCAAAAAGTGCACTCTTGGGAACCTCAAAGAGATCCAGAAATTTGCCTTGAAAGAGATGGGCACTCCAGATGTGCGCATTGACCCAGGCCAGAGGAATAAGGAATGCCCCCTACTGTGTCCGTAGGCAGTTGTCCAGAAAATGTAATGACAGGAGGAAGGTTCATCGAACAAGCTCTGTACTTGGGTCACCTGCATCCCTGTTCCCACTTCCAAAAATCTTCAGTCAATGTGGATGAGAACCACTGATGGCCAAATAGTTATAAATCCAAGCAAACAAAAAAAGTGAATTAAAGTTTTAAAACTGAACCTATACTTTTTTAAAAATTAATAGCCGTTTAAATTTTTTTTATCTTTTTTTGAAGTTTTTTAATTTATATTTTGAGAGTGGGTCGGGGGAGCAGAGAGAGAGGGAGAATCCCAAGCAGGTTCTGCACTGTCAGCACGGAACCCCATGTGGGGTTCGAACTCACGAACCATGAGATCATGACCCAAGCTGAAATCAAGAGTCAGACCTCAGGGGCACCGGGGTGGCTCAGGTTAAGCGTCCGACTTCAGCTCAGGTCAGGATCTCACCGTTCGTGGGTTCGAGCCCTGCGTCAGGCTCTGGGCTGACAGCTCAGAGCCTGGAGCCTGCTTCTGATCCTGTGTCTCCCTCTCTCTCTGCCCCTCCCCGACTCATGCTTGCTCTCTCTCTCTCAAATAAATAAACATTAAAAAAAATTCTTAAAAAAAAAGTTGGACATTCAACCAACCGAGCCACCCAGGTGCCCCTAATTAATAGACTTTTTTTTTAGAGGAATTTTAGGTTTACAGAAAAATTGAGGGGAAAGTACAGAGAGTTCCCCTATAACCCTCTCACCCCCCGCTAAGTTCCCCCTATTACTAACATCTTGCATTAGCGTGGCACATTAGTTAATGCCAACAGCCAACATTAGAGCCATATTGGTACATCGTTATTAACTAAGCCCATGGTTTACAGTAGGGTTCATTCTGTGTTGCATACTCTACGGGTTTGGACAAATGTATAATAACACATAATTTCCCATTTCAGTATCATACAGAATGGTTTCACTGCCCCCAAAATCCTGTGCTTTGCCTAGTGATCCCTTCCTTCCCTCCCCACAAACCCTTGGCAACCACTGCTCTTCTCATGGCCACCATAATTCTGCCTTTTCCAGGACGTCACACACTTGGAATCATACCATATGTAGACTTTTCAGACTGGCTTGTTTCACTTAGTTATATGCTTTTAAGATTCCACCATGTCTTTTCCGGCTTAATAGCTTATATACTAGTGCTGAATAATATTCCATTGTCTGGATGGACCACAATTTGTCTATCCACTCACCGATCAAAGGTTTCCTTCAAGTTTCAGCTATTTATGGGTAAGGGTTTATCCATTTTTTACTAATTTTTTCTTACGGGGGCACCTGGGTGGCTCAATCAATTGAGCGTCCCACTTCAGCTCAGGTCATGATCTCATGGTTCGTGGGTTTGAGCCCCACATTGGGTTCTACACTGACAGCTCAGAGCCTCCCTGAGGATTCTGTGCCTCCCTCTCTCTCTCTGCCCCTCCCCCACGTGCCTTCTGTCTCTGCCTCTCAAAAACAAATAAACATTAAAAAAAGTTTTTTAATAATAATTTTTTCTTCCAATTGCAAAAAGAAACGATACACGATCACCACAGATTTGGAAAACATAGATGAGCACAGAGAACAGAGTAAAAGTCTCGCATTTACAAATAAGAAAACCGAAGGTCAAGGAGAGGAAGAAAAGTGTCCATTCATTCATTTCTCCAGTGACTGTTTGCAGAGGACCTACTACGTGCAGGCACTGTGCTGGGGCAGGGGACACCTCTGGGAATAAGGAGTTGAGGTCTCTGCCCTCCTGCAGTTGACATTCTAGACAAATAATCAAGTAAGGAAGTAAATCCGAACGAAAGAATGGCTAATATTTATCACGTACTTTCTTTGTGCCAGATGTTGTTCCAGAATCTTTGTGTACATCAAGGCAAGTAGTTCTCACGACCACTCTGTCTGTCATTATCCCGATTTTGCAGATGGGAAAATGGGTACAGAGTTTAAATCACTAACGTAAGATTTGGAATGATGGCGTAGCTCAAACATGGAGGAGGCTGGATGCGGACCCAGGTCTTGGGGCTCCTGAGTCTGTGGGCTCACCACCACTCTGCCGTAAGGGGAGGTCATTTAGAGGGAGGGGTGGTGGCAGAGCCCAGGCTGAACCCTGATCTTCAGCTTCCAGACGCCTTTGTGCCAGGGGCCCCTCTGCCGTTCGGGGTCCTGAGAAGCCAAACTTCATTATTCTTTTGTGACTTCTTCCAGTTTCTTAGCTGTGGTCCCTGGGGGTGAGGGGAAAGGGCTCGGAGCTACTGCCAGGGCTCCTGAGTGCAATCCAATCCCCTTTATTTTTAAGCCATTAAATCCCCGATGACAAATGCCGCTCTACGGACAAGCAGGCTGACCTGACCGCTAGAACAGAGTCACTGGATACGGAAAATGATCTCAAAGCCACACACCTCAGCTGTGTTTCTGACCATCAGACGGAGAAGGCTGGCCTCTCTGCTCAAACTCAGCAGCAGAAAAGCCAAAAGTTTATAAAACGATGTAGGTGAGACTCTGGGGTGAGAGCCACTTGCTGTAGGTACCCAAACTTAAAGGAACGCAGCCTTTGACACACCCATTCCAGGCCCAAGAGTTTATCCTACAAATACCCTCACACTTGTGTGAAACCATGTATCTGCAGACCTGTGGTTCCTTACAGGGGTTAGTAGTGAAAGAACCGAAATGACGCACCCTTCGCCCATCCCCCAGAGAGGTCCCTGGTGAAACCAGTAAGGTCCGTACTTGCACAGAAATTCTATGCTGTTGGTCGAAAGAAAAGGGCAGCTCTCCGCGTACTGTGGTTGAGCTGTCTCCAAGATAAATTGGAAAGGGGGGAAAGCAAGGTTCAGAACATTATATGCTGTCTTAGCTATAACAAAAGTGGGGCGGGGGGGCAAGTCTACAGAGGCGTTGAATCCTGAGAAAGGGCCAGGACCTGGGGCCGAGGCAAACCAATTCTGGCCCTCCTTTGCTGTGTAATGAGGAGCAAAATGCTCAACCTCTCTGTGCTTCAGTTTCCTCACCTGTAAAATTGTGTCCTCCTTGCTGGGCTTGTTGGAGAGATTAAATTAAGTAATCTACCTAAAGAGCTCCGCTCAGTGCCAAGGACACAGGAACCGGTCAATAAAGAACAGCTATGCTGGGGCGCCTAGGTGGCTGATTTGGTTAAGTGTCCTACTCTTGATTCTGGCTCGCGTCCTGATCTCGCGGTTTGTGGGTTCGAGCCTCCCATCGGGCTCCACAATGACGGCATAGAGCCTGCTCAGGATTCTCTCTCTCCCTCTCTCTGTCCCTCCCCTGCTCATGCTCTCTCTCTCTCAAAATAAATAAATATTTAAAAAGACGATGGGGGGGGGGGGCAAGGCAAATTCAAAATGAGAAGGAGCAGGTGAGTGATTTTCGGGTGACTTTCCAGCTGGATTTTCTGAGCTAACAGCCTCTTGGGCACGGCCCTTCAAGACATCACGGGGGGATATTGGTAGAACAGCCACCCTCGGCCCCGCCCCAGACCTGCTGAGCCAGAATCTGCAACTTAATAAGGGCTCCTGGAACCACACAAGTTTGAGTGTGCAAGTTTGAGGGGGTACTGAATTTCAGACTGCGGCCCTAGCGGCTGCCAGAGGCCAGAAGACAAGTGGTTCTCAGTTTTGTGACTCAGCAGAGCAGAGGATGAATGGAATGGGTTGCCCCTCCCTCGGGATGGGGGAGGGGGTAGAGAACAGTAAGAACTAGAATTCTGCTCACTCTGTGCCCAGAAGACGTTGTAGCACATGAGATCTGAGGCATGTGGCGTTTAGCAGCTCCCCACTTAGGTTTAAAATAACTTTCTGGCTACAAAGAAAAAGAAAGAAAGAAAAGGGAGCCTCCCACTGCAGCCCACACATCCCCAACACAAAAGGAAAGCCTCTGCTCCCTGCTTCCCCACCACAGCCCGTTTGATCCTTCTGTGGCGACGGTGACGGAAGGATTGCGCAAGGACAAACCAAGTCAGAGATTCTAAGGGCTGAAGAGCCTCTGAGAGGACCCACTTCAAGAGGCCCCGAGAGGGAAGTGATTTGTCCACGGTCACACAGCAAGTTGGGGACAGAAGCGTTTTAGGAATCCTAGAGGCAGGAGAGAACTGGAAACCACTCTTTTCAGAGTGGCACACTCGAGGGGGCCACACAGGCAGTGTCTGTAAGAGAAGTAGGTTGGCTTTTCCATCCCACAGGCCACAGAGCTGGCACAGGGGCCAAGCTGGGCTCATGATAATTGGTTCTGGAACTTTCCTTGGTACTGAGAACCATCTATGCCTTGACATGCAGGTATAGAACCTGCCACATTTTCTTTTTAAACAGTGGTAAAATACACGCAACATGAAATTTACCATCTGAACCACATTTTTTAAAGTTTACTTATTTTAAGGAGCACCTGGGTGGCTCAGTGGGTAAAGCATGTGACTTCAGCTCAGGTCATGATCTTGCAGTCTGTGAGTTCGAGCCCCGTGTGGGGCTCTGTGCTGACAGCTCAGAGCCTGGAGCCTGCTTTGGATTCTGTGTCTCCCTCTCTCTGTGCCCCTCCCAGCTCGCTCTCTCTCTCTCTCTCTCAAAAATAAGTAAACATTTATTAAATTTTATTTATTTTTGAGAGAGAGAGAGAGAGAGGGAGCCAGGGAGGGGCAGAGAGAGAGGGAGAGAGAGAATTCCAAGCAGGCTCCACACTGTCATCATGGAGCCTGATGGGGGGCTCGAATTCACGAACTGTGAGATCATGACCTGAGCATAAATCAGGAGTCAGACGCTTAACTGACTGAGCCACCCAGGTGCCCCCGTCTTAACCATTTTTGAGTGTCAATGTAGTGTAGTGATTTAGTATATTCACATTGTTGTGCAAAAGCCTGCCGCCTTTGATAAAGGCCTGGGTGTAAGAAGTGCTTGGCTTTTCTCTCAGTTCTCTAAGAAAATGAGAGGAAAATGATAGACGGCAACAGACCGCAGGTCTCGGGGTCAGGGAGACAACAGGGAGTGGTGGGGAGTATGGCAAATTGGAGAGCACACAGCCCATCTAGGAGGTAGACTTACCACCCAGCTCTGCGCTGACCCTTTACCTGCAGGGCGGGTAGGTCCTGTAGATAGGAAAACATCGATGTTTTAAACTCTTTTTTTTTTCCCCAAAATTCAAAACATTTTGAAAAGGTAAACAAAAAAGTCTCCCTCCCACTCCAGTCTCCTACTCCCAAAGGTAACAGTTACTGACTTTTCTTGAATATTTAAGATTTCTTTAGAATTATGCAAGCAAATAGTAACATAGGCATACACATTTTTTTTTTTCCTTCAGACAAAAGAAAGCATAATGAGCACTTTGTTTGACACCTGGCTTTTTTACTTAACAGTATATCCTAGAGAACTTTCCTTATCAGTACCTAAGAAGCGCCCTTGGCCTTTTTTCTAGCCACATAGTATTTCAATGTGTGGATGATCCATATTGGATCTAAACCATCTCCTCTGGGTAGGCACTGGGCTATTTTTCAGAACTGTTGACATTACAAACGATGCTGCCTGCTTGACCTCCAATGTATAGCATTCTTCACATGTGCAAGTGTATTTGTGGACGACGTTCCAAAAAGCAGAACCTCTCTGTGTGCGTTTGTTTAAAGTAGGCTTCATGCCCAGCGCAGAGCCCAACGTGGGGGTTGAACTCCCCATGCTGAGATCAAGACCTGAGCTGAGATCAAGAGTCGGATGCATAACTGAGCCACCCAGGCGCCCCCGTGGGTGCATTTTTAACACGTAATCAAGTGGCCAAATTGTTCCTTTCCAGTGGTTGTACCAAGATCCACTCCCGCCAATTATGTATCAGTGACTACTTCCTCACAAATACCTTATTGTTTTAATGTTGTCAAATAAACTGAAATGAATCAAAACAAAACCATGTGCCATCCACATAAACATGCCTGTGGGCCATGCAGGCCCCAGCGTCACCAGCTCCAACCCTTCAAGGCCCAGAAACGTTGATTGACTTTCCTCAAATTGCACAGCAAGTGAACTGCAAAGTCATCATTTGAATCTCAACTGCCTGATGCCTATGCCTGTCCTGGACCCACTTCCTGGCTGACAATCAGCTTGGGGGAGCACTCAGCTTCGGTGGTAAGAGACTGGGGCTTCTGCAGAGTTACCCGGAGCCTCTGTCAGCTCGGTGCGTGGAAGAAGTCCTATTTCCGTGCAGGTGGTAAATGTGCATGGAGCTGTCCTCAGACCCAGCAGGTGCCCACCTCTCCGATGTATTGGCCGGCTCCTGATGTGTAACAAATAACCTCACTTATCTGTTCATCTAACCTAAAGCCCTTCACTAAGTGCTTGTGGAGGTCTCTTACTGCAGAAGGGCGTCTACAGCTAGAACCCAGGATGCAGCTTTGGATCCAGACAGCCTGAACCCCAATCCTGACCCAATCTCCCTTACAAGCTATATATGACTTTGGGAAATTGTCCCTTTTCAGCTTCTGTTTCTGCAACTATAATACAGGGATAATAACAGACCCCACTTTGAATTACACTTGGTAACCACAGCTCACACAAAATAAGTACCTTAAACATTAGAATCAGGCCCAGCTTAGGGGCGCCTGGGTGGCTCAGTCTGTTAAGTGTCCAGCTTCGGCCAGGTCACAATCTCATGAAGAAAGGCAACCCAGTCAAACGTAGGCCTGGAAGGTCTTCTGGAGTCTTCTGAACCAGCGCTTGAAGGGGGATTTTAGGAGATGAAAGAGGGTCCAGCTATTTGCTCGGCATTCGGTTTCCTGATTTCATTTTTTTTCTATTTAGTTTCTCCCCCTCTCTTTTAAAAATAACACAAGTGTATGGGGCACCTGGGGGACTCAGTCAGTTAAGTGTCCGACTTCAGCTCAGGTCATGATCTCACGGTTCGTGGGTTCAATCCCTGCATCAGGCTCTGTGCTGACAGCTCAGAGCCTGGAGCCTGCTTCGGATTCTGCGTCTCCCTCTCTCTCTGCCCCTCCCCTGCTTATGCTCTCTCTCTGCCTCTCAAAAAATGAATAAATGTTAAAAAAAAATTTTTTTAAATAACACAAGTGTATCAGTCGGCTTTTGCTGCGAAATATACTCCCGTTTGCGTCTCATGAATGTATTTTCTGAGGAGGTGCTATTGGTCTTGTGATCTCAACTGGGCCTCTGGGCAGTGGGTTTGGTTCGGGGTGCTTCTAAGTCACTCATCTGGGGGAGTTAGTGGGCCACCCAGGGCACGTTCTTCTTGTGTCGAAAGCCAGGAACACAGGGGAGAGGCCCCATTCCACCAGTACATTCCAAGCCTTGGTTTATATCATGTCCGCTAATATCCCATTGGCCAAAGCCAGTCACATGGCCACGGCCAACGACGAGGGCCAGAGAAGTGCACCCCTTCCACGAAAGTGGAGGGAGAGAAGGTAAATACTTGCTCAATGACAACCTGATCTACAGCAGCTTGTATCGCATGTGAATGTGGTCTCATTAAATATCCAAGCAGGAAAATATAAAACCATAGCAAAGGAGAAGAATACTTTATCACCCTTCTGCCCCACCCTCTCCAAACACAAACACTCCACCAGTGCGGGACGCGTCCCCTCAGATTTTTCCCACGCTTTCACACACACGGACGGTTTTCATTTTACACAATGAGATCATACTACATGTATTCTCACATGACAGTTGTAAGTATCTAATCATTTAACTATTATAGTGACCCTATGATTAGGCAGGTTGAGTTTCTATTTTACAAATGAGGAATCTGAGGTTAGGGTGCTTACCCAAGATCACTCACCTCTTCAGTAGCTGGACTCCCATTTGAACCCAGGACTTTCCACAAGTCCTTTCAATTACGGGAAAGCTGCCTCTCCAAACGGGGGTTCGAGCTGTGGCTCCAGACTCATCGTCACCAGCTCACTACGCCTGTGCTGTGGACGCGCAGGCATCGTGTGTGTGCGTGTTGTGCTGGGGGCGCGAGTTTTAGGAAAAGGAAAGGGGCATGTTTACCGTGACCAGACTTGTGTTGGGGGCTTTTCCAGACACGAGGTGGAGGACAATGACCCTCACCTTCAGGTCGCTTGGGACTAAGCCGAGGGAACAAGGAGGCTCTTGAGGCAGTTTAACGGCACGACAGGATGTGCTAGCTGGGTGTCGGGCACCTACGGGAAGTTTTTTTTTTTTATCTGTCCTTCTAAGAACTGAATGCTGAAAGCGAGCTGAGCCACAGGCTGGTATCTCTGCTCGGCCCTGGGGATGACACAAGCCTTAACGAGCTAACTCGAAAATAAGTGAATAAATAAATAAATAAGTAACTGGTAGCATTTAGAGAAAGTTGAAGGAACTTTTGCACGGATTGTGAAGAGTAACGATTGTTACACTGCCCGCCGTAGTGCTGCCCATGCGATATGAGGGTGTCACCAGGGGGTTTAATATAGACTGGGGGTCAGGGAAGGCTTCTCGAACAGGTAACATCCGAGCAGAAACCTGCAGGCTGAGTGGGAATTAGGCAAAGACTAAGGGAACAGCGAGTGGGGACGCCTTGACTGAAGCTGGAGAGGGCTTGGCCTCCGAGAAAGAGGAGGGACCCGGGGCGGTGAGGCGAAAGGGTAAGGGTAGAGTGGGGGGAAGGTGGGGGATAAGGCTGGGTGGCCGCCGGGGGCCGGGGTGTGCAGGGACTAGGACTGAGCCGCACTGGGAAGGTGGACGGGGGGGCGGGGGGGGGCAGAGGCCATGGCATGAGCACGAGCCGGTGCCCGAGGAGGGTGGTGCGCTTACGTGAGCGTGCAAAGAGCGGCTGCCTGAGCATAGCCGAGAGCGAGGCCGGGGCAGCCCGCGGTTCAGAGACCCGGCCAGGGTAGCTACTGTATACACAGTGAGATGACCCCGGTTACAATTTCATCCATTCAGGTCTGCAGCTGCAAATTCAAGTTTTCAAAAGGGTGCCTGGCATAGCAGAACCTGACAAGGGGTTTGAGCAAAGCACCAACGAGACAAACTCTGATGCGTTTGTGGTGCGGAGCTCGGGGAGGAGGTGGAGGAGGGAGCGATTGGGGTTTGGAAGGTGTCACAGGAGCCGCCTGAGCCAGGCCCTGAGGAATGAGTGGGAGATCACCAGGCTAGGTTGGTAGGGAAGACAGACAGGCAGAGAGCAGAGCAGAGGCGAAGGCAGGGTGTTCTGAAGGGGCCCAGTGGGTACAGAGAGCAGGCTGGGAAGGGTACGAGCTTGGGTTCCTGGAGGAGAGAGGGCACGAGGGAATACTGGGCAGCTGAGCTGGGGACAGGCTGTGCAGAGCCGCCCAGCCACGGGAGCTGAGAACAGGATCACATGTCTCGTAATAATATATTGGGCTCGCCTCCCTGCTCTCTCACCCCAAGGGGAGTAGAGCAAGGCATTTGGGGCCCTTCCCCCTCTTCCTCACACAAAGACGCCCCTTTTGGGGAGGGCAAGGTGGCAGATGTGGGTGACAGATCCTGTAACCATATCCGCAGTCCCTGGGTCAAGAAGCTCTTTCCCCAGCGGGGTCCAGCCCAGGTCTGCTGTTGAGACAGAGGGCAGAAAACTGTTTTTCTCATCCACCTGGCCTCAGGTGGATGGGATGGGAGCCCAACAGAGTCCTCTGGAGACAGCTCTGGCTGCGGGATCGGCCCTTAGAGGGTGCAAATGAAATCCAATGTGACATGAAAGATGGCAGGAGGTGGCCAAGTGCTGATTTTATCAGGCAAACTCCTCCTTGGAATCAAAGAAAGGGAATAAAACTTTTCTTGCTGTCTCTCCTTTTCCGTCCCGGTTAGCTGTGAGCCAGGGGTCTGCGGGGGACTCTTGGACCTGTAATCTGGCTTGGGAGCCAGGCAGGTTTCCCGGGCACCCTGGATTATTCCCAGTTTTTGGTGTTGTTGGGAGTCACATCCTCAAGCAAACTGTTGGGGCACATTGAAGGAGCAGCCACCAAAGGCTCTACAAAGGGCTAAATAAATGCTCTTGGGAGTGACGTAAAAGGTAAAAGCCTGTCTTTGCACAAAAGGAGTCTATGATCTAGACAGAGACGGAAAGTGAGGCACAGGTTCTTTATCTCCATCAACCGTGAACTTGTTAGGAGCGAGGCACTAGTCAAAACCATCCTGGCACAAAGTGGGGCTCAGCGTACACGGCGTTTCACCAAGGATTCTTCCGATTGTAAGTATTAGAAACCCGGCTCAGGGCGCTTGGGTGACTCAGTCGGTTGAGCATCCGACTTCGGCTCAGGTCATGATCTCACAGTTCGTGGGTTCGAGCCCCGCGTGGGGCTCTGTGCTGACAGCTTGGAGCCTGGAGCCTGCTTCAGATTCTGTGTCTCCCTCTCTCCCTGTTCCTCCTCTGCTCGTGCTTTGTCTCTCCCTCTCTCTCCCTCCCTCTCTCTCTCAAAAATAAATGAAAGATTTAAAAATTTTTAAAAAGGAAAGAAAAGAAACCCAGCTCAAAATGGCTTCAGAGAAAAGTGGAATGTATTGGCTCACAGAACTGAGAAGGCCAGAATGATGTCAGGTTTGGCTGGATCTAGGGGTCAGCCAATGTCATCAAGGTTAGACTTTCTTCCTCCCCATCACTTGTCCCTTGTTCTTTGTGTTGGCCTCCTTCTCAGGTGGAGTCTTACCTGTATGGTGGGCCTCAGTGGCCAGACTTCTATCTTTAGCAACATCGTGGAAAGAGCCTTTTCTCTAGGTCATTGGACTAGATCATGCAGACCCCACATGGGTCACATGCCCATCTCTGATACAATCACCTAGCAGGGAAGTGGAATGTGGTGATTGACCCTGCCTGGGCCCCACGTTGATTTCACATTTGTCACATGAATAAACATGAACGGCTAGAGAAAGAAATACAATAGTCTACATCACTTCACTCCTCTGCTGGGAGCCTTCCTTCCCCCTCAGAGCAAAAGCCCAAGTCCTTCCAATGACCTCTAAGGCCCAGTGCGATCTGCTCCCCTGCCCTGGCTGACTCCTCTCCCATTCATCTCCCTTTGCTCACTGTGTTCCAACCAGCTGTCCTCCTTGCTGATCCACAAACACTTAGGCTTCGGTTTCTTTGTTACTAAAACGCGGACACTTGTAGCAGACGCCTGACACTCTGTCTGTTCAGTATTCCCCTTTTCCTTGCAACTCAGTGACATCCCCTCACCCTCCGGAAGTGTTGGCCCCATCCCAGATCCAAAGGTGTGCTTGTGGCTGGCCAATCGGAGTGTTCTAGTGGTGTTCTGGAACCAATCACAGAGGGTGGCTCAGGGATGGGCATGGGATCCAAGTGAGTCTACTGAGATTCAATCCTGAAACCTTAATTAGGGTTGTTGGAAATAGAAAGCTCTCTTTATACTGATGTTGTTGGAAGGATAATATAGGCATTGAACCGTCAGAGCTACCACATGGAAAGAGAGTCTACTTGAGAAACACCAGGGAACGGAGGGCAAGGATGGAGGGAGAGGAACACTGAGTTCTGGTGATATCTTTGAGCCCCTGGATTCAGCCACACCTGAATCCCACCAGACTTTTTAGTTACACACCTTAGAAGCTTCCCGTCTTTGCTCAAGCCAACAGGAATTGGATTTCAGTCACTTGTAAGCAAAAGACCACATTTCAGGGCCGCGGTTGTAAGGGTTAAATGAGATTGTGAATTATAACATGTGTCGCACAATAAGTGCTCAAAAGGTAGGAATTGTTATCAGGAGTATTTTATGATTCCATCTTCTACACACGTATTTAAATATGTTTTCATTTTTAAAACTTTCGCTGAAGAAACAAATATTTAGGGGTGCCTGGGTGGCTCAGTCAGTTAAGAGTCTGACTTCAGCTCAGGTCATGATCTCACAGTTGGTGAGTTCAAGCCCCGCATAGGGCTCTCTGCTGTCAGCACAGAGCCTGCTTCAGATCCTCTGTCCCCCCCCCCCCACTTGCTCACACACTCTCTCTTTCTCTCTCTCAAAAATAAATAAACATTTTAAAAAAAGAAACAAATACTTAAACGTCTGTAAAATCAGAGCTCTTATTTACTTGGTACCAGTGCAACCACACAAGTTGTTAAAATACTGAAATACTTCTGTGATGGTTGATAAATAGCATCACTCTCAGTCTCCTGGCTCTCCAGGATGCACTCACCTCCTCTCGCGACCCTCCGGCCCATCTTACAATCTAGCACCTGGCAGGTGAACACCAGGCTGCTCTCTAAGGCTTCCTCCATGCTCCGTATTTTTTACCTCACCTCTGGGTATACCTATTAACTCTTCAATATGCACGCATTAAATGGAAACTCTGAATTATCAACAGCTCCATGAAATAAGGGCCCCACCCTCCATTCCTCGAATCACCGGTGATCCTTAACTGTGTAAACTCCTCTGATCCTAAAGATACCAGAGACATGATTTTGCACAGTGGTGACTAAGCAGGCATGGGTGCAGGCCAAGTGCTGTCTTTCTCCCTGCCTGCTACCTCGTGGGGCGCCTTCCCTGATTTCCACATCACGGTCCTTTTTGCCGTTCACTGTGGCAATCCGATATTCCTTTGTCTTAGCGCACACCATGGACCGCCTCACCCTTCCTCCACGGTGGGACATATGGTCCGGTTTTGTTCAGCTTTTCAAATTTTAAAAACTCTCTCTGTGGGAAATTGATTTTCCATGTGGTGCCCATCTTTCTGGTAATAAGCAACGGATTTCCTTCCTGATTCAAAACTTCAGTTTTGCGAATCACAAGACACAGTTTAACTTTTTGTCTGCAAATGGTTCTTGTTGCTCTTTGAAGTAAGAACCCATGTGCTCGATTGTGTAATGCTGCCCATTTAATAAATTATTTATTTTGATTCTGAGTCCATAAAGGATTCAAAGTGGTTTTATAAAAATACGTGCAAGATGAAATCAATAGAGGAGGGAATCGGGGAGAAGAGAAAATAAGGAGCCGTCCATCTGATAAGTATTGTGCCCAGCTGGTGGTAAGACCAGAAATAACAGTGGCTTAAACAACATAGATGTTTATTTTTCTCTTATGTAAATAAAATCTGGGGGAAGGAAGTCTGGAAGTGGTGCGGCAGCTCCACAGATTGAGAACACAGTCTCTTCTATCACCCTACTTTATTATCCTTACAGTGTGGCTTCCGTCCTGAAGGCCACCTCATGGTGCAAGATGACTACAGGAACTCCAGCAATTACGGCCGCATTCCAGGCAGCAAGAAGAATGGAGGGAGAAAAGCTTGCAATCTCAGCTTTCTTTAAGGAGCCTCTTCGGAAGTCCTAGTCCCAAACGTCTGTTTGTAAATTACTAGGTAGGACTTAGCCCTAACTATATGGGAAACTGAGAAGTGCTGTCGTTTAGCTCTGTCCAATGTCACCCCCAGTGAAATCAGGGCTCTTTCCTACTAGGAAAGAAGGGAGAATAGGTAACAGATAGACCACTAGTAATTTCTGGTACAGGTGAGAAAATGAGGTAAAGCCTGGAGTTCATGGGGTCCACAAAACTACCTGCCACAAAGACCTTTCCAGGTGCCTGGCTACCAAATTGTCTCTGGGCATCCTAATGCCAATAGAAGAAAGGAATCCATGACTGAATACAAAGTATATTATCTTATTATCCTAGCAAAGAAGGCAAACCCACTCCTCAGGAAAAAAACAAACAAACAAACTCCTGATACAAGGGTGAAAAAGAAAGTCTATGCACCAGTCTTCGTGAGGTGGACAATATCCTTAACAATATTCCTGCACTAATGGAAAGGCTCCATTCTGGGATTTGTTTCAAAACTTGGGGGCGAGGGGGTGGGTGGGAGTATAGCTAAAACCAGATGGGCCATGAGTTGATAATTGCTGGACTAGGTGATACAGACATGAAAGTTTTCATATGTTTCCCTTTACTTTGCTGTATGTTCAAAATTTTTCCATACTAAAAAAAGAATTCAAAATCTGCAGTAAATCCTTTCCTACAATTGCTTTTTTAAATGTTCCCTTAATAAATGTGCTTTTTAAGGTTCATTGACAGACAGCTTCTATCAAAACTACATTCTCCATTTTTTGGCCTTTTTATCTCCTTTCCATATTTATGAACTGATTCTTGAACGGCTCTACCGAGATGTAATTCGCACACCATACAGTTGACCCCCCCTTAAAGTGTACAATTCACTGGTTTCTCACGGAGTTATACTACCATCACCACAATCTATTTTAGAATACCTTCATCGCCCCCAGAAGAAACACGGTAAGTATTTCTTACCGTGGTCACACCCCATTCCCATTCCCCTGTCTCCACCCCTAGCCCTAAACAGCCACTCACCTACTTTCTGACTCTATTCTGTGTATCTCATAAGTGGACTCAAACAGTATGTTTTGGATGTGTGACTAGCTTCTTACTTGTGGCACCGCATATATCTTACGGCCAAAGAATATTCCCTTTCATTGATACACCACATTTTGCTTACGCAATCATCAGTCGATGGGCATTTTGGTTGTTTCCAATTTTTGGCTATTGTGATAAGGCTGGTAAGAACCTTCACGTACAAGTTCTTGCGTGAATGCCTATTTTCGCTTCTCTTGGGTATGTCCCTAGAGCTGGAATGGCTGGGTTGAATGCTAACCCCACGTTTAACATTTTGAGGAATTGATGAACTGTTTTCCAAAGCGGCCGCATCATTTTTGCTTTCGCACCAGCAATGTACAAGGGTTCCAACCGTGCTGTGGCTTCAACACTTGTGATGGTCTATCTTTTTTGTTTTAGCCACAGCCATGAGTATGAAGTGGGATCTTGTGTCTTTGATTTGTACCTCCCTGATGGTTAATGATGTCGGCCATCCTTTAACGTGCTTATCTGTCATTTGTATATCTTCTGCGGAGAATGTCTATTCAAATCCTCTGCCCACTTGTCAACTGGCTTATTGTCTTTTTATTGTTGGAATGCAGGTGTTTTTTATACATTCTTGGATGAAAGTCCCTTATCACATGTATGATTTGCAAGTATTCTCTATCATTGTGTCTTTTCACTCTCTTGATGGTACCCTCTGAAGCACAAATGTTTTTAATTTTGATGAAGTCCAATTTATCTATTTTTTTCTTGTCATTTGTGCTTTCTTGGCATCATATCTAAGAAGACTTTGCTCAACCTAAGGTCACAACGATTTGTTCCAATGTTTTCTTCTTAGAATTTATTATTTTAGTCCTAGCCTTTACGTTTGTGGTCCATTTTGAGTTATTCTTTATGTATAGAGTGAGGAAGGGGACCAAATTCATTCTTTTGCATGTGAATATCCAGCGGTCACAGCATCTCTTATTGAAAAGATTACATTTCTCCATTGAATTGTCTTGGCATCCTTGTCAAAAAGCAACTGACTAATAACTGTAAGCATTTACTTATACTCTTTCTAATCTATTCCGTTGATCTACGCGTCTATCATACGCCAATACCACACTGTCTTGATTACCATGGCCTTGTAGTAAGTTTTGAACTCAGAAATTGTGAGTCCTCCAATTTTGTTCTTTTTTGAGGTTGTTCATTTATTCTGGATCACTTGCATTTCCACATCAATTTAGGGTCAGCCAGCTAAGTGAGAGGAAGCCAGCTGGGATTTTTATAGGAAGTGCTTTGAACCTGTAGATCAATTCAGAGAGTATTGCCACTGTAACAATATTAGGTGTTCTAATCCATGAAAATGGGATGCCTTTCCATTTGTTTAGGTCTTCCCTGGTTTCCTTCAATGTTTTACAGCTTTCAGAGTGCAAGTTTTATACTTCTTCTGTTAATTTATTACCAAGTATTTTATTCTTTTTATTGCTCATGTAAGTGGAATTTTTACTTAATTTCATTTTCAAAATTTTTTATATTTTATAGATATTTAATTATTTTTACATCAATCATATCCTGTAAACTTGCAGAACTGATTTATCAGTCCTAATTGTTTTTAAATAAATTCCTTACCATTTATATCATACAAGGTGATGTTATTTGCACGTAGCATAGTCTTGTTTCTTCCTTTCCAATCTGGATGTCTTTTATTTCATTTTATCTGATTGACCCAACTGGAATGTCCAGTACAATATTTACTAGATGTGTTGAGAGCAGACAATCTTGTCTTGTTTCTGATCCCAGGTAGAAAGCCTCCATTTCTTCATCATTAAGGAGGATGTTAGCTGTGGGATTTTTGCAGACCTCTTTTATCCCAGGTAGAAAGCCTCCATTTATTCATCATTAAGGAGGATGTTAGCTGTGGGATTTTTGCAGACCTCTTTTATTGGGTTGAGGAAGTCCCTCTGTCCATAGTTCATGTAGTGCTTTTTTTTTTTTTTTTTTTTATCATAAAAGGCTGTTGGATTTTGTCAAATGCTTTTTCTGTACCTGTGGGATGATCATGTGGTTTTTATCCTTTAGTCTGTTACTATTGTTCATTATATTAATTGATTTTTGAATATTAAGTCACGTTTGCATTCCTGGGATACATTTTTGGTGTGTAATCCTTTTCATACGTTCCTGGAATCAGTTTACCAGTCTTTTGTGGGGGATATTTACATCCGTACTCATAAGGCTATTAGCCTGGAGTTTCCTATCCTTGTGATGTCTCTGTCCATAACCTGGACCACTCAGCAGCATGTGACACAGTTGCTTACTCCCTACTTTTCCATTGTTAATTATGGCAAATTGTACATACCATAAAATGTACCACTTGCGCCATTTCTTCAACGTTTATTTATTTATTTTTTTTTATTTTTGGGACAGAGAGAGACAGAGCATGAACGGGGGAGGGGCAGAGAGAGAGGGAGACACAGAATCGGAAGCAGGCTCCAGGCTCTGAGCCATCAGCCCAGAGCCCGACTCGGGGCTCGAACTCACGGACCGCGAGATCGTGACCTGGCTGAAGTCGGACGCTTAACCGACTGCGCCACCCAGGCGCCCCACCACTTGCGCCATTTCTAAGGGTACAGCTCGGTGGCCTTCGGGACGTCTGCCGTGTCGTGTAACCATCACCACCATCCAGCTGCAGAGCTGTTTCATCTTTGCAGACGGAAACCCTACCCCCGTGAAACCCTAACCCCCCTCCCAGCCCCTCATACCCGGGAACCTACTTTCTGTCTCTGAGTCTGACCACCCCCGAGACCTCATCGAAGTGGAATCACACAGTACTTGTCCTCTTCTGAGTTGTTTCACTCAACAGGATGTCTTTCAGAGTTCATCCATGTCATAGCCTGGGTCAGAATTTCCTTCCTTTTTAAGGCTGAATAATGTTCTACTGTGTACACCTATCTATCTATCTATCCACTACATTGTGTTTATCCATTCATCTGTCATTAGACAATCAGGTTGCGTTCACCTTGTGGCCATTGTGCATCATGCTGATTTGGACATGGGTGTTCAAATGTCTGTCCGAGTCCCTGCTTCTGGTTCTTTTGGGTATATATCCAGAAGAGGAACTGCTGGGTCATATGGTAATTCTATTTTTTGAGGAACCTCCCGTATTCCTCAGCAGCTGCACTATTTTACATTCCCACCAGCAGTGCACAAGGGTTTCAATTTCTCCACATCCTCACCAGCCCTTGTCATTTCCTTCTTCTTTTTATTTTTTATTTTATTTTATATTTTTATTAATTTTTTAAGTTCACTTCTTTGAGAGAGAGAGAGAGTGAGTGAGCAGGGGAGGGGCAGAGAGAGAGAGGAAAAGAGAGAATCCTAAGCGGGCTCCGTGCTGTCAGCACAAAGCCCGACGTGGGGCTCCAGCTCACAAACTGGGAGATCATGACCTGAGCAGAAACTAAGAGCCAGACACTTCACTGACTGAGCTACCCAGGCACCCCAGAAGGAAATGTCCTTCTTTTTCTAAAACAGCTTTATCAAAATGGTGTTTACATACCATGAAATCCCCTACTTTAACTGTATGAGTCACGAAGGTTTGTGAAATTTATAGAGCGCGGCCATTAGCACAATTCGAGAACATGTCCATTACCCTAAAAAGGTCCCTCAAGCCCATTTGCCATCACTCCCGATCCCCCCACCCCAGCTGCAGGAGACTTTAATCTCCTCTCTCTGTCTCCACATTTGCCTTTCCTGGATATGGATATGAATGGAATTGTAGTCTCTAATTGGATCAGTATCTTGTTCCTTTTAGCTGCTGACGCTACTTTAGTGTATGGATATAGCACATTTTTTTAGCTATTCACTAGCCGGTGGACATTTGGATTATTTCCACATATTTTTCACTGTTCTATGGTGGTAAAATATATTTACCATAAAATTTGTCATTTTTAAGTGCACATCAGTGGCCTCAATCACAGTCATAAAGTTGTACAACCGTCAACACCATTTCCAAAGTTTTTGTCACTCCAAACAGAAACTCTGTACCCATTCAACAATCACCCCCCATTGCCTTCTACTCCCCAGCCCCCGGTGATCTCTAACCTGCTTTCTGTCTCTGCGAATTTGCATATTCTAGATATTTCATAGAAGTCGAATTGTACAACCTTTATCCTTTGGGATTTATCTTCTTTCATTGAGTGTGATGTTTTCAAGGTTTATCCACATTGTAGCAAGTATCAGTACTTCCGTCCTTTTTATGGCCAAATAATATTCCATTGTATGGCTAGGCCACATCTTGCCTATACATTCATCGGTCGATGGATGTTCGGGTTGTTTCCACTGTTTGGCTGTCACGAATCGTGCTGCTATGAGCATTCCTGTACCAGGTTCTGTGGACCTTGTTTTTAATTCTCTTAGGTATACACTTCAGAATGGAATGGCGGTGCCAAATGACAACTGGCTGTTTTCTGCTTTGGGGACTGCACTGGCTGTGGTAGGACAAGTGTTCTCAGCTTTCCAGACTTCTCAAGGCCAGTAAAAATTCCCAACAACAAAACAGATGATTGGGCCATCTATCTAAGACGATCTGTTTGTTATGCCACCAAGTAAAGACTTTAAGATCAAAGAAATAAATTCCTCATTGCTTCACAGAGAAAGAACATGTTAACTCCCACCACCAATATCCCCAACAAGGGAAAGAGATTAAAATACTAGAATAGGGGTGCCTGGGTGGCTCAGTCGGTTGAACGTCCGACTTCGGCTCAGGTCATGATCTCACGGTCTGTGGGTTCGAGCCCCGCATCAGGCTCTGTGCTGACAGCTCAGAGCCTGGAGCCTGCTTCGGATTCTGTGTCTCCCTCTCTCTCTACCCCTCCCCCAAGTCTCACTTTGTCTCACTCTGTCTCTCAAAAATAAATAAATATTAAAAAAATAAAATAAAATAAAATACTAGAATAAACAGCAGCGATTCAAATTTATGCAAACTTCACTACATTGTTGTTTTCCACAAAGTACTGTGAACGGGTTAAAAAAGAAAATAACAACACACCTCCTCAGAGTCTAGCCAGGCTGTGTGTGTGTGTGTGTGTGAGCTTGAGAGAGAGAGAGAGAGAGAGAGCGCGCGTGCCGCACGGGGATGTCAGGTACCCCAGCTCTAGGGAGTTCTGAGATGTGCAAACAGCGGTTCTTACCCCAAGGAGCTTCAGGCTCTGAGAAGAACAAAAACCGGGACAATTGCTTTAACTGAGGCACACGCATCCAGAGAACTCAGAGACAGAAATTCGTTCTGACCGTGGGAAGAGCAGGTGAGGGGTGGAGACTCGAGCAAGCCAAGGTGAATTCCACACGCCCACAAGTCCGGGAGGTCACTTTTGCCAGACCAGAGAGAGTCTGCAACTCCTGGAAGTGTCAGTACCTTTAGGAACAGAGGTTCTACGGCCAAGCAATCTCTTCCAGTTGGGACATTCACAACAGGAGTGGGTAAATTCAGTCCCCTGTCCTCCTGGGCCCCAGAGGCTCTGAGACCCATCACCTCTGATGGAAGCCAGCTGGGAAATGAACCCTCAAGTGCCTGCCACCTGTTTGGGAGGGAAGCAGCCGCCCTCAGGAGGTCAGGAGATTTATGGGGTCCTAGCACCATCATGAAGGAACGAAAGGAAGCTGTACCTGGGGCAGCAGGTACCGGAGGGCTGTGAGGCTCTGAGAACACACTTCCCTCAAGCTCCTGAATCCCCTTGGAGACTTTTGGGAGCAGCTGTAGATGAACTCATTATAAGAAACAGCTGTCAGGGCGCCTGGGTGGCTCAGTCGGTCAAGCGTCCGACTTCGGCTCAGGTCATGATCTCACGCTTTGTGAGTTCGAGCCCCGCGTCAGGCTCTGTGCAAGCCGTGCGGGGCCCGCTTGGGATTCTCACTCTCTCCTCTCCCTCTGCCCCTCCCCCACTCATGCTTTCTCTCGCTTTCGAAATCAGTAAGTAAACTGAAAAAGAAACAACTGTCCTCTTGTAAGCTCCCACTGCTGGAAGAAACGAGGAAAGGGGACGATAAAGGTCATAGATGGGGGAAGGTCATAGGGCAGAAGTATCAGTGTATTAGAATCAAACTTGGCTGACCTTCCCCTAATGAAAATACGAGGAAAAGTCCCCGTGCTTTGTGAGGTGGGCTCATGGAAAACTGTGCTGAGGGAGACTTTTCCTGATTAGCACTGAGGGATCAAATAAGCCAGTGCCAGACCCTCCCACGGGACATAGCTATCAGACTTTCTTCTGGTTTCAGGGCAGCTCATGAGAATGAGTCTAAGGCAAAATGATGAGGCCCAAACCTTTTCCCCACCTTTTCTTCGGAGAGGAGTGACGCAGGACCGGGCCGATCTGAACTTCCTGAACATTGTCGCTCTCTGGTGGCTGAGACACAAATTGCATCGAGGTTGAGCGTGGACGTAGGGTGGAGGGTCTGTCCTTTCCCTTCTGTGATGAGAAATGGTTATACCAAGAGGTTTCAGAGAGGCTGGCTTTGCTTATGAGGAATATCTACCGGAAGGTGAGGTCTTGGAGTTGGAGTTTATGACATCCTCTTTCTGAAACCAGCTTTTCCTGTGCACCGTTGGCTTGGTAAATGGCCTCACCACCTGTCTGCTTCCCCAGATAAGAAACTTGGGGGCCCTCCTGCCTAGACACCCTACTCTCCCTCATTCTCACATGCAGGCAGTCCCTGAGGCCTGTTCATTCAGCTTTCTAAATTTGTCTTGAATCTGCCTGTTTTGACCACCTTTGCTGCTATATCAGCCAGAAAACGGCAGAAGCTTCTCTGTTTCGAGTAGCTTCTCTCTTCGAGCCATTCCAGCAGGGTGATCTTTCCTTCTGTCATTCAATAACTGTTCTGGTTACCATTACCTTAGAATAAGTCGCCCCAAAACTTGGTGGCTTAAAACAACCAATAATCAGTACCTGTCTCCATTTCGTGGGTCAGGAATTCGGGAAGAGCGTGGTCTGGTAGCTCTGGCTGGAGATTTCTTTTCTTTTTTTTTTTTTCTAATGTTTTATTGATTTTCGAGAGAGTGCACGTGACCAGGGGAGGGGCGGAGAAAGAGAGAGACAGAGGATCCGAAGTGGGCTCTGTGCTGACAGCAGAGATCCCAACAGAGATCTCACGAACCGTGAGATCATGACACGAGCCGAAGCCGGACGCTCAACCAACTGAGGCACCCAGGCCGCCCCTGGCTGGAAATTTCTGATGTGATTGCAGCCCGATGCCTGCTGAAGCTGGCACAGGGGGAGCCGGAGCAGCTGGGGTGGCCTGGCATCTCCCTGTCTCCACGGGGGCCCCTCTGGGTTTCCTCAGAGTGGGGGACTCAGGACAGTGCATCTGGGTTATGTGGCAACTCGGGACTCAGGCGCTCTGTGCACCATACTTCTTTGGAGGCCACATGGGTGGGATTTCTTCACGACGATGAGTCCCAGGAGACCTGCAGGTGTTTGGGGAAGAACAGTGTGGCAGCTCTTCTCAAGGACGAGCACCACCAGCCAGCCTCTTAGTATTTACGCACCCACATAGCTCCTTAAACATCTATTCTGGCCTGATCTCCTGCCTTGATTGAACCAATAGAATGCAGTGGAAGGGGCGCTGCGCCTTTCCAAGGCTCAGCCTTAAGAAGGTCTGGTAGCTTCAGGTTCTGCACCTTGGGGAGCCCTGTGCCACCGCATAAGGGGTCTGGCTACCCTGCCAGCAGGGACCGTGTGGTGAGGTTACATAGGGATAGACTCTGAGTCTATGAAAGAGGCCAGGTGTCCCAGCTGTCCTAGCACCTCAGCTGTCCTCCCCCAAGGTGCCAGATGTGCGAGCAAACCATTCTGGGTGTCCCGGCACTGTGTGAGCCCCTGATAACTATAGCCAACACCGCACACGACAGGAGAACCACCCAGCTGATCCCAGGCGAGCACAGAATCGTGAGAAATAACAAATCGTTGTTTTAGGCCGCTAAGTTTTGGGGTAGATTGTCACACAGCAGTGGATGGCCAAAACAAGAAGTAAGACCAGTTATGTGGGTACAAGGCCCACGGAGGGTCTGTACCCCAGGGTGGCAGCAGCGGGGTCTTTCTGAGGCGGTGACACATGGACATTGCATCTGGCTACCGATCCTCAAACATGAGTCTCCGGGCCTCCCAGAGTTTCTGTGAGCTTCTTGGTATATTTCAATAAAACCCTTGGCTGCTTAAATTACCTAGAGTGAATCCTGTTGTTTGTAATTCAGAAACTTCTCTGATAAACTCACGGTCCAGGCATTAGTGTCCTATGGCTGTTCTCACAAAGTGACACAAGCCTAGTGGCCTGAAATACAAGTTTATTACCCTACAGTTCTAGAGGTCAGAGGTCTGTGATGGGTCTCACTGGGCCGAATCTAAAGTGCTGGAAGAGCTGTGTTGCCTCCTAGAGGTTCTCAAGGAGAATCTGTCTTCCTGCCTATTTCAAATTCTAGAGGCAGCCCACGTCCCATGGCTTGCGGCCCTCTTCCACCTTCAAGGTCAGCAGTAGCATCGAGTTGGCCTCTGCTTCTGTCACATCTCCCTTCTCTGCCTCTTCTGCTTCCCTCTTTCTCTTATATGGACCCTTGCGATTATGGTTAGCCTAACTAGACAATCCAGAATAAGCTTCCCCTCTCAAGATCCTTAATTTCATCCCCACTGCCATGTAGGGCCATGTAGTCACAGGTCCTGGGGATCAGGGTGTGGGTATCCCCGGGCAGCTATCATTCTGCCCACCACCGTTAGGTTCCCCCAGAAGCACATTCTGAGGTAAGGACTTGGTGTGCTTGGCAGGAACCAGCAGGCGAGTGGGGAAGTGAGACAGAGAGGGGAAGGAAGCCGCCATGGGATGTGCTCTCTGGCCAGTGAGCCCCGAGGACCTCTGGGAAATAGCAGAGCACGCTGCAGACCTCTCTGTTCATCTTTAGGTGGCTCTCCCAAGACGCGTGGCCGAGCACACGTCTGTGCCCCCGGGAGAGTACTCGAGCCAAGGGTCTGACATATATAAGGACAAAAAAGTACCCAAACGGCACGCAGCAGACACCGTCGGTGCTCCAGCCATCTGGCCCGGGCACTCACCTCTCGTGGCTGGAGGAGGCCGCTTCCGCGGGTCTCGGTCAGCCCGTGTGCAGGACACGGTGTCAGAGCTGATGCCCCGAGAAGCAGCCGTAGGCAACAATGGATGGGAACTAGATGAATTAATACCCGGGCTTTCTCATCCCTTGGCTGGCATAACTCTGACGCATATCTACGCTGGCTCCCAGGGCTCTCCAGGCCGATGGAGCCCCAGATGCCCTCGGGGGTGACCGGCTTGATGTCACACCTGTACTGGCTCCATTCTCACTCCCTGCTGCTGTGTCCTGGGGTCACCTCCTAAACACACTTGAATCCTTGTCTCAGGCTCGTCCTCTCCTCCGGGAGCCCAAACCAAGATCCAGGGGCAAACAAATAAACAACAAACCCCCACAACGGTGGTGTCTTACATATTTACACTGAACAAGTCAACATTTTTCTAGTGTAACTGGACTCATGTCCACAAACAAACAGAAAACACCCGCTACACACATAACTTCCTTTGGAGAGACTCTCACAAGTCTACCTTCGAGGCTCGCCCTAAATCTAAGGCCCCAACCAAATGGGGCTCCTCCCCAGTCCTGCTACGAGAATCAGAGAGGCTGTATTTGAGTTTTGCCTTAAAGTAAACACAGAAAATAAACATCTGTCACAGAGAACAGTGACACACAGAGGCACTGTGGGAGCAGGCTCAGACCATCCAGTGTGACGAGGGGTATAAAGAGCCTGTGTGTAGCGGGAGGAGACCAGACCGGCGGCTGGAAAGGTTGACTGCAGGCCCGGCCACAAGGGCCTTGGGTGACTGGCTCGGGCTACCAAGTTGAGACATGACTCAGGGGAAAGCGGGAGTCAGAGAAGACACTGCTGGGTGCCAATATGATTAGTTAGGACTAGGTTCTGCTGCACGAGATGGAGAACTAAAAATAAAAGGCTGCCTTGTGTAAAAGGCAACAGGTAAGCACCCCAGAGCTGGTGTGGCTCTCCAGAATGTCAGGGACACAGGTGCCTTCTCTCTCGCTGCTCTGCTGAGAAAAACTTCTATTTCAGATTGCCTCATGGGCCCAACATGGCTGCTGGCAAAGGGAGCCGGGGGTGGGGGGGTCAGTTAGATAAAATACAATGTAGCCAGTTATATTTTATTTTTATTTATTTTATTATTTATTTATTTATTAAATGTTTATTTACATTTGAGAGAGAGAGAGAGAGAGAGAGAGAGAGAGAGAGCAGGGGAGGGACACAGAGAGAGGGAGACAGAGGATCCGAAGTGAGCTCTGAGCTGTCAGCACAGAGCCTGACGTGGGGAACCCACAAACCGTGAGATCATGACCTGAGCTGAAGTTGGACGCTCAACTGACTGAGCCACTGAGGCACTCCAAAGACAAATAAATATTTAAAAACTAAATGGGGGTGACTGGGTGGCTCAGTTGGTTGAGCATCTAACTTCAGCTCAGGTCATGATCTCACGGTTGGTGGGTTCGAGGCCCACGTCAAGCTCTGTGCTGACAGTTCAGAGCCTGGAGCCTTCTTCCAATTCTGTGTCTCCCTCTCTCTCTGCCTCTACCCCACTTTTGCTCTCTCTCTCTCTCTCTCTCTCTCTCTTTCTCTCAAAAATAAATAAACATTAAAAATGTTTTAAAAATTAAAAAATATAGGGGTGCCTGGGTGGCTCAGTCGGTTAAGCATCCGACTTTGGCTCAGGTCATGATCTCACAGTCTGTGAGTTCAGGCCCCGCATCAGGCTCTGTGCTGACAGCTCGGAGCCTGGAGCCTGCTTCAGATTCTGTGTCTCCCTCTCTCTCTGCCCCTCCCCTGCTCATGCTCTGTCTCTCTCTGTCTCAAAAATAAATAAAAACATTTAAAATTTTTTTTAAATAAATAAATAAGTAAGTAAATAAATAAATAAAAATTAAAAATATATATTTATCTCTGAGAGAGAGTGCAAGCTGGGGAAGGGCAGAGAGAGGGGGACAGAGGATCTGAAGCAGGCTCTGCGGAGAGCCTGATACGGGGCTTGAACTCACAAACCGTGAGACTGTGACCTGAGCCAAAGTCAGACACTTAGCCAACTGAGTCACCCAGGCTCCCTATTTATTTTTTTACTGTAATCTCTACACCCAACATGGGGCCTAAACTCACGACCCTGAGATTGAGTCGCATGCTCTTCCAACTGAGCCAAGCAGGTACCCCTCCAGTTATAAACTTTTCCCCCTCTAGTTATATTTTAATGTCAGATAAATGGTGAATTTTTGTAATATAACAATGTCCTCATTATTGCATGGGACACACTTCTACTCAAAAAAGTATTCATCGTTTATCTGAAATTCAAACTTAACTTCTGTAACAAATGACCACAAATTTAGTGGCTTAAAGCAATACCAACTGATTCACTCACCGTTTGGGAGGTCAGAGGTGTACAAAGAAGCAGCAGAGTGGTGTTCCTTGTGGAGGCACTGAGAGGGATTCCATTTCTTCTTTTCCAGCTTCTAAAGGCTGCCTGTGTTCCTTGGCTTGTGGTCTCACATCACTGCTGGCTTCTAACATCTCCTCTCCTCCTGACTCTGGCCCTCCCGTGTCCTTCTTATAAAGACCCCCGTGATTCTATTGAGGCAGCCCGGTAATCCAGGATGATTTCCCAGTCTCAAAACCTTTAACTTAATCACACCTTCGAAGCCCCTTTTGTGGGGTGCCTGGCGGGCTCAGTCGGTAGAGCATGTGACACTTAATCTCAGGGTTGTGAGCTCCACGTTGAGCATAGAGATTCCTTTAAAAAAAAAAAAAAAAAGCTCCTTTTGCTCTCTAAGGTAATATATTCACAAGTTCAGGGGGTTGCAATGTGGATATCTTTGGGGACTGTTATTGTACCCATAGAAACACAGAAGTTGCCCCCAAAGAACTTGCTGATGAAATTATTAAATCCTGTGGGCCCAATCCAGACACCTCCATTCATTCATTCATTCATTCATTCCATAAATAGCTACAGAGCACCTCCTACATGCTCTGGGCAGAGAGCTAACAGCAAGACAGATGATGTCTCTACCTTCGTGGATGCACATTCTACCTGGGGAAGAGGAGACAATAAGCAAAGAAACTCGTGTGAAAACACACCTTTCCTTTAAAAAGCTGAAGCCTAATTTTTCTCCTCTTGAGTGTGGGCTGGACTTATTTACTTCTAAAGCAACTATATGCAAATCAAGGGAAAGCTGCCTTTTGTCTGGAACTTGACCAAATGTCATTCACCATTGCAAAGCCATAGCACCACCATTTATGTCAACCACAGTCAAGTCTCCAAAACAGCACCCTTGATCAGTCTGGATGGAAGATACCTTGAAGACAAGGTCATAAAAACTACTGCAGCTTTCTATGGCTGTTCCCTCTTTTTTTCCTTTGGATCACTCTCTGGGGAAAGTGAGGTACCATGTCACAAGCACTTTCAAGCAGCTCCATGGTGAGGTGACTACCCGAGGCCTGTAGCCAACAGCCATGTGAGTGAACATCTTGGAAGCAGCAACTCCAGCCCCAGTCAAGCCTTCGGATGACTGCAATCCCAACGGACAGCTTGACTTCAATCTCATGGGAGCCCCTGAGCCAGAACTACCCAAGCTGCTCTCAAATTCCACAGAAACTGTGAGATAATAAAGGTTTGATTTCGAGGCACTGAGTATTCACATAATTTGTTATGCAGCAATAGATAACTAATATACAGATAAATAAGCACCTCCATTGCAAATTAAGTTTAGTATAATAAAGAAAATAAATCAAGATGGTGTGAAATCCAATGGTGAAGGCAAGCATGATATGACAGGGAGGTTGGTGAAAACCTCCCTTGTGGGTGACCGTGAGCTGAGAGTGGATTGATGGGAATGTGCCTTCCAACCCCAACAGACACCACACTCCCTTTATTATAACCACAAAGCCTCTGTTAACTCTTCTGAAATGAAATTCATAGATAACAGAATCTTTCTACATGCATAATTTTTTTAATGTTTATTTATTATTGAGAGACAGAGACAGAGCATGAGCATGGGAGGGACAGAGAGAGGAAATAATACAGAATTCTAAGCAGGCTTCAGGCTCTGAGCTGTCAGCACAGACCCCGATGCGGGGCTCGAACCCACAAACCACGAGATCATGACCTGAGCCAAAGTCGGATGCTCAACCGACTGAGCCACCTAGGTGCCCCATGCATAATTTTTTTTTTTAAGGTAATAAAAAACAAAGACAAAACAAAAGGAAAGTAATGTACAATCCACAAACTTTATTTCAACATATAAGTGCTCAGGCACAATTACACTAAGAGATATAATGAAGCAGTCAGATACTGGAACCTAAAAGTAGAATCCTGTGGATCACGACAACTGCAGATTGATCAGGGGTGCTATTGTGGCAACGCAAATACCAGGGCTGGTGTAAATGGTGCTAATGTGGTTTTGAAACAGAGAACAACCAGACAGACTGCAGTTTTCTCTGGAATTACTATAATACTTACATTCCTAGAAAATTCAAATGTATATTAAGCCTATGAAAAACGCTTGTGTTTATATGTTAAGCAGATGTACGTTCTAGGTTCAGATGGCTACTGATAGGTTTTTCACCTCCAAGAATGTGTACTCCAGCCATGTGGGACTCTGCAGGATGGTCCAGCTCCCTCTAGAATGTTATCAAGCAGTCCTGCTCCCCTATCATGACAATAAAACTTCAAAATGTCCCTAGCGTTGGTACTGGCCTCAGTGAGAGGCACTGATTGGGAGGAACAGAGGTGCATAAGCCAAGCCCTTAAGGGGAACAGAAAGGAATTCAGAGTGGCTGGAGAGTCCCAAGGAGGAAGAAGGGAAGAGAGAAGTGAGGGCAGAGAAGTCGGCCACAGTGAGATACTTAGAGTCAATTCCAAGGGCGACTGGGAGTCATTGTAGGTTTTATAGCAAGGAAATGACTTGGCCTGACCTTGTTTGGGGGAGGGGGGACTCCAAACATCTGTTACTCCTTGGATCATACTGCATTTTTTGAGAGTGTCATACATCCATTCGTTCACGTATTCATTCAACACATAAGGATTGAGAGGTGTCTCAGTGATGCACTGCTGTGTAACAAGCAACCCCCAAATATAGTGGCGTAACATAACAATAATGTGTTGCTTTCTGCTCTTCTGTGGGTTGGCTGGGCTGTTCTGCTGGTCTCACAAGGGTTACTCAACCTGCTGTATTCGGCTGGCGAGTTGGCTGGGGGCTGGGCTTAGCTGGGAGTTCTGGGACGACTGGGCCTCTCCCTCCATGTGCTCTTCCTTCAGGATGGTCCTGAGCACCTGAGGCCTCCCGATGCACAGGACAGGCTCACTTCCACCACATTCTGTTAGTCAAGGCAAGGCAAATCAAGGGGTGGAGAAACAAACAGCACTGCCCGCCGAGAAGAGCTGCAAAGTTGCATTACAGTAATGGAATTTATGGCCATGGAACATTCTACTTGGCTCTGGACCAGACCCTGGGGAGAATGCTGCCCCTTTGTGGCCTACACCTACACCCTAGTCTGACAACACACAAGTCAACAAGTGCAAAAGGCCAGAAGGTGTTGTGAAAAACATCAAATAGGGAGACAAGGGGCTCCTGTGCATGAAACTGTCAGGGAGGACCTCCTGAGATGTTTGAGCATTTGAGCACGCCTGCATGAGAAGTTTCCGTGGTTTCCAAGAGAGACACCCTCCTTGCATGAGCACACAGTTGCCTTGTGGGATACAGGCGGTATGAAAGGAAGGGCTCGGGGGACATCACCAGTGGTGTTGTGATGTCACTGGCAGTAGAATACAAGGGGCCCCGGGGGCCAGAATTTGTCTTCTTACGCTCACTTGTAGGCTGTGTGACACTGGTGATCTCTGTTTCTTCCTCTGTCAGACACCCTGCCCTGTGCACAGCACTGTGAAGAACCACAGACTGATGAACGTGGACAGGCACGCTCCAAAGGGAGGTGCACAGAGGTGGCACTGGTCACACAGCTCACTGAACTGGACGGCCAGGCACGCAGTGCAGTGACGGTAAAGTTGGGTGCAAGGGGTGTGTCTCGCCAACAGGCATGGAGAAATCCTGTGTCTGGAGAGTGTCCATGAATCCCCCTTCCCTCTCTCTGCCTTCCTTTCACCTCCCGTTTCCCTCCACCCCTTCCTTTCCTCTCTCACCTGCCCTTATCTTCTCTCCTTCTCATCTCTTTTCCCCTGAACTCTCCTCTTCCTACCTCCTCTCTCCCCTCACCCCTTCACCTCCAATCGACCCCCTACCTGTCCTCCTTTTCACCTTTCTCCTTTGTCCCTCCCGGGCCCTCTGGCCTTTCACCCACTCCCATTCTCCTCCCCCACCTTTTTTTCTTCCTTCCTCCACCCTCGCCCCTCCCCTCCTCACCCGCCGGGCCCCGCCCCCAGCCGCAGGCCCCGCCCCGCCGGGGTCACGGGGTCGACGGACGCTCGGCGGCCGTAGCGGCCCCGCCAGTCACGTGGTCACGTGACGCGCTCCAACATGGCGGCGCCGTGGGGCCGCGGCGTCGCTTCCTGACGGGGCGGCGCGGACGAACGCGGCCGGTGGTGGCCGGGACGCCGGGCCCGCAGCGTCGCTCGCCCGCTTGTGCGCACCGCCCGCCCGCGGGGCTGCCAGCCCCCGCCGGGCCGGGGCCATGCAGGAGAGCCAGACCAAGAGCATGTTCGTGTCTCGGGCCCTGGAGAAGATCCTAGCCGACAAGGAGGTGAAGCGGCCCCAGCACTCCCAGCTGCGCAGGGCCTGCCAGGTGGCGCTCGGTGGGTGAGCCGCCCCGGCCCGGCCCCGCGCCGGCCTCCCCACGCCGGCCGTTACCCCGCCCGGCCTCCTGGTTTCCACCTCCCCCGACCTCGAATCCCACCCTGCCGACCCCCTTATTATAGCCCGGGGAAACTGATGTCCAGGCAGCTCGGGACTGGCCCAAGGTCACCTAGCAAGTTAGTGACAGCCAGCGCTAGCTAATCCAGCCTCCCAGCCCCGGGCTCTTGCCACGACTCCTTGCCGTCCTGTTTCCTGGTTCCTCCCCTCACCAACCTCAGGAGCGGTAGTCCTTGCCCCAAGTTTTCTCTTTACCTGCGTTCTGCTGGTTAGGGTTCCCCCATGTGAGCAGAGCAAGTGCTTTGCTCACCTGCCTTAGGGAAACCCCTGACATTTGTTTTGGAAGTCCTGGATTGGAGAATGTTTTCCCTTTCATTTGGGGATCTCCCATAACTCCGTCATGTCCTGCACCTCTTAGGTAGGTGCAAGAGATCCGCTCGTTGCGGGCAGTCCACTGAAATAGATGTTCTTTGAGGGCAAAAAGGCTCGTCTGTTTTATTCACTGCTGGATTCCCTGCGTCTGCAGCTCTGCCTGGCACATAGTAGGTGCTGATTGAATGGACCCACGGATTATGCAAAGAGGGAGAGGACTCTCACTCATAGCGAGTTAAAACCTTGGTAGTTGATTACAGCATCGACATCCTGTCTTTTAATCGTTGAAATATTTACCAAGTGGCCACTGTCTACTAGGTGCTGTGATGGGCACTACAAGACAGACAAGATACTTGCCTTTGTGGGGCTTATACTCTAAAAGGGGAAACTAAAATTACTGAGACATTTTTGAGTACTGATAAATACTTTTGTGAAAGTAAAAGAGCAAGATATGATAAAAAAAAAAAAAAGGGGGGGGGGCCTGCGGACTGGTTTTGATAGGGTGTCAAGAAAGTAATCCTTTCTGATTAGGTGACATTTGAGCTGAGTACCGAAAGGCAAGAAGTATCCACCATGTGGAGTTTCAGGAGAAGAGTTCTGGGTGTTGAGGATCAATACATTTGGCCAGCGCTAGCTTCAAGCTAATTCACGACCCCAGCGCCTTTGGTTTGACATCTGTAAAAAGACCTGGTTTTGCCCTAACAAATTGAGTAAATGGAAAATTTGATTTTCTGTTAGGGAGTTTGTAGTTGCCGTCACTTTTCTCGCTACGTTTGGTGTAAGGGACAGAGCCGAGATTCTTCTCTTGGGGCCTAGGAACGAGCTTGTGAACTTTGCACTTGTCGAGGAGAAGGTCTTTGGCTTTATCTGATTCTCGGAAGGGTCTGAGACTCCCTCGGGGGTCAGGAACTATTGATTGAGAGGTTGTAGTTGCTTAGATAATCTGGAAACAGATACTAGTCCTGTGAAATCCAGGATCAATTGGAGGAATTTACTGAGATTTAGATTTGTAAAGCTTTTCTATTCAGAAAACCAAGGCTAACTGTTGGATATTGTTTTATCAGGAATGCAGGATAAACACCTCAAAGCAGTTTGTTAGGCAAAAGCCCAATAGCTAGAACTCCATTTTGAAATCTGCCTGGAGTCTATCCTGTCAATATTACTTTAAGAGTATTGTCGCAGAAATTTAAAGATAACTATTTGGCAGAAAATTTTTCATTCCTCATTTTCACCAAGTTGTTTATCACAATTTTGCAACCTACTTCTAAAATTGTATTATGGGTCATAAAGGGTCATAACATTGAGAGCTTTTTTAGATGTTTTTGGATCATATCTTTATTCAGAAGTTGTGGAATGCACGTTCAATGTTTTAGTAGTGGATTGTAAGAAATAGCTCATATAAGAAGTAATTTGACCATAGGTTAAATGAATAGCAAACAAATGGACATGGTGGCTCATCATTGTCATCAAATTGGGTCATAGGAACTATTATAAGGGAACCTGTGCACAGTGTTGAGTCAAAGTCGCCATTTTTTTAAGAGAGTAATTGTGTCATTGCTGTTGAATAGAAATGACTGCTTTTATTTGTAAACAGTAGAAAACCTATAGCAAAGTACATGGTGATTGATACTTCACTCTGCATCTCCAGGCACAGTCTTGTGCTCAGAAACAAGCCTGTGTGTGAGCTTGTGTATAAGAAGTTTTGTAACGTGGCCAGCGTTTTGGAGATTACCACGTATAGATTATCGTTAATGTTGATAAGAGGAACTGTAAATGACCACCCAAAGTTGAAGTGCTTAGATGATGGAGCGCACTTACAGGAAGCAGCTGTGATAGGATTCGTCTGTTGTAGTGCATTGGGGGAGGGGATCAGGGCTGCAGGGCCTGCATAGTAGGGAGGTTAGGAGTGTGTTCTCTGGACTCAAGACTGCCGGGGTCCAAGTCGCTTGCCTTCCGCTTCTTATCTTTGTGATCTTGGACAGGTATTATACCTTCTTCATTGGGTTATTGTAAGGATGAAGTTAGTTGACATGTGCAAAGAACTTGGCACATAGTGGATGCTCTTGGTTTTGCTCTTGGTTGGTTTTTTTTTTTTTTTTTTAACATTTATACATCTTTGAGAGACAGAGAGCATGAGCGGGGAAGGGGCAGAGAGAGAGAGGGAGACACAGAATCCGCAGCAGGCTCCAGGCTCTGAGTTGTCAGCACAGAGCCTGACGCGGGGCTCGAACCCACAAACCGCGAGAGCATGACCTGAGCCGAAGTCGGACGCTCAACTGACTGAGCCACCCAGGCGCCCCTCTTGTTTTTTATTATTAGCTTAAGCTGTAACAGACCACAGACACTGAGGGCTCTAGCCTGATGTTCTTAACCTGCATTGGTTCCTCGTTCAGGAATGACTTATTGCTCTATTTGGTTTGTTGCTGCAGTAAATAAGAATGTAATTACACGACCAGGAGGCTGTGTCTATCGCAGTGTTAACTTGCTAAAGCTCAATGAAGACAGGGGTTGTCCCTTGTAACAGCAGTGATGATCAGGATGGAACAGGTTTGGAGTAATCTCAGTGATTTATCTGCACTAAATGCCAAATGCATGGGTAGGTATAGACTACCCAATTAGGGGATTTTGTCCCGCCAGCCTCTATCTGGAGTATCAAAATAGCCTGTAAGAGTATTCATCACCCCAAGGATTTTGTTGGTCTTTACCTTGTTAACGAAGCTCTGATGTGTATTAATAATCTTGAACCCTTCAGCCTTCTTGTTGGGGTACACACATACATTCCTAAACCTCCCTTTCATAAGTGTCTTAAGGGCCATTTTCTGTCATGATCTCTCTTTACATTACTGAGTTATAAATTATAAATTCTAGAGTTTGGAGACTTGACAGGATAATCTGGGTGTTTTTAAATTGAGTATGGAAAAATTTGCCTGGAAATCTGGAAAACGTTAACTGAGTTCTAATAGTACTCTTCTCATCTATATATGATAAGAGATGCATTATCTTACTTCGTAACTTAATCCACACAGAGTGCTAAGAGCTGAGTGCTCCGTAATTACTTGGTGTCATTCTTAGTCATTATCAAGAAAACATAAAAAGAATAACAAACATATCTGTATGGCTTTCGTATGTGATAGAGTGATTTCTTTTTTTAAATAGACTTTTTTTTAGAGCAGTTTTAGGTCCACAGCAAAGTTGCACAGAAGGTACAGAGAATTCTCATCTCCCTGCCCCCACACATGCGCTGCCTCTCCCGTTAGCGACATGCCTCACCAGAGTGGAACATTTATTACTATGATGACGCTACCCTGACGCATCATTGTCACCCAATTGAGTAACGTCTTAAAATCACATGTTATGTAATAACTATTGGTCTCTACCATGTACTAAGCATTTCTGTGTTCCAGGCACCATGCCATGTGCTCTGCGGCAGTTTACTTCTTAACTGTTATTATCCTCATTGAGGCCCAGAGAAGTTGGCCAGCATACGTCAACCAGGAAGCAGTGGAGCCAGGATGGAACACTGGCAGGCTGGCTCCAGAGCCCAGGACCTTAAGCGTTACTGTCACGCTTGCGCTGCTTCTCCGTAGGAGAGTTATTGTATGTAAAATACTCAGTGGAGTCTTTACGCGATAATTGCACTGCAGTTTCATTAAGTAAAAGCATTTGCTAAGTAGAGAGACCATATTTTCTATAGTTGAATTTTGATATATTTGAAAGCCTGTCGTCACAATGATGACAGCTTTGTTCCCCTGCAGCTTTTTGCTGCATGTATCTTCGGTTCACTTTAGTTTAGGAACTAAGGGGAAGAAAGAAATGAGGGTAAAGAGCCGATGGCCCATAAGCTTCGCTTGAGTGGTGAAGCTTTCTGATTTATGACCTCTCTCTTCATCAGCGGTAAAGTGCCTTTGATGAATTCTGGAGGTGTAACATGTAGCTGGTGTCCGTCTTTGGGTACCGCAGGCAAAGGGAAACCGAGGCCCAGAGAGAGTCTTGCCACATCTGCACAGCCAGGCGGGACACATACGGAACACGCGTGCCCTGGCCTCACATACAGAGATCTGCCACTCCGCTTGATATATGGGACTGAGAGGCGTGCGGGTCATTGGTGATCTTAGCCTGAGCTGTTCTGGTGGCACATTGAAGGAGAAAACCAGAATGGAATGGGCGAAGCATGAGTGGGAGGTGAGGAAATAGCGAGCACAGACAACTGTTTTCCAAAGTTTGGCTGTGGCGTGAAGGAGAGGCAGGAGATGTGGATCCTGGGAGGGTTTTTCTCCTTATTATTTTAAAATAGAAAAAACTCTGGGGCGCCTGGGTGGCGCAGTCGGTTAAGCGTCCGACTTCGGCCAGGTCACGATCTCGCGGTCCGTGAGTTCGAGCCCCGCGTCGGGCTCTGGGCCGACGGCTCGGAGCCTGGAGCCTGTTTCCGATTCTGTGTCTCCCTCTCTCTCTGCCCCTCCCCCGTTCATGCTCTGTCTCTCTCTGTCCCAAAAATAATTAAAAAACATTGAAAAAAAAAAAAAAAAAAAAAAAATAAAATAGAAAAAACTCGAACGGGTTTAAATGTCCTTGGGAAGAAGCCAGTTAAGGGAGTCTGCTCATAAATCTTAATTGTATATTAATGTGCAAAAAAAGAATTCAACATTTACACGTCCATATGATAAAGTGAACTGCTTTGTCCTCCATATGATGTTGTTGTTATTCTAATTTTGATGTGTTCAAAATAACTGTTCTCACCACTAGGAAGAACCTAAGTGCAAAATTTGAAAAATATGAAAACCATCTCTAAATTGTCATAGCAAATAAAGTAAGGCTTCCTGGTGAAATGCAAAATAAACCCTTTAATTTTGGCAAACTCTGGTGTTTGGATGAGACATTTTGTTTGCACGTGGTGCAGATTAATGTTTTGAGAAATACCAGGACTCAGGACCCTGACAGATTAGTTTTTGTTGAAAAGCTTTATGATGATTCTTCAGGAAGCGGTCACCTGCCTAGAAGCAGCATCTAAAAGTTGGATTTTGATTACTGAAAATTGTTTGTTTATTGGATTAGCAGAAAATTCACTGAGAGCTGAGTTGGAAACTTTGCTTCTTGATTAGTTCTGTGATGCTGGGTTGATAATTTAGCTTCTTTGAGCCTTAGTTTCCTGAAATGCTAAAGGTGATAATACCTTTGTCCCGGGGTTATTGTGAAGGTTAAGTGACCCAGTGTAGTAAAGTCTGGTGCCTAACAGATAACCTGTTAAAATTCAGAGGCTCTGGTGTTAACCATATTTAAAGGAGAAGAAACGGAATGCTTGCTCTTTTCTGCCTCCCGTGTTAGTTGGTTCGATGCCGGTGAAGCAAGCCCGTTGGATGAATTTAGAGCTCTGTCCTGTACGTGTAAATCTCAGGGGAGAGTCTGTAAGCAGTGCTGGGGAAAACAGTAAGACTATTCTTTATGGAAAAGAGCAGACTTGTGAAAATGTGTACTTAATCAGCAAGTACATGGAGTTTCCTATATAAATAGCTCAGAACTGTATTTAGTCCTCACCAATTTCACCAGGCTTAGGGGGCCTGCCAGGAAAATACTTGGCTTTCTTTCCAGCAAGGTTATCTTAGAAAACCTTGACTCATTCCTGGAGTCTTCCTAAAGGAGCTTCTTTCAGTTTACTGTCTTGGTTGTAAATAAGTCATTTGCTGCTTTTTTTTTTTTTTTTTTAATTAAAGGTATTTTGTTAAGTTTTATAGATTTGTGGGGAGAACAGCCTTCTTGTGCCATTAAATTCTTAAATTTTTCCTCAGGCCCAGGGAGCGGTTAGTGCATATTTTGCTCTTTATATGGTCCTTTTGTCTGTTGACTAAACAAGGGTGACATTCACTGAGAAGATATTTATTTGGGTGTCACATTTGGTGTCACGATGCAGGGGAAGCAAACAAGGACCCTCTTCTCATGGAGTTTGCAGTTAATGGGGAAGAAGTGCAGTATTCAAATGCTCACATCCTCTGAATCAACGTTAAAAAAAAAAAAAAAAAAAAAAGTTAACCTAAAAAGTCCTATGAAGGAGAGAAACCTGGTCCTGCAGGGGAGTGAGCAAAGTTGTGAGGGAAAATTTCCCTGAGGAAGTCTTGAGTTTGAATGATAAATAAGAATTAAGTAGGCGGGCGGGGCACCTGCCTGGCTCTTGATCTTGGGAATGTGAGTTTGAGCCCCATGTTGGGTGTGGAGATTCCTTAAAGATAAAAGCTTAAAAAAAATTAAATAGGTTAGGGTGACAGGTGTTTTGGCAGGATGTGGGAATAGTCTGTACAAAGGTCCCGTGGCAGGGAGGAGTACAACTGTTAAACTAAAAAGTCGATCGACAGTTATCTCAAAATAGAAAAAAAAAAATGTGATCGTTTAATTGAAAAAAAGAGAGAGAGAAACTGAAAGAGGCCACTGTGTGGTGGGAGCATGGTAAATGAAAGGGGAGAGTGTGTGAGAATAAGGTGGGAGGGGTGGCCAGGGCCCTACCATGCAGGACCGCAAGGTTTTCATGGTGAGGAGTCTGATTTTCCAAGCAAAAGCAGTGAGACAACACTGAAGAGTAGTAAACGGGGGAGAAGGTGCCATGATGACCAGGTTTGTGTTTTGGAAAGATCACTTGGACTTGGACTGTTGTGTTCAGAACATTTTAGAGGAGGACCAGAGGGATTGCTCAGGGACAGTGAGGAGGCAGTTCCCGTCACGCGGGTGAGAGATGTTGGTTCCTGGCCTCAGTGGTGAGGGCAGAAGCCAAGCAAAGCGAGTGTATTCCCCACTTGTCCAGAAGGTGAATGAGAACATTGGATAAGGAAGAGGCTGGCTGTTAAGTTTCTGACTCACCCGACTGAATGGATGGTGGTGCCGTTCCATAAGGTGGGAGTGTGGGGGTAGCAGGTTGATCTGAGTTGGGACTTGATGTGTTGAGGCTCACCTGCCTTCGAGCATCCAGGCAGCAGGTGGACGTATGAGCCTGTTGCTCCTGAGACAGACCGGGGCCGAAGTCATGATTTGGGAGTCAGGAGAGCCTAGGTGGGAACCGAAGGTGTCGGTGAGAGTGAGGTGGCCTAGGGAGAGAGTGTACAGAGAACGAGAGCCAGAGGTCTGCCTGGGCCTCGGGAACCCCTGCCTGGCTGGGCAGAGGAGGCAGCCTGCAAAGGCCATAGAGAGGAGTTGGGGCCGAAGCGGAGGGCAGATGAGAATGTGTGCCTAGGAAGATAGAAGCAGAGAACATTTCAAGGAGGGTGAGGTCGGTAAGGTCAAACGCTGCAGGGAGGTCGGGTTAGATGGAGAGTGTGGCAAAATGCCCATCAGATCAAGAAACATGTGGGTCATTGGTGACCTTAGTTTGGGCTGCTTTGGTGGTACGGTCGGTGAAGGTGAAAGCCAGACTGGAGTGGGCTGGGGCGTGGGTAGGAGGTGAGGAAATAGGCAGTGAGCATGGGCAGCTCTTTCCCCAAATTTGGCTCTGGTGTGAAGGGGAGGAGGGAGGTGTGGATCCCGGAAGGTTTTTTTGTCTTATCTTTTCTTTATTTAAAGGTTTAAACTTGGGAAGGGTCCAGCTGAGTGAGAGGTTAAATAATGCAGGATAGAGGAAGGACAGTTTCTTCATTCAACAAATATCGAGTGCCTCCTCTCTGCCTAGGAATTCCTAGGTGCTGGGAATTCAGCAGTGACCAGAAGAGACAAAAGTCTCAGTCATCATACTTTATATTCTCCTGGGGAAGACAGAAAACAAATGAGCTGATAAATAATACGTCAAGGGCGGGAAGTACTGTGAAGCAAGATGAGAAAAGTAAACCAGGGTGAAGTGGAAAAGTGAAGCAGGTGAGGAAATAGAGAATGACAAGGAGGGGCAGAGGTGGCAGTTTGGGTGGTGAGGGAAGGTGACATTGGAAGGGGGAACTGAAGGAAGTGAGGGAGTGAGCCCTGCGGATATCTGGGGGAGGGAGGGCATTCCAAGGCAGCAGGAATAGTGATTGCAAAGTCCCTCAAACTGGAACGAGCAGGCTGGGGGTGGGGGCAGCAGAGTGTCTAGAAGGTGAGATCAGAGGGATGGCAGGGGGCCAGATCTTACAGAGGCTTGGAGGCCAAGGTCAAGATTTTGGATTTTACTCAGGGTGAGATGCGAAGCCAGTGGAAAGTTTTGAGCAAAGGAGCAGATGTAATCTGATTTCCATCGTAAGGGTTATGGATAATCTGTTTTGAGCAAATGTGATCTCATTTACATTTTAAGGGAATCCCTCTGGCTGCTGTGGGAGGACAGGGTGGGAGCTGGAGCAGCGTGGATGGCAGTGGTGGTGGCCCAGCACCGTGAGAAGTGATCAGATTCCAGGCAGAACGGAGAGCATGCAGAGGCAGGTAGGGATGGGAGATTATAGAGGTGGAGGGATTGGACACTGTCTTCTGGCAGGAAAGAGTGAAATTCTGGGTACAGAACCAGTTAGGTTCTCTAACGGAAGCTGAGTCAGTCTCCTTGTGGCGGCTTCTAATCTCCGTATGAAATAGGAGGCCACTTCATGGGTAATGAGGAAAGAGGAGGACTGGTTGGTGGTTAGTTAGGAGGGGAGGTGGGGTGTTTGAGAAGAGCGGAGAAAGGAGCAGTAGTTTAGGGAGGGTAGAGGCGATGGGCTCACCCGGTATTATTTAGGGCTCCGTTTATGACTCTCTAGCCCTACCAACTTGCCCCACTGTCAGAGGTCTGGTTGCTAGGTCAGAAGGAGATGGTTGCCCGAAGTTAAAGACTGAGGGTCAGAGAGAGTCATGACTGTCGATCACCTACCATTCTGATAGCAGTCCTGCTAATGGGACCCATCCTGGGAACTGAAGGAAGGGGAAAGCTAATGCTGGCCTTGTCAAGATCTGACAGGCCAAAGAAGGGCCCTGCTGGTCAGCTGGAAGGAGAGAAGACTGAGGGCATGGGTCAGGAAGGAGCTGGAAGCCCACTATTCCATATAGGGACAAGATTCAGAGTGTGACCAGCCTCCCCAGGCTGGCTTGGAGTGGGGGAAGAGGGCCTTGGAGGAGAAGTTGCACGAGTCGGGGCAGCCTTGGTTTGCATAGGAGGCAGGGGTGTGTGTGGCAGGTCGGATGTGTGGGGAGAGTTGAAGATTTGCAGGGACTTTTGGGGTCTCTGGGTGAGTTGACCAGTGATGGGATCATTGAGGTTGATGTGGGTCGTCTTTGGACTCAGCCTGGGAGTGGAGTAGAGGCTTGTGCCAAAGTCACTGATGAATGGGGGGCGGGGGGGGGGGGGTGGTGGTCCTGACCCTAGGGGTTGGTAGATGGCAGCCATGCCCAGAAAGGATTTCCTAGGAAGAGTGTGGCTTTTCAGCTGAAGCTGCCCCACCCCACTCAGGTCTTCCTCCTCTCCAGCCTGTTCATTTATGGCTGCTAATTGCCCGGTTGGCTGCTGGGAACGCCTGTTAAAATGTGAAGCAATAAACCAGAGCAGGTGTGTCCTACCACATGCTCCTCTTCCTCCTCCTCTGTCTCATCATTGAGGGCTTCTGGAGTATTGGCTCTGGAGCAGACAGCCTGGGTATGATGCAGTAGCACTTGGTGGCTGTGATGGTGGACAGGTGACTTCGGCCATGTGCCCGGATTCCTCACCTGGGTAACAGTTACGGGATAAGAGTGCTCTTGGCTTCCTGGGTGTTGGGGAGGACCGAATCGGCACCTGCCCCTCATTTTCTTTTTTCCCTTGTCTCTGCTTGGTTCCACTGATAGCACTAGAGGTTTTGCGCGATTTCTGACTCCTCTTTTAAGAAAAAAGCAAGAGAACTGTCACTTGGTTGACCACCTGCTGTAGGCCGGACCCTGCCTTAGCCATTAATCTGACAATACCTCTCTCATGGGCTTGTCAAGAGAATCACCTGCACCCAAAGGCCTGGTTACAGTCTATGGGGCAGAGGGGGCTGCTTTTCATCATCCCCATTTTTTAAAGTTGGCAGTCAAGAGTCAGAAAGGCTTACTAACCCGGCTGGCCTCGTTCAGCTAATAGATGTCCATGCGAGGACTTGACCCTAGTTCTTGCTGAATCTCAAACGAATTTCCTGTCTTCCACCACACCAGGCCGTGCCAAGCTATCTGTGAGGCCCCCTGCCACACACCTTTCCCCTGTTTCTTTTTCTGCCTCTGTTTAATGGGAAGAACATACCCTATTATCCAGATATATCCAGAAGCCAACTGTTAGGGCAGGCCATATGAAACTGCTACTATTCGGCCGTTCCCAGCCTACAGAAGTGGCACGTTCCTGTGGTTCTGATGCTTCACCTTCCCCCATGGACTCCATCCTGGTCCAGGCCCCTGTTACTGCTCGCCTAGATTAGTAACAGTAGCCCCTTGATTGGAGTCCCTGCTTCTGTCCTGGCCACCCTCCTCTTTATACTCAAAACAGCCACCAGATTGATCTGTCAGAACATAGGTAGGTCAGCTCAGGCTGCCTCCCCCTGCCCCCCCCCCCCCCCGGGGCTTTCCAGCATCATCGGGACCCCAGCTGTGCCCAATGAAGAGGTTTTTTTCATAATTTTTCTTCTTTAAGAATGGTGTAGAGAGTGCAACAATTCCTCATTCTTGTGGGAATACTTAAGCATAAAGTGAGAAACTGAAGAAAATCTGCAAACATACGATTTGTGACCTTGGTGTCTTGGCCTTTGGCAATAGCTGTCGCCAGTAGTGTCCTCTGTCCTGCTCACTGTGGAGGGCTGTGCCCTTCACTCACTGCCACAGGTCACTCTGGCCCGTGTTCAGTTCTTTTGGAAAACCAGGGCGTACCGTCTTGGTGGCTCTGCCACAGCCAGGAAAGGAGATCGAGAGAGTCCAGAGCCGGGGTTCAGCCTCCCGAGGCCGGATGGGGCTCAGAGCGGTCCAAACACTGGTGCTTCGAACTATGGTCGCAGTAATCACAGTCTGCGTTAGTGATAGCAAAGCCAACATTTACATTCTGCATTTATAGCTTACCGAGAAATTCTGGGTGCTTATTTGGGAGTCACCCTTGTACCCAAGGGTTATGAACAAGGGCCTTAATTTTCTGGGTTCAAGTTCCAGCCCTACCACTTACTAGACTGTAATGTCTCTGAGTCTTGTGTTTTCATCTGTAAAATTTAGTGGAGTTGGGCCTTGAACCCTGGTCCTCAGGCTCCTTACATGCCTTTTGGCTGAGAAGCATTTTAGCTGGTGTAAAACTTGGATGTTTTGTCTTCATAGTGCTGGCCATAGTCCTTAAAAGCCACTTTTGTCCCCAGCAGTTGTTAACTTCTCTGCAGCCAGTGAAGTACATTTTTCTCGATTTTTCCTGATCGGTAAAGCAAAGGTTGCAAACTAGTTTTTTTTGAGCATAATACTTTTAAAAATAATTGAGGTTGCTTTGGATTACGGTCAAACTTTCACTTAAAATCTGGGTTTTGACCTCTGGAAAAATCAAAACAGCTGGCACCTCTGGGCTCCGCTGGGACTGAGGCCCTGTGGGATGTGGAGGGGTCCCCCCTTCCCCTGATGTCTTAAACCCACCCGTGCCTCTCCTTGATGTCCACTGCCTGGCCTCCGTAGGCCTTTGAGTGTTGCCCTTGAGTTTATTACCCTTGATGCCTCAGTGACTGAGTAGCTGGCATTCCTGGTGATTGCCTCATCCATTAGTGAGTTGGCACCGGTGACATTCCAAAACAGATGATTTTGGAGCTCAGAGGCCAGCCCAGACTCTAGTGAAGGCTTAATTGCTTCAGATATATTTAACATCTAGACGCTAACAAGGTAACCACGAACAGAAGGAGACCTTACGTTTGAGTTTGAGGAGCGGTGTGCCTCTGGCATGTCACACGGTGACACCAAGGACCAAGAAAGCCTTGACGTTATGGGCACAGATTTCTCCCAGCTGAAAGCTTGGCTACCAGTGTCCTGGGCTGGATGGGTCTCCTGAGCCACTCCCACAGCCCGGAGGCCTCCACTAGAGGAAGCCACAGCTACGTCCTTAGTGGATTCTTGTCCCAAAAGGGAATGCCACAGAGCTCTCTGTAACAGACCCTGTGTGTCACAGCCCCGATGGTCCGTGAGCAAAATGCTTGCTAACGATCATCTGGGTGTTTCTCCCCCATTGTCTGATGTGTGCAGTAAGAAGACATTGGAAGATTGCTTCAGGGTTAGAAATTGCCACCTCTAGTGAATCTGGTTGTTGAGTTTTCACTTCCTAGTTCAGTCTAGGACAATAGTTGTCCAAGAAAAGGAAATCTGTAATTTCCAGAGCTGTGTTGCTGGGATAACTAATGCTGTATCCAGACCACTGGTTCTCAACAGATTGGATAAAGAAGACTGCTCTTGGAGATTATCTGAGTACACAGCAGGCTTACTTCAGTGGCCTGGTTTGATAATATGTTGAGCCTGTGAAGTCTAATGTGCAGGAATACTTTTGACCAAGAGAATGGGGGAGAATTCTCTCCATATTTAGATGGGGCGTTCTGTTGCCTCAAGGGCACAAAACCTTGTTCTCCTGGAAATAAGACTATCCGAGATTGTGATTTGTGAACAATGACGCTTTATTTCTGAAACCCTAACTGTGAGGTTGTATAACCTCCATGGTAAAGATTTTTTATAAATTCATAAAAATTTCTATATACCTTGGCACAACAATATGAGTGTACTTAATGCACTGAACTGTGTATTTTAAAATGGTTAAGATGGTAAGTTTTATTTGTGTTTGCCACAATAAAAAAAAAAAACTTCTATGTAAAAATAACAAAGTATATATGCTTATAGAAAATGTGGAAAAAAAATAAAAAATAGTCATTCTACTAACACAGCTTTCTGTTGTATTTGTTGCCAATCTCCTATACGTATTTTTGCACAGTTGAAATGTTGATAGTATTACCATATTATTGCGGTAGCTATCCTTAACATGCATTTTGCACGACAGGGAAATAGCTAGAACGTTGCACTATGGGCCGGAATGCTTGGATTCCAACTCTAGTTCCCCAGTTCCTGATATCTGACAGGGGGCAAGTTACCTAACCTTTCTGTGCCTTGGTTTCTCATCTAAACCAGTGATTCTCACCTGGGGCAGTTTTGCCCCAGAGGACAGTTGGCAACGTCTGGAGACATTTTTGGTGTTGCAGACCGCAGAGGGCTGCTACTGATCCCACTGGTAGAAGCCAGGGATACTGGCGAACGTTCTGCAGTGCGTAGGACAGCCCCATAATGGATTAGCTGCTCCCAGATGTCAGCAGTGTCTTGGTTGAGAAGGCCTGCTGTAGATACGATGGAGATAAATACTACCTGCCTTATAGGGTTGTTTTGACGGTTAAGTAAATTAAAAGTATGTAAAGTACTTAGAGCAATGCCTAGCACAACATAGCTGCTGTGCACGTGTTAGCTATTGTTATTGTTACCGTAATCACTTTTTATTACTTCATATCAGCATTTCATTCTTAAAATTCTGATAAACATTCTTTTTAATATTTTCCAAATCTTTCAGTAAAGTTTTCTTTTACATAATTATTGCATTCTCTTAACGTGCCCTTCTTTTTTCCCCACAGATGAAATTAAAGCAGAAATAGAAAAGCAGAGGTAAGCTCTTCTCCTGGCTGAAATACAGTATTAAGGGAGTAGGTAGTGGCCACGGGAACCCCTCTCTGTGCGTGTTTTCTCATATTGTATTATGGACAGCGCATGCTCTCCTAGCACAGTGCCGGGCACAGGGCCCGACTCTGTGTGTGTTTGAACAGATGCTAGGTTAGCAGGTTACCGACTCGGTAACTGCATATTTGCAGGAAAGGGTAAGGAAGATCAGGTTAAAGCTGCTGTCCCTTTTCTTGACAGACGAGGCAAAGCCCTTGCTTGCCCTCTGCGTCCGGCTTCTTTAGGCAGGAGGACAGCTTGTCCCGAAAGTGGCTGTGCCTCGTCTTCATGGTCAAGAAGCCAGTTCGTCGCGTTTCAAAACTACAGCCCCGATGTAGCTGATGCCGGGATTCAGTCCAGGATGCTGTCGACATAGCCTACCAGTCAGAGACCTTGCTCTCTGCATGTGGCCCTATGGTCTTTTGTCCTAATGCATGTGTTTTGGTTTTCAGTTGTCTGGCCCCGCAGAGGCAGTTTGCAGGCACTTCCAGTCAAGTGATTACAAGTGGGATGGGCAGTTAGAGTGAGGTGTAGAAAAGCAGACTTTTTTCCATTTCCCCTCTCCGCCCTCTCCTGCTTCTTCCCTAGGCGTGGCGCTGCTGCACCCCCGAAGGCAAACTTCATCGAAGCTGACAAGTATTTCCTTCCGTTTGAGCTAGCTTGCCAGTCCAAGTCCCCCCGGGTGGTCAGCACATCCCTCGACTGCTTGCAGGTACCACGTTTAAACTTGCTGGTGTCAGGAGGGTTGTCTCCAAGCCACAGGGGGGTCCTTTCACAGGGGCAGTGAGGAAAGGAGCCATCCAGTGTATTCTTTATGGAGGTCTCATGAGGGAGAGCAAAGTAAGAGGTCTGATCTGACCTCAGCTAAAGAAGAATGTGTTTCCCTAGAAATGTTGTGTTGTACTGTCTTATGTGCGGTTTTCTAACTGAAACCTTTAGGATTCGTTGGAAGAGTTGCTATACGTGGGCACGTGGTATTTTTACGCCACCTCTTTCTTGATGGCATTAAAATTCATAATATCCAGTAGAGAAATATAAGCAATATTCATCATTTGTGGTAATATTCCATAAAGTCCCTGTGAATCCTGAATAAGCAAATGCTGAACCATGGTTCCCACAGGAAATACAGAGTAAGGTTCCTGTGAGCCTCTGGCCTCAACATGTTCATCAACTAATTAATACATAAATCAGTACATAAGTTTGTTCTTGGTGTGTTTCTGTTTAAAGACACCTTATTTAATATATGTTACTGATTCATTATCATCAAACTCACGGTCAAAGCACTATAACACATGCCTGAACAAAGTTTATCTCGACGTGTAATTTCTCCGTAAGGCACATCATTGCGTTCTCGCTCTTAGGAACGATAGACGGCACTTCAGCAATGTGTTTGGGCCATCTTTTTTTTTTTTTTTAATTTATTTTTTTTTTAATTTTTTAGGTTTATTTATTTCAGAGGCAGAGAGAGACAGAGCATGAGTGGGGGAGGGGCAGAGAGAAAGGGAGACACAGAATCCGAAGCAGGCTCCAGGCTCTGAGCTGTCAGCACAGAGCCTGAGGTAGGGCTCGAACTCACAAACCGTGAGATCATGACCTGAGCCGAAGTCGGTCGCTCAACTGACTGAGCCACCCAGGCACCCCTTGGGGGCCATCTTAAACGTCAAAAAAATTGGGACACCTGGGTGGCTCAGTCTGTTGGGCGTCCGACTATAGCTTAGGTCATGATCTCTCGGTCCGTGAGTTCGAGCCCTGCCTCGGGCTCTGTGCTGTCAGCTCAGAGCCTGGAGCCTGCTTTGGATTCTGTGTCTCCCTCTGTCTCTGCTCCTCCCCCACTCACGCTCTGTCTCTATCAAAAAGATGAATAAATGTTAAAAAAATTTTTTAATGTCAAAAAAAAACAACAAAATGAACCGAAATGTAAAAAACATGGCATGAAATAGGCCACAGAAAAAGACCCTGTTTATAGTGAAAGAGCTGAAACGAGAAGACAGAGTGTCTCTGTGTTTGACCTCGGTTGGGAATGTGCGCATTGGGTGGTTCAATTTTCTCCTCGCTTTGCATGTGTCCGCAGATGACTATAAAAGTACCACAAGTATTGATTTGGGGCTTACAAATAAATTTTAGTGAGTGGGTACATTTGCAAACACAGGATCTGGGAATGATGAGGATCGACTGTATTAGAGCCACAGTGACCTTGTTATAAATTACCTTTGCTTAATGAAGAAGCAGGAACAGAGAAGTTAAGGTAACTTGTCCGATAATACGTAGCGTGAAAGAAACAGGACTACAACTATGGTTTCTTAATTCTTCCTGGTCCAGCATTCTTGTATTTTTTCTTAAGATCTACTCTTGAGGTTTGTGGTTACCTCACTTTGATTCTTAACCCCAGCAAGCAACCAGCATCAATGAAAAAAGCTTGATAAATTAAAAAATGATGGTCAGAAGCCCACAGTTTACCAGGACTTTCTAGAGCAGGGATAGTGAACAGGTTCTGTAATTGCCCAGAAGCTGTGTTGAAAAGCTATCTGAAGCTTCATCTGGGTTTCTTGAGAAAGGACTGTGATCGATTGGTTCTGTCTGCCGTGGCACAGGACTGCCAAGTGGCAGTGGGCATGCCACGTTTTTGGCATTGGTGGTCTAATATTTACTCTGTCTTGCTTCTTTGATATGTCTGTGCTTGAAAGTTGGTGACAGTTTCTTCATGGAAGCAGTTCTTCCAAATGAAAAGCCATTTTTCTCGTTCATCCAGATTCTGTACAGATTGTCCTATGTGAAACATACTGTGAGCCCAGAATTCTTAAATGGCAGACCCAAGTCCTGCTTCTGTCCTGAAATATTTGTGGCCGTGAAATTTTCTGAGGAAATTTGGCATAAGTTTAACTTTAGTTGTTTCCTTCTCATGTTACGGTTTAGTTCTGAAGCTGGTGCTGAGAGTTAACATGACTGATGTGTAAAGAATGGTGTCTAACGCGTGTTGAGGTCTCAGCCAGTGCTGGGCCTTGTGCAGAGTGCTGCATCAACTCTGTCCACAGCATCGTGTCTGATCTTCCCAGCACCCCTCTGGTTATTTAACTCTCATCCTCATTTCAGAATGGAGGAAACGGAGGCTTAAAGAATAAAGTGACCACCCTACGGAGCTCCCGTGCCCAGAAAGTGGTGGGATTGAGGGGGCATCTAGGACTCTCCCCACCCTGTCTGAATTCTTAACCAGGGGTCCTTAAGCTGCAACTGTGAGCTAAATCTGGCCTGCTCCCTGCTTTTGTAAATAAAATTTTATTGGAACACGGCTGCCTGAATCCACTCAGGCTGCTCTAACAGAACACCACGGACTGGGTGGCTTAAGCTGGAGGCACTTACTTCCCTCAGTTCTGGAGGCTGGGCAGTGCAAGATCAGGGTGCCAGCTGATTCAGTTCCTGGTAAGAGCCCTCTTCCTGGTTTGTAGACAGCCGAGTTCTCACAAGACAGAGAGAGCACATTAGATCTCTGCTCTCTTCTTATAGGACACTAATCCCATGAAGGACCCCACCTTCCTGATCTTACCTAAACCTAATCACCTCCCAGAGGCTCTTCCTCCTGATACCATCTCACTGGGGGTAGGGCTTCAACATAGGAACAGGGGATCACAAACATTTAGTCCACAGCAGCAACTGTACCCATTGTTAATGTATTACCTCTGGCTGCTTGCCCACTACTACGGCTGAGTTGAGTTGTTGGAACAGATCACATGACTTGCAAAGCCTAGAAATTTGGTTCTCTACAGAAAAAGGTTGCTGACCACCCCTCTTAACTATTACCCTGTGGTTTGGCGTCTTTGATTAAAAATAGGCTGTTTATGATTTATGTTCTATATTTTCCTAGAAATAGTCTGTTTGTAGAACTCTGGAACGGAAACACTGACATCCTGCTCTACTTTAGGCCACAGTCCTGACTAGAGTTGTAGATTTAAGAGTGTCTTGAGACCTATGACATATGGTTAGCTCTTCTTCTCCACCCCCCCCCCCCAGCAGAATGAAAGTTCTCTGTGATTTAATAGGTACACTTGAATTTCTTTGGTTTGTATACAAAATGCAAAATATGTTGTCCTTTTTATGACATTAGAAAGTGACCCAGTGCCCTCTGGAATACTAAATGAAATGCATTTCCTCTTGGAGGTTGCCCTTGCAAAGCCTGTTTGACTGGCTTTTCCCAGTGTGGGAGAGGTAACTTCCGACTTGGAAATGGAAGGTCAGTGTCGTCAGTGTCCAGGGGTAAAAGTTGGTTTAGGCAGAATTGAAGACTGCTGCAGACGTATCCGCATTCTGCTCTGGGCATTTAAAGGCATCCTTCTTAGGGGTGCCTGGGTGGCTCAGTTGGTTAAGCACCCGACTTTGGCTCAGGTCATGATCTTGCAGTTCGTTGGTTCGAGCCCCATCGGTCTCTGTGCTGACAGCCTGGAGCCTGCTTCAGATTCTGTGTCTCCCTCTCTCTCTGCCCCCTCCCCCACACCTGCGCGTTCTCTCTCTCTCTCTCTCTTTCTCAAAATTAAATAAACATTAAAATTTTTTAAAATAAATAAAGGCATGGGGCACCTGGGTGGTTCAGTCGGTTAAGCGTCCGACTTCCGCCCAGGTCATGATCTCACGTCCGTGAGTTCGAGCCCCGCGTCGGGCTCTGTGCTGACAGTGCGGAGCCTAGAGCCTGTTTCAGATTCTGTGTCTCCCTATCTCTCTCTGACCCTCCCGCATTCATGCTCTGTCTCTCTCTGTCTCAAAAATAAATAAACGTTAAATAAATAAATAAATAAATAAATAAATAAATAAATAAATAAATAAATAAAGGATTCCTTCTTTGAGCTTGGAGAGGTGATGGGGTAGCAAAGATGCTTCTGGGTTTGGTTTGTCCTGAGCACAGTTAGCTTAGAGTTCCCTCTCCCCACGGGGAGAAGCCTACCGAGTTCTCCTGGTGCTCTCTTCTACCAAAGGTAAAGATCCTCTTTATTCCTTCCTTTCTGTACCTGGTCTGTCACACACTTCCCCCATGCCAGGGGAGGAGCATTAGGGTCTGTCTTGCCTAACTCAGTGATCTCCAGGGTACCCTGGACATATGTCAATAACCAAATTTTTTTGAGAATAACCTTTTAATACGTTCATATATCTTCAGTGGTAAGATTATGTACATGTACGACTCTTATTAAATTATTTATATTATAAAACAAAAATAGAACTTTTAAAAGGATAAGAAAAACATGAATAGAGTTCTTTCTATGTCCTAGTGAAGGCTGTAGGGAACCACTGGTCTCAGCTGTCTTGTTCATACCACAAACATTATCTTTTAGTTCTTATTTCTAGAAAACTTTGGATTTTTTAATGCATATCTTAAAATCCATCCGTAATTGGGGCTCCTGGGTGGCTCAGTCGTTAAGCACCCAACTTCAGCTCAGGTCATGATCCCACAGTTCGTGAGTTTGAGCCCTCCATCGGGCTCTGTGCTAACATCTCAGAGCTTGGAGCCTGCTTCAGATTCTGTGTCTCCGTCTCTGTCTCTGCCCCTTCCCCCCACGTTCGTTCTCTCTCTCTCTCAAAAATAAATAAATATAGGGGCGCCTGGGTGGCGCAGTCGGTTAAGCGTCCGACTTCAGCCAGGTCACGATCTCGCGGTCCGTGAGTTCGAGCCCCGCGTCAGGCTCTGGGCTGATGGCTCGGAGCCTGGAGCCTGTTTCCGATTCTGTGTCTCCCTCTCTCTCTGCCCCTCCCCCGTTCATGCTCTGTCTCTCTCTGTCCCAAAAATAAATAAAAAATGTTGAAAAAAAAAAAAATTTAAAAAAAAAAAAAAATAAATAAAAATAAATAAATATATTTTTTTTTTAATATTTTTTTTTTCCAACGTTTTTTATTTATTTTTTGGGACAGAGAGAGACAGAGCATGAACGGGGGAGGGGCAGAGAGAGAGGGAGACACAGAATGGGAAACAGGCTCCAGGCTCCGAGCCATCGGCCCAGAGCCCGACGCGGGGCTCGAACCCACGGACCGCGAGATCGTGACCTGGCTGAAGTCGGACGCTTAACCGACTGCGCCACCCAGGCGCCCCAAAAAATAAATAAATATTTTAAAAAATTTAAAAATAAAAGCCATTCAAGGGGCGCCTGGGTGGCGCAGTCGGTTAAGCGTCCGACTTCAGCCAGGTCACGATCTCGCGGTCCGTGAGTTCGAGCCCCGCGTCGGGCTCTGGGCCGATGGCTCGGAGCCTGGAGCCTGTTTCCCATTCTGTGTCTCCCTCTCTCTCTGCCCCTCCCCCGTTCATGCTCTGTCTCTCTCTGTCCCAAAAAATAAATAAAAAACGTTGGAAAAAAAAAATTAAAAAAAAAAAATAAAAGCCATTCATAATTATCAAAGCTTGTACATGATTACATTCTCTGTTAAATATTTTTTTTAGAACTTTAAAGATAAGACTGGGGGTGCATGGGTGGCTCAGTCAGTTAAGTGTCCAACTTCAATTCAGGTAATGATCTCACGGTTTGTGAGTTCAAGCCCCCCGTCGGGGTCCATGCTGACGGCTCAGAGCCTGGAGCCTGCTTTGGATTCTGTGTCTCCCTCTCTCTGTACCCCTCCCCCTCTCGAACTCTGTCTCTCTGAAAAATAAATAAACACTTTAAAAAAAAAAAAAAAAAAAAGGTAAGACTGAAATCCCTTAGACTGCTAACCCCAAACCCAGTTGCCTGTGTAGGTCATATACTTTTTTTCCTCTCGTCTTTTTCATTGTGTTTTTCCTTACCTGTGGGTGGTAGAATTTTATCTTATGAATTTGACAAATTTCTCTAATTTATTTGCATCTTTAAAATGTTAGTTGGATACATGGAATTTCTTTCTCATTTTAATATTTAAAAAAAAATTTTTAATGTTTATTTATTTTTGAGAGAGGGGGAGGGAGGGGCAGAGAGAGGGAGACACAGAATCCAAAGCAGGCTCCAGGCTCTGAGCTGCCAGCACTGAGCCTGATGCGAGGCTCGAACTCACAAGCCGTGAGAACATGACCTGAGGCAAAGTTGGACGCTTAACCGACTGAGCCACCCAGGTGCCCCATTTTCTCATTTTAATACTGTTTTAGGTTGAACCACATGAAGTTGTCATTCTCATGGACTGAAAAACTCAAATATCAGTAACTTCGTACGACCCCAACTTTGTATGACAACTTTTTGTCCATAAAGAAGGCAGATAAGTCAAGACTGAGAGCACAGACTTGGCTTACAGATGGCTTAGCATCTGAGACAAGTTCTTTAACCTTTCCAGGGTCCGGGATCCTCAGACACAGAATAACAGTGGTGTCATCTGCCTCCGTAGGTGATGATGGGGACCAAATATAACTACTCAGTGTTTCCCAAACACAAATCAGTCATGTTTCTCCCACACAGCCTCTTCCATGTCTTCACTCCTCTTTATCAAAAGTATTTAATACTTTTCTTTAAAATAATTTTTAAAAAATGTTATTGAAGTTGACCTGTAATATTAGTTTCAGGTGTTCTGCAGCTTTTTACATTCAGTAGTGTTTTTAAGATCTGGCTGTATTGCTACCTGCAGATACAGGGCGTTTCTTTTGACTGACATATGACATGTGATACCACCATTTTATTTATCTCTTGTTCTGTTGAGGGGCATGGATAAATAGGGTGACAGTGAACATCCCTGTGCAGGCAGCGTCCTTAGACACAGGGGTGAGCAAGCCGGCTACCCAGAGGCCTCCCTTCTCTTCCCTCCTCTCATCTCATTGCATTGACAAGGAATAAAGCAGGAATTTCTACCCTCCATCTCTGTCACCCTCCCAGAGTCCAAGCCACCAGCTTCTCCCTCCTGGACAGCTTCGGTAGCCTCCTCACTAGTCCCCTGCTTCTCCTCCTGTTGTCCTCTAGTCTGTCCTCCATGCAGGAACTGGGCAGGGGGGAGGCGGGGGGAGTCTTTAGAAATGTATCACATCATGTTAATCCTTTGCTTAAACCTGCCAGTAACTTTCCACCCCACTCACTGTGCAAAGCGCTTTCCTCAAGTGAGCTTGCCAAGCACGCTCGTGCTGCTGGACCTCTGCTATGTTTCCAGGTTTTTTTCTGTGCATTGACAAAAATTTACGCACGCGTACACACACACACACACACACACACACATACACACACAGTTTGTATTTTCCAAAAATGAGATAGTCTTATGCATGATCACTGCAACTTGCTCTTTTTGAAGTGTCTACAAATCAGACAGGGCCCTGGAGATCGCAGCCAGGACTTTTGGCTTTGGCCTGCCCCCACCCGGGAGAATATAAACCCCGTGAGAAGAAGGACCATCTTACTCCCTGTTGTACCTCCAGTGCCCAGAACAATATCTGGCACAAGGAGTGAGAAGGCAGAACAGGAAGGTCATGGGAACTCTTTCTTCTGGCCCTGTGTCACTGCACAGACAAGGGAATAATGTCGTGCCCCTGTTCAGGGGCGCCTGGGTGGCTCAGTCAGTTAAGCGGCCGACTTCGGCTCAGGTCACGATCTCACGGTCCATGGGTTCGAGCCCCGCGTCGGGCTCTGTGCTGACAGCTCGGAGCCTGGAGCCTGTTTCAGAGTCTGTGTCTTCCTCTCTCTCTGACCCTCCCTCGTTCATGCTCTGTCTCTCTCTGTCTCAAAAATAAATAAACGTTAAAAAAAAAAAATTTAAAAAAAAAACCCTGTTCAGTTTGAAGGGGAATGTGCCCTCACAGGAGTCTGTAGAGAGACTACTTCTAGTCCTTTTCGTATTTGAATTAAATATCCAGTGGTTCCTTCACCTCAATCCTGCTTTGCAGCATCAGTTCTGTGGGGCCTACTTGTTAACAGCACATTTGAGGAGTTTATAACCATCCCACTCATAACCCAGTGCTCCACATGGGCTTATGCATCCACTAGGAGTAAGGCAGAAGCCACGTCAAGAACAGGAACTCACTTACCAGGCAGCCCGTGCTGCCCTCTTCCGAAGCCTGCATGTGCATCAGCAGTGGGGGAAGGGGGGGTGAGGTAAAGGGCATCCTGACCTGTTTTTCAGAAACACATTTTAGCACGCCTCCCCTCCCCCGCAACTTCCCCACTCCCGCCCCCACCCCCTGCCCCTGTGTGGTGACCTCTGGGGTCGGACTTGATGAACAGAGGCTGTGCAGGCCTCTTCTGCTCCGTCAGTCATACGATCTGGCAGTATCATGTTCTACTCTGAGCCACTCTCTCTTGTTTTTTTCTGCTTACTGAATGGCGATGCTTCCACAGTCAGTGATGGGGGAAGCCAGTGAGAAACGGAGTCCGGCCTCTGCAGAGTGGCAGGTTTTCCTAGCACCGTAGATAATCTTAGGACCTTGTGTCATTTTGTGTGTGTGGAGGCAAGGATGTGACCAATCAGGAACCAAAAAGGGTAAAAAATAGAACAGCATTTTAAAGAGTCTTTGAGTCAGTGGAAGCAGAGAATGCCTTAGAAGTCACATATCCTAGAGGGGTTGTGTCAGATGAGTGATTCTTTTTATCTGGGCAGCCTTCAAAATAACCTGGACAGCTTGGAGAAAAACACCAATTCCCAGGCTCTACCCCAGAAGTTATGATTCTGCAGGTCCGGGTTGAGGTCCGGGAATCTGTATGTGTAATGGGCTTCCTCAGGTGATTGTGAGTCTCACGCAGGCTGGAAATCATCCTGCCCCTGACCTTTGGGTTCCTTTCCAGCTTTCAGATTCTCTGTGGTGAAATCCAGGTCATGAGTGAGGTGGCACAGGCCTTTGAAAGGCAGCCCCTCTGCAACCCAGTCTGTCGCCTGACCCAGAGGGCATGGCCCAAGTGACCCCTCACCTCTTCAGCCACAGGGTTGACACACGTCTAATTCATAGGTGCAGAATTGAGTTCCCCCTCAAGCAAGACACGTGATCAGTTGTTTCCTATGTATCTTTCCTTTTAAAAAGAAAAATCCATACATACGGATTTTTAACGGCTCGTGATACAATTTATATGCACACAAGTCACCCATTGAAAGTGTACAATTCAGTGATTTTTGTACGTTGACAGGTGTACAACGATCACCACGATCAAATTCTAGACCATCTTTATCACTTCAGAAAGAAAGTGGGCTCGTGAGTAATCACTGCCCGTTTCGCACTGATGACTTCCTGTCTCTATTCCGTACAGATTTTAGTCCCTCAGTCCTTCGCACTAGTGGTTGTGTATTGGCGATTGTCCTACACTCTGTTCCACTGGACACCGTTTCACCATCCTGAGGCTCTCCTGCCAGGGGACACAGGGTGAACACTGTGCCCAGAGGGTGGCTGTGTCCGCTGTGCGCCGTGCCCCGGGAGAACAGAGACATCTGTGGGAACCAGAGGTTAAGCACTTCCTTTGCTGCCATGGGCAGCCTCAGTCCTTGTCAGGCAGAAACTTTTCATGTCTGTTCTTTCTGTATTTAGAAACTCATCGCATATGGGCACATCACTGGCAACGCCCCCGACAGTGGAGCCCCAGGGAAGCGGCTTATCGACAGGATTGTTGAAACCATTTGCAACTGCTTTCAGGGCCCTCAGACCGATGAAGGAGTTCAGTTACAAATAATTAAGGTATTTCTGTTTGTTTGCCTGATCTGGATTTTAAATAAGAAAGCTAGTGTCTTTTGGGAATTTGGATTTCTAATTTGCCATGTGTTAGTTGTCTCAGGTGGTGCTGAGCTGGAACAGAAGAGTGTAAGCATCACTTACATCTTTTGTTAAGTGTCAGAATTTATTAGCCCAGGCTGAGACAAGAAGAGTGGAACCAGGTGTGTTTTCAGAGTAAACAGTTCCGCTAATAACAATGTAAATTGCTTGTCAATTGGATCGGCTTGAAATCTCCTGGTGTTTCTCCTTGAAATTCTGGATTCCCAATCTGCCATTTCTCAGTGGGTCCTTGTTGATAATCTTATACCAGTCTGCCCCTTGTCCTGCACCCCCGCCCCCGTTCCATTTCCCTGTTCCATTCCAACCCCTCCCCCCATCCCATTTATCCCATTTCCCTGTTCCATTCCAACCCCTCCCCCATCCCATTTATCCCATTTCCCTGTTCCATTCCAACCCCTCCCCCATCCCATTTATCCCATTTCCCTGTTCCATTCCATCTGCTTGTTGGGAAACAGGATCTGGATGGGTGTGGCCAACATTCCAGATCTTAAGTCCTAACTGTATTAGCTTTGTGTGGGACGCTTCCGTGTTGGCCACTCCCCAAGCTCTCTTGGAAACCCTCCAGGGAACTAGGACACTGACCGCCTATCAAAACCTGTATATTTTGTGATTAATATAGACGAGATAGAATGAGAGCAGTTTCCCTCCCGAGAGAATGGTCTGTATTTTTGGCTCTTAAAAAAGTAAACGGGTAGAAAGCCCTCTTCAACACAACTTAATTAGCATCAAATAATTTGGATTTTATAGAGTTACTAATTATCTTTAAACTCAGAGCAATGGGGAGTTTTCGTCAGAGCCATCTTAAAATTTATGAAACCAAAACAAAGCTAAACCCTGTATGAAAGTTTGGCTGTGGGAGGATGGGAAGCAGGTGGGTGTTTGTGAAGGTGAATGTTGTGGGTTTTCGTTTTAGGCTCTTCTGACAGCGGTGACGTCCCCACACATTGAAATCCATGAGGGTACTATTCTGCAGACAGTTAGGACATGTTACAATATCTATTTGGCCAGCAAAAATCTCATCAATCAAACCACTGCCAAGGCTACCCTTACTCAGATGCTGAACGTCATTTTCACCCGCATGGAAAACCAAGTGGTGAGTGGTAGCAGTTATCAGCTCCTAGGGATGCAACATCTTCTGATATGTGACTGTTTCACCTTAAAGTTTATCCCTTCTTCCTCTGAATTCTGTTTTTGTTCTTGTTTTAAAAGGCAGAGAAACTAGCATGAGTTTTGGAATCAACATTGAGAATTTGTTCTGAGTTTTATCAAAAGAATTTATCTCCTTTTTAAAATGTTATCCTTCTGGTTGGATTTTTTTTTTTTAAGCAACAGGCTGGCATATTTTCCGATCCTTCCCAAAATGCTGGGACTTTTTTTTTTTTTTTTTTTTAAGATTTTCTTATTTTTAAGTAATCTCTGTACCCAAGGGCGGGGGAGGGGTTGGCTCGAACTCACAACCCTGAGATCAAGAGTCGCACTCTCCACCAGCTGAGCCAGCCAGGTGCCCCAATGCTGGGACCATTTAGATCGAATCCCTTTTTTGTTGCCTTTTAGTTGCAGGAGGCCAGAGAATTGGAGAAACCAGTCCAGTCAAAACCCCAGTCCCCTGTGATCCAAGCTGCAACAGTGTCCCCAAAGTTCAGTCATTTGAAGCAGAGCCAGGCACAAAGCAAACCAACGACTCCTGAAAAGACAGATTTAACTAATGGTGAACATGCCAGGAGTGGTTCTGGAAAAGAGGGCTCAGAGAACGGAGATGCACCTGGTGAAAGAGGCCCGTCGCTGTCAGGTATGTCCTGGGCAATGTCCCTTTCCCACTGTGAGAGGGACCTATTTTGTGTCTGAGGGGCAGTTGAAGGAGCCTGGTAACATCTGCAGGAAAGCTCTGATAGCAGCTTGTCTATTTCTGGGCCTTCCCCTTCCCTGCTGCTTTTCTCTTGAACATAGCCAGCAAGGCATGATGTCCGATGTCAGCTGCGTGGTTTTCTCTAAATAGCCCCTGGAGTGCATCAGGCTACAGCTTCAGTGCAGTGGGTTCAGTTTGGGGTGTTTCTCTCCCAGTGGTTAACTGTTTGGGGAATTAGTCACTCAGTGCCTGCCTTATCTGCTCAGGGGAGGACAAGGGGACCTCATCTGTCATGTCACGTATACACGGACGGGATCTCTGCACTGTGCCCACAGCCTGGTAGTTAGTGGCTACTCGTGGACATCTGTGAAAGAAGCAGGAAGGCGGATGAGCGAGCGGGCAGATAGATGGACAGACAGATAGCTTTGTTTTCTCCTTCTGTGACCTAGTACGTTGCATGGTTTTTTGTTTGCTTTTTTTAAATGAAAGAGCTATCCCACAGCTGATTCTAGTCTCCACGTAAATGAAGCATCAGGCATGAGACGGTGGATTGGATTATCATAAGAGTATTTCTGAATGTTTGCATGTTGCCCTGGGCAGTTTTTATGAACCAGTTCTCAAATTCATATTTTTTTTCAGGAAGGTACCTTCCCGATGATACTTGTCCAGTATTTCTTCACTCTGGCTGCTTGGTCTGCATGAAATATCTGACCCATCTTTATACTTTATCTCATCTCTTCCTCTGTCCCATTATTGATGGCAGTTTCTGTTGGTCGTGTGTTCTGTGAAAGCATGCATATTTGAGAGCTTTTGTTCCTCTATTATTTATCGGAATGCTTGGCATACACAGGAGCGGACCAAGTGCTGTTGCTGGAAGGTTTTTCTGTGTCTTTACTCAAGGAAAGGACAAAAGAAACAGTTGCCACTAAGAAAGGCATGTGCCTGAGCACGAGCACAGAGTTGCTGTCTCCTCGGTCCTGCTGCCCTGTGTCTCGGGGAACGCGCTCAGAAACTACTGGCCCACCCTCTGTGTCTGTTACCGTCTTTGCCTTCTTAAGCTTTCAGGGCAAGGACCAGGTTTTTACTGTAACCCTTATCAGGCTGTGGTCAGTCCATAAGTATTAATATTTAAACACATGCGAGGTAGTAAGCGTAGCTGTGCAGATACAAATGTCAGTCTCTTTAGCTGCAGGAAGGTGCTTCCACTATAGCCCATTTTCTACATGGCATCCAAAGTGATGTCTTAAAAGCATGAATTAGATCCAGCACCCCCTCCCCCCCCGCCCCCCCCCCCCCCCCCCCCCGCCAACCCTCTCTGGTAATTTCCCATCGTATCCTATTCAGAATGAAATCTGTGCCCTCACTGCCCCGTGGCTTCCGAGGCCCAGTGTGACCAGCTCCTGCCCACCTGTCTATCCCCGTCTCACACCTCTTTCCCCCTTGTTTGCCACCCAGTGTGCAGGCGGTGTTTCTGTCTTGAAAGTGCCATGCGTACTCTTGTTGCTTTGCACTTCCTGTCCCTTCCCTGCCCCGCCCGCCCCCATCTTCAGGTATCCCTGTTTGAACTGATCACCCTCTCTGAAGCTGCCACTCCTTCTGCCCCATCAGCCTCTCTTCTTTCCTTCAAAGCACTTATTGTTACCTGAGATCACTGAAGGATTTATGTTCACTTATCCCTGGGCTGAGATCTAGACCGCTGTGTTCACCACTGTGTGCCCGACACCGGAATGGTACCCAACACTCACGGCAGACTGTCAGTAAATGCATTTTTTTGAATGAATGGGGGGGAAAAACTTGATTTCTAAAATGCGGTTTTGCAGAAACACCGTAACTTAAACTTCTGCAGTAACAAAGAATGATTTGTAATTCGTGTATTGCTGTGGGTTTTGTTGCCAGTACTTGGTGTCCTCTGCAAGGCTTCTCCCGAGAATATGGGAACCGGATTGCCGGTAAGAATCCAGTAGCAAACCCGCAAAATAGTGGGTCAGAATGGAAGTGGGTCTGTTCCCCTTAAAAAGAGTGAGTGGCTTCTGGTTCTCAAGATGTAGCTCTAAAGAAAGAACCTCTCCTTCAGAAGAAGGGGTTGAGCAGCCATAGAAACCAAAGAGGAAGGACAGCATGAGAGGCAGGTGGTGGAGGGGACGGTGCTGGGAGACGGCACCCTGGGCTGGAGTCCAGGCTGTCGAGGCCCACTGAGAGGCCCGGGCTCTGGTGTCTCTGCAATGGAGATGACACAGCCTGCCCTTCTGTGGGGTCCGTCCTGTAGTCCTCACCATCCTGGAGCCACCCCTCACCAGCTGGTCACTGTGTCAGGCACCCAGTTCGCCATCTGAGCACTCCACGTACATTTTCCTTTTTAATTCACCGAGAACCCTGCCCACGGCCTTCCTGGGATCACTTGCCTCCCACGGTGAAATTTGCATACATGGAGACAGTTCACCAGCAGACTTGAGTATCTCTGTCCACTGAGAAGTTTTTCATTCTAAGTTGATAAGTCAGTAATCATTTGGTAAATCTTTATCAGCTTGTCCAAGACATGCATTAGATTGCTCTTTGTAAACTTACAAAATGAGATCTTTGAACCTAAGATATGCTAGCTTCTGTGAATTTGGGGGCACAGCCAGCAGTCTCCCTAGGGGACTCACCCCATTTGTCCATTTACACTCCTCCTCATTGCCTGGCTAGTCTTGTCGATTTTTTAAAAAACAGCTTTATTGAGATACAGTTCACGTACCAGAAATTCACCTGTTTAAAATGTACACTTCAGTTATTTTTAGTATATTCGCAGAGCTTGCAGTCATCACCGCAGTCAATTTTAGAACATTTTCATTATACCCAAAAGAAATCCTGTACCCAGTAGCAGTCACTTTTTGTTTTCTTTCTTTTTTTTTTCAATGTTTATTTTTGAGCTAGAGCATGAGCGGGGGAGGTGCAGAGAGGGAGACACGGAACCCGAAACAGGCTCCAGGCTCTTAGCTGTTAGCACAGAGGCTGACAGGGGTCTCGAACTCATGGAGATCATGACCTGAGCTGAAGTTGGCCGCTTATCTGAGTGACCCACCCAGGCCCCCCACTTCTTCTTTTCTTTTAAGATCATTTTTAAGATCCTGACTTTTTGACTCCCACCATGCATGAGACATTAGCGTTTTTACATTTATACAGCTAATGAGTATTGTGGGTACATAAATACCTATGGGTTTAAACATTTCTTAGCTCATTTTTTCTTCTTGCATCTCATTCTTTAAGAGAAAAACAACCCAGTCCCTAAGTACTATACACTAGAGAAAAGCTATCCTCTTTTCAACCAATATGGAGATTCTGATCAGACAGCCTGGTTTCAGACCATGACTCTACCCTGTAGTAGCTCTGTGACCTTGGGAGAATCTTTAACCTCTCTGGGCTCAGGCTCCTCATCTGTAAAATGAGTCTACAGCTGGTACCTGCCCTGCGGGTCTGTGAGAGTCCAATGAGGCCAGTGACTGGCCCTGGGACCTGTGTAAGTGTTTGCTATAATTAGCTTTCAAGTAAATTTCAGCTTCAAAAGGGAATTAGGGAACAGTGGCAAAGAGTTAAGATGGTAACCAGAGGTGAAGGTGGTAGGCACGGTCCTGTAGAATAACATGAGCCTATTTTCCATGTTAGCACCCGATCTTCTGCTTTAGGAATTTTATTTCATTTTTATTTTTATTTTTATTTTTATTTATTTATTTATTTATTTATTTATTTATTTATTTATTTATTTTTTGTGGAGAAGACAAAAATTGTCTCAGAACAACACTTCATGAAAATAACAAAATGTACCCACAGGTCCCCCTCCTTTCTGACCTGTTCTTGACACAGGCTGTCTGGCAGGGAGGCTTCAGCTCATGGGGTTACAACATTTGTATAAGGGACATTTGTTGTGCAACAGGAGGTTGCCTAATGTATTTCTTCCTGTCGAGGAACCATACTGGTGTGTGGCTGGAATGTGATAGCAAACAGCTATGTTCCCTGATTTTTTCCCTCTAGTATTCTTACATGTTACCAAATGCTTGGACATTGGGCACAACCAAACCCCAGTTTCTAGGAAACAGGCATGTCACGTTTTCTTGTCACCATGGGTTCACATTTGTCCCTTCCGATCCCACATCTGCCTCTTCCCACTCTACTTTTCCCCTAGCGCTGTAGGACACAGCATGTATAGTTATTTACTATCCCAGCTAGAATGTAAGCACCATGAGGATCAGGATCTTCGTTTTAAACAGTGATAGAGTCCAAACGCCTGGAACGGTGCCAAACTTGTAGGCACTCAATATGTTAACAATATGTTAACTGCACGAATGAGTGAGTGCATCTTCCCACCCCACCTCCCCCCGTCCCCTATGGCCCCTGCTTTGCTGGACAGAAAGCAGGGATGTGGGTGGGTCTGTTTCAGATTCCTTCCATTTTTTCCCCAGTTATTCTTAGTTTGTGACTTTCATCCTCCAGGTTACCTCATGGTTCCAGATGCTGTCATTTTGCTCTAGGCAGAAAGGAGGAAGAGGGTGGGACTAAAGGACTCCCGGCTGAGTCATGCCCCTTTCTAAGGAGACTTTCTGGAACCCGATGCAATCCCCAGTAATTTGCGCTTACCCCTCATTGGCCGCAACTTGGTCAGATGGCTACCGTCTCTGCTAGGATGGCCAGGAATCTAGGGACAGCCCCTTCCAAAACAAAATTAGAGCTCTGTTAGAGGACTAAGGGTATGAGTCAGGACCTGGTGTACCCACCATGGAGGTTATTCTCCTGCTGGCTAGGGAGGGAATGGCAGCAAGGCTTTCTTTCATCTGAACGTATTCAAGGTGACCCTCTTAGGGACAGAGTCTATGAAACAGGTAGGATCTGGTGCCTAATCAGTAATGGCCAAATGGTGACTGTTGGACATCCCAGAGAACCAGCAAAACTGGAGTGTTTTAAGTATACTCTGAACCTTCCAAGGATTTGATTTGATTTGGTTTGGTTTCCTAACATTTGACAGCATGCTTGAAAGTTAAACACAGCAGACTTCTCAGTGGTTATTATGTCATCCAGAAAGGCCTCTCCTGAGACCTATCCCAGGCTGACATGAAGCAGTCCAGGGGTACTGTGGGAAGTCCTGCTACTTCTGGGCCTCTCTGGGGACTCTTCAGCAGCAGCTCCCTGTGCAGGAACCTTCTGTTGGAATTAGGGCTTCCTGTATCTCCCACCCCTTCCTAGCCCGAGAATATTTTGATTTTGCACAGGTTGCCATTATGGATCCAGCCTATTGAGGAAAATGAGTTAAACACTGTTATCCCTCCAAATAATGGTGGGCCTGATGCTGTTTAAGTGGAAAACTGCAGTGAGGGAAGAGGAAGATCCCTGTAGAAATGGACATTCTTCAGAATGAAAGATAGTGATGGCTTGAAGTAACTGAAACTGCTTTCCGCATGGTTAGTTGGGAAAGTTCAGTATGGACTTAGTCTCCAGGGCCAGGCAGATGACAGAGATGAGACGTCCTCTGTCCTGAGGGCACCTTATGAGCATCTTACCACAGTCACACTCTGCAGGCCTAAGAAAAATGAACCTTGCGCTCCTCACTCTCTGGGCGCCATTTGAAACGCTTTCTGGGTATTATTTTTATTGAATTCTCACGAGGCCCCAGAGGTAAGTGCTGTGGAAATCGTCCTTGTTCACTCCTGAGGGAACTGAGGTTCGAGCAGGTCAAGTGACCTAAGTCCCCACATTGGGAAGTGGCAGAGTGGGGACCTGAACCAGACACACTGGCTCCAGAGCCTTCACTCCTCCTTACCGTGTTGAAGTCACTTCCACAAGGGAACATTGTCTCTCTGATGTCTTTCAAATACCCAGCCCCGTCAGTCTCCCTTTTTCCGCACTCTTGACAGACATGTGTCACATTCCTGCTGACTGTGATAGCACCTGTCCTCAGTGGATGAAAGACCGTTGACCTTGGCAAGGACCGAGGCACCAGGACATCTGCAGAGTTCACACCCTGGCTACAGGGGGCAGTTACTCCTGGGTCCAGCCACTGTGGCCTGATGTTGCCAGATAATTTTTCTGAAGCCACATCTGGATTTTTATGACATGTCTCCCAGTTCTTAAATGTTCACAGCTAACCAGTGGAGTTTGACTGCATCCTGTGGAATGGGAGAACCTATTTGCAAACCATATATCTGATCAGGAGTTAATATCTAAAATATACAAGGAACTTATGCCACTCAGCAAAAAAAACAAAAACAAAAACAAACCCGAACAACCCACTGAGAAATGGACAAAGAACCTGAATAGATATTTCTCAAAAGAAGACATACAAATAGCCAACAGATACTTAAAAAGGTGCTCAGCTTCACTAATCATCAGGGAAATACAAATCAACACCACAACGAGATATCGCCTCACACCTGTTAGAATGGCTGTTATCAGAAAGGTGAAAGACAAGGGCTAGGTGAGCATGTGGAGAGAAGGGAGTCCTTGTGCCCCGTTGGCGGGAATGTAAATCAGTACGGCCCATATGGAAAACAGTATGGAGGTTTCTCAGAAAATTAAAAATAGAACTACTTTATGACCCAGAAGTTTTATGTCTAGGTATATCTCCAAAGGAAATGAAATCAGGATCTTGAAGAGATCATCTGCACTCCTGTGTTCATTTCAGCATTATTCATAATAGCTAAGATACAGAAATAATCTAAATGTCAAAAGATGAATGGATAAAGTGCAGACATACATACACGCTCACACACGCATGCACGCGCACACTGGAATACCATTCCACCTTAAAAAAGAAGAAAATCCTGATGTTTGTAACAACATGGATGGATCTACAGGGCATTGTGCTAAGTGAAATAAGCCAGTCACAAAAGGACAGATACTGCTGGGGGCACCTTGGTGGCTTAGTCAGTTGAGTGTCTGACTTGGGCTCGGGTCACGATCTCCCATTTCATGACTTAGGCCCCCACATTGGGATCGCTGCTTTCAGCGCAGAGCCTGCTTCAGATCCTCTGTCCCCCTCTCTCTGCTCCTTCCCTGCTTGCGCTCTCTCAAAACCAAAACATTAAAAAAAAAAAAAAAAAGGAAAAATACCATGTGATTCCACATAGATGAGGTGCCTAGAGCAGTCAGAGTCATTGACACAGAATGTAGAATGGTGGTTGAAGAAATGGGGAGGTACTAGTCAGGGGTACAGAGTTTCAGTTATGTAAGGGGCAGAGTTCTGGAGGTGCAAAATGCCAACAGTATAAACATAGTTAACAGTACTGTGTTGTACACTTGAAATTTGCTGAGTGTAGGTCTACGTGTTTTCACCACACACAGAAAAGGAAGAAAATGGTAACTGTGAGGTGATAGATGCGTTAATTAGCTTGACTGTAGTGATTATTTCACAGTGTATATGTATATCAAATCATCAAGTTGTGTACCTTAAGTATATACAAAGTTTGGGTTTTTTTTTTTAATGTTTATTTTTGAGAAGGAAAGAGACTGAGCGTGAGCAGGGGAGGGGCAGAGAGACAGGGAGACACAGAATCCGAAGCAGGCTCCAGGCTCTGAGCTGTCAGCACAGAGCCCGACACAGGGCTCGAACCCACAGACCGTGAGATCACGACCTGAGCCGAAGTTGAATGCTTAACCAACTGAGCCACCCAGGTGCCCCAAGTATATACAAGTCTTAATTGTCGCTTATACCTCAGTGAAGCTTGGTTGTGGTGGGGGTGGCGGGGAGCAGCACATATAGCATCAGAGAATGTTGGAACTGGGAAGGAAGTCGGAAACATCTTGTCACATGTAGATGAGGTGATTTTAGGTGGCTCATGCGTAAACAGTTTTTATTTTAATAGTTACATGTTTATTTTAACGTGCATTCAGAGAATATAATTAGTGCATAAAACCTGCGGTTTTGTGAATATTCTTGTTTAAGGTGAGTTAATGTAAAGAGCACTGTTAAATGTACACGTGTAATATACTGATACGAGTGATGCGTGAAAATGGCAAACGTAGTACGAGGATGCCCGAAGTCACACGCGGAGCTAGGCTAACTCCTGTTGTTTAGGTGAAGACGTGGGTACCGGAGATTGTCACTGCGGCTGTGGACTTTCTTTCATTCAAGCTCTTTTTTGCCCTCTAAGAAAAGGGCACACAACATCAACGTTTTCCAGAGATTTACTTAGCCATTTACATACTTACTATGTAGTTTCATTTGTCAGTCGTACCTCCATAAAGCTTGGGGCATGTGTGTGTGGTCGGGGAGGGGGAGCAAATAAATAGTTTGGGTGGGTCAAGTGCTCAGTGGAAATGAAAATACATTGTGCTGCTCTCTAGGACCTTTTGGGCCAAGCACAGAACTCATAAAAATAAGGGCTTGCTTGCAAGTCCTCATTGAGGAAGAATTTAAAGGGGTATTTTAGCTCTGTTAAGTTTTGGTCAGTGTGATGTTTGAAAAGGCAGTAATGTTTATTCCTAAAAGTCAAGTCCAGAACTGTTTACTAGTTCTCCCAAAACTAGTTTTAGAACAATCGGTGCTGAAGCTCTTTGCTTAAGTATTAACGGTGTACAGAATAATTTTACTTAAAATTTACTAAATCCTCACCACATTAGAAGTCTCATGCTGAGTTCTGGGGTCAGATTGTGGAGGAGTAGAGGCAGCAGGGGGCATGTCACTTCCCAAGGCCCTGGGGTACTGGATATGAAGGCACAAGAGAAAGCCCTGTCTTTTGTTCTGCTGAGCAGCGTAGCTGGATGAGATCCAGCTCCTGCCTCAAACTCTGGGGTGGTGGAGAGGGCCCTTGACCGCGTAGCTGTGACTTAAGAAGGAAGAGAGATCCACAAAAGGAAACTCAAAGTCATGGCAGACACTGCCTGAGAGTTTCCAGATTGCACAGGACTTGTTTTTCGTTGGCATAATCCGATTTGGCTTTGGAGAGGACTCGTTTGACCCCTTTGCCTTTTGAGATGTGACCTTCTGCCCCTTCCTTTGCTTTCCCTGGAAATACCCATATGTATTTGTTTATGTCTCTGGGTGTGTGTAGGGACTGATGACGGAGCCCAGGAGGTGGTCAAGGAGATCTTAGAAGATGTGGTCACATCTGCTGTTAAAGGTAAGAACCAAGAGCCCAGCCTTTCTTCCTACACACTCCTCCAAAAAAGTCCTTGGGCAGATGATTTTAGTGGTGGAGTGCCCACCCTTGGTGAAGTCATGGAAACTGAGTCTGCCTGTCTCTGCCCATCTTTCATGTGGAACTCAGAAATTACTTCTTTTTAGTGATTAATTTTATTCTCACTAGGGCCAGGTTCAGAGTTCAGAAAGCACAGTCTGACGGTGCTAGAATTGGGTGCTCCACACGAAAGACAGAAAGCCATTCCCATATATATCCAGCTTTTCCCAGGAGTGGCTGGGAGTCCTGAGGTGCTGCTGAATGTGCATGGCCAACCATTGATGTATCATGTCAGTGGGTATCCGATGCACAGGGAACCTTTGTTTTGTTAGTCTTCACTCATAGCTGCCTCAGTTTTATGGTGTGGTTTTGGTGGAATTAAACTTGTATAGCTCAGAATGACTGTTGGATGAGTTTTTTCTTTGTTTTTGCCCCAAATCTTACGTCAGTGCCTTTGTGTTGAACACTTGGTTCCAGGGGCAGTAAACCATTAGTGGATTGAGAAATCATTAACTTAGCAGGGGTTACAATCAGCCTTTCTTAAAGGAGAGAGAATAAAATGAAAATAGAACAGAAACTGAATACATCACGATGGTAATGTTAAGCACTGTTTCATGAAACGTGCTTCAGTTATTATATGCACATGTGTACTGGGTCTTTTTTTTTTTTTTTTTACCTTGAGAGAGAGAGCCCACATGCACACACACACGCACACACATACGTGTTGGAGGGAGGAACAGAGAGAGGGAGAAAGAGAATCCGAAGAAAGCTCTGCACTGCCAGCATGGAGCCAGACGCAGGGCTTGGGCCCAAGAACCTTGAGCTCATGACCCAAGCTGAAGTCAGACACTTGACCAACTGAGCCACCCAGGCAAGCCATTAAAATGCATTTCTTGCTGAGGGTCATGGTCAGAGAAGTTTGATACACTGCTCTAAGCCCTGTCCTTTTGTTAATTTAGGTAACCACCAATTTGTATTCATAGATTTCATTATTTATGTAATATAGAATTAAATTAATAGAACATAAAAATGTACACTCTGGTAGAAATGTCTTTAAAATAGAATAGTTTTGGGGTGCCTGGTTAGCTCAGTTGGTTGAGCATCCAACTTCAGCTCAGGTCATGATCTCATGGTTTGTGGGTTTGAGCCCCACATCTGGCTCTGTGCTGATAATTCAGGGCCTGGAGCCTGCTTCGGATTCTGTGTCTCTGTCTCTCTCTCTGCCCCTCCCCCACTCATGCTCTGTCTCTATTTCAATAAATGAATAAACATTTAAAAATTAAAAAAAGTAAAATAGAATAGTTTTAATTCTTTATCTTTCCCTTTTCACATGGCTGTCAGGAAGCTCAGATCTTTTTTTTTGGGGGGGGGGTCCCCCTCTCCCTCCGCTCCATGACTAAGGTCTTCTGTCATAACTATCAAATTCTTTTCATTTACATGGCTCTTCTTTAACACCTATATTAGTAGCCCCTTTAAAAACGAAAATCTGTGCTTTGCAGGTTTAGCTGCTTCTAACCTTTTCCAGAAGTGGACAGGGGTGGGTAGGCCGCTGTATTGCTGAATTCTAGAGACACCACTGACGTGGACTGTGGTATGAATGAAACCTCCAGGGAATGGGACTGTGGATAATGGACACATGTAAAGTCTAAGCACCGCTTTGGCCAAGCCTTTTTCTTTATTGTGTCAGTTCTTAAGGTAGTGCGAAGGGAAAAGGGAAAAAGCAGGAGCTGGCAAATCATGTGAATAACTTCTTCCTGGGGTCAGGCCACCTTTTAGACCAAGTACTAATTTGGTGATGACTTCTGCACCTGTGTTTTAAGAAGCAGCACAAAAGCACGGTCTGACAGAACCTGAGAGGGTCCCAGGTGAAATGGAGTCCCAGGAGTGTGCTGTGCCCCCAGCAGCTGATGAAGATTCACAGACCAACGGGATAGCGGACGACAGGCAGTCCTTGTCATCAGCGGATAATCTGGTATGCTGGTGATCCTCCCATACAGATGCCTCTCGAAGTTTCCTTTTTTAGAAGATGCAGATTTAAATCTCTAGCAGAAGAAGCGAGTGAAAACCAGCAACCCCTGTTCAGCTAGTCACACAGTCCTGGCCTGATACGCTTTGTATTAGTAGGTTCCATTCTCGGAATGTGTTACTGTTGGTTGTATAGGACATTGTTGTTAACGCTTGTTGTTCAGACTTGTAAAAACTTAGATTTCCTGCCCTTTTTCTTCTCCTTTAATATACATTCGTTACAGAAGAATAAGAAAATACAAAGCAGGAAAAATAGGGAAGTAAAAGTCATCTATAATCCCCTAACCTAGAGATAACACTTGGCCAACATTTTACTTACATCCTTCTAGATTTTTCTCCCCTTCTCATATTTTTTTTTCAGTTAGATGTAATCACACGAGATACATGCTGTTTTGTAACCTACTTTTTAAACTTGATGTGTGTTACGAACATCTTTCAGACTCCTAGATCAGTCTGCCATATTATTTTTCTTTAATAGCTTTGTTGTTCTCTCGAAAATGCTGTATATAAGCATTCAAACCAGGGAGAGATATGACGTTAACATCCCACCTGAACCCACTGCCTGCACCTTTTTACTAGTGTTTCTCAACCTTTTGCGTAATTATTAGCACCCCCCAAGCCTTTTTATATATTCCTTTTTCTGACTTACCACCCCCTTTCATGAATTTTAAAGCCACTGATAAACTGGATATCTGTTTATGTATTATATGTGTGTCTGTGCTTTATACATAAAAAGAATAAGATTTTTTTCAACCAGGCCCCATCCTTCCACCAAGTACCGATACCTGTCCCAGTCTTAGTCTGTTTGGACTGCTATAACAGAATAGCATAGATTGGGTGGCTTATAAGCAATAAAAATTTACCTCTCACAGTTTTGGAGGCTAGGAAGTCCAAGATAAAGGTACCAGCAGTTTTGGTGTCTGGTGAGAAACCATTTCCTGATTTACTAATGGCTGTCTTCTCACTGTGGCCCAGAGCTTTCTGGGCCTCTTTAATAAGGACACTAATCCCATTCATGAGGACTCCACCCTCTCGATATAATCACCTTCCAAAGTCCCCACCCTCCAAATACCATCATTTTGGTGATTAGATATCAGTTTATGAATGGGGGTGGGAGGCATAAGCATTCAGTCTATTGCAGTCCCCATGGGGTTATGTCATTTCCATTAAGAAAGGATGCACTAACAGGGATGTACTTAAATCTATATGAGGACACATGCCTTGTATACCAGGCCGTGACTTACTTTGTTCACTCAGCACTATTTTATGGACATCTTTCCACATGAGTACGTATAGACCTAACAAATTTTTTAAGTGGTCATGTAAAACTCTGTCATATAGATTACCATAATCTATTTTACCAATTCCCCATTAGGTTTTTATGTCATTTCAGTTTTATCGCAGGAAATGGTTCTATAATGAACATCCTTATAGATAAATCTTGTGCACGTCCTTAATTCTTTCTTTAGGATAAATTCCTACAAGTGATATTGCTGGGTCACGAGTTGGAAGCTTTAAGGCTTTTGTTCCTTAACATCACATTAGCCTGCTGGGAAGGTAATGCTCAAATTTCTGCCCACCTGTAGGCTATCAGTGCTCATTTCCCCATTCCCTCATTAAAACCGGGCAATAGAATTCATTCAGAATTTTGCTAGTCTGTTGGGAGAAAGATCCTGCCTTAATAATCAGTAGTAAGATTATTTAGGTGAATCTGTCATTTGCATTTCTTGGTAAATTGCTTGTTCATGTTTTTTTTGCCTGCTTTTCATTTCGGTGGAAGGTTTCTGTATTTCCTTAATGAATTATAACAACTTTTCATATGTTGAGCGTATTAATCTTTGTTGTATGTTACAAATACTTTTTTAATTTTTAAATATAGTCTTTTTAGTTAAAGAAGTATATTTTAAAATGCCTGTCATTTTCCCCTATCTACCCTGCAATAGCGTTCTTAGAAATACTGCTATCCAAGCTAATAGAATTACTTATACACATGACCCTTAAATAATGCCGGGGCTAGGGGCAGGCAGCCGAGAATCTGCATATGACTTTTCACTCCCCCAAAACTTAACTACTACTAACCTGTTGACTGGAAGTCTTACCCATAGCATAAACAGTTGATTAACACATATTTCATATATATGTATTATATACTATATTCCTAACAATAGACTAAACAAAATCATAAGGAAGAAAAATACATTCACAGTACTGTGTTTATCGAAAAAAATCTGCAGATAAGTGGATCTGTGCAGTTCAAACCCGTGTTGTTCAAGGGTCAACTGTATTTGTCTTAGATTTTTTAATGGTTTTATGTTTGCTCATTTATCATTAAGTCATCCATACCCACTTTTTAAAGGACAAGGAACAAGGTTTTAGAATTGCTATAATGACTCCCCTATCGCTCCTATTTTGACATATTGTCCCCTTCCCCACATTCCTCAGTTCCCCCATTGAATAAATAAAAAAATTTTAATTTCCATGGATAATTATATTTCTTATTTTTGAGAAGAGTTCTTATTTGGTTTTGACGGTTTGATTTTTCTCTTATTTGTTTCTAATCTCAGGAATCAGATGCACAGGGACATCAGGTGGCCGCTAGGTTCTCTCACATTCTCCAGAAGGACGCCTTCCTGGTGTTTCGCTCCCTTTGCAAGCTGTCCATGAAGCCCCTTGGTGAAGGCCCCCCAGATCCAAAGTAAGCGGACAGCAGTTCTTGACTGTGTATAACATAACCCAGATAACCCAGGAGGATCTTGGGGGTTCCAAAAAACCTCAGTGCCTTCTCCTATGGTTGCTGCAAATGCAGGAATTTACAGCTTTCCACATTCCTGGTGTCCCGACAGCCCTTTCATAATGTGTTGTCTCTGTGCCCACACCAACCAAGATTTTGCCCGGTGTTGCTTTCCTTGGTTTGTGTGTGAAAAATAGTCATTATATTGAATGTGCCCCCTCTGTTTCCTAACTAATGAATTTAATCCAGTGCAGGGTGGGCAGAGGCAGGACGTGTACAAACCTCACTTCCCTGCACTCATTGGAAACCTCTGCTTCCCTGAGTACAGATTTACGACTCAGATTGAACCCAGAGAAGCCAAAACATTCTTTGTAGTGAACAAGTTACTGCAAGGATGATAGCCCTTTGGAGCTGGAAAGCTGCATTCCCTCCTAGCTCGCTTGAGACCAACTCCACAGCCATATGAATTACTGTACCTCTTCTGAAAAAATGGGAATGTGGAAAATTGCCTTGCAGGATCAATTACATGAGATGATGTAATCACATCCTGAGTGCAAGGGCCCTGTACTTTATGAGTTTTATAGTCACTGTTATTATTAGTTGCTAATAATAATCTTCAGCTTTTCTGTTGAGACACAATGACCATTAAGGAGATGATTCAGGAAAATTTCCCTTTCTTTGCAGCCCTGCGGGTGGTGGTGGGGAGCAGGAGACAGGTGGATAAAGAGCACTGTTTGCATTGTCCATAAACATGGAGCAGGACACACGTTTAGTTTCACATGTATAATGTAAAGTAATTGATTCTATTAGGTTAGTTGTAGAACCAGCTTTCTGGAGTCAGTTTACACTCATTTTGCTCCTGCTGTATTCCCTATTTTTGGCACGGAGAGAAAAAAAGCAGGAGTTGGCAGTTCCGGTTCTCACAGTCCTCCGGGAGGGCCCACCTCATGCCATCTGCCCTCACTCTCTTGGCATTTAGGTGCAGGTGACAATCCTTACCTCACTGGCTCTCAGAAAACGCTACCCACTGGTAGAGAAGCAAAGCCTTGTCAAGAAACATGCTCCTTGAAATGGAATCTTGCAGGGCCGTCACCGTTTCTCCCTTTCTGTCCCAGATCCCACGAGCTGCGCTCCAAGGTGGTCTCCCTGCAGCTGCTTCTGTCCGTGCTGCAGAACGCGGGCCCCGTCTTCAGGACTCACGAGATGTTCATCAACGCGATCAAGCAGTATCTCTGTGTGGCGTTGTCCAAAAACGGCGTCTCTTCAGTGCCTGATGTCTTTGAGCTCTCTCTTGCCATTTTTCTTACTCTTCTCTCAAACTTTAAAATGCACTTGAAAATGCAGATAGAGGTATGGGCTCTGAAATGACTTTTTTTTTTTTAATGATGATGACGCTTATACTCAGTTAACCCCTGGTGACACAGTCTCCAGGAACTAGAGTTACACAGTCTACTTGCTGGCACCCCAAAGAAGGACTTTTTGAATGAGCAAGAGAGTACTTTTTCCTAAAAGTCCTTGCCCCAGAATCTTGCATGTGTTTCATTTTAACCAGAAGTTTAAATCAAATGGTCTGTATGCTGGACTCAGTCCCCTCAACATGTTTAGCCTATAAATTGTTTGAAATAACCTAAATAGTTGGCAAATCGAGAAGTCAGATTTTACGTGAAAATCCAGATTTCTGGTTTCTCTCAAAATCGTAACTTAGTGCACCTAACTGTGCCTGGCAGCTCCTCTTACTCGTTGCTCAGGAGCAGCTGGTCCTGTTTCCCGTGGGGCCCATGTTCTCCAGGTCACCGTGGGCCCACCCCACCCCACTAGCCGTTCCCACGGGAGGCCGGGGCTCCAGGGCGCCTCAGCAGTGCGTGTGTGCCTTGCTCTTTGACTTGTACCCAGGCTGCTTCGCTGTGCCCATCCCCTAAAGCCTTTGGGGTTTTTGAGCCCTAATTTAAACTGGATTAATTGGTGTCCTCCTTTGTCTCCATGCCATGTAGGTCTTTTTCAAAGAGATTTTCCTGAACATTTTAGAAACATCAACAAGTTCTTTTGAGCACAGGTGGATGGTCATTCAGACTCTGACAAGGATCTGTGCAGGTATTTTCACCCTGAGGGTGTGCTCAACCATTGACTTGCCCAGAAATGCTTCTGAAGCTTTGATTTTCCAGAATCCAGATTGAGCCCTTTACTTTATGCTATTAGAGTTTTAATGCAGTGCTGGGAAATCCTTACCTTAAAGGCTACTGTCTAGTCCTGCCCCACTTCTCGCTTAGAGGATGACCAGCTCAATCCGGTTTGCCTGGCACTTTGTGGTCTTAGCACAGAAAGTCCCACATCGTGGGAAACCCCATCATCCTGCCAAACTAGGAGACTTGGTCACTCTACCTACAAACTGAACAGTTTGTTAGTCACAGGACCCAAGGTGTTGGTGCTGCTAAGCCCTGGTTGGATGCTAAGGTAAATTTGGATTTACCTTATGAATGCACAGTTGTGGGGCTATCAATCAAGCCCCCTCTTGTCTGTCATCAAGCATGATTTCATTAGTTACATAACTTTAAGAGGTGGATCAGGCAATCATTACTTCTTTTGAGGAGAGTGAGCCTTGGAGAGGTGGAATGAAATGCCTGAGATTTCAGTCGGTGCTGAGGCAGGCCTGGAAAGCGGGCCTCCCGACTTCTAGAACGTGTGACACACTTTTCCTGAGGGAGGTGTGTCCACCCGAGTCCGTAGTTTACAGGGAAGCATTTTTATAAAAGGAATCTCATGTGATAAGAAAATGTAACTGCTCTGTGTGTTTGATCAGAATTTCTAATATCTGTGTGTTATTTTCCAAGATGCCCAGTGTGTTGTAGATATTTACGTCAACTACGACTGTGATTTAAATGCTGCTAACATTTTTGAGCGCCTCGTAAACGATTTATCCAAAATCGCTCAGGGAAGAAGTGGACATGAGCTGGGAATGACACCTCTGCAGGTAAGGACACTGAGAACACCCATTTCTACTTAATGTGTGTTTGTTTCAGTAAACATTTATGGAGCATGACCTTGTGCCAGGCAGGCGCTGTCCGTGGTGCTGGAATACAGTGGTGAAAGGACACTCCCATGAGCATGCACAGTTGCTGTGGTCATGACACTTACTAGCAGACAATGAAGAAATAAGCTGTAGAGAAAAATAAAGTGGGGATAAAGGAGTCCTAGAAGTGAGGGTATTGCCGCTTTTAATGGGGTCATGAGGGTAGTCCCTCCAGGGTGACATTTGAGCCTAGAACTGTAGGAAGTGAGTTCACACTTAATCACCACCATTCCAAAGATTGAGTGAAAACAGGATCCCAGGCTCCAGTAAGGCAAAGGACGTTGCCTCTTATCAGATTGCCTTGTTAGTGTGCCTACACAGAGAACAGGATCTTAACCTAAGGTCTCTGAGGGAACTGGTCAGAAGGTCTGTGCGCTGCCTGGAATTATGGGTACAATTCTGGTGTATGGGCATTTTCCGTAGAAAGTCCATAGCTGTCATTAGACTTGCAGAGAGAGCTGTGCCACCTTAGATGCTGTTTTGAGTCTTAAACTATTTGTATTTCTTTAGGTTATCTGTGATTCACATTCGATTTTTTAAGGAATGCTACTTAAAAACAAACAGTATTTTTATTTACTTGTAGAGTAAACCTTAAAATGGAATGCATTTGTGAGTGTCTGAGGAGTAAGAATATGTCCAGAATCACTCATTTGCTGGATGATGTAAAATTCTTTTCTTTTTTTCAGGAGGGAGGGCAGTCACTCGTTAAGACCCTGTTAGTTTTTTAAAAAGGAAAAGTGTTAAGTGTTTTTTTAAATTATATAAACAGTGAATAGCTTCCTTTTAAAAATTCAGATCACACTTGGTGTACCTGGCTGCCTCAGTAGGTAGAGTGTGCAACTGTTTTGTTTTTTAAGATTCATTTTCTTTTAAGAGCTCACACACACAAGCAGGAGAGAGGGGTAGAGAGAGAAAGAGAAAAAAATCTTGAGCAGACTCCACGCTCAGTGTGAAGCCGAACTTGGTGCTCGATCCCATGACCCTGGGACCATGACCTGAGTAGAAATCAAGAGTCAGATGCCCAACCAGCTAAGCCACCCAGGCACCCTTGAGCGTATGACTCTTGATCTGGGGGTTGTGAGTCCAAACCCCTAATTGGGTGTAGAGTTTACTTTAAAAAAAAAAAAAAAAAAAAAAAAGGCAGATAACACTGCTCATTTTTGGAAAGCACACATCTCACATTTTTGCTGCTAGGGTGTTTGTGATGAACAGCGGTAGAGAGTTTCAGGGGTTTTGCAATGAGCCCTTAATACTTACGTCACCTGTTAATTTTTCCTTGGGTTCTGTGGTTAATAGCACCGAATGTCGGTGATTATCTTGTATCCTCGCAGGATTCCCTAAGAGCCCTGTAGATGTCTGCACTCAATTTGTCTGTTAAGCCTCTGTGCTATGTCCCTTCTGTCCTTTAGGAGCTCAGTCTGAGGAAGAAAGGTTTGGAGTGCCTCGTGTCCATTCTCAAGTGCATGGTGGAATGGAGCAAAGACCTGTATGTCAATCCCAACCACCAGACCAGCCTCGGTGAGAGAGCACTTTGCACCGCCACCTCCATTCACGATAGGCTGCTTCCGACTGTTGGGGAAAGCTGTGTTTGTGTCGCTGTCTCAGAATTAGCAAAACGCTGTAGTTTTCAGACTACCTGAAAGCTTCTGCTTTTTAATGCAACTGGAATTTGGGGGGAATAGTGTGAGTTGTGCTCTAATGTCATTTTCCCAAATGGAGAGACAGTTGTTCTGACATATTTTTAGTAGTCTCTCCTTCCCTCACCACCTTGAAGCACCACCTTTATGATACACACATTTCCCTGCAGAAGGAAGCCTGTTCCTGAATTTTCTATTCTGTTGCATGGATTTGTCTGTTCTTGTGCCAATACCAGCCTTTTCAGATGCCTTGAGTTCTTAGTGAGTTTGTACCTGTTAGGGCAGGTCTTCCTAGCCACTGCTCTTCAAGTGTCTTGACAGTTTCTGTACTTTTTAGAATTAGCTTATCAAGTTCAACAAAAAAGTAAGTTTTTAAGTATCTGAGTGATATCAAGTTTTCAGGCTTGTGATTCTTCCAGTACAAGCTTTATTGTTACAGGTCTGGGAAAGGAAACCACAGAGCCCCATCTGAGCTCAGGTGTGTCTGTATCCCATCTGCTTATTTGGTTTCCTTTGCTTTTATGTCAGGTCAGGAGAGGCCCACAGATCAGGAAATGGGGGACGGGAAAGGCCTTGACATGGCCAGACGGAGCAGTGTGACATCCATGGAGTCCACAGTGTCCTCAGGGACCCAGATGGCTGTCCAAGATGATCCGGAGCAGTTTGAGGTCATCAAGCAACAAAAGGAGATTATTGAACACGGCATCGAGCTGTGAGTATGGCTGCTACTCCAGCCGAATCTCTTGGGGCCTCTGACAAAGCCCCATCCCCCCTGGGACTGAGTCCACGAGGGGAATGCCCATCACAAAAGGGCAGTGCTGGCACTTGCAGCTGAGCCCGACTGCGCCAGGCAGAGGGAGGGAGAGGGAGAGGGACATCGAGACTGAAATTGAACAGCTTCGTGCAACTGATGCCTGGTCTTTTTTATTTTTCCTAATGAAAGAAGTTCAACCAATTCAGAAAATAGAAGTACAACACAGGAATGTTTAATCATTCATGAAATTACCATGTAGAGGAAATCACTGTTGATAACTATTTTCCAACTAGATCTTATGAAAAATTTCAACACACAGAAGAATTAATGTTACCCTATTAGGGTTATCTATGTATCTTTTTTTCTGAGCCATTTGAAAGTAATTTGCACCCATCATAATACCTCAGCCCTACATCTGTGAAAAAGAAGGACATTCTCCCATATAAGCACATCATTATCACAATCATCGGTAAATTTTAATGTATTTCTTTCCAGTCTTTTCACACACAAAAATATATAAGCACAGTTTTACATCCTGTCCAAATTTTGAATGATTGGTTAACTTAGTAAATTCAGTTTGTTTTAAAAGTTGATGTGAGGGGTGCCTGGATGGCTCAGTCAGTTGAGTGTCCAACTTCGGCTCAGGTCGTGATCTCACGGTTTGTGAGTTCGAGCCCTGCATCAGGCCCTCTGCTGTCAGCACAGAGCCCACTTCAGATCCTTGTCCCCCTCTGTCTTTGCCCCTCCCTTGCTCATGCTCACTTGTTCTCTCTCTGTCTCAAAAATAAAACATTAAGAAAAAAAATAGTTGAGCACCTGGGTGGGTCAGTCAGTTAAGCATCTGACTTCAGCTCAGGTCACGATCTCACCGTTCATGAGTTCGAGCCCCATATTGGGCTCTGTGCTGTCAGTTCAATGCCTGGAGCCTGCTTCGGATTCTGTGTCCCCCTCCCTCTCTGCCCCTTATCCACTCACACTCTGTCTCTCTTTCTCTCTCAAAAGTAAATAAATTAAAAAAAAAAAAAAAAAAAAAGTTGATGTTAGAATACTCACTTATTAATTGAAGTGTTGGTCTTATTTCTGCTCTCCCCAGACTGGCATCTCCCCAGTCTGTTCTCCCAGAGCTAATCTTTTAAAAACTTAAATCAGGTCATACCATTCCCCTGCCTACAATCATTCCAGGTGTCTCTCTCCTCATCACAGCCTGATCCCACCTCTGGGTCCCCCTCACTGACCTCATCCTCCTGCCGGTATCCACGTCGTAAGATACACTTCAGTCCCTTGAATACCTCAAGCTCTTTTCACCATCGTGCCCTCTGCTTGGAATACTCGTGGGTCTTTTTCCTCCTTAAGACTTGGCAAAACCTCTCTTCCTCAAGGAGGCCTTCTGTAGCCACCTGTCTGCACAGGTCCCAAGCTGCTCTTGCTTGCACACTATCCATGTCCTTCCCTTGTAGCCTTTGCCCCAGTCCATGCTGACACGTGAATAGCCTTCTCCAGTGCAGGGCCTGGTAAATAGTGAGTTGAATTTATACATAGTTAAGTATGCCTACCTTTAACAGGAAATACAAACAGTACTTAAGCACTGGTAAAGGAAATCCCAACATGGACGGTCTAGGGCTCTTATATTGGCTCTTACGGACATCAGAGATCCAGGCTCTTTTACTTTTTCTGCTTCACCATCCTTAACACAATTTTCACCTTCCGTGTTACCTCATGGCTTAAGGTGACTGCTGGAGCACCAGCCGTCCCATATATCCTAGGGAATAAAGAAGAAAGGGCAAAAAGAATATACCTCCCAGCCAAGCCAGCTTTGTTTAAGGCTCCTTCCTGAAAGTACCCACACCACTTCTGCTCGTATGTCACAGGCCAGAACTTTATCACATGGCCATACTTTGTTTGAGGGAGGCAGGAAAATGTAGTTTTTATTTCAGGTAGTCGTGTGCCCGGCTAAACATCCTTGAGTTCTGTTCATGTGGGAGAAGAGGAGAACTGATGTTGGGTGACAGCCATCAGACTCTGCTACAGCTAGGTCAGAAATTAAAGGCGGAATTTGGAGAAGCTGCCAGGACACACACGACCTTCCTAAGCTGATAAACGTGACTTGTTCATGGCTCAGATGCCGGCTTTTTCTGTTCTCCAGACGTTGAAATAAGTAACCCATGTCCTGTCTCTTCTCGAAACAGTTTCAACAAGAAACCCAAGAGAGGGATCCAGTTCCTTCAGGAGCAGGGCATGCTGGGAACATCCGTCGAAGATATTGCCCAATTCCTGCACCAGGAGGAGCGCCTCGATTCTGTAAGCCTCGGGGTGGGGCACTTGCGTGTAGGTTTTATCAGGTGATTCTGAGACCCTTCCGGCTTTAACCTACAGTGTGACTGACCCTGAGTGCAGTGGCTTTTGTCCACACCCCTGCTGACAGCAGTCCTACTTGCTCCAGCGTTGCAAAAAGCTCCCAAGAGGTAGTTGTGTTCTTGGTGGAACAGCGTCAGAACTAGAAGTGCCCTTTGACTGCTGGAGACTTCTGGCTGCCCATCTGCAGCTAACCCCCCTCCTGAGTGTGTCTCATCGTGTCGCCATCTTTAAGTCTCTCGTGCTGCCGCCTCCTGCTTCGTCCACGGCAGGATAGCCTGAGCCCGGACCGGTTGGGCGGGTGGGCAGGCTCGGAGTCGCCCAGCTTTTCTAGTGGGCCAGCCTGTTTTGGGTGTTGAGAGCAGGGTGTTCTGCCTTCTCCGCTCTGCCTGAAGTGTGCCTTACTGCGGGTTCACGTATGACAGTTTCTAGATGTGAGTGGGTGCATATGTTTCAGACCCAGGTAGGTGATTTTCTGGGAGAGAGCACGAGGTTCAACAAGGAAGTGATGTATGCCTACGTGGACCAACTTGACTTCTGTGAAAAGGAGTTTGTCTCAGCCCTGCGGACATTTCTGGAAGGTTTCCGCCTACCTGGGGAAGCCCAGAAGATTGATCGATTGATGGAGAAGTTTGCAGCGAGATACATAGAGTGCAACCAGGGGTGAGCACTGTGTCTAAGTCCCTTCCACATCACCTTTTTGCCTGCCTCAGAGCACTAGTCTTCGATTGGTTAGCAGTTGAGTTTAATCTTTCTAAATCTGTGCTGGGCAACTGAAGTTTCTGTTACCATGTGCCAGGCATTGTGCTGAGGGATTATTTTATGTAGGACCTCACAGCTTCTGTCTGTGTCCCCTTTCTACAGACAAGGAGAGGACTGGAGATGCTTAAGTAACTTGCCCACGTTCACACAGCTGAAGCCCATACTGGTTTTTTTAATTTTTTTTAATTTTTTTTTATTTATTTATTTTTTTTAACGTTTATTTATTTTTGAGACAGCGAGAGACAGAGCATGAACGGGGGAGGGGCAGAGAGAGAGGGAGACACAGAATCGGAAGCCGTCAGCCCAGAGCCCGACGCAGGGCTCGAACTCATGGACTGCGAGATCTTGACCTGAGCTGAAGTCGGACGTTTAACCGACTGAGCCACCCAGGCGCCCCTATTTTTTTATTTTTATGTTTATTTATTTGGGGGGGGACAGAGAGAGAATCCCAGGTGGGCTCTGCACTGTCAAGCGTGGCACTTGGATGTAGGGAATCAAACCCCAAAACCGTGAGATCATGAGCTGAGCCGAAATCAAGAGCCGGACGCTTAACTGCCTGAGCCACCCAGGTGCTCCTAGAATCCGTGCTATTGTGATAAGAGTAATTTTATGAGTTGGAGGGAGGTCCTTGGGCATCTCTTCCCTAATTAACAACGGCTCCTTGGGGTGCTGGGTGGCTCAGTGAAACATTTGACTTGATTTTGACTTGGCTCATGATCGCAGGATCATGGGATCAAGCCCCACATGGGGCTCCATGCTGAGCATGGAACCTGCTTGGGATTCATTCTCTGTCTCTCTCTCTCAGTCCCTCTCCCCCTATCCCCCGCTTGCTTTCTCTCTTTCTCTCTAAAATAAAAAACAAAAAAGTACTGTTTAAAAAAAAAAACAAAAAACAGCTCCCCGATTTAACATACAGAGTAGATCTCAAGGATTTTGGTTTTTCTTTGGTTACGTAACTAATGAGCAGGTTACAAAAATGGCTATATAACTAATAAAACCTGCCTTAAATACATGGTTTCATCTTAGGGCCTCTTTTGGTGGGTAGTTCATGTTTTTTTTGTAGAAGTGGAAATTAAAAAGAGGGCTAACCTTTATTAAATATTTCTTATATGTCTGTCATGCCATGGGTTTTTCATAATTAATGGTAATCCTGTGAGTAGGTCTCCGTTTTATAGACGAGAAACCTGAGGCTCTGGGAGATTGAGCAACCTGACCAAAAGCTAATCGGCCAGCAAGTAGCGGAATAGGATTGAATATGAATTGTCTAACTCAAAAGCTCATGCTGCTCCCAGTGGGCACGAAGTGCAGAATTTCTGAATGTACTTGAACATGATATGGAGATTGTTCAGTGGAGACATTTCGAGAACAGTTTTGCCTCAGGTCAACTTGGTTTTCATATTAATTGGTCCTGATGCTCCAGGTGCACAGCCGGCTGTTCCCTCTGAGACACATGGACAATAAAGGCAGAAGCTGGTCATTTTAACCCAGTGGACATTAGAATTTGCTACAAAGGCGTAGGAGATTTTGTTTCCTTTGAACGTAGTCTCCTGTGCGAGCCTCGTGCCTTGATCTGTTTCTCTTCATCGGTAAACATGCGACCCAATTGAATTTTATTTTGGAATCGGTCTTTTCGTTATGTTCTTCAGAGTGTCTCCCTTTCCTTTTGGGGGCGATGTGGACACAGACCAGTTTTGTAGCTTCAGCCTCACATGTTTTTGAGGCTATGCATCCACCAGTTTTTGCCTTTCTTCTCTTGCCTTGGGCAAAAAAACAGTCAGACTTCAGCTTATTATTTAGAACAATGTATTTTTCTTCAAATGTCTGCTGTTCAGTATTACAGTGGGGAATGTAAGCTATAAACAATAACTGAACAGCTGTTTTTTTAAGATTTTATTTAAGTAATCTCTACACCCAACTTGGGGCTTATTTTTTTATTTGTATTTGTATTTATTTACTTTTTTTTAAATGTTTATTTACTTTGACAGAGAGAGAGAGAGAGGGAGAATATGAGTGGGGGAGGGACAGAGAGGAGGGGGTGCGGCAGACTCCGAAGCAGGCTCCAGGCTCTGAGCTGTCAGCACAGAGCCCGACGCGGGGCTTGAACCCATGAGCTGTGAGATCATGACCTGAACTGAAGTCAGATGCTCCACCGACTGAGGCACCCAGGTGCCCCCAACATGGGGCTTATTAAACTTAGGACCCCGAGATCAAGAGTCGCACGCTCCCCTGACTGAGCCGGCCAGGTGTCCCTGAACAGCAGTTCTTGTCCTCTTTACACCCAGTGCCCGGCACAAAGTAGATGCTCTCAGGAACAGGACCAGGGTGAGGCAAGTGAGGCACAAAGGTGCAGACTAGAAGGGGGCCTCACGCTCATGGTTGGAGTGAGGGTCTCCTCGCATTTTGTGCTCTGGGTGCCTTGCTTGCCACACCCTGATCCCTAGGCCTTTAAAACTTCACTTAAAACTGTGTTATGCAAAGACATCTAAAGCTTGACACGGTTTCTTGATTAGCTTTTTCTACACTCAGGGTCATTAGTAATTGTTATTCAGTGATGATGAAAGGATGAATGCTTTTGACTAGTTTGCCATCACGTGGAACGGTCAGCCTGCTTTCAGTGCAGTATGTCTCCATTCGCCTCCTCTCTGTGCATGTTCTTACATCTGGAACCTTCTCTTCCAGGCAAACCCTGTTTGCTAGTGCTGACACTGCATATGTCCTAGCATACTCCATTATCATGCTAACTACAGACTTACACAGCCCTCAGGTAAAATATTTTAGTGATTTATATATTGCAGCAGCTAAATAAGGAGCTTTATTTGGACCACTGGATGTTTTCTAAATTGTTTTTTTTTTTTTTTTTAATTTCAGGTAAAAAATAAAATGACAAAAGAACAGTATATTAAAATGAATCGGGGTATCAACGATAGTAAAGACCTACCGGAAGAATACCTCTCAAGCATATATGAAGAAATAGAAGGCAAGAAAATTGCAATGAAAGAAACAAAAGAGCATACGATCGCAACCAAATCCACTAAGCAGAGTAAGGTCTAATGGCAAATTATTTTTATTCTAAATTTCGAGTGTATTAGAGTGCATGATTAAGTCCCTTGATAATAAATCTAATTTGTGTATCTAGACATCTGAATAGCAAATGTGTTTAAATTAGTTATTGTGATTATGTTGAGTCTTTTCATAATTATAACCATCTTCTTGCTAAATTTGTGATTAGCTACAAGAAAGAATTTCAATGAGTGATCTGAGAGCCAAATTACCCCCACAAAATGTTCCCTGAAACTGCTTTAATGCCACTGGTGATCGTGCCAACGTTGGTGAGGATTCTGTTAGGTAAGGCCCACGGCACGATCAGTTTCAGCCCAGTGTAGGGGTTTAGAGCACCGGCTGTAGAGCCACGCTGGCTGGGCTCAGGTCCCACCTCTACTGCTTACTGGCCGAGGTACTAGGCCTCTCCTTGCCTCATTTCCTCCTTCAGTAAAATGGTAATATTCAGAACATGCTCATGGAGGTGGTCAGGGGGACTTGTGTGCCTAGCACATAGCAAGCTGTCCGTGGGTGTCACACTCCCCTATTTCTTTGTAGGCGTAGCTAGTGAAAAACAGCGACGGCTGCTGTACAATCTGGAGATGGAGCAAATGGCTAGAACAGCCAAGGCCCTGATGGAGGCCGTGAGCCATGCCAAAGCCCCGTTCACAAGTGCCACACACTTGGACCACGTCCGGCCAATGTTCAAGGTGAGTATACTGAGAAGTGAGGACCTGGCTCAGCCTGATTCTGGAGGTGACCAGCTAGAAGCTAACCAGCCACCCTGTGACGGTGAAGAGGTTGAGGAGAGGAAAGGCCAAGTCTGGGTGCTTCTGTCTAAACGGTAACTAAAGTGAGTCCTTCCCAGAAGCCCTTATGATGCCAGGGATGCACCAGCACTGGCCACAGGCACGGGCTCTGTGTCGGAATGGCTGGTTTGCCACTTCATAGCTCTGTGACCTGGTTCGGGTTACTCAGCGTCTCATCATCTGTAAAATGGGGACAAATACAGGGTTGTTGTTAGAGCTGCGGGGGTATTGAATGAATGAATAATTATTCAGGCAAAAGAGATCATTTTAACATCTCACCTCAGTGGCCTCAGGGTTAGTTTACCAGATGAAATTAGCTGGAAGTAAAGAATAATGTCCTGAAGTCCTATTTTTAAGATGTCTAGAAAAGATACATGTTTTATATACATAGCACATAATTTTTCTCTAAGATATTTTTATAGCACCTATCAATATCCTCTTAGATTTTTGTGCAGCTTTATTTCCAGGGAATTCACAACAAAATTGGAGGAAAAATAAAGTCTAAATAATTTGAACTAGGAAACTTTCAATAAACTAAGTTTATAGAATATAAGTTACTTATAGGTTTTATTTTGCATGCCAGCCTCTGATTGGCAATGGCTGCCTGCTGAGCTGTGAATGAAGGATTCTCATGCCCTGAATAGACTCAGGAGGGAGTGGGCCCTCCAGTTGATTAATGATGTCGGTCACGAGCGCAGGTACTTCAGACACGTATTTATCTTCCTTCCTTTTGAACCACACGTCTAGTAAAGAGCGTATCTGTAGTGCTGTTGTGATACCTTTGACCACAGATTAGGAGGAACTATTTTATATTGTGAATGGAATAGGCTGAAAGCAAAATAGTGATGACTCTGGCATCCTGCCTGTGCTCATAAGTAACAGTGTGGTCTCTAATGGCTGTTGCCATGCTACAGTTGTAGCATTTGAAACTTTGCTCCCTTTTAGCTGGTGTGGACACCACTGCTGGCCGCCTATAGCATCGGACTGCAGAACTGTGACGACACAGAAGTGGCCTCCCTGTGCTTGGAGGGCATCCGGTGTGCAGTCCGGATTGCCTGCATCTTTGGAATGCAGGTGAGTTTAACAAAGCTCCAGCGATCCTGGTGGGCTGTGTGCCTTTGGATTTGGCAAAACTTAGAAGCTACCAGATATTTCCACCGAGCCAGAAATTCTCAGCAAGCTCCTTACTCATGCCTGCTGAGAGGGAGCCCACAGATTTGTGCTGACAACAGTCTCCTCTGCGGGAAGAATTGGAGATTTGGATTATAACCTTCTTTAGGGGTGGGTGGGTTTCAAGCTACTTGACAGGGTTTGACAAAACAGACTTCCTATCCGTCTGACTAATTTGTGTGCCCTAGTGCTTAAAATATTACTTTTCCTTTTAAGATCCGTTTTTATTATAATTTCCTTCATATCTAGGTCTTCTCTGGGAGAGACGAATAATTTACTGCAAAATGAATGTGTCTGTAAACCTTTGAATCTTGAAAAACGCAAGCAACTGAACAGAATACGATTCTCAAACTGCTAGGAAATTAGGAAATCGTCAGTTCCATGCATTACTTCTTAAATAAGAATTTGCACCCATTTATTTTGAAAAACTCAAATCTATTCCCGCTTACTTTACAGTTAGACATTTTCTGCTGTACCAAGACCACAGGCTTTGACCTCAGTCTGGGTTTCAGAACCCCACTGTGCTACTTCTCTAACCATGTGACCTTGGCCCAGCTAACTTCTCTGTAAGACACTCTTGATTTCCTCATTTGCAGAGTTGAGAAAATAGGCCTACCTTGCTAGATTGTTGCAGATACTACTGCAGATGTTACAGTGTAAACATTTCAACACTTTTAAACATTTTTTTTAATGTCTATTTAAAAAACTTATTTTTGAGAGAGAGAGCAGGGGGAGGGGCAGGGAGAGAGGGGGCACAGAGGATGCAAAGCGGGCTGTGTGTTGACAGCAGAGAGCCTGACGGAACCGTGAGATTATGACCTGAGCCGAGGTTGGATGCTTAATCAGCTGAGCCACCCAGGCGCCCTGAGTGTATGTGACGATCTTAACATTCAACAGATTCCTCTCCCACTCCCTCCAGAGGGAATAGAACCTGGAATTTAAGTCTGAGGTCAGCTGCAAGGGAGAGAGCTGGCTCTCAGCCATGAGGTGTGCAGGGATGTTCCGGGAGCAGGAGGACGCCAGCACCGAATAACTGGCCTGATAATGTGCGTGAAGTCTGTTAGGCGATATGTATACAGAAGGTGTCAGAAGCCCAGTACACAGTCCAGTCGATGTGAAAACAGTCACGCTAAGGGTGGAATCTGAGCGTTGTCTCTTGTTTGGGCTTCCGTTACAGCTGGAGCGAGACGCCTATGTTCAGGCTCTTGCTCGCTTCTCCCTGCTGACGGCCAGCTCCAGCATCACAGAAATGAAGCAGAAAAACATCGACACCATAAAGACGCTTATTACGGTGGCACACACCGATGGCAACTACCTTGGGAATTCCTGGCATGAGGTGTGTTTCCTTTGAAAGCTTGGTAAATGCCTTTTCTTAGGGTGACTCCCAGCATTCCTTTCATTCATTGTCTATCTGTCTTTGGTCAATTGCATTTTTGGAACTACAGTGAAGCCTGACTTGAACTCTGGGTTTTCCCTTATCTTTCAAATATGTCACATATCTGAGAGTCAGCCTGTGTGGCTGCAGACGGCAGGTGGGTTCACATGCACCCCCTCATGGGGTTCCCGTGCCCCCGCAGTTCATGTTGCACAAGCACAGCTGTGTTGCAGTGGCTTTCCTCCCACCCGAGTCCTGCTTCCCCAGCCCTTATGCGCCTCCTGGAAGCTCCTAATGCCAGTGTATAGATTTAGAAAAAGCTGGGAGCCTGATCTGAAAAGAAAGGTCAACACTTACAGTAAGCCACTAAGGAGATTGCCGGTGGGTTTACGTTTTTCCTTCAATAACATTCTAAGGTGCTCACCTAAAGATAATTATTTGTGGGTACAGACATGTGTTTGAAAGGTCATTCATTGAAATTTTAGTTATCATAGGAAAAAGATTGTATGAGAAACAGCCTGGATGTCCCAGCAATGAGACATTGCTCTTTAAAAGAAAATAGAACAAAAGTGTGGTACGCCATTCCTTAGAGTGTTATGAAGCCATTTGAAATAATGTTGCTGAAGGGAGGGACAGCCAGACATACGTGCTCCTTGATGGAAGCACACAGTACCACCCACGAAATGCTTCTGCCCCCACCTGCAAACCAAGTCAGTCCAAGCCTCTACTGCCAGTTTGCGGGAAATCTAGGGGCCAGAGGCATGTGTAAATGAGATCGTGTCCATCAACTATAGGAGATGAAAACCCCCCCGACTGAATGACCAGGCTCTTCAACAAATAAGTGACAAGGAAAATAATGAATGGAGTCTTAAAAAAGACTTTAGGGGCGCCTGGGTGGCTCAGTCGGTTAAGCGTCCGACTTCAGCTCAGGTCATGATCTCGCAGTTCGTGGGTTCGAGCCCCACGTCGGGCTCTGTGCTGTCAGCTCAGGACCCTGTTTCGGATTCTGTGTCTCCCTCCTCTCTGCCCCTCTCCCGCTCATGCTGTCTCTAAAAAGACTTTAGAGAAAAAAATAAAAATGATTTTGTGTCATGGAAAGGTGGTCACAGTATATGAAGTAAAAATTCATTTTAAACGTACATAGAGAATGAGGTTTGAACAGATAAAGAAAAACGTTAACATCCTGAGTGATAGAATTAGGTAGGCAATTTATTTTCTGCTTTTTTTCCCTTAAGTTACATTACCTGATTTCTCTACCATTTGTGTATATTGCTTCTTGCTTTAAAGAGAAAATTGTCAAAAAGCGGAGGTGAGAGAGTGCAGAGTTGCGGGGACTGTGGGCACGTAGAGGGAAGATTGCTGCCTCCTGCCCCACAGAGTCCTTAAGGGGGAAGGGCCCCCAGTCCCCTACCTCCGCCCCCCCCCCCTCCGAGCTGCACTGCGGGGGGCCGGGCTGGGGCTGGGTGTGCACCTCTGCCTGCCTGTGTGTGGCCTGCAAGTCTTTCAGTCCCCAGGCCGTACCTCTGTGGGGTGCCATGAGGAGAAGGGAGGTCATGACGCGCGAAAGGGATCAGAACTGCGTTTGGCAGGTGGTAAGGGCTCAGTAGGTATTAGCTGTCCTCCTCCCCCTTATCATGGCACACACCTTCGTCCTCTTCCACCCAGCCTTTCCTTTCTCTGTCACAATCCTGGAGTTTTCTGTATTAGAAAAGATGAAGTTGCATGGGGTGGGGGTGGAGAGGGCTGGGTTGGTTTGGGTTTGGTTTTGTTTTATTTTATCTCTATGCCCAGTGTGGGGTTTGAACTCATGACCCCAAGATCGGGGACATGCTCTGGTGACTGAGCCAGCCAGGAGCCCTGGTTTTTTTGTTTGTGTGTATTTTTTTTTTAAAGTTCATTTATTTTTGAGAGAGACAGAGACAGAGCATGAACGGGGGAGGGTCAGAGAGAGAGGGAGACACAGAATCCGAAGCAGGCTCCAGGCTCCGAGCTGTCAACACAGAGCCTGACATGGGGTTTGAACTCACAAGCCGTGAGATTATGACCTGAGCCGAAGTCGGACGCTCAACCGACTGAGCCACCCAGGCGCCCCTATTTTTTAAGAAATAATTTCCTGTCTTCTGAGGAGTCATAACGTCTGATGAGTCAATAAGTAGCCACTTTGTTTCGTAGAACTTTTTTTAACCTGGGAGGCATGATCTATGTGGGGTTCCCGCTGGTTGCCAAGTCTGTAGCAACACCTGGAAATGTGAAAATGAATTACCACCTATGTGATGGTCAGAAACCTTGAGAAATCAGACTTGGAACCAAGAAGCCCTCAGCCACAGGTTGTTGACATACTCAAGACTCTGGCCATCCTCAGCTTCTGGAAAAGGGAGGGAATTCATAGTTTACTGGTAATAATTTAATAGTATTGTATATGGAGCAATCAGAGGATAGCTCTTTCTGGTAGAGGTAAGTACCTCTCTCAGTCACCTGGAAGGCAGTCTATAATAACAGAAGCGCTCCATGGTATAAAGGGCTCCCATACTCTGACATCGGATGCTAAAGTCAACACGAAAGGCAATACTCAGCTTTAGTCACAAATTCCCGTGAAAATCCCTTGGGAAGGGTTTACCCGGGGATCTCCACGCTGTCCCACAATCAGTTTCTTGGAACCAGTTTTTCCTCTGGTGGAAGTTGGGACCAATCTCTGTTTCTTCAGATAAGTTTCAGTTGAGAGAGGGCTTGTGTGCAGGTATGACTTCTCAGCCCCAGAACCACCCCATAGGGCTGGAAAGGTGCAGCCTTTCTTCCCGCCGCACCCCCATTCTGGGGCATGTTCTCAGTCAGCCAGCCAGCCAAACAATAATCAGCTATTTTAAGTGCTGGGGATTCAGCAGTGAACAAAACAGTCAGTGCCCTGTTGGGACTTAAGGCAGAGAACAAGCAAATAGATGGCAAAACGCCAAAACGTGGTAAGCGCTGAGGGAAAAAAAAAAAAAGTGTTACCAGAGGATGGTGGTGGAGAGGGTGTGTGGTCTCAGGGCAGTTAAAGGAGGTCTCTGAGGGACACACGTGTCTGAGGTGGAAGTGAGCCATAGGGAAGAGCGTAAGGAACGTATTCTAGGAATAAGGAACAGCAGGTACAAAGGCTCACGACGAGCCACGTCAAGTTAATGGAGCAGCAGGGAGACTAGTGTTTTATGTGTCTGAGGAGTTCATTAAACATCCATATGGCATAACTCCATTGTACCAGCTTTTCTTCTGGTCATTTTCTCTTTTCCTTTTTAATAGTTTGAAAAAAAAATAGCGAAGTCTGTCTTCCAGGCCCACACTCAACGGGTCGCCTAACCATGACTAGGGAAACCACCCTAAGACCCTCAGATTTTATTCTCACCTGAAAAGCTGTGTGTTTCAAAGAACTCTTTAATGACTAAGATTGCTAGAAATGGGAACTGGTTTCTTTTTGTATTTTAAAGATGTGAAGTTTTTTTCTTTTTCTTCAGCCTTAGCGGATACTGTTGGTTTTTTTTTTAACGTTTATTTAGTTTTGATAGAGACAGAGCACAAGTAGGGGAGGGGCAGAAAGAGAGGGAGACATAGAGTCCGAAGCAGGCTTCAGGCTCCGAGCTGTCAGCACAGAGCCCGACACGGGGCTCAGACTCACAAACCATGAGATCGTGACCTGAGCCGCAGTCAGACACTTAACCGACTGAGCCACCCAGGTGCCCCGATAACTGTTTTTTATTTTTATTTTTTTTAATTCTAGTACAGTTAACATATAGTGTTATATTAGTTTCAGGTGTACAATACAGTGATTCAACATTTCTATACATTACTCAGTGCTCATCAAGATAAGTATACTCTTTTCTTGGGGGGTGGGGTGGGGGGAGAAGCAGAGGGAGAGAAAGAGAGAGAATCTTAAGCAGGCTCCATGACCAGCACAGAGTCCTACTTAGGGCTCAGTCTCACAATTGTGAGATCATGACCTGAGCCAAAATCAGGAGTCAGATGCTTAACTGACTGAGCCACCTCGGTGCCCCAGGAACTCATTTCTTCATGCCTTCTCTTCATTAGATCTTGAAATGCATCAGCCAGCTGGAGCTTGCTCAGCTCATAGGAACCGGTGTGAAAACCCGCTACTTGTCTGGATCTGGACGTGAAAGAGAAGGGAGCCTGAAGAGCCACACGTTGGCAGGAGAAGAGTTCATGGGCCTTGGCCTTGGTAAGACACCAGGCCCCACGGCTGGCCATCCTGGAGTCACAAGTTAACCGGAATGAAACGCTTCTTGTCTCAGCAGGACTGTTGTGTAAACCTCTTCCTTGTGTGCCAGCTGACAGCATGTTTATTCGTGGAAATGCAAGTGCTGCTCTGGCTCTCATGTCTGTGCTCGAACTGTTGAGTAAATGCCTATTTTGTCAAAATCAGGGTGCATTACTTTTCTTTCTGTGCATAGAACTATTGGGTGGAGGGCCATTTGCTTTAGAAAGGCTGCAGCGTTAGTACCTAGTGGATATCTGCCTCTCTTCGATTTTTAGAAGGATTCTTCACCGTCTCTTCCATGTTCATTTGGGGACCTTTTAACTAAATGGTATTCTCATGAAAGTAGAATTCTTTCTCACTGAATCGAGAGACTCCGTCAGTGATAGAACAGTAACAGTAAGTAGGGCAGACAGATGTGTGGGACCACATTCGAAACCCTCCGTTTACACATTTGAACGCATTCATTCCTCTGAACAACGCATTGAGATTGGCACAATTGTCATCCCCATCTTGTAAGTGAGGAAGGTGAGGCTGGGGTGAAGTGACCCGAACAAGACCACACTGCAAGGGGTAGCAGAGGCGGGTGTCAAACCCAGGCTGTCTCGGGGCAGAGGGCAGGCTCCTAGGTCCCACTGCACTGGTTGGAATAGTGCCGGGTAATGCTAAAAGCACAGACGGTGTGAGAGGGGAGGGGTTGTCATAGCATCGCCTCCTTAGGGTGCACACAGGGATGGCTGGGCTGAAGTCCTGGAAAGCATGCCGGACATTCAGCAGGTGGAAGCCATCACATCTTCCAGGAGCTCTAAGTTAGGGTTGTTTATTCAATACTATGAAAATGTAAAAGACTGTAGGGGCGCCTGGGTGGCTCAGTCGGTTGAGCGTCCGACTTCGGCTCAGGTCATGATCTCACAGTCTGTGAGTTCGAGCCCCGCATCAGGCTCTGTGCTGACGGCTCAGAGCCTGGAGCCTGCTTCGGATTCTGTGTCTCCCTCTCTCTCTGCCCCTCCCCCGCTCATGCTCTGTCTCTCTCTGTCTCAAAAATAAATAAAAACATTAAGAAAAAAATTTTTTTTTAAAAATGTAAAAGACTGTAAAGGAAAGGAGGTGGTTGGTACAAGCAAAGGAGTTTGTATTTACAGAATAAGAATGTATTTTATTCTGTCATCAGTTGAGGGGGCTTAGGGCTTTTTTTTTCTTTCCCCACAAACCCTTCACATTTATGTCTCTTGTTGCTGCAGATTGATGCCACAGAATACTTTGTTCTAAATATTTGACTGTTTTTGAAGCACTGTTGACTTTTGCGCGTTGCCTTCCAGGTAATTTGGTGAGTGGTGGCGTGGATAAAAGACAGATGGCCAGCTTCCAGGAGTCGGTTGGTGAGACCAGCTCGCAGAGTGTGGTTGTAGCTGTGGACAGGTAATGATTTTGTTCTCCAGCAAAGCTGGACTGTCCAGTAGCTTGGCACATCGTCTGTGTCGTTATTGGACTCTCCGCTCATTTGCCTCTTGTGAGTGTGGTGAGCTCCAGATCACTCAGGCTAGGAAGTGGCATCCACAGCCACTCATAACCTTCACGTTCATCTGAATTGGGACCTGAATTGCCTCCTGACCTTTTGAAGAAAAATTATAACTTTAACCTTGTGACCAAATCATGTCAGAAACAAGATTTTTTGCTTGTGCTCATGTTTTAGGTTACCTTGTTTCCTTAATAGAAATTACTTTCATAAAAATGTCAAGAAGGGTTTAAGATTTAAAGCCTACATCCATGAGTGAGACTTGGCCAAGTTGATAGTTTCCATTTGTTTTTCCTCCGAACCTTTCCATTCTGTTTACTTGAAACTTGACCTAAACATCTGAGAGAAACACAGGTACTCTCATTTGAACACATTCATTAGGTACCAGTGCTTGAAATGTGAATTTTCTAAAATGAACACGCTCCTGAAACTTACCACCGAATAATCATGTACGCTGCTGTTCATTTGGTTATTGACCCAGCCCGGTGCGTTAAATATAGACCATTTTGCGATGACAGCCGTACAGAATTTTTGTCATAATTTGTATTGTTCTCAGGACAATCCTTAGTATTTTGAATTCTTTGTCAGTGTATTTAATTACCTTGTTCCTGTTGCTTCTCTGCTTCTAAGAGAGACACTCTCTGTAACATACTTTTGACTGGTTTCCCCCACATTTTTCAGTTAGGTTTAGGCTAATAGTACAAAATTTTCTTCCACTAACCACACTTACTTCTTTTCTGTTTCTCTGCCTCAGCCACATCACAGACCACAGGCAGTCTTGCCTAGCACCACTCTTGTGCTGTTAACATTTCTAAAAACCGAGATATAATTCGCATACCATAAGATCTGTTCTTTTAAAACGTACAATTCCGTGGGTTTTAGTATATTTGGAGTTGTGTGGTCATCACCACTGTGGAATTTCAGGGCATTTTCATCTCCCTGTGCTTATTAGCAGTCATTCCCCATTTCCTCTGCCAGTGGTCCCTGAGCCCATAATCTTCATTCCGTCTATATGGATTTGTGGATTCTGGGTATGGTTCAATTGTCCATTTCTGCTTTCCAGTTCTATCTGTTTGCGTCGTGACTTTGGGGTTTGTTGTTAGATGCATATGTTTGTAATTATATGTTTTCTTGACAGATTTAACCTTTTATGTTATAAAACAGTCTTTGTCTCTACTAATGATTTTTATTTATTTATTTATTTAATTTTTTTTAACGTTTATTTATTATTGAGAGACGGAGACAGAGCATGAGCATGGGAGGGACAGAGAGAGAGGAGGAGACACAGAACCTGAAGCAGGCTCCAGGCTCTAAGCTGTCAGCACAGAGCCCGACACGGGGCTTGAACTCAAACCATGAGATCATGACCTGAGCCGAAGTCTGACACTTAACCGACTGAGCCACACAGGCACCCCTCTAGTAATGATTTTTAAATCTCTTGTCTTACATTGGTGCAGCCACCCAGCTCTCTCTTGTTTACTTTTTGATATGCTGTGTCTTTTCTATTGTTTTACTTTCAACCTATTTGTGTCTTTGAATTTAAAGCGAAACTCTTTGGGGGCACCTGTCTGGCTCAGTCAGTAGAGCATGTGACTCTTGACCTCAGAGTCATGAGTTTAAACCCCACGTTGGGCATGGAGCCTACTTTAGCAAAATAATAATAAATCAAGTCTCTTTGGACAGCAAATGGTTGGACCATTTTTTAAGTTTTTATTTAATTTATTTTGAGAGAACACGAGATGGGGGGAGAGAGAGAATCCCGAGAAGTGTCTATTACTTTTAATTATATCTATTAAAGTATCTATTTACATTTAATTATAATTTAATTGCTGATATATAGGATTTATATCCGCTCTTTTGCTCTTTTTAAAAATGTGTCATTTTTGTTCTCCCGTTCCTTCATTATCACTGCCTTCTTATATGGTAAGATATTTTCTAGTGTATCATTTTACTTTCCTCGTCCGTTTTACTATATTTTTTGAGTGTTTTTCTTACTGATTGCTTTGGGGATCATGGTTAGTAACATTGTAACTTTGAACATTTGACTTTGAATTAACGTCCACTTAATTTGAATAGTCTGAAACATGTCTTCTGTATAGCTCCATTCTCTCCCCTCTCCTTTGTGCTGTCATATGACTTACATGTTTATACACACCTGCCCATCAACACGGTTTACAATGATTACCTTCGCTGTCCTCGAATCCGGTAAATAAAATGAGTTACAAACAAGAAATATCTATTTCCCCACGCACTTACCTTTACCAGTGCTCTTTATTTCTTCAGATTCTTTTGAGTTATTCTCTGTCATCCTTTCATTAGAACCTGAAGAACTTCCTTTAATATTTCCTATAGGGTAGGTTGGTTAGCAATGAATCATCTCCAATTTTGTGTATCTTGGGATATTTTAGTTACTCCTTCATTTTCGAAGGTAAGTTTTGCTGCATTTAGAATTCTTGGCTTATAGTCTTTTTGTTTTGGCACCTTAAATATGATATCCCACTGCCTTTTAGCCTCCGTGGTTTGTGATGGGAAATCAGCTTTTCATTTTCCATAGGATCCATTATGCAGTCACAAATCTCTGCTCTCTTTCTACTTCCAAGATTCTCTCACGGTCTGTGCCTTTCATCATTTTGATTATTATATGTCTGAATGTGGATCTCTTGAGTTTATCTTACTGGAGTTTGTTGAGATTCTAGAATGTGTAGATTGTTTTTCATCAAATTTGGGGTATTTGTAGCCATTATTTCTTCAAAAGTTCTTCCAACCGCTTTCTTTCCTCTCTTGTTCAGACATCCCTTATGTATGTCTATATATTTGATAGTGCCCTACAGGTCTCTGAGGCTCTGTTCACTTTCTTTTTAATTCTTTTTATGTCTGTTTATCACACTGCATAATCTCATCTGACCTATCTTCAAGTTCACGAACGCTTTGGTCAGCTGAAAACTGCTGTTGAGCCCCTCCAGTGAATTTTTCATTTCCGTTTTATGATTTTCAACTCCAGAATTTCTGTTGGGTTATTATTACTTTTTTAATATATTTATTAATATTCTCTATTAATGAGACATTGTTCTTATCCTTTCCTTAAGTTCTTTGAACATATTTGAAATAATCATCTTTAGGTGTTACCTGCGTGGCTCAGTTGGTTAAGCATCCAACTTCGGCTCAGGTCATGATCTCACAGCTCGTGAGTTCGAGCCTTGCATCCGGCTCTGTGCTGACAGCTCAGAGCCTAGAGCCTACTTCGGATCCTCTGTCTCCCTCTCTCTCTGCCCCTCCCCTGTTCTCTCTCTCTCTCACACACACACACACTCTCTCTCTCTCTCAAAAATAAACATTAAAAGTTTTTAATAAAAATAAAATAATCAACTTTAAAACTTTAGTAAATTCAATATCTAGGTTTCCTCAGGGACTGGATCTGTTGTTGTTTACCTGTAAATAGGCCATCGTTTCTTGTTTCTTTACATGTCTTAACAATTTTTTGTTGAAAATTGATACTTTAAAAAATACATTGAGACAGCTTTGGGTATCAGGTTGCCCACCACACACCCAGGGTTTATTGTTGTCATTGCTATTAGTTTGTTGAATGACTTTCCTGAACTAACTATATAAAGCCTGTATTCTTTTCGCATATAGCCACTGTCTGCTCATTTGGTCTTTGTGATCAGCTAAGAATTGGACAAAGATCCCATATGCCTGGGACCGTTAAGCATGCCAGCCTTTGCTGCGGAGTTTTGAGTGTGTTTTGGGGTGCCCCTCTGATGCTCTGGCATGTTGTGTTGTGCCTTAAGGCCTGCCAAAGATGAGCGCTTAGGGCCCTGTCCTGTCTTCCGTGGGTGTGTACAAAGCCTTACCCATGTGATGGCTATCTAGATCACCAGGAATATGGTAGAGCTTTTTATTACCTTTTTTTTAATATTTTTTTTTAATTTTTATTTGAAAGAGGGAGAGAACGTGCATGTGTGCACATGCGAGCAGGGAAGAGGGGCAGAGGGAGAGAGAGAATCTCAAACAGGCTTGACACCCAGTGCGGAGCCAAATGCGGGGCTCAGTCCCATGCCCCCGGGATCACAGCCTGAGCCAAAGTCAAGAGTCAGACGCTCAACTGACTGAGCCACTCAGGCGCCCCTGGTGTACCTTTTTAAAGCCTCCCGTGGACACCTTATTCCCAACTTTTCCTTTTAAATTTTCGCCCAGGTCCTTGTTTGACCTGGTCGTACTCAGGTAGCTGCATTGTTCATTGGTTACACAGATTGCTTGTGACAAAAGCCCCAGAGAAAAGGCTGTTTGAACTGAACGAGGTCTGTGTCAAATATGGACAAATCCTAGAAATGAGGGTTCCCAGGGTACTGTGCCAGGCAGGTCACACGTCAGTTCCCTGAGAATGGTATTTTGGGGGAGATTCCAGGACTGTTCTGTTCTCTCCTGTGGAGCTAGGTTGCTGGTCTCACAGTTACTTTGACTTCAGAGCGGTTGGTTTTCAACACTCCCATGGAGCTGGGGAGACAGTAATGGAAATAGGCCAAGTTAAAACACCGTCGTGTCCTCTATTCATACCAAGATTTAGCCATTTTTCTTGAATGAGCATTTTATCAGCCTTTGGTAATTTCCAGAGTCAGTCCTAGAAGAGTTGGTTTTGGTAAGTTTTTTTGCCAAAAAAAAATTGTTTTGTGTGTTTGTGTTCATCTTATGGAGGAGCACCTTTTTAGTATATTTGTTAATATTCTCTATTAGAGAGACATTGTTCTTATCCTTTCCTTAAGTTCTTGGAACACATTTGAAATAATCAACTTTAGTTGATTTAGTTGACAGTGTCCCACTGTCGTGACATCACGTGCTGTTATACTTTACTCCCCCTTCCTCCTTTTGATGTGTCGCTTTTTCTTTCTACCGTTGTAGGCATTTCTGCTTTCAACTCAGTTCATTTACCAGTTCTGTGCCTCTGATGCCTCCTCATTTATTTTAGTAGAGGTGCCAGACCCAAAATGTTTCCTTTTTTGCCTTTTCTTCAGTGTTTGAAATTGAAACTCAGCTTCCAAATCTAACTTTGATCTTACTGTGTCTGAAATTATCTTCCTAGAATTTTTACTGGATCTACCAGACTGGATGGAAATGCCATAGGTATGTATTTGTCACTCACATGTGACAGCTACAGAATCCTCATGTTGTGACTCTCTGGCCGTTACTAATGAAGCCTCGCATGTGTTGTTGGGTCCGGCCTGCAGTTGACTTTGTCCGCTGGTTGTGTGCCGTGTCCATGGACGAGCTGGCCTCCCCCCACCACCCCCGCATGTTCAGCTTGCAGAAGATCGTGGAGATCTCATACTACAACATGAATCGGATTCGGCTGCAATGGTCCCGAATATGGCATGTGATTGGAGATCACTTCAATAAGGTAACTCTTCACATTCAAAAACTACTCCATCGATGTCCAGAAAAAGGCAGGCAACCGTATTCAAAAAAGAAGTGATTGAGAGTGTAGGTGCCTGTACACATTTCCGTGCTATCCGAGAGTAGAGCATTCCTCTGAAACCTTTTGTAAGCTGAAATGATGTAAAGCAAAGAGGTAGTTACCGTTAATTTGTATGAAAAGTTTTTTGAGCGTCCCCAGACCCCCCGAATAACCTCTCTCAGGCATTTCTGATACTTCAGGACACATCTTGCTAACGAAGCACGGAATCGAGATAAAGCCCAGGTGCTCAGTGAGAGTTCAAAGCTCTGGCAGCTTGATGCCAGAGGACGCCAAGTGGAGTTCCCGGGGCGGGGGCTTGGTGACACCAGTCCGGCCTCTGGACTGTTTTCTCTTAGAAGTGATCATCCAAAAGTGGGGTTTTTTTGGTAAACATTTCCCAACTCTTTCGAGTCTAGATTTTATGTTCGGTGGGACTTGAGAGAGAACATCAGTTTATATAGGTTACTGTTCCCACCTGTGATTCTATTGTCAAGAGTGTTTTTTTTTTCTTTTATTTACTTTGAGAGAGAGAGAGAGAGTGCACCCCAGAGAGGGGCAGAGAGAGAGGGAGAGAGACCGAGAATCCCAAGCACAGAACCGGATGTGGGGCTCGATCCCACGAACCGTGAGATCATGACCTGACCTGAAATCAAGAGTCAGATGCTCAACTGACTGAAGGCACCCCTTTTGTCAAGAGTCTTTACGTGCCGGTTCTCAGTTATCTTTGGGCCGCTTATGGGCAGGCCTGGGACATGGGCTGGCAGGTAGTAATTAGACTTTTCGTGGTTGTCAGCTTCATTACAAATGTCTGTTCCATCTCATCAGAACCATTAAGCACAAAGTTGTGGAAAATTCAGTCCCTCCGTCTGCAGCTTGTCATTCTTTCTACCACTTCAGGAAGATGTTGTGCCTCCCCTTGGGAACCGGGGCACGTAAGGGTCTCAAGGTTTGAAGAGATGGTTGGCTGAGTACAGCTGTAACTTAGCTCTTGGAATTCTAGCAGAGTCTTTGGCACAGTCCCATGTTCCTCTTTTAAACTAGGGCGCATGCGTGTCCTGGGGTGTGTGCAAAGCTGCTCAATCAGCATGGAGTGTGCTCTGCAGCAGGAATTCCTGAATCCCCCTGATTTTTACGAGAGGAATATTCTCTTTATTAGTCTTTAATTAAACGAACGTTACATGAGGGGCGCCTGGGTGGCTCGGTCAGTTGGGCGTCCCACTTCAGCTCACGTCGTGATCTCGCGGTTTGTGGGTTCAAGTCCCATGTCGGACTCTGTGCTGACGGCTCAGAGCCTGGAGCCTGCTTGGGATTCTGTGTCTCCCTCTCTCTCTGCCCCTCCCCTGCTTGCACTCTGTGTTTCTCTCTCTCAAAAAATAAATAAACATTAAAAAAAGATTTTTTTTTTTTTTAAATAAATGAACACTCCATGAACACCTTAAAAAAAATTACAGCTAAAACCACTTTCGACCATCACCACTCCCCAGTTGAGCCCTGCCCCAAACTAATTGTTACCAGTTTGGTATATATTTTCCCAAACATTTTTGTAGAAATATAATAGAAATATAGATATATAGAAATATATCATAGAAATACAGATAATCTTGTCTTGGTTTGTTTTGTTTTTCTAAAAAACGTGATTAGTATTACATACCAGTTTGTAACTTTCGTCTTCCACTTAGCAAGGAATCTTAAAGATTTGACTGCTATTAGAGTGTATGAATTTATTTTTTTTCAACGTTTTTTTTTTTGTTTTTTTGTTTTTTTTTTTATTTTTGGGACAGAGAGAGACAGAGCATGAACGGGGGAGGGGCAGAGAGAGAGGGAGACACAGAATCGGAAACAGGCTCCAGGCTCCGAGCCATCAGCCCAGAGCCTGACGCGGGGCTCGAACTCACGGACCGCGAGATCGTGACCTGGCTGAAGTCGGACGCTTAACCGACTGCGCCACCCAGGCGCCCCGAATTTATTTTTATAATTGTAAAATACGCATAACATTTTTCATTGTAACTGTTGGTAAACGTATAATTTATTAGTGTTAAGTACACTCACATCATGTGCAACAGATCTGCAGAGCTCTTCTTTTCCTCCCGTAAAACTGAAACTCCAAATTCATCAAACACCAGCTTCCCATTCTTCGCCACCCCTCCCCCAGTTCCTGGCAACCACCATTCTGCTTCTTGTCTCTGTGAATTCAACTGTTCTAGGGACTTCGTATAAGTGGAATCATGCAGTATTTATCTTTTGGTGACTGGCTTATTTCACTTGGCATAATGTCCTCGAGGTTTATCTGTACTGTAGCCTGTGATAGAATTTTCTTCTTTTTTCTTCTTCTTCTTTTTTTTTTTTTTTTTTTTAAGGCTTGGACGTATTTGTTTTTAACTGCCAAATTTTATTGCATGTATGTGAATATACCATTATGTAACCATTTTCCTATTGATGTTTCCAATTTTTCTTTTTTTTTTTAAGTTTATTTCTTTTGAGAGAGAGACAGCAAGCGAGCATGCTTGTGCTGGAGAGGCAGAGAGAGAGAATCGCAAGGAGGCCCCATACTGTCAGCTCAGAGCCCAGCATGGGGCTTGATTCCATGAACCATGAGATCCATGACCTGAGTTGAAGAGTTGGACCCTTAACCGACTGAGCCACCCAGGCGCACCTCCAATTTTTCTTTATTGCAAATGTTATTGCCATGTTACTTTTGTTAAAAGTAACGCATTTTCAGGTCAGACCACATGCTAGCGAAGTTCCTTGCTTGGAGCAGGCTCCTGCAACATGCCCCAGGTCCCTTCGCATGGGTTCTGGTGGGAAACATCCCCTTGCTCTGCTTTTAGGATTCTTTTTGAGGCAAGAGCCTGAGCAACCAAATATATAGCCACAGCTCCAGTCCCTAAAAGTAGGTGGACTATAGACAAGTACAGTTTTAAGGAAATAAAAAGCCTCAATGTTTGTGCTGAATTCTTTGAGGCTGGCGATAGACATTTATAATTTGCTTTAGGTGACAGGCAAGTATGAAAAGGCTTTAGAGAGTTTAAAGTCTTTTGACTTCTCCTTTTGTTTAGATAAAATTAATTAGTACATGAGGAATTATTTAATGAGTATAGAGTTTCAGTTTTGCTACATAAAGAGTTCCAGAGATCTGTTGCACAACAACGTGAATGTACTTAACACTGCTGAACTGTGTGTACTTCAGATGGTCACTTTCATGTTTTACATGTATTTGGCCACAATCTTAAAAAAAAAATTTAAATAGCGGGGTGCCTGGGTGGCTCAGGCAGTTAAGCATCTGAGTTCGGCTCAGGTCATGATCTCATGGTTCATGAGTTCGAGCCCTGCATCAGGCTCTATGCTGCCAGCTCAGAACCTGTAGCCTGTTAGGATTCTGGGTGTGTCTCTCTCTCTGCCCCTCCCCCACTTGCTGGTGCTCTGTCTCTCTCCCAAAAATAAATAAACATTAAAAAAATTTTTTTAGCATATTTTGAAAGCACTTTAAATGTGCAGTACTGATCTTTCATCATTAAACTTAAAAATTGTACAGGTCATAGCCAAGAAATGCCATTTTCTTTTTTCCTTTGGCGTGCTTTTCCAGAGCATTTGTTTTGAAGGCAGCCTATCCGTTTTTGATGTTCAGAACCCCACATCCACAGTTGCACTGTGCCTGTGTCACCTCACCTCCCTTTCCTGCTCAGGTTGGCTGTAACCCCAATGAAGATGTGGCCATCTTTGCTGTTGACTCCTTAAGGCAGCTCTCTATGAAGTTTCTCGAGAAAGGAGAATTAGCCAACTTCCGTTTCCAGAAAGATTTTCTGAGGCCCTTTGAGCATATCATGAAGAAAAACAGGTATGTACATTGTTCTAGAAGACCTTTGGTCAAACTCCCCAGGGGAGGCCCAAAAAGACCTAACACTAATCACATGATATTTTCTTCCCTTGTTGATGGAAGCAAATAAAATGAACAGCCTATAATTCATCTGTATCTTTTTTTTTTTTTTTTTTTATGTTTACCTATTTTTGAAAGAGAGCATGAGCGGGTGAGAGACAAGATTGGGGGACAGAGGGTCCAACACGGGCTCTGCACTGACAGCAGAGAGCCCAATGTGGGGCCTGAACCCACGCACCACGAGACCATTACGCCTAGCCGACTGAGCCACCCAGGCGCCCCCACACGTGTCATTTCTAAGTAAATCACTGAGATCTGTGTGTGGCCTTCACCAGAAGAACAGGTTACACCACCACAACTAGTAGAAACATACCGTGCATCATTACTGGGGTGGGTGCTGAAGTCCAGAGAAAGAGCCACTGCTGAGGCATCCCAAAACAAGGTCAAGAATTACATGACCCTTCATTTCTGCCCCAGAAGGCGATAGAAGAGATCAGGACAGCTATCCCCCTGAAGCACTCTCCCTGTTCATCCTTTGTTCCCTTCGCCTGTATTTATTGCAGCCTGCCATCGCTAGGTACTGTTCTAAGTGCCACGCATACAGCACAGAAGCAAACAGTCAAAAATTCCTGTTTTCATCCGGCCCTGATTTAATCATCATCGCAACTGGGTACAGGGGTGTTCGTTACCATATTCTCTTTACTTTTGTACGTGTTTGAAATTTTCCATAATGAAATTCAAAAGTAAACCCTTGTTTAGATTCCAGTGAGATAGATAAATAAATGTTTAAATCAAGGTAAGGGGCTCAGAGTAGAAGCACTCTTTTATACAGGCCGGTAAGCAGGCGTTTGGTAGGTTGACCCTTATGCAAAGGGAGGAACATGCCAGGAGTGGCTGTATGTGGTCTTGGGAGAAGCAAGAGCGAAAGCCCTGTGACAGAGTATGCTGGGCATAGATAAGGAGGAGCAAGGAGGCTGGTGTAGCTGGACAGAGTAAAGGCAGAAGGTCCTGGAGGATGAAGCCCTGGGTCGCAGAGTGCCTAGGTCATAGAGGAGCCGTCAGCTTTTGTCAGCACTTTGGTTTGTTCTCTGTGAAAGACAGAAGCCATTGGAGGCTTTTGAGCCGAGAAGTGAAATGGTCTGAAGTGTTAAGGGATTGTCCTGCATTTATCTGTGGAAAATGGAAAGCAGTGGGATGGGTTAAGCAGCTACTGTAATAGTTCAGATTTGGACCCGGGGGTGAGACACCGTGGGATTTGATTCTGCATATGTTTTGAAAGGACAGCCTACTGTGTGCGCTGAGGAGTTAGCTGTGGGGCATAAAACAAAATGTCAAGGATGACTCTTAGCTGTAACCCTTTGTGTCTGTCCCCATCCCTAAAATGTGTCCATGAGATCTGCTTGGATTGTTTTTAATGAGAGGGGTGCCTGGGTGGCTTGGTCGGTTTAGCGTCCTACTTCAACTCAGATCATGATTTCCCAGTCCATGAGTTCAAGCCCCGCGTCGGGCTCCATGCTGACAGCTCAGAGCCTGGAGCCTGCTTCCGATTCTGTGTCTCCCTCTCTCTATCCCTCTGCCACCCACGCTTGGTCTCTGTCTCTCAAAAATAAACATTAAAAAAAGAGCTTACAAGTTCAAAGGCTATAAGCCAGCGTGGGTCACTTAGGATAATAAAAAGGGCAGCAGCAAAGTCTGCTTGATGTGTCTTTCTCTTGGTGTCTTTCTTCTTCACCTTACTGCTTATTTTAATAGAAAATAAAGCTCATCCCAGAATCTGGCCTCACCCCTGAGTTTAATGTGCACACAGAAATACCCTCCCACCTCTGGGGACACTGTTGATAGTGCCAAGGAGACCGAGGCCTCGTGTAGCAGAGCAGTGTGCTCATGCCTGCCTGGCTGACTGGTGGCACTGATGGCCCCAGGATCCCAGGCCTCCCTGCCCGTCCCGTGGCTGCCCAGCCAGCGTTTGAGTAAGGGGCAGAGTAAGTTTAGAATCACACATCGCCAGCCACTCTTAGACACTGTTGATGGAACCGTAACTTGCTGTAACATTTTCAAAATCATTGGGGCAGTGTCCATCCAGAACCTTACTATTTTTGTGCCTTTTGACTCACTAGTTCTACACTTTTGCAACTCTTGTAAGGAATTAATTTGAAATACAACGAAATGTTGAAATAACACAAAATAATTTTTTAAAAGCCAGATACCACCTAAATATACAAGAGTGTTAAAGTAATTCTTGGTACAGCCACAACATGGAATGTTGTGCAGCTGTGAAAGATGTTCACAAAGTTTGGGGCGCCTGGGTGGCTCAGTCGGTTAAGCGCCCAACTCTTGGTTTTGGCTCAGGTCATGATCTCATGGTTTGTGAGTTCGAGCCCCACATCAGGCTCCATGCTGATGGTGCAGAGCCTGCCTGGGATTCTCTTCTCTGTCCCTCTCCCTCTGCCCTGCCCCTTCTCGTGCTCTCTCTCTCAAAATAAACTTAAAAAAAGAAAAAAGATGTTCACAAAGTTTATGACATAGGAAATGCTTAACAGTTTAGTCAAAAGGCCAGGTTATAGAATTGGACAGTGTAATAATAGTGCTATCGGGGTGCCTGGGTGGCTCAGTCGGTTGAGCATCTGACTCTTGATTTTGGCTCAGGTCATGAGCTCACTGTTGTGAGATTGAGCCTCATGTTGGGCTCTGTGCTGAGCACGGAGCCTGCTTGGGATTCTCTTCCCTCTCTCTGTCTCTCTCTGTCTCTCTCTCTCTGTCTCTCTCTGTCTCTGCCTTCCCCCTGCACACACACATGCACACTCTCACTCAAAAATAAATAAACTTTTTTTAATGTTTATTTATTTTTGAGAGACAGCACAAGTGAGGGAGGGGCAGAGAGAGACGGAAACACGGAATCCGAAGCAGGCTCCAGGCTCTATGGTATCAGCACAGAGCTCGACGTGGGGCTCAAACCCATGAGCTGCGCGACCGATCATGACCTGAGCCAAAGTTGGACGCTTAACTGATGGAGCCACCCAGGCACCCCCTAAAATAAATACACTTAAAAAAAAAAAAAAAAAAAAAGACAGTAGGGGTACCTGGGTGGTTCAGTCGGTTAAGTATCCAACTTCACCTCAGGTCATGATCTCACATTTTGTGAGCTCGAGCCCTGCAATGGGCTGCTGCTGTCTGCACAGAGCCCACATCGGATGCTCTGTCCGCCTCCCCCACCCCGCCCCTGCTTGCACTCTCTCTCAAAAACGAGTAAACGTTTATAAACAAATAAATGAAAATTTCAAAAAGACAGCAAGATCAATCTCTGCATGTGAATACTGTACTATCACAGGAATTTTTTTCATCATGTTTTTTCTACATTTTCCAGAATGTTAACTGTCATCACGTATTACGGTGTGACACATATTAACAATCAGGCAAAAAACATTTTATTTTATTTTATTCATTGTTTTTTTTGTATTTTTAAAACTGTTTATTGATCTTCAGAGACAGATAGTGGGGAAGGGGCAGAGAGAATCCCAAGCAGGCTCCGCACTGTCAGCACACAGCCTGATGTGGGGCTCAATCCTATGAACTGTGAGATCATGACCTAAGCCAAAACTAAGAGCTAGACATTCCACCGACCGAGCCACCTAGGCGCCCCAAGCATTAATCAGTACGTGTAGTTCATCTCAACAAGCTGCTTTTTTTCCCCATGAGGAGGCAACCCTAAATTCAGTTATATTACATATTAAAGTCACCTAAGTATGTAGTCAGTCTTTTGTCATCTGTGGGCAGCATATTTACTTTGTGGACTTTTAGATAATTTTCGACTCTGTTTGGACTTTTTGTTTGCCTTCTCTAAATGACCTGTTATCTGTTAGCATGAGTCCTGTAGACTAACATGAATGTTATCTAAGACAGATGAAATTTGCAAGCCAAGTTTGCAGTCCTAAAGCCACTCTAATGTGACTTTCAAAGCTAGTGGTATAAGAGCTTGCTTCTTGTTTTATTTGTAAAATAATAGAACTTACTTCATGACTGTATATGTCTTAATAGGTTCCAAGGCATATACGCTAATCTGTCACAGATACCCAGATAATACCATGGTGAACCATGCAGCTGCTTCAGAAAATGGGCCATTTTTCCTACCTTCACGTTTTGTTTTGTAATAATTTAAAAGGTTGCATCTTAAGTTATATATGTCTACTCCCATCCATGCATATGTGTTTACCATACACGTCTATCCCTGCCCAAAAATCTAAGACACTATGCACTAAGAATTGAGGAATGGTCATGTCTGGGTGGCAGAATTATATTAGTGTAAAGGTTTTCAGCCAGAAAAACTGGCCGACGATGGCTTAAACCACAAGGTTGTGTGTTGTTTACTTAAGTCAGAGGCAGGCAGTCCCAACTTTGATTCCTTAGCCCAAATTGTCATCGAGGACCCAGGTTCTTTCTGTCCCTTTGGCCACCCACAGGATCATTTTTTATCCTGGAGCCTACTATTTCATGCTGCTGAACGGAGGCTCTATCTCCAGGCATCGTGCTATGTTCACAATGGGGATGCCAGGGAAGGGGGCAGAACCTACCATGTGTATTCCTTGTAAGACAAAGAATTGTTTTCCTTGTAAAACCAAAGCCATAGTAGAAACCTCTCCCCATGCCATTCCCATGACTGTCTCTTATATGTAATTAGAACGAGTCATATAGCTCCCCAGGCTCCAAAGAAGTCTGGGCAATTGAGAACCTGACAGATGAGACAAGATTGTCATGTTGTCTTGTCCCGTTTATGGTTGGTTCCCTGAGGTCAGGCATGTTGCTTCCTGGATAAAACTAGAGTCCTGTTGTCAAGGAGGTGAGGGAGAGGTGGCTGCTGGGAAAGCAGCTAACTGTCTGCCACAGTGATCATCTTAATGTTTTTTTCTTTTTGTTGTTTCTAATTTAATTTATTTTTAATGAACGGGGATTACTATGTGCTTTTAAAAATGTGGGTTGTTTTTTTTTTTTTTAACATGCTGCTTCTAAGGTGATGCCGTGTCACTTTCATCCCACCACGCAAAGTACAGCTGACATGGCTGCCCCATTCTTTCCTCAGATCTCCGACCATCCGGGACATGGTGATCCGCTGCATCGCCCAGATGGTGAACTCCCAAGCGGCCAACATCCGCTCAGGCTGGAAGAACATCTTTGCCGTGTTCCACCAGGCAGCCTCGGATCACGACGGGAACATTGTGGAGCTGGCCTTCCAGACCACGGGCCACATTGTCAGTAAGTGGCTCTCCTGTCCCACCTGCAAGTCTCAAAGGGTGACCACTTATTTCCTGTCTCTTTTACTCCCCAAAGGGGCTTCCTTGTTTGAGATCTGCCGTCATATAATAACGTGGCAGGTGGTATTCTGAGCACTTGAGGCATGTGCGCAAGAACCCCGTGAGGGGGATACGGTCGAGTCTCATGGTTCGCAACCACAGAACTAGTGCTGCCAGCACTTCTGCGGACACATGCGTGCATCCAGCAGGGAGACACTTGAGTCGCCCGAGGCACGTGTTCCCAGCTGAGGTGAAGCGAGGCGATGCTCTGCCTTTTTGTTTCAGCTCTCCCGCTGTAAATAAATAAAGGTCCTTTCCATGGTCTACCTACTACCACATATTGTTTCCATTTTTGATTTTTTTGTTGGTGAGTTCACCATTTAAGATGGCCCTGAAGTATAGTGCCGGAGTGCTGTCCAGTGTCCCTGGAGAGAATACACGTTCTCGATAAGCTTTGTTCAAGCTTGAGTTAAAGTGCAGTTGGCAAAAAGTTCTGTGTTGTGAACCAACACTATTTGTTAAATCCTGAAACACACATAAAACAAGGTTATATATTGATCGGGTTTTTTGTAACGTTTATTCATTTTTGAGAGAGACTGAGTGTGAGTGGGGGAGGGGCAGAGAGAGAGGGAGACACAGGATCCGAAGCAGGCTCCAGGCTCCGAGCTGTCAGCACTGAGCCCGACGTGGGGCTCGACCTCACAGACTGCAAGATCATGACCTGAGGTGAAGTCGGACGCTCAACCGACTGAGCCGCCCAGGCGCCCTGGTCTTCATAAAAAGTATAAAGCAGATTATCTTTGATCTTTTTTGAGGTCTTTTAACTCTTTGTAAGCTTCTTGCTATTCATATTTTTGTCTTAGGTGATATTTGTAGGTTTTCAGAAACCTTAGATTTCTAAATTACCTTTCACCTTTAGCTCATTGACCTTCTTTATCTCCCTTTGTCTTCACAGCCAGGTAAGGGGTGGTCGTGGGACAGAAACGGCCAGGGCAGTAAAGGACGCACTCGGGATCACCCAACCAGGGCCTAGCTCAGTGCTCACCTTCTGTTGGCGAAGGCAGCTAGGGGGCCATTTCACACACACATCAGTGTTTATTCTGTATCATTCCTTAAACTCCATCCTAAAGTAGCTTAAATTGAAATGGACACCTTGGCATCCTGATGAAGCTTGGTTTTTTTATGGCTTGTCCTCTCTCACTTCTTTGGGGACACTTGTCAGGTAGGACTTCTTCAGAGAGTCCTTCTCTGACCCCCAGCCTAAGCAGCCTCTCCTGCCTTCTGTCCCCTCACCCAACACTCACCCGACCTGAGATGATATTTTATAAATGTACTGACACAGGTGATTCTTGTCTGTCTTGCCCATTGGAGCAAGAGCATTGTGAGGACAGGGAATTCGATTGGTCACCTCTGTCCCCAGGGCCCACAACCATGCTTTGCACATAGTTGGCACTCTAAACGTTTGTCGAATGAATGAATATTTGGACCTTTGCAACGTTGCTTGGCACTCTAAACGTTTGTCGAATGAATGAATATTTGGACCTTTGCATCGTTGCTTGAGCTCAGGAACCAGTTTAGCCCAAGTAGTGCTCAGTGGATTTATCCCTGAATAACTTAATAAAAAGTTGTCTTCCGGAGATGGTGACATGTTTCTCCTAGATTTTCACAAAAGTAATTGTCTTGGGGTGGGAGGGGGTGTTTGATCCCCATTTCTAAGTCCTGGTCTTATAAACAGTGTGGCTTTGTTTCCACAGCAACTATTTTCCAGCACCATTTCCCTGCAGCCATCGACTCCTTTCAGGATGCTGTCAAGTGCTTATCAGAGTTTGCCTGCAATGCCGCCTTCCCGGACACCAGCATGGAGGCCATCCGGCTCATCCGCTTCTGTGGGAAATATGTCTCTGAGAGGCCTCGGGTACATTTTTCCTCTCCTCCCCCTCGGGCACTGAGGGAAAAGGAATCATGGGGCAAAAAAACCTTACTCCTGGCAAAGAACTTTCCAGCTGTGCTTTTAGAAGTGCGTGTTTGCCCTCAGCTAGGCGTTCAGTTCAGAATGCCGCTGTTGCTGTTTTGTGTGTATGAGGTGACTTGTTTTACCCCTACCGAACTTCTTTGTAGTATTCTACTAATTGTTTTTGTGGAAAATAATAGTATTTAGCTTTGAATTTTGGCAAAGCTGAAGAAGCTAGACCTTTCTATCTGTAAGAGAACAAACCTGGGGCCCCCGAGTGGCTCAGTCGGGTGAGCGTCCAAGTCTTGATTTTGGTTCAGGTTGTGATCTCCCAGTGGTGGGAGCAAGGCCTGAGTCAGGTGTGGGGCTTGCTTGAGATTCTCTCTCTCCCTCTCCCTTTCACCTTCCCCTCTCTCGCACACGTGCTTGCTCTCTCAAAAAATAAAGCAAGAGAAAGAACAAACCTACCTCTTAGGAAAGACATTTTACCCGCCCCCCCCCCCAAAAAAAACACGACATTTTACCATTTTGACATGACTGAGAAATCACACTTTAAAAAATCATCTTTTGGGGCGCCTGGGTGGCTCGGTCGGTTAAGCGTCCGACTTCGGCTCAGGTCATGATCTCACGGGCCGTGAGTTCGAGCCCTGCGTCGGGCTCTGTGCTGACGGCTCAGAGCCTGGAGCCTGTTTCGGATTCCGTGTCTCCCTCTCTCTCTGCTCCTCCCCCGTTCATGCTCTGTCTCTCTCTGTCTCAAAAATAAATAAACGTTAAAAAAAAAAAAAAATTTTTTTTTTTTTTTTTTTAAAAATCATCTTTTGTTTTCTCCCAGAAATGTCCAAGTTTATTCTGTTATGTCTCACCTTTCCAAAGAAGCCTGCTTGGTTTAAACGACCATCTCAAACAGTGACATTAAGTAGAATCAGCACATCTAAACTATGATGGCTCATACAGATCTCTTCTTCAGATCTTTTCTGCGTATTGACTTATTTAGTCTCCACATCAGACCTATGAGACTGGGAATTATGTCCCCATTGTACTGGAGAGTTCACTGAAACAGAGAGAGAAATTGCCTAATGTTGGATAAGCTGAGCTGATAAAGAAATCCCATTACAGCAGAGACAGCACTGCTTCAAGAGTGGTTCCAGAGCAAAAGGCTCAAAATCCCAGAGGTGGGGCAGGGAGTAGGGCTTCCCACCCAGACTGGGAAAAACTGCCAGCTTCTAGCTGCATGACCTCAGGCAGCTTACTTATAATCCCGGTGCCTCAGTTAACTCATCTGTAAAGTAGGACATTTATTTGTATCTGGCTCATGGTGTTACCGTGAGGGTTGTTAATCCACATAAAGCACTGTCACAGTTCCTGACGCAAAGCAAGCCCTCAATAAAGAGCTGCTGGTGGTATTGTTTTAAGGAGTGTGTATTACAGTTATATTCCAGAAAGACCTAAGGTACGGAATCATCTTGAATACCTTTTGACCTTTAATGCTCTTTTTTTTTTTTAATGTCAATTTTTGAGAAAGAGAGAGACAGAGTGTGCGCCCAAGCAGGGGAGGGGCAGAGAGAAGTGGGGGACAGAGGATCTGAGGCAGGCTCTGTGCTGACAGCAGAGAGCCCAACATGGGGCTCAAATTCATGAACCATGAGGGAGACGTTTCATCGACTGAGCCACCCAGGTGCCCCGACCTTTGGTGCTTTTCTTAATGGAACACCTCCCACCCGCAGGACCCTTGTGATCTGCCCACTCGGCTTATTCTAAAACCCACAGAGGTCCAGAGGTTCATACGTGGAAGCTGCTCGTGTGCTCTTGGGAGAAGAGGCTTGTGTCTGCCTCCTCTGGATTCCGGGTCCCACCCTTGCTGAGTGGATGTTTTTAGGAGGGGAAGATGTGTGGGGCCTGGAGCTTCATGTAGTTCTCTTTGACTCTCTTCCTTTGCTTGCTTGGCCTGCATCTGAGAGACGACCCTCCTTGTAGGTGCTACAAGAATACACAAGTGACGACATGAATGTGGCTCCTGGCGACCGGGTCTGGGTCCGAGGCTGGTTCCCCATCCTGTTCGAGCTCTCCTGCATCATTAATAGATGCAAGCTGGATGTTCGGACAAGGTAACCATGTCCCGGACGGTGCCCCTTGTGTCATAGAATGAGCCTCGGTCACCGGCTTAGTTGACCCGTGCTCTCCCACCGTCTTCTCTGCTCTTTTCCCCCTCACCCATTCCCTCTCTGTGCCTGGCTTTGTTCCTCCAGAGGACTCACAGTCATGTTCGAGATCATGAAGAGCTATGGCCACACCTTCGAGAAGCACTGGTGGCAGGACTTGTTCAGAATCGTGTTCAGGATTTTTGACAATATGAAACTCCCTGAGCAGCAGTCAGAGGTAGGTGATGACTAACACGGTGCCCTAGATATGGCTAGGTGGCGTGGGGGTGGGGGAGTCTCTGCCTTTGTCTGCTGTGGGATTGTGTCATCATCTCCACGAGGTGTGTTTCAAAATGAAAACCCCCTCCTTGGAACTCTTATACCAGAAGCAACTAATGCTAAGAAACTGTCCCCATCTGAGGAAGGGTAAGGGGAGAGAAGTCACCATGGCCGGCCTGCTTGGCCCTTGGGCATTACACCTGCCAGTTCAACAGGACACTGCTCCTGTCTGTTCTTTGGTCCGTATCAGCTTCTCAGCAGTCAGTAAACAATGGGATGTCTCTGGTCCCTAAAAGAACCCATTTATTTATTTTTTTTATTTTTATTTTTTTTTATTTTTTTTTTTTTAAATTTATTTATTTATTTTTGGGACAGAGAGAGACAGAGCATGAACGGGGGAGGGGCAGAGAGAGAGGGAGACACAGACTCGGAAACAGGCTCCAGGCTCCGAGCCGTCAGCCCAGAGCCTGACGCGGGGCTCGAACTCACGGACCGCGAGATCGTGACCTGGCTGAAGTCGGACGCTTAACCGACTGCGCCACCCAGGCGCCCCTAAAAGAACCCATTTAAAACACTTTTACGAGTGCCTGGCTGGTTCAGTCAGAAGAATGTGGATTCTTGATCTTGGAGTTGTGAGTTCAAGCCCCACATTTGGCATAGAGATTACTTAAAAATAAAATTTTAAAAAGAAAAGTTTTTAATGAAGTTACAGTTGGAGATGATGTTGGCAAATTATTAGGCTTTTTTTTTTTTTTTTTTAAAGGATATCTGATGCCTCTAGTTGTCATTGTTATTTATCCCCCAGGGATAGAGGGAGGAGGAGAGGATATTCTAAGACTTTTAGAAGGGAAAGAGTCACTTTCTTAACCACTTTTAGGAATACCGTTCTCTCCCTCCCCCTGGTATAAAAGCAACATAGGTTTAGTATGGAATATTGAGAATATATAGAAAACTCAGGGGCGCCTGGGTGCCTCAGTCAGTTAAGCATCCAACTTCGGCTCAGGTCATGATCTCACGGTTCATAAGATCGAGCCCCACATCAGCCTCTCTGTTGACAGTGTGGAGCCTGCTTGGGATTCTCTCTCTGCCCCTCCCCCACTCACACTCTCTCTTCTCTCTCTCTCAAGATAAATAAGCTTAAAAAAAAGAAAAGAATACGCAGAAGACTCACAATTTTACCATTCAGAAATAAGTTAATGTTTTGGCAAAGTTCTGTCTTCTACATGGTTAAAGTATGGTTGAGGTCACAGTATAAGAGTTCAGCTTTCTAATCTTATTTTAAAGTAACTTAAAATTTTCTTCGTTGTAAAACCAATCAGAAGACAGAAAAACAAAGAAAACATTTGAACAGCCACTGTTCCAGCTTCCACAGGCAACCACTGTTAACCCCTTCACATTCTTCGTGTGTTTTCTTTTTTACGAAAATGGGATCCCAGCCCACACACCATAAATTGCTTTATCAGTTTAATACCTGAGTGTTTTTCCCAACCCCAAGTCTTCTTCCGTACTGTTTTTTTTTTTTTAATTTTTTTTTTCTAACGTTTATTTATTTTTGTGACAGAGAGAGACAGAGCATGAACGGGGGAGGGGCAGAGAGAGAGGGAGACACAGAATCGGAAGCAGGCTCCAGGCTCTGAGCCATCGGCCCAGAGCCCGACTCGGGGCTCGAACTCATGGACCGTGAGATCCCATACTGTTTTTAAAAGCTGCAAACTGTTGGGGCACCTGGGTGGCTCAGTCAGTTAAGCACCTGACTCTTGATTTCAGCTCAGGTCCTGGTCTCATGCGTTTGTGGGATTGATCTCCATGTCAGCTATAGTGCAGAGCCTGCTTGGGATTCCCTCTCTCCCTTTCTCTCCACCCCTCCCCGCATACCCGCTCTCTTTCTCTCTCTCTTTCAAAAGTAAATAAATAAACATTAGAAAGAAGGCAGCACTGAAATGAACATTCTTTGCTGCTACCTTTGTTCTTGGTTTTTTTTTTCTCTTGGGACAAGTGGTATGTCAGGTTTGGGGCTTATACATTACTGAGGCTTTTGATACGTACTTTCAAATTACTTCTAAATAAATTCGCAACCTTTATAAATTTACAGCCTTTTACATTTGAACAGTGCACAAGAGTTCCCGTTTCTCTATACCCACTCCAACTCTTCATACCTTAATGAATTTTTTTAATGTTTATTTTTGAGAGAGAGAGCACGTGTGGGGGGAAGGGCAGAGAGAGAGAGGGAGAAAAGGAATCCCAAGTAGGCTCCATGCTGTCAGCGCAGTGCCCAACTCGGGGCCCAATCTCACGAACTGTGAGATTATGACCTAAGCTGAAATCAAGAGCTGAATGTTCAACTGACTGAGCCCCCCAGGTGCCCCCATACTTTTTTTAATCCTTGTTCATTTGATGGGCCATAAGTATCACAGTGACAAAGTTTTGTAATTGCTGGTGAGGTTGGAAACTTTTTTTCACATTGCTGATTCACAGTTTTTTTTCTTTTATGAGTTGCTTTTTCACATCCTTAGCCAATCTATTGGGTTAGTTATCTTTCTTCTATTGATTTAGGAGCTTTTTAGTGTATAAGTAACATAGCATATCCTTCCATAAATTGCAAATGCTTTTGCCCACTTTAGTAGTCTCGTTTTGTTTTCATTTTAGAAAATTGTAGCTTTTAAGGAACCAAATTCATCAGTCTTTTTCCCTTATGGCTTCCACTTCTGGAATCTTGTTTTGCAATTAGCAACCCTTCCCTTTTCGATGATTTTCTAAATCTCTGTATACATTAAATACTTAAAATAGTGCCATGAAATTACCAGCGGTAAATTTTGGGTGTAAGGTATAACTTAGCACAATCTCCTACTCACTTTTTCCAAATCATTAAAGCCTTTGGTCAGTATCCCTTTGAATGACTATTAATGTCCTGACATATGTATAAATTTAATGTAGTTGCCACCTTCTTGGGCATTTGTTCCTATGTGTTTTCAGTGTGTAAGTGCCAGTGTGGCGTAAACATCTTTATTCACAAGACCTCACCCACAGATGTTTACTGCTTTCCTTAGGATCCACTCCTTTGGGCAGCGTGACTGCGTCTGTGGGTGTGAGCGTTGTAAAGACTGACTGTAGACACGTACTTCCAGGTTGCACAGCAGAGCGGTTTTTCCCCTGAGGTAGGAGTGGGCCCATCTCACCACAAGGAGAGTAGCTTTTAAACATTACCTTCTTGTTTTTCAGAAATCCGAGTGGATGACGACAACGTGCAATCACGCGCTCTATGCTATTTGTGACGTGTTCACCCAGTTTTATGAAGCTCTGAATGAAGTTCTTCTTTCTGATGTGTTTGCACAGTTGCAGTGGTGTGTAAAACAAGGTACTCTCTCCGTCTCCAGGCGTCTTCCTTCTTGACGTAGTTTTTAATGAGAGGTTCGTTATTTCAGTATATGAAAGCAAGAATGTAATGCCAAGGAGTACAATATATAATCAGTGAAAATGTGTATTTTTTTATTTAATAAGAACATAGAAACAATCTGAAGTCAGTTATAAAGCATTTTTTATTTTTTTTTAATTTTTTTTTTTAATGTTTATTTTTGAGAGAGAGAGAGAGAGAGAGAGAGGGAGGGAGAGAGTGCCCGTGAGTGAAGGAAGGGCAAAGAGAGAGAGGGAGACACAGAATCCGAAGCAGGCTCCAAGCTCTGAGCTGTCAGCACAGAGCCCAGTGCGGGGCTTGAACTCATGAACCGTGAGATCATGACCCGAGTTGAAGTCAGATGCTTAGCTGCCTGAGCCACCCAGGTGCCCCTTGTTTGTTTGTTTAATTATTTTAATACTTATTTATTTATTTTGAGAGAGCTAGAGCACGCGCAGAGGAGGGGCAGAGAGAGAGGGAGACACAGAATCCAAAGCAGGCTCCGGGCTCTGAGCTGTCAGCACAGAGCCTGACACGGGGCTTGAACTCACGAACCGTGAGATCATGACCTGAACCCAAGTTGGATGCTTAACCAACTGAGCCACCCAGGTGCTCCTAGAGCATTTTTTAAAGATGGATGTAGTTATTATTATATTTAAAAAGAAGTGCCTTTAGGGGTGCCTGGGTAGCTCAGTGGGTTAATCGTCCCAACTTTGGCTCAGGTCATGATCTTGTAGTTTGCAAGTTCGAGCCCCATGTCAGGCTGTGTGCTGGCAGCTCAGAGCCCCGGAGCCTGCTTCGGATTCTGTGTTTCCCTCTCTCTCTGCCCCAACCCCGCTCACAATCTGTGTCTGTCTCTCTCAAAAATAAAGCATTAAAAAAACATTAAACATTTAAAAAAAATTTTTAAAAAAAGATGTGCCTTTCTATATTATACTATGGTTTCTGCTTTTGTCGTAGTTGAAATTTTCTGTAATGTTCTTAAAATGTCCTGTGGGAGGGGCACCTGGATGGCTCAGTTGATTAAGTGTCCGACTCTTGATTTTGGCTCAGGTCATTATCTCAGAGTGCTTGAGTTCAAGGCCTCGTTGGGCTCTGCACTGATAGTGTGAGCCTACTTGGGATTCTCTCTCTCTCCCTCTCTCTCTGCCCCTCCCCTGCTTGCTCTCTCAAAAATAAACATTTTTTTTTAATATATTGTGGGAGTCAGTATAAACAACAGCTTCATCAGTGGACATTTTTCGTTTGAGTACTTATGTGTTGATTTTAGTACATCCTAGGAAGAATACCTACATAGCACATTAGACCTAGATTCCGTAGATAGTTTTGGCTTAGGACAAAGCTTAATTTCGCAAAGTTTTTCAAAAAGTGACTGACTCAGTTTTAAAATAAGTGAAAAAACAATCAATACCAGTATGGCAGAAACTGGAAGTGCAATGTTTGAGTGACTAAATTTTGAGAGACACTGATCTAATATTTCCGTCTTCTATCATTGATCACATAAGAAGCCAGTTAATTAACAAACTGACCTTTTTCCATCCCAGCAGTAAAGCTGTGATAAGTAATTTTAACTCTTGATAGCCTGTTTAACAACAAAAGTTATTTTTTTTATTTAAAAAAATTTTTTTTTAATTTTTATTTATTTTTGACAGAGAGAAAGACAGAGCATGAGCGGGGGAGGGGCAGAGAGAGAGGGAGACAGAATCCGAAGCAGGCTCCAGGCTCTGCGCTGTCAGCACAGAGCTCAGACCCACAGACCGTGAGATCATGACCTGAGCTGAAGTCGGACGCTCAACCGACTAAGCCACCCAGGCACCCCAACAACAAAAGTTTTAACACTGTATCATTGCTTCATTAAGTAAGAGCCTGCAAACCCTCTGTCGTGTCCCCACCTTGCAAGACGAAGCATCAGTGCCCTGGTGGGAATCAAACCAGCAGCGGAAGTTTGATGATAGATGTTGCTTTATTTTGCAGATAATGAGCAGTTGGCTCGCTCAGGTACAAATTGCTTAGAAAACTTAGTGATATCCAATGGGGAGAAATTCAGTCCCGACGTCTGGGATGAAACGTGCAGTTGTATGCTGGATATCTTCAAGACAACCATTCCACACGTGTGAGTGCAGATGTGATTGTTGCTGATTCTTGCTGAGCTCAGTAGATGTCTTAAGGCTCCACATTGCCTTTCACACTGATCATTTTCCTTCTCTTGCATTCCCTTCAGTTTGCTGACTTGGAGACCTGTAGGGATGGAGGAAGATCCACCGGAGAAACACTTGGTAGGGTTTTTTGTTGTCATCTTTTCTCTGATCTCATATTAGGTAAAAAAAATTAAGTAGCCCAAGGAGTTTGTGCTTTTCTGATGGGAAGTGAGCAAAAAAGGCTATAAGCTTTAGGAGTGCCTGGCTGGCTCAGTGGAGCGTGCAGCTCTTGATCTTGGGGTCGTGAGTTGGAGCCTCACTTGGGGCATGGAGATTACTTTAAAAAAAAAAAAAAGAGTTAAAAACTATGTTCATTAACACTTTTTTTAGAAAGTACAGAAGATAAGTCACCTCACCCAATAAAAGCCACAGTTCACATTTCTAGTTTTTACTTTGTGCGACGGCACACGTATAAACCACGCGTGTTTGAAATTCGGGCGTGCTTGGCACAGAATGTTTTACCTAACAACGTGTAAGCAGTCTTCCATGTTTTTAAATATTGTTTGAGAGCAGCCTTTTCAGTGGCTATACATTATTATATTTAGTGAATTCTCCCTTGTTGGACTCTCAGGTCTGGTGTTTGCCGGTTAGAAGTAATACTTTGGTGTAATTATCCTCATTTATTCCTCTCCTAAATAAAGAGTGCTTTCTTCCACCACCAGTGAAATAGTGATTGTTATTTTTTGTGTGAGGCCACATCAAGAAGTTCTAATTCAAGTCTCACTTTACAATATTTTGCTTTATACGGGGTTTGTATTATTAACGTCTATTCCCAAATAACTGTAAAGCCATTAGATTTTAAAAGCCATTTGGAGGGCATCTGGCTGACTCAGTGGAGCATGTGACACTTAATATCAGAGTCATGAGTTCGAGCCCCACATTGGGCCGGGAGCCTACTTTACAAAAGGGGTGGCATTTAGGATATAGCAACTTAAAAAATGAAGCACCCTATTTAAACATTTTTTGTTTAGGGGCGCCTGGGTGGCGCAGTCGGTTAAGCGTCCGACTTCAGCCAGGTCACGATCTCGCGGTCTGTGAGTTCGAGCCCCGCGTCGGGCTCTGGGCCGATGGCTCGGAGCCTGGAGCCTGTTTCCGATTCTGTATCTCCCTCTCTCTCTGCCCCTCCCCCGTTCATGCTCTGTCTCTCTCTGTCCCAAAAATAAATAAAAAAAAAAAAAAAAAGCATTTAAACATTTTTTGTTTGTCTTCTGTCAACTTTTTGAAAAGCTAGCTCTTGGCACTAGTGTATTTTTGAGCTTGTCCTCATTAATCGGTCATATGTATTGTTAAATCATAATATGTAGAGAAATACCTTCGAAGTCAGAATAAGAAAATACGAGATTTAAAAAAAAAATTTTTTTTTAATGTTTGTTTATTTTTGAGAAAGAGACAGAACGTGAGCAGGGGAGGGGAGGAGAGGAGGAGACACAGAATCCGAAGCAGGTTCCAGGCTCTGAGCTGTCAGCACAGAGCCCGATGCGGGGCTCAGACTCACGAACCGTGAGATCGTGACCTGAGGCAAAGTCAGACGCTTAACCGACTGAGCCACCCCGGCACCCCAAGAAAACGTGAAATTTTAGAGGGAGGGAGAAATAAGTGAAATTTATAATGTCTCCTGTGCAGTCCAGCATGGAATGTCATTTTACTGAAGTCTAAGCAAGGCACTTACCGTCAAGTTGGGCCAGCCCCAGTGTTAAGCCGGGCACATCTCTGCCCAGCTACTCAATTGTGGATAAAGTGAACATTGTATTTCTCTCTGGCTTACTTTTAGGATGCGGATCTGGACCGCCAGTCTCTGAGCAGCATAGATAGAAATGCCTCTGAGAGAGGCCAGAGTCAACTCTCTAACCCGACCGATGACAGCTGGAAAGGTAGACCATATGCAAGTAAGGCTACTTTTTCTAGTTGTTTTCGTTGATTTATTTTAAATAGGTAACACACTTACGCAATTTAAATATTTGCAAAGTACGAGAGGATAAACACGATAAGCCTTCCTTCCACCCTGTGCCTCAGTCTGCCAGTCCCTTCCGGTGGCAGCCAGTGTCACCAGCTTCTGTACGTTTCCAAAGACATTTTATCCATATATAAGAAATGCATATCCGTAAACACATATGTACGTGTACACACATACACATGAATTCTCCTGTCCTTTTTATACAAATTAGGGAATACTATACATTGTTTTTTCAGTTAGTATATCTTTAAGATCATTCAAAATCAGTACCTTAAAAGCTTTCACATTCTTTTATACTATTTTATGTTATCCAAGGATGTGGATATACTATTGTTTGCTTAATTGGGTTTCCTACTAATGGACATTTATATTATTCCCAATCTTTGTGACGAACAGTACAACATTGAATCACTTAATGTGTGTGTCATTTGTGAGTTTATCTGTGCAATAAATTCCTAAAAATGGGATTGCTGGGTGAAGTGCACTTGCCATTTTGACGGACGATTAGATTCTTGCCCCATTAATGTTGTTTCTGTTGACGTGATCTTCAGGAACACACAGGTGATATTTCATACCTTTGGAGTATTTTTAATTCGCAGTTTCCTAATTATGAGTGAAATGAGCAGTTTTTCATGTGTCTAAGATCTTTTCATGATCTGTTCAAATCTTCATTTTATATTGGCTGTTAGTCTTTATTGGTTTGGAGAAGCTTTTTATGTGTTAGAGATCCCTTTTCTGGATATGAGTTTCAGATGACTTTTATCAGTTTGTCCCACAGTGTTCTTGTGATCTGTTTTACGGCCTGTCATTTTAAAGAACAGGTCTGACGGTTGCTATGCACCAGGCACAGCACTGTGTGTTTCAAATCTGTGATCTCACATCGTTGGTACTCTACCGTTTGAGGAGGTACTGCTGACATTTGGATCCTTGGGACCTAGCGCACTTGTGGCTGACTGAGAAACTGGGACCGTCCTGTTTCCTGGTCTGGTTGTCTTCAAGCTGTGGCCATATTGTTTTCCTTCATAGCAGCCCCGCCCTCTTCCCCACACGCCAGGCTGTAGGTGTTAACGCCGCCGCCGCCGCCGCCGTTAACTTCTCAACCAGTGCCTTAGACAAAGCCACGCGTGCTCGCCGCTATTGTTTGAAGGCATAAAACAGAAGCGCCCTTGGGATCCGTTGAAAAGCTACCATATGTTCCTCCATATCTGCAGCTCGTGCCAGTCTCTCTGTAGTAGCCAGTGAGAGAACGAACTGTGCTGCCTCACTGGCTCCAGATAAAGGATTGGCCCGTGTGGAGGAGGCACGTTTTAACTAGAACTGCCCTTGGTGCAGCAGGATGTTTATACTCTGAGAGGTGCCTGGGCCTTGAGACCCCTGTCCTTCCTCCTGGGAACGTGCCTCCAGTCTCCCATGTCAGCCTGCCCTGCGGGCAGCAGGTACAGGCTCACAGCACTTGCGTTGTTTCTCTTCTTTTTAATTTTTAATTTTTGGTTCTTTTAGATTTTAATTTGAATTTTTAACTTTAATTTTTGATGTTACTGAATTGGCATGAGTCAAATGTACGTGTTTTGCAGCTCCACCACATTCCTCTCTAATTAAACTGATTCTGCATAGAAACTTGACAGACAGACAGACAGAAAGACAGTTGTAGTCACTTTCCAAAACTTGGGAATGACCTAACCTCATTTGACATCACTAAATGCTTTATTTAATGTTTTCAGCTTCCTGATTCTATAACAATAAGTTGAATGGGGAAGCTCTACGTTTATTATAGTCAGATCAACCCACACCTCCGAAGTGCCTGACATGGACCACCACTGAGCCCAGGGAGTGAGAAGACAAAGATGGAGGGAGGAGATGTTAGCTAGAGTCTAGTCAGTAGCTGCAGGTGGCAGAGAAGCTTGTCGGAAGACGTGGGCCCTGCGGAGCTGACTCCCCCCCTTCAGGTCTTTGCTCAAGTATCACATTCTCGGAGCTTTCCCGACCAGCTGGTTTAAACTTGAAGCCCCATCCTGATGACATCCCTACCTTGTCCCCATCCCTACCTTTGTCATCGTCGTTTGACATAGGTAGACATGTGCCTTAGACTTAAACATCTTGTTTATTTTCTGTCTCTGCCATGGAAGCAGGGATTTTTGTCCAGCTTATTCATTGTTATGCCCCAGCATCGAGGACTGTGCCTGGCATGTAGAAGGAGCTCGGTTAATACTTACTCAACACTGGCTGAATCATTATTAGGGTTAATCTTTATCATCTAATATAGATCAGAAACTGTTTGCCAGCCTCCTCATCAAGTGTGTGGTCCAGCTGGAATTGATACAGACCATTGACAACATCGTGTTCTACCCTGCAACAAGCAAAAAAGAAGATGCAGAACACATGGTTGCTGCCCAGGTAATAGGACGAGCCTCGAGGAGGACGAACGTGCCCCTGGAGAGGTTGCTCAGATGCAGTGGTGTGCCGGAGCCAGCTCGTAGATCGTGCTCATCTCTCCCCAGCCCTGTGATCAGTCACGGCATATTGGTAGCTTGAAATTGGCCATGATGAGAATATTTATACCACAGAAATCAGCAAACCCTAAAAATCAGAACTTTCTTTTTCTTTTTTTTATCATCTTTTTTTTATATTCCCAGAGAGCCGGTCTACCAGCATGCCACTGCTCAGATCCCACCCTCCCTGGTGCTTCGAAAAAGAGTGTTGTTAATCACAGGCCTGTTTCACATAATTGTTGTAGGGTTTAACCATAAGCGACCGAGAGAGAAAAATATATGGGTGAAGATACCACTTTTTCCTTTAGAAAGTTTACTTTTTTGTCTTGTATGTACAACCTATTGTTCTTGGCGACAGAGGGTTGGGTGTCCAAAAGCTGAACCATAACATTACACCATAGGTTGTAAACTTACGTGGTTCTAGGACTAACATCCTGTGAATCCCTACTCAGCCTAGGTGGGACCGGGGGCAGAGAGACCAGGCACCTCCAGCCCCGCCAGAGCCGCAGCCGCCTCCCAGCCCAGCGATGTGTTGCTAACAGATGGGTCAAGTCACGACAGGCTCCCAGTTTTTCAACAGGAGCCAGATCGAGATTTTTTTTCATATAGGAAATCTCCTGTTTATTAAGTAATATAATTACTGATGAACAGAATATATCTGTGGGCTAGATCCAGCCCAAAGGCTATCCTCCTTTTTGTTTGTTTGAGAGAGAGAGAGAGAGAGACAGAGACAGAGAGACAGAGAGACAGAGACAGAGAGAGCAAGTGGCACAGGGACACAGACAGAGGGAGAGAGAGAATCCCAAGCAGGCTCCACGCTGTCAGTGCAGAGCCTGATGTGGGGCTCAAACTCACAAAGCATGAGATCATGACCTGAGCCAAAGTCAAGAGTCAGACTCTTTCCCGACCGAGCCACCCTGGCACCCCTGGTTTTTATTTTTTAAATGTACAGTTCAGTGTTTTGGAATATTCACAAAGTTGTACAAACATCACCCCTATCTAATTCCAGAATATTTTTGTCACCGCAAAAGGGAATGCCCTAACCATTAGCAGTCAGTCCCCCTTCTCTCTTCGTCCCAGCCCTTGATAGCCACTAATCTACCGTCTGGCTCTATGGGTTTACCTAATCTGCATATTTCATATTAATAGAATCCTATAATACATAAGCTTTTGTGTCCAGCTTCCTCCACTTAGCATAACGTTTCCCGAGTTCATCCGTGTTGTAGCATGTGACATCCACGTTGTTATATATATACGGATGTGTGTGTACACGCATATATATGTGTATATATATGTCTATAATATTCCATTGTACAGCTGTTCCACATTTTATTTATCCTTTCATCAGTCGATGGACATTTGGATTGTTTCCACTGCCTGGCTATTGTGAATAACAGTGCTGTGAACATTTGTATATGAGTTTTTATGTGGACATGTTTTTAATTCTCTTGAGCTTGTACCTAGGAGTGGAATTTCCAGGTGACACCATAACTCTATGCCTACCTTTCTGAGGACGTGCCAGACCGTTTTCTAAAACAGCTGGACTATTTTACCCTACCATCAGCAATTGATGAAGGCTCTAATTTTCCACATCCTCATCAATGGTTGTTATTGTTCTTTTTTCTTTCTTCTTTTTTTTTTTTTTTTTAATCACAGCCATCCCAGTGAGTGTGAAGTGGTATCTCATTGTGATTTGGATTCCCATTCCCCTAGTGACTAATGACCTTGAACAGCTATCTTCTGTGTCGATTGGCTCATTTGTATTTTTGGGGAGATGTCTTTTCAAATCACGTACCCACTTTTAAGTTGGAGTATTTATCTTTCGGCCATTGAATTATATGAGTTTTTATATATTCTGGATACTAGCCACTTATCAGATACAACTATTTTCTCCCATTCTGTGCATTGTCTTTTCAGTTTCTTGATGGTGGCCTTTGAAGCACCAAAACTTAATTTTAATGAAGTTCTGAATTACTATTTTTACTTGAGTCCTTGTACTTTTAGTGTTATATCTGAGAAAGCATGGCCTGATTCAAGGTCACAAAGATTAGGCCCACGGTTTCTTTTAAGAGTTTTATAATTTTAGCTTTTACATGTAGGTGTTTGATCCATATTTTAGTTCATTTTTGTGTATAATGGGAAATAGGAGATCATCTTTTTTTTTTTTTCAACTTTTTTTTTTTTTTTTAATTTATTTTTGGGACAGAGAGAGACAGAGCATGAACGGGGGAGGGGCAGAGAGAGAGGGAGACACAGAATCGGAAACAGGCTCCAGGCTCCGAGCCATCAGCCCAGAGCCTGATGCGGGGCTCGAACTCACGGACCGCGAGATCGTGACCTGGCTGAAGTCGGACGCTTAACCGACTGCGCCACCCAGGCGCCCCTTTTTTTTTTTTTTTTTTTTTTTTTTTTTTTAACACATGGACATCCCCAGTTGTCCCAGTACCATTTATTGTAAAGACTGTTTTCTCCCCAGTGAATTGTTCTGGCATGCATGTTGGAAATCACTTAATCCTAAATATAAGGATTTATTTCTGGGTTCTCAGTTCTGTTCCACTGACCTGTATGTCCATCTTTATACCAATACCACCATACTGTCTTGAATGAAATCAGAGTGTGAGTCTTCTAACTTTGCATTTCTTTTTTCAACATAGTTTTGGCTGTTCTGTGTCAGTTGTGTTTCCACATGAATTTAGGATCAGCTTGTCAATTTCTAAAAGGTAGTAATCTGGGGCACCTGGGTGGCTCAGTCAGTTGAGCAACCGACTCCAGCTCAGGTCATGATCTCACGGTTTGTGAGTTCGAGCCCCACGTCGGGCTCTGTGCTGACAGCTCAGAGCCTGGAGCCTGCTTCGGATTCTGTGTCTCCCTCTCTCTCTGCCCCTCCCCCACTCATGCTCTGTCTCTCTCTGTCTCAGAAATAAACAAACGTTAAAAAAAATTAATAAATAAAAGGTAGTAATCTGGGATTTTGATAAGGATTGCATTGAATTCATAGATCAATTTAGGAAACATGGCCAACTCCATTTTTCATTAACCTCCGGCTTATAAGAAGGATAGATCCATTGTATTCTTAGAATGCTCAACAAATATAAAATCCCTAATTACGTCTCACATTTTAGGCAACATGTTTGATAAAAATGTCTAGCATTTTGTACCTATTTTTATGTTTTTTTCCCTTCACATTTGTAAACAAAGTTGAAGCTAAAGATGCCACTCAGGCTTCACTTAGCAGTTTCTTTGTTGTTGCTGTTAAGTTTATTTTATTTTGAGAGACAGCACGTGAGTGGGGCAGGGGGGGAGGGGCGGAGAGAATCCCAAGCAGGCTCTGTACCATCAGTGGACAGCCCAACCTGGGGCTCGAACCCCTGAACCATGAGATCAAGATCTGGGTCAAAACCAAGGGTTGGATGCTCAACTGATTGAGCCAGCCAGGCACCCCAGTTTCGGTCTTTCAATAAGTATGGTTTGAGACTCACACCTTCTATGACATACAGTACAGTTTGACTTTCTTGTGTTCCAATCTCGTTATAAAATACAAATAAAATAGGGGCACCTGGGTGGCTCAGTCAGTTGAGCGTCCAGCTTCTGTTCAGGTCATGATCTCACAGCTCGTGAGTTCGAGCCCCACGTCAGGCTCTGTGCTGACAGCTCGGAGCCTGGAGCCTGCTTCTGCTTCTGTGTCTCCCTCTCTCTCTGCCCCTAACCCACTCGCATTCTGTTTCTGTCTCTCTCAAAAATAAATAAACATTAAAAAAAAATTAAAAATAAAATAAATAAAAGAGGAGGAGCGCCTGGCTGGTTCAGTCCGAGGGGCGTGCGACTCTTGATCTCGGGCTTGTGAGTTTGATCCCCACGTTGGGTGTAGATATTACTTAAAAATAAAGTCTTTAAAAAATTGTTTCCTTGAGAAGTAGAGGACCGTGCAGTCCTATTGTGAAATAACTGGAGAAGTACTTGTGTTCGTGCAATGAAGGCAGTACCGACAGAACGGACACTCGGGCCAGCAAAGCCTGACGTCACGCAAGAGCTCGGCGTAATTCTCCCCCCTGCCCCTGCCGGTGAACAGAGTATAAAGGGGAGACATTCAGGGTGGTGAGGAACGAAGTGTGCGTATGACTTGTGGCGAGTAATGAGTGCCTTGATGTGATGGCTCCAAAACCACCCTCACTTAGCTCTCCCACCCTCCCCTCTCTAGCAAGACACGCTGGATGCAGACATCCACATAGAGACAGAGGACCAGGGCATGTACAAGTGCATGTCTTCCCAGCACCTCTTCAAGCTTCTGGACTGCTTGCAGGAGTCCCATTCGTTCTCAAAGGCCTTCAACTCCAATTACGAGCAACGGACTGTCCTGTGGCGAGCAGGTAAGGCCACACAGCAGATGGGACAGGTGGCCACAGCGGTCACCACCCTAAAACATGGAAGCCCTTGGGAAACTCCTGATACTTGTACACTTAGCTGAAATAACTTGGCAGATAATTTTCATGCTTGAGGGAAAAAGAAGGAATGCTGGGTACATTCCATCCCGGTACCAGGAATTCCAGGAATACTGCCTGGCACACGGGGGATTTTCAGTAAGTATCTGGTGGAAAAGTGAATTCATAGAGACCGGAACTGATCTAGCAAATCAAGGTAAAATTATGTAGTTAAATATTTTTGTGTCAAAAATTGTGGTGGTCTAGGAGAAACAGAAAAGCATTCAGACATTTTCTGAGGCTTTTAGGGGTTCTCCTTCCCACCTCCAAAAATAAATACATAAACTCTGGAGGTGATATAGAGATACATATAGATACATACACAGATTTATATAGATATATTTATATATAGATAGGTGTGCATGCATGGTGCCAGTGAGGGTCTCATTTTGTGAACTTTGCACAAAAGTGAGACTTTATATAATTTTTGTATTGTTACTGTTACTGGGTAACCATTCATTTTCTTCCCAAATGCTTATTTTAATCCACAGTTTTATAATACTGTTTTCCTTTATGACTTTAACAGATCTAGGTATTTTATGCCTTTGCCTGTAATAAGGCTTTGCTTGTGAGAGTTGTTTACGTATCTCTGTGGCTGACTGGTACTGCTTTGTTTAAGAAAAGGTGTTTAAGAGTAATGTTATATGTCAGCTAGACTTCAGTTAAAAAGAAGGTGAGATGTTTCAGTGTTCTTTCCCTAAGGTAACTAGATTAGGTTCCCGCATGACTTCTCAGTCTTATCCTAGAAGTGTGCACTGTTTATCTGACTGTCTAATCTCTAGGTTTTAAAGGCAAATCTAAACCCAATCTTCTAAAGCAAGAAACCAGCAGCCTGGCCTGTTGTTTGAGGATCCTGTTTCGGATGTATGTTGACGAGAACCGCAGGGATTCCTGGGATGAAATCCAGCAGCGACTTTTAACGTAAGAAGATTGGTTCCTGATTAAATGTCTTATCTGTAAAACACAAACTGCATCACAATAATACTCTGAATTGAAAAGAATAAGAAAAAACATATACATGCTGACACCCTCACAAACTGCTTTTCTTTTTTTGCGTTTTCTATTTGCTGATGCTTTTTTTTTTTTTTAACGTTTTATTTGAGAGAGCGCAGGCAGGGAAGGGGCAGAGAGGGGAGGACAGAGGATCTGAAGCAGGCTCTGTGCTGACAGCAGCGAGCCTGTTGTGGAGCTTGAACTCATGAACCTTAAGATCATGACCTGAGCTGAAGTCGGATGCTCAACCGACTGAGCCACCCAGGTGCCCCTTTGCTGACACTTCTACTTCACTTTTCTTAATGCCCTGAGGAGGGTGGGGCCTCATTTCTTTCATTTATAGGTTGAGAGGGGGCGAGAGAGAGAGAGAGAGAGAGTGAGAGAGAGAGTGAGAATCTTAAGCAGGCTCCCCATTCAGCGTGGGGCTCAATCCCACAACCCTGGGATCATTACCTGAGCTGAAATCAAGAGTCATACGCTCAACCGACTAAGCTACCAGGCATCCCTCATTCATAAATTTCTTAAGGCACAAAAACATGGGCAGTACAAAGTACTCCAAGTCAGCAGGTCCGGAGTGAAGTCCTGACTAAGTCCTCTTTAGGGCAATGTCCACTTAAACCTCCCACCCTTCCTTCTTCCCAAGAAGCATGTGTTGGAATCCTGTGGATACCACGGTGTCCTGACTTAGATTATGCAGAAACGCAGCCTTGAGGAGATGGGGGGTGGCATTGAGAGTCCCAGACAGAAAAGTAGACGTTTGAGGGGCGCCTGGGCGGCTCAGTCGGTTGAGCGACCGACTTCGGCTCAGGTCATGATCTCACGGTTCGTAACTTCGAGCCCCGCATCAGGCTCTGTGCTGACGGCTCAGGGCCTGGAGCCTGCGTCAGATTCTGTGTCCCTCTCTCTCTCTGCCCCTCCCCTGCTCATGTTCTGTCTCTGTCTCAAAAATAAGTAAAACATTAAAATAATTAGAAAAGTAGACGTTCGCCACCCAGCATCTTGTGAGCAAGACACCATGTCTGCGCCCCCTTTTCACTCCTTTATGATTTCAGATCATTAGCTTGTGGTGTTGGCAACCACGATAGGATGTGTATTCTCCTGCACTGCTAGGAGGAGTGTACAGTGAGGGGATTTTTCTAGAAAGCAGGTGGCATTAAAGTCAGGAACGTGAAAATGTTCAGTGCCTTTCTTTGGCACAGTAATTCCACTGTCATGGAATCTAAAATGTCTTAGAGGGGTGCCTGACTGGCTCAGTCTATAGAGCGTGCGACTCATGATCTCAGGGTTGTGAGTTCGAGCCCCACTTTGGGCATGGAGATTACTTACAAAACAATTTTTTTTAAAAAAAGAAATTTTGTTAGAAATAGGAACCAGGATTCCCACAAAGAACTCTTCACTGCAGACTTACTTATAAAGAGAAGAAATATCGGGTGCCTGGCTGGCTCAGTTGGTAAAGCATGAGACATTTTTTTTTTTTTTCTTTTAAGATTTTAAAGTAATCTCTCATGAGTTCACTCTCATGAGTCCCCATGTTAGGCATAGATTACTTTTTAAAAATTAAAAATATGAAAATAAGAGAAGAAATTTAAAACAGCTCAGCTGTAGAATGGATAACTAAATTACAGTCTATCCTGTGGTAGAATATTATGCAGGCATTGAAAATGAAGTTTTACAAAATAATTTTCCAGAATGTGGGAATGTGCTCATGATACAGGTTTCACCACCAAACAGGATGTAAAACCATATAGATCTGATTTTTCAGCAATGTTTTTTAAATATCACAGACAAAAAGACTAGAAGGAAATAGGACAATATTTTGATATATGTCCCTTAGGATGATGGAATTACGGGTATTTTTTTCTCCTTTATAATTTTTTGCACTTTTCATTCATCATAATTAGTTATAGAGACACCAATAGCTCATATTAACTTAAATCAAGCTCAAAGGATAATTATCTACATAGTCTCATAAAGTTTCTGTAAGGGAGATAAATTTGCAATTTCTAGCATAACATTTTTTTTTAAGTAGGCTCTACCTCTAGTGTGGGGCTTGAACTCACAATTTTGAGTCACATGCTCTACCAACTGAGCCAGCCAGGCACCCCAGCATAACATGTGTTTTGAAAGTAGCAGTTGTAGGGCACCTGACTGGATCAGTTGGTTAAGCCTCTGGCTCTTGATTTCAGCTCAGGTCATGATCTCACAGTTCATGGGATTGAGCTCCATGTTGGGTTCTGCACTGACAGTGCAGAGCCTGCTTGGGATTCTCTCTCTGCCCCACCCCCTCAAAAATAAACTGAAAGAAATAATAACCAAAAAGTTAAATAAAAGTAGCATTTGTGGGGCACCTAGCTGGCTCAGTTGGTAGAGCATACTACTTTTGGTCTCGTGGTTGCAAGTTCAAGCCACATGTTGGGGGTAGAGATTACCTTAAAAAAAAAAAAAGTAGTGGGGTGCCTGGGGGGCTCAGTCAGTTAAGCGTCCAACTTTAGCTCAGGTCATGATCTCATGGTTCATGGGTTCGAGCCCGGTGTTGGGCTCTATGCTGACCGCTCAGAGCCTGAAGCCTGCTTCAGATTCTGTGTCTCCCTCTCTCTTTGCCCCTCCCCTGCTTGTGCTCCCTCTCTCTCAAAAATAAACAAACATTAAAAAAAAAAAAAAAAAAAAAGCAATTGTATGTGACAGGAGAAGAGAAAGGCAGTGTGTAGCCAGCTGTGGATGATAGGCTCTATGTTCATTGTGCACAAATGCTGATTGGGCCCTCTTGTCTGAGCAGGCAATGAGCTATGCTAACATTCAACACACCAGTCTCATTTAATCTTTACCACAGTCCCTTGAGTTGGGTACAGTTATTTATCCCTGTTTTATAGCTTTGCCCAAGATGGCATAGCCAGAAGCCAGAGCAAGTGCCCAGCAAATAAATACTCATTGCCAGAATGAAGAGTTTTCCACTACATGGGGCACCTGGGTGGCTCAGTCGGTTGGGCGTCTGACTCTTGATTTCTGCTCAGGTCATGATCCCAGGGTCGTTGGATGGAGCCTGGCATCAGGCTCTGTGCTCAGCATGGAATCTGTTTAAGATACTCACTCATTCATTCATTTTCTCTCTCTCTCTGTCTCTCTCTCTCTCTCTCTCTCCCCCTCCCTCTCCCCCTCTCTCTCCCCCCACCCCCGCTTCCTCTCTCCCTCCCTCTGCCCCTCTTCCCCACTCACATGCTGTCTCTAAAATTTAAAAAAAAAAAAAATTCTCTAGTAAAATGTGAGAGGTTAATCTTGTGGGTTTTTAAAAAAATTTTTTTTTTAATTTTTTTTTAACGTTTATTTATTTTTGAGACAGAGAGAGACAGAGCATGAACGGGGGAGGGTCAGAGAGAGGGAGACACAGAATCCAAAACAGGCTCCAGGCTCTGAGCTGTCAGCACAGAGCCCGACGCGGGGCTCGAACTCATGGACCGCGAGATCGTGACCTGAGCCGAAGTCGGCCGCTCAACCGACTGAGCCACCCAGGCACCCCTTAAAAAATTTTTTTAAATGTTTATTTAGTTTTGAGAGAGAAAGAGAGTGTGAGTAGAGGAGGGGCGGAGAGAGAGGGAGACACAGAATCTGAAGCAGGCTCCAGGCTCTGAGCTGCACAGAGCCCAACATGGGGCTCAAACCCACCATGACCTGGGCTTAAGCCGGATGCTTAACCGACTGAGCCACCCAGGCGCCCTGAGGTTAATCTGGGGTTTGATGTGCCTCCCTGTTTCCGACTCTTCTAGCGTGTGCAGTGAGGCCCTTGCCTATTTCATCACCGTGAATTCGGAAAGCCATCGGGAGGCCTGGACAAGTCTTCTGTTGTTACTTCTAACAAAAACCCTCAAAATAAACGATGACAAGGTATAAACAAGGAAACTCTAATGTCTCCACTAGGACATAGGTTTGGGTTGGCATTTTACTCAATTTCAAGACTGTTTTTCTCAATTCTTCTAAGGATGGTTACATAACTAGCACCATTCTAGATGCATTGGAGAAAAGTTAATTCATGACAGACAGTGATGCTGTGGCCCACTGGGGCTCTTTCTCTCAAAGAAGCCCAGTTGAGAAAGGCTGATGTTGAGACCGTCCATGCGGCTGTTAAACAGCGGCAGTGATTTTCAGTGCGGCTGTGTTGGAAGAGAGGGTGGCGATTGTGAAGCAGTGGTTCAGAGCTGGGAATCTGCTTTGCTAAAATGAAAGTTGACTTCGGTAGCAAAGCTGTCCCCCAAATAATTTGTGTTTGGAGTTAAACGTAATTAAGAGACAGTCTAATTTGCAAATTTCTCACATCAACTTTTTAATAGCAAGAAAAACCACCAGAATCTTGCAAGAAGTTCCGGGGTGAGATGAATACTCTTGGCAAAGTAGTGCCAGAAAAAATAGCTCCCTGTCTAATTCTCTCTCTCCTTCTCTCCCACCTCAAGTTTAAAGCACACGCTTCTATGTACTACCCCTACTTGTGTGAAATCATGCAGTTTGACCTCATCCCTGAGCTCCGAGCGGTCCTGCGCAAGTTCTTCCTGCGGATAGGCGTTGTGTATAAGATCTGGATTCCAGAAGAGCCGTCACAGCTACCGGGGACACTGTCACCAGTGTGGTAGCCCCGGCCCCGGCGGGCCACTGCTGCAGCTCTGCAGAACGCTCACCATGCCGCCTCTGCCTGGCACATCTCGTGAAGGGTCAGATCTCAGAAACGAGGAGTCGGCCTCTGGGAGCTCAGAACGGCCTGGAGGAAGCCGGCCGCTGCGCTGGCCCCATCGGTCCCTGACTAAGACGTTGTGCCGTTTCATTCAAGTGTTGCATACCCAGTTAACACAGTAGGTGGGGAGTCTGTTTCCTCTCCGTCATTCCATTTTACTGATTAAACTGTCAAACCTGTCATTGCACATGTGGTCATTTCCTAGCAGAGTCCCACGATTGGCTGTCCGTGTTTTGTCCGAGGAAGTTGCTCTCCTTGAAAACACTGAACATAGCTGTATAGGTTTGTGATTATTAGAGAGTATGTTAATAAAATTTCTTGTTGTAACGGCTAAGTGCCACCTAAAATATGCTGGATTTTTTGTTGTTGTTTGAGCGTGTTGGAGAATTTTGAGTGTTTTTGTCAGTTGTGAGTCAGCTGTAGTTAAATTAGTTTGGAGAAAGTTAGTGGGGAAAAGGGTTGTTGCTTTTTTTTTTTTTTCTGTTTTGTTAATGTCTGAGTGATTTTTAAATTACTTTATGAAAAGATATTATTGAAAATTTCATTGACAGCAGAGTTTAGTAATTAAGTTAGAAGTAAGAGCTTGCAAGGTTAAAAAACAAAAACAGGTAGTGCCTCCTGGCTCTCCCTTTTTGAGTAACTTGGGGAGAAAACGTCTGTAGGAAAAAGTACAAAATGTAATGAAGATGATTAGCCTTCCTTTGAAATAAGTATTTGTGGATGGGTATTAAAATTTCCAGAATGCATTGTCCATCTCACACATTGAAACCTAATCTATGAAGTAGTAACAAAAATGAAGTAGTAATTTAACAGAGTTAATTTATATTTGAGTAAACCTTTTATTTTTACCTCAGAACAGCGCGTGTACCAATTGTTAGCGTCCCTGCTGTGCACAGTCCCCGTTAAAGGGCCCTCGAGAGGGACGGTGGCTGTGCGTGACAGGGGTCGTCTGTGAACCTTGAGTCGTTGACCCAGAGTAGGCCTGTGCTGTTGTGGGGCCAGCACAGCTGAACTGTGACCGCGGCAGGAGATGGCCCGTGCCCAAGTGCTTCCGTCAACTTGAGCTCAGGGGCTGTGTTCTTTGGGAAGGGTGGACTCTGGGGGTCCTCCCTGGGTTGGTGAAGTCGCAGTACCCCTCACCGCAGTTAGAACGGAGTCCTGACGCGGCAGCTTCTGTAAAGGTTTGCAGTACACAGGCAGGGCCTGACGCCTGCAAGCAGTCTGTTTGGAAGCTGAATTTATTCTGAGTCAGCGAGAAAGAGGACACACGCTTCACTCTGCCCCCTCATCCAGTGCTCACCACAAGCCGCACTCAGCATTAGAAAAAGCGTTACACAGAGTCATTAAAACATTCAGACTTCTACCTATGCCCTCTCGTCCTGTAAATTGGGTTGTATTGATGTCAACTCTGGTGCCTTAGAAGTTAGCAAGTTGGGAAACTATCTAAGATCAGCTATGTTTTCTTTATAGAGAAGGATTTCTGGTGCTTTTGTTTACTAAGAGACCGGTTTCTTCAACGTTTTTTGTTTGTAACAGCCTTGAGAAATGTCTGGTTTGGGCCAGCAGTACTTTTTTTTTTTCCTTTCCCCCAAAGTATTTTAATTTCTCTACCAAAGAAAAAAAGAGCAGGTTTAGGTTTTTATGTTATTCACATACATTAGAGAAGAGGAGCTGTATAATTTAGGAGGAAGGGACCGTGGGAGAGTATCTTACGGTGAATGGAAAATATTAGCACCTTTGACTTGCCTATCCTGAAATCCATGACATCTTTACGCCGCAGCACGGAACCTGTGTTGTAGACCCATCCCTGGTACTGTAGCCCGTCACAGCCTCCCCAAGTCCGTGCCGCCCATCCGCCTTTGTACTAAAAGTACACACAGGAACGCGCGTGTCCCTTCGTACTTCTGTTTTCTGTACCATATCGCCGCGTTCCCGACTGGAGACTTTTCCTTTCCTTCTGGGGTTCCCGTGTGACATTGTCTTCATCATCTCTGACTGCATCACCAGTGTCTTCCTGCCTCTCTTTCATTTTTGCCTCCTTTTGCAGAGCAGGAAATGTTTGAGCGCATTTTGTTACATGCTGAAACACTCAGCCTTGGAGTTTTTTTAAACTTTGTCTTTTAAAAGATTGGATTCTCTGAATGAGGCATTTGAATTGTACCAGCACGGACCTTTTGAAAACAGGGATGTAAAACCATTTGGGGTAGCTTTTCTTGTAGGGGGCCCGTGACATACAGAGGAATTCCTTACCTCTACTAATAAGCCATTCAGCCTAAATTCTATTTTGTGAATCAGTCTGTTCTATCTCATGGTAAATGTGGCTTGTGCCACTCAAACACTAGTGAAAAGAGTGCGTATAACTCTACAGCACCGGGCCAGGACGCCGTTCACAAAGTTAGAGAAGATGGAGCATTTCCAAGGCCTTATTTCTTTCTCAGAATGCTTTAAGTATTGATTATATGTGCTGGGTCTCTAGAGAAGTTTTGTTTGTTATAATACTGCTACTTTGAGCAATTTTGTTTTCTCTTCATTGTCCTTTAGGGCAATCACCAGCTCTGGCATCGTAACAACAAACGGTGGATGGGAAATTTGATTCCTAATCTGCATCTTGAGAGTCAAATACACCTTTTCCCTGTTACTCGTCACGTACAACCAAAGAACTACATTATGGAAATTGTATGATAATATCTGGAAACACAACCTTTTCCTCTGACAGATGACTTTTGTACAACATGCAAAAAAAAAACAAACAAAAAAAAAAAAAACCCTAAACCTTTTTGTTGTTCTTCTGTCATTATGGCTATACATTTCGTAGCCGTCACAGTTCTTGAAGGAACCTGCTGACAGATACAAGTATGAGCACCCCATTCAGATGTCTGCTGTTACGATGCAAACGGATATTGGCTGAGACAGAAGCTAGATCCTTAGTACCACGTTTTCTGAGTTCTGTTTTACCATTTCTGTTAAAGTAGAAATAGCATGAACTCCTGTGAAATCCTGGAGTTTTGCTATCAGCAGCTTTGTAGTTTGAGAAACAAAGAAACCAAAGCTGAATATTTAAAAGAATGATTATATCTGGAAATCCTTGCTCTCAAAGACACTCATCAAAGGTGTAGTTTTTCTCAGTGTTCTAATTTTTAAAAAATTTTATCTTCATATTTGCATCAAATATTTCTTTATGTGCAAAAATGTGTTTTACCTCCTTAAATTGCCTAAAAAGTTAGTTAATAGCTACTTTTGTTTAATCTATACATGATGATTAAGTGCATTTAATATTGGTAATTTAATGAAAAGCATTCCTTGCCCAATGGATGTATACATTTTTGAAAGAATAAGCCGAATTATATAATATGAAATGCTATGTAAAGTTTTCTATGTAAAAATATTATGTATAATACTGTTAAAATCCCATGCTTTAATCAGGTGATAAATCAATAAAGTTTTAAAAAATAGAGCTGTTTTTATTATAGTAATTTATATAAATATATCAATTTATATAAATATATATATTTATATATATCAAGCTATAGTTTTGGGGTCATTTGTAATTATGGCAGCTGTAAGCATGTAGTTCTCAATTGGTGGTAAAATTTGGCCTCAGTAACTAACAAAAATAATTTTTAATGGAGAATATTAACAGTGGGTTTTAATTATTCTAAGTAAGGTTCTCTTCTTACTCCTTCCCTCCCCATGAAAGAGGGGAAAATCCAGTCATGAGAAGATTCTTATTTATCTCTTGAATTCGCTTTAACTCATTAGTTTGAACAGTGGGTTCCCAAGAGAAGACAGAAGTCTCCTCTTGCTGCCGTTGAGGGGCAGGATTACAAAGGAAGACTCACAGGGTAACCAACTTGGGCACTGAGTGGGATACAATTCTAAGGTTCACAGAGGTTGCCAACATAGGAGGACATGGCTTGGCTTTAGTGCTTCTGAATTCAGAATATTCTTTCTAAAATATTCCAAAACTGTAAATGACTATTGTACTTAACATATTCCCCTGAAATCGACTGATGCTTCTGCATCTTTATTAATTGATTGGAGTAAAACTGCGACTCTCTGTGGTCCTACATTTCAGGTGCTTCCAGTAAAGAACAAAAGGAAAAGGTTTCCAAAGCGTCATTATCTCTCCACAGCAGAGGGTGCCTGGGTTTTATCTAGAGCAGTCGTTTTCTTTTTTTTTTTTTTTTTTTTTTTTTAATTTTTTTTTTCAACGTTTTTTATTTATTTTGGGGACAGAGAGAGACAGAGCATGAACGGGGGAGGGGCAGAGAGAGAGGGAGACACAGAATCGGAAACAGGCTCCAGGCTCTGAGCCGTCAGCCCAGAGCCCGACGCGGGGCTCGAACTCACGGACCGCGAGATCGTGACCTGGCTGAAGTCGGACGCTTAACCGACTGCGCCACCCAGGCGCCCCAAGAGCAGTCGTTTTCAACCTGCTGCCAATCACTAGTTTTCAGTTCTGTCCCCAAGAGGCACTCGAGACACTTGGCAATGGCTGGAGACATTTTGGGTTGTCGCAGCAGGAGAGAGGTGGGTAGGATGCTGCTAACCAACCCCCACCGCAAGGAATTACCATCCCCAAGGGCTCTCTCTCTCTCAAATAAACTTTAAATAAATACCAGCCTCAAGGTCTAGCTGGTGCTAAGGTTGAAAAACCCTGAACTAAATCGACTCAGTCTAACAGGGTTTCCTCAGCGTGGTGGTGTAAACCCGAAAGTCCCATCTGTGGCAGACCCTTTCAGCTTTCTTTGGCCTTATTTAAAAAAGTCACTTCTGCTTACCCAGTTTAGAAAGGAGGGCATGCTGAGGTCACTGGTCGAGGAAGGGCCAACTCCACTTTATTTATTTAAAGTGCTACTTATTTAAGCATTTTGAAAGGTAATTTCAGCATTATGTTGCATTTGTAACCGTGCCAACAGACTGGAACATGTTTGAGGCAAAAGTACGTTTTCTTTTTCAAAGGACCAGAGTGGTTCCCTAGAGGTTTTGTTTTTGTTTTTGTTTTCATGTTTACTTATTTATTTATTTAGAGAGAGAGAGGGAATCCCAATGCGGGGCTCGGTCTAATGAACTGTGAGATCATGACCCGAGCCGAAATCAAGAGCTGGATGCTCGGGGCACCTGGGTGGCTCAGTCAGTTAAGTGTCCAACTTCAGCTCAGGTCATGATCTCACAGTTCGTGAGTTCGAACTCCCCACATAGTCGGGCTCTGTGCTGACAGCTCAGAGCCTGGAGCCTGCTTCAGATTCTGTGTCTTCTCTCTCTCTCTCTGCCCCTCCCCTGCTCACGCTCTGTCTCTCTCTCTCTCTCAAAAAATAAACATTAAAAAAAAAAAGACGCTGACCTGACGGAGCCACCCAGGCACCCCAGTTCCCTGGAATTTTTGCAAAGCTGTGTAACATGCCTGTTGTCCAGTTAAAGAAATCTGCGAAATCGTCCTTGAGTTAGTTATTTGTGTCACATCTTAGGAGTATCCAGCTTAGTGAAGGCAACTACATGCTCACAGCAAAAGAAAGGGTGGGGATTCCCCAAGGATTCTGGCAAAAATGATTTTAGTATTTTTTTGAAATCTCTGTTTCTAGATGCAAGCCAACCGTCTCTGGTAATCAACTGAAGATTGAGCCTCTGCAGATAATTTTATATGTCAATTTTCATCTTTTCCAGAGATTCCCAATCCCTGTATAAAGCTTCTGTAGCTGCTTCTTCGTTGACCTAAAATTCATCTTGATTTATGTTCAAGAAATACCATGCATTCTGGTAAACTTCTTACCTTGAGTGAATTTGAGCTTAAATAATGTCATATTGATTCTCTTGTCCAGGGTGCTATGGTTTTCTGAGAAGCAGGCAAAAACCAAGCACCATTCTATGGGAGAGGCCAATGGACAGATCATGGAAGCTGGAATGAAGAACTCTTTGTATGGTAGGATTTGTGCTAACTTTGTGCCCCTTTTAGGGCATCAGCAAAAAGCAGACTATCAATGTCACTTCTTAACATTTACTCATGGTTTCCTGCACTCCAGATACAAGTGCTTTGCATACAAGAAGTCCTTTTAATATCGCAACAACTGTATGACATAGCAGTATTAGACCTCCCTTTTGTTTTTTTAAGTTTCTTTATTTATATATTTATTTTCAGTCATCTCTACACCCAACACAGGGCTCGAACCTACAACCCCGGGATCTAGTCACATGCTCCACCAGCTGAGCCAGACAGGCACCCCTCACCCATTTTTTTTTAATTTTTTTTTTTTTAACATTTATTTATTTTTGAGACAGAGAGAGACAGAGCATGAACGGGGGAGGGGCAGAGAGAGAGGGAGACACAGAATCGGAAGCAGGCTCCAGGCTCTGAGCCATCAGCCCAGAGCCTGACGCGGGGCTCGAACTCACGGACCGCGAGCTCGTGACCTGAGCCGAAGTCGGACGCTCAACCGACTGAGCCACCCAGGCGCCCCCCCTCACCCATTTTTTAGATGTGGATACTAAGGCCCAGAGAGGCCCGCTGAAGCTGTGTACCTGGATCACACGGTTGGGAAGCAGCCCAATTGGGACAGAGCACACACTTATATGCCAACCACACTGCCTCTTGCTGTCACTGGTTAATCTGAGGGAAGGGGCGGGGCAACCAAGCAGGGTATCCAGCAGAACACAGTCCTGGTCTCTGAAGAGCTTATGTTCCAAAGCCCCTGTTTGTAAATTCATCTGCTTGGATATTGCAAACACCTGAGTTAGAAACAATCTTTACCGGGGGCACCTGGGTGGCCCAGTGGGTTGAGCCTCCGACTGTTGATTTCGGCTCAGGTCATGATCTTGCGGTTTGTGAGTTCAGTCCCTGAGTTAGGCTCTGCGCTGACAGCACAGAAACCTGCTTGAAATTCTCTCTCTCCATCCCTCCCTGCTCACTCACTCACTCTCTCTCAAAAACAAATAAATAAAACTTAAAAAAAAAAAATCTTTACCAGATCTCTTAGACTAGCCTTCGCAATCAATGTCTGAAAGCGCAGTGCAAGTTTTGTGCCTGAACTGCCGTTACGTGCACTCTGCCACTAAAATCCGAGTATCTTGTCTTTCGCAAAGGGTTTGGGGAATGATACGTTCTACCCACAGGGCTTATGCCAAGGCAAGCAGGTCTTTCTGAAAGTAGTATGTTCTGTGTTTTCCTTTTAATTTACAGCTTTTCTTGACATTTTTGTAATGTTGTGGATGAACGCCAACTTTCAGACAGCCCACTTAGCCTGTCCACACGTATCTTGATGCCAAGACTCCATTCTTCGTCCCCAGGTATTTTGGGGAGTAACAAACATTCTGTCATCCTACTTAGCCTCCCTAGATTTCTCATGACCTGTTAATGTGTGTCCGTGGCTGGGTGCACCTGTAGTTCTGTTTAATGGTCAGTGGAAATGAAAAAAAAAAAGTCTGCATTATTGAAGTTCTGGTTTCTCTTCCATTCTGTGTCACAGACACCAACCCACCACTCATTGGAAAATGGTAAAAAAAAAAAAAAAAAAAAAATACAATGGATGCATTGAAGTTATCTGTAATCGTATAAATGGTGCAACAGTAATAAAGTTAAACAATTAAAGAAAAGACTAGCCTTTGGGGGGCTGTACCTTGGACCCTTTCATGCCCACCATGGATATTGTCTCAGAAGCTGCCTTCATTTCTCCATTTAATATTACACACCTCAAAGTCTGTGACACCAATTAGTGACTTGTTTAGATTTTCACAACTTGCTCTTTCCTCAATGCCTTTGCCCTTGCTATCACCTCTGCCTAGAAGGCTTTTTCTGTAGATTGCTCCATGCCTGGTTCCTCCTCCTCCCGGGGTTCGACCCAGTTGCTAACTCCTCGGTTACCTCCACCATGTCTTCAGAACCCACTGCCATCTGCAATGATGTGTTTGAAATCTGTCTCCTCCACTGGAATGTAAGAGTGTGAGGACAGGAACCCTGGCTGTTTTATGACAATCTCACTTGCTAGAACACAGTAACAGATGCAAAGCAGGCACTCGCTAAAGTGTTGGTGAAAGTGCAGGATTTTTTTTGAAGTTAATTTATTTTGAGAGAGAGAGAGAGAGAGAGCACAAGCAGGGAGGGGTAGTGAGAAAGAGAGACAATCCCAAGCAGAGCTGGATGCGGGGGCTCAAACTGATGAACCAAGAGATCATGACCTGAGCCAGATGCTCAACTGACTGAGCCATCCAGGCACCCCAAGGAATTTTTTTCATGGAAATTCTAGAATTCTCACAGGACACTTCACAAACTCAAGAGAATTGGGTCATTTCCTTGGCTTTCCTGGGTTGCTGGCATTCCACTCTCCATTTTCCTTCCTCAGCTTGAAGAGGAAGCTGGCCCACCCAAAGGCCCATTTCCTCTCCATACCTGCTATGATGGAAATCAGCTCTAGGCACTGCTTCCCTCTGAGAGAGTTCTGGAAGGTGCTCAGTCCTCAACTCCAAAGGCCACAGGTACCCAAAGGGCTCTGGTTTGAAGCTCCGTATTCCCTGGACTCTTCCCCCTCCACCAAAGGATAAGAGAAAGAGAACTTCACTCCTCCTGTCAGGTTTCCCCACCGATCATTTTATATGCTCTTTCCATGTCAGCTATTGTTGTTTTCATTATTGAGATAGCACCTAGCAGCAGATTAATAACAGTAATAATGATCATTTATTGGATTCTGAGCGTGCCAGGCCTTTGCCCTGCACACGTCATCTCCTTAGACTGTCACAACCACTGCCTAAGGTAGGTGTCGTTACCATCATCACGCTCTGCTTTTTATACAAGGGTACCTGGGGCTCAGAGAGGTCAAAGAACTCATCTAAGGCAACACAGCTAGATTCAAAGCCCTGCAGTCTGGCTCTAGAGCCTGCCTCTTAAACGCTGTCCCACACCACCTCTTGGTGCTGGAGAGCCATGAGCTCCTGGCCCCATCCCTCCAGGCACTGCATCCTTGATGCTGTCTTCGGTCTGTCTCCAAGGACGGATCTCACACAGGGAGGACTGTGTTGATGTACAGGGTATAGCAGACATTCAGAAGTAGGTGATGTAGGGCACTGGCCCCCTTCGGCAGAAAGCACAGCACACTGCTGACATCTGTGGTTCTGGGGCAGACATACAGATGTGGCCTTGCATCCAGTAAGTGTAAATATTTAAAAGTTGGGGTGCCTGGGTGGCTCAGTGGGTTAAGCTTCCAGCTTCGGCTTGATCATGAGGTCACGATCTCATGGCTTGTGAGTTCAAGCCCCACGTCCGGCTTTCTGCTGTCAGCACAGAGCCCACTTCACATCCTCTGTCCGCCACCCCCCTCAAAAATAAATAAACATTAAAACTAAACTAAACTAATAAATATTTAAAAGTTATATGTCAAGATAGTAAGTGTTCAAAAACACACATTCCATCTTCCTTCCTTGACAAGCAACACCTTTGCAGAACCTGGAAGCCCAGGTTCAAAGATGGAATTCTAAAAAAAAAAAAAAAAAAAAAAAAAAAAAAAGATGGACTTCTCCGGCTCAGACTTCCATGTCAGAACACAGCAACATGGGGAGAATCAGCCCTCGTCCTGCACCCTTTCTCTTCCCACCCCAGGCCTCAACCTGTACCACGAGGCTTTGAATGTGTGTGCGAGGATACGCAGCTCTGTCCAAACCCCCTGCAAACACATCCGTCCACAAGTCCCACTGCCAGTTTAGGGATGCTCACAGCTGCTGTGTCTCAGCTCTCAGGAGCGACCCAGGCAAGAGGTTTCCACAGACCCTGGAAGAGGGCTTGGGGCCTGTCGGTGGAGAATTCCAGGGTCCTGTGTCACCGGAACGTGGCCTGAAAGGAGGTGGTACGGGTTCCGGGTGAGCACACCCACTTGGAGCAGGGCCCCCTCCTCACCTGTGGGAGCTGGGGCAGGACCAGAATGGCACCTTTTAAAGCACAGGGGCCAAGGCAAGCATCCAAAGGCCTGTCCAGGTCTCAAGCGGTACCATCTGGGAAAGGCAGGACTGGGGACAACGGGAGGACATCAAACATCCACTGCCGCCCGGTCACAGGATGGGCATAAGACTTAACACTGTTTGGACGGTTGCTGTTTTTCAGGTGCTTCTCCACGGGCCTCATCTATCCTGTCTCTTTCACCCTGTGAGGCCAATTCCTATTACTATCACTACTGTAGAGACTAGACAGCTCAATTACAAGTAACGTGCCCGCTGTCACGCAGATGGCATTAAGTCAAGTCCATAGGTAGTCAAGTCCATGCTCGTAACTAGTGTGACACAAGATCAAAGAAGAGTGACAGTAAAGGGCTGGTAAAAGATGTGTCAAGACATGTTAATTCTATCTCAATGAAGCCGGGGGGATGAAAAGATACGCCAGGAAACTGTTAACCAAAAGAAAGCAAGTCTAATAATATTGATGTCAGACAAGATAGAATTGGAAGAGGAAAGGTCTGAACAGGCCAGAGAGGAATATTGCACATTGTGAGATGGTCGATAGACTTCAACATCTGGAAGAAATGGCAGGAACCTTATCTGCCTAATAGCTTGACAACATACAACAAAAGACCAGTGAATACACTTTAACAATGACGATGCCAGAATCACGGTGGGAGACCAATAAATGAGCCTCTCAGAGAACATCTGATAAAGCAAAATTAAAAGTAAGGACATAGAGGGGCGCCTGGGTGGCTCAGTCGGTTAAGCGTCCGACTTCAGCTCAGGTCACGATTTCGTGGTCCGCGAGTTCGAGCCCCGCATTGGGCTCTGGGCTGATGGCTCAGAGCCTGGAGCCTGCTTCCGATTCTGTGTCTCCCTCTCTCTCTGCCCTTCCCCCGTTCATGCTCTGTCTCTCTCTGTCTCAAAAATAAATAAACGTTAAAAAAAAATTAAAAAAAAAAGTAAGGACAGAGAACACAATGCAGATTCCCAGGGGAGTCTTCAGGTATCACCCATGGAGGCTGGAGGACACACCAACCTTTTACTGTGCCCCTCACCTGCACGGTTCTTCTCGCGGCTGCAAGGAGCAAAGGGAGTGGGCACCACTAGAGTTGTATCCACAGACACGGGAACGTTGGCACACTTCAGGGCTTTCTGCAGAAACTGGCAGAGATGCTGGACGACACAGGACTCCAGCCAGCCTCCCTCGTGATTAGCTCTCAGAGATGGAAAACTGTTAAATCATCAGGATTCTCCTCACCAGGACTGGAAGACAATGTTTGTCCAGGAAAGCAGATATGTATGATTGATTGCTTGTCCTGTTGCTGTAATGGTAAAAATACATCTTTTCCACCAATGTCCCAGTAACTTACATCTTTCTCAGTGGACTTTATTTATACAGGGTATTTCATTCAGCATTCAACAAATGCTTATTTAGCAGGTGTTGTGTGCTAGGTGCTCGGCGGTACAGCTGTAAATAAGATAAATGACGTCCTTTGTTTTAAAGCTTATTTCTTTATTTTAGAGACAGGGAGAGAGAGAGCCCCAAGTGGGCTCCAAGCTGTCAGCACAAAGCCCGATCCAGGGCTTGATCTCACAAACCGTGAGATCACGATCTGAACCAAGATCAAAAATCAGACACTTGGGGCACCTGGGTGGCTCAGTCGGTTAAGCGTCCAACTTGGGTTCAGGTCATGATCTCACGGTTTGTGGGTTCAAGCCCTGTGTCGGGATCTGCACTGACAGTGCAGAGCCTGCTTGCAATTCTCTCTCTCTCCCTCTCTGTCTCTGCCCCTCCCTGACTTGCACTTTCTCTCTCAAAATAAAATAAATAACCTTAAAAAAAAAAAAAAAGAGTCTGACACCTAACTGACTGAGCCATCCAGGTGCCCCAAGCTACTTTTTCTAATAGAATCCTTAAGCTAACGATGAGGGGAACAATTAACAAAGAGACAATCACAAAGAGTGATAAATGCTATGAAGAAAACAGAAAGATATGAGGCTAGGGTTGCCAGATAAAATTCAGGGCACCTGAGTCAATGTGAATTTCAGATAAACAATGTATAATCTTTTAGTATAAGTATGTCCCATGCAATATTTACACTAAAAAAATCATGCACTGCTTTTCTGAGATTCACATTGAACTGGGTGTCCTGTATTTTGCTTGCTAAATCTGGCAAACCTAAATGTCGAGTTACTGGGTGTGGACAGTGGGCAATTTCAGACAGGATGGTGACATTTGAGTTGGAATCTGAATGTACAGAGATGGAGTCAGTTATTCAGGGGTCTAGAAGAGCATTCCAGGCAGAGAGAAGAGCAGCTACAAACACTCTGAGGTGGGAGAAAGCTTGGATCTTGGAAGAACAAAAAGGAAGGTGAGGTGGCTACATTGAGTGAGGGTGGAGAGGAGGAGGAAGGAAGGTGATGAGGTCAGGCAGGTTGGCAGGGGCCAGATCTTGCAGCGTTTGTGGGCTGTGATAAGAGATGTTGAGCAATTTTACAAAAACTTACATCATTCACTCAAACAGAGCATTTTTTTTTTTTTTTTACATTTTATCTCAGGAATTGCTTTTACATGTTCATAGGCAGGGTGCTATCAAAGATAAACAAAGCTGGACATTGTTAAAACAGTAAAAACAGATTTTATTCAGTAACTACTGACAGTAGGGGAGAGAGCGGATTCCGACTATGCAGAGGTGATTGGGCATTTTAAAGGAGAATGAGGGAGTGCGGGAGAGAGTGAGGGCACAGGTAAAAACTTACAAAGGGTTGGTCGGTGTAAATGTGATCAGGTTAGCTATGTCTGCTAGCTGGCAATTATCAAGGTTGCAGCCTCCCACAGAGACCAAGAGACCAAGGCCTTACCTTCCTGATGATTATATTTCAAAGGAACGGTTTTCAGGTCATTGAGAAAGACACTCCTAATTGCAACAGATACATATATATCTCAAAGAGACTGAAGAAGAATTCACAATTGTAAGCCCTTCTTAGTAAATGCTCTAAGATGGGGAGCCTGGGTGATTCAGTCGTTTAAGCGATCAACTCTGGATTTCTGCTCTGGTCATGGTCTCATGGTTCATGAGACTGAGCCCCGTGTTGGGCTCTGCACTGGCAGCCCGAAGCCTGCTTGGGATTCTGTCTCCCTCCTTCTCTGCCCCTCCACTGCTCACGCTTTCTCTCTCTCTCAAAATTAATAAACTTAAAAAAAAAAAAAGTAAATGTTCTAAGAAAGTGAGGGCCTATCCTTAGGTGTTGGGCTAGAACAAACACAAACAGTAAATTCTCCTGGCAGCATTGAGTTTTCTCAAGCAGTTATGGGGCGGGGGGGGGGGGGGGGGGTGGGGGTGGGGGGGGTGGAGGGAGACACTGGGGTCATACTAAGGTCATGGCTATATGCTGCTAGAAGCCAAGTTCAAGTTCAGTCATTTCTTGCTGCAGAGGTTTGGACAGAGTCATTACGTGGTGAGAGTTCTGCAATTCTCAGTGCCTATGTAATTCTGTGTTCTTATATTTGTTTCCTTGAATGATAACCAAATATGTGCCTTTCAGTCCCTGGAGGAGCAAACTAGCAATTGCAAGGGATGGGCTCTGAAAGAGCTGGGCCCGCTGGCAGCCAAAACTGAGGGCTGGGATTTCCATAAGTCCTCATTGCTTCCTGTCATTGTCACACTCAATGGATCAGAAGATCCTGCAGGCCCTACCTCTACAGTATCTCCTGAAGCTGTCCACTTGTTTCCATATGCACCATTACTCAGCTGAGTCTGAGCATCTCATCTCTCTCCTGGAGGCCTCCAGTCTCCCCTGCTTCAAGCTCTTCCCCCCATACAGTCCATTTCCACACAGCAACTGGTGGGCCTTTTAAAATACAGATTTGGGGGGCGCCTGGGTGGCTCAGTCGGTTAAGCGTCCGACTTCAGCTCAGGTCATGATCTCGTGGTCCGTGAGTTCGAGCCCCGCCTCGGGCTCTGTGCTGACAGCTCGGAGCCTGGAGCCTGCTTCCGATTCTTTGTCTCCTTCTCTCTCTGCCCCTCCCCCCGTTCATGCTCTGTCTCAAAAATAAACAAACTTTAAAATAAATAAAATAAAATAAAATATAGATTTGGTGGCCATCCTGTAGTGGATGCACATAAGGCACAGTCTAACAAGGCTTATGAGCCCTACATCATCTGGCCCCTGCTGGCTTCTCTACCTCCCGCCTCCTGTTCCTCCGCACTTCATTAAGCCCCAGTCTAGTTCACGCCTGATCTTCACACAGCTGTCTCCTTGTTGAAACTCAGGCCAAATGTCACTTGTTCAGAGGCCTTCTCTGACCATCCAATGACCTTCCAAGTCACTGCCTGTCATATCACCCTGTTTTAAATTTTCTTCTCATAGCGCTTATCAAGATCTGAAATTACTTTGTTTATTCCTTCTCTCGCTCTAAAACAGGCTCTCTGCGAGGGGGCAGAAAGTTCTCCGTCTAAGGCTATGGACAGGACTTTGAGCAGTTCGTTCAACAGTTATATAAGACCTACTACGTGCCTCACTGAAGCCCTACGTCAGACGAGGTCTCACTCCAGCGGCCCCTGGCCGAACCAGCGTCCATCGGCGGGGGGGGGGGGGCGGGAAGGACGAGGATTGCGATGCCCGCGGCGGTGATCTAAGCCAAACGGCATTGTCGCTTGTGACGTCAGCGCAAACACGGAGCGCGTCTCCATTGGTCTTTCGAGTTTGGGTGGGGCCCGAGCGCTCCTGGCCCCGCCCCCCCGCCTCTGCCCCTCTCACGCATGCGCCCGGGCCGCAGCCTCGCCGCCGCGCCATTTTGCCGGGGTTTGAATGTGAGGCGGAGCGGCAGGGGTGGGTAGTGCCGGCCACAGTTCGCGGCTGAGATTCCCTTCTCCGTTCCCGTATCCCCAGGAGGTGAGGCGCGGGGCGTGCACGGCCCGGCAGGGTGGCTTCTTGGGACCCAGCTAGGGGAGGGATGCGGCGCTCCTGACACTTCCGAGCGCTGGGAAGCAAGGACCGCGCCTCTGGGCGAGAGCGGAATGCGGGCCGGTGCTTCGGGAGGCGCCCTCGGGCGAGGTCTTTGCCCGCACCGACGGGTCTCTCTTCACCTCACCTCGCGGCGTCCCGAGGCTCGGGCCCACGCCCGGCGGCCCCAGGGCCTGTGAGGGGCGAGGGCCCCCGAGGCGCGGCCTAACGCGAGCTGCCCGAGCGTCCGCCCCTTCCCCTCCAGCGCCGCGCCGATTGGTCGCGCCGCCGCCGGGCCGCTCGGGAAGGCCGCCTCTCATTGGTCGCGCCTGCGCGTCCGTTCTCGTCGCTCCCGGCCACCCGCAACGTGAGCTGAGTGCCGCGGCGAGGCCTGTCCGGCCGGGCTGCTGGGTGAGGGCCGGCCGCCGCCCAGACCTCCTCTTGCCCCGACTCACTTTCTGATTTGAGAGGGGGGAACTTTAACTTCCCTGTGCTTCAGTCTCCCCGACCGTAACTGAGCATCGTGATCTCACTTTGCTGAGTTAAGGAGTATGTCCTAGTCCCTGCACCTGCCCAGTAATGTAGAGTCCTGCTCTTGGGGGGAAACGCGATAATACGGTAGTTCGGAGCCTGAGCTTTGGAATTGGAAGGCCTGGGTTCGCTCCAGATTTGGCCTCTCGCTAGGAGTGCAATGCAGGGCTAGTCACTTCATCCCTCGGTGTCTCCCATTTCGTTATGCGCAAAGTGGGTTTGAAAACAATCTGCTTGGTAAAGTGGTTGTGAGAATGCACTCAGTTATTACCGTGATTTACGTAGTCCCACCTAAAGTGACCGTTGTCCGCCTCTTCCACCCGTCTGCTCTTAGCCGCTGTAGCTGTACTGCTGACTTCTGTTTTCTTAAATGTCCCAAGCTCGTGCCCACCGTAAAGCGTTTGGACCTGCCTTTTCGTTTGCTTGAAAATTACCGACCTCTTAGGTTTGCAAGACTGGCTCCCTGTTTCACGCCTCTTAACACCTTCTTTGACCAACTTCTCTGAGGGCTTCTTTCTTTCACCTCTTAAGAGCATTTGTCATTATCTAGAACTACTTAGAGTTGTTCACGGTCTCTCGGCTGCTGGGCTGTGAACTTCAAGAGCAAGGACCTTGCCTGTCTTTGTTGTTGTCTTCCGGTGATGAGTGCTTGCCACGTGGTATTATTCCTTGGAAGCACAGAAGGGGACTTTTACTCTTGGATCCCACCAGCGTTCTTTTCTCATCCCCTCGCCCCCCACCCCCATCCGAAGTTTTTACTTGTGTGTGTGTTTCTCCAGTTTTTGCATAATTCCAGGGACTCTCGCCACCCCGCCCGCCCCAAGACTCTTCCCCTTCTTTCCATCAATGCAAGGGAATTTTCTCTTCCCATCTGGTTACTTTGATTTCTGCTATTTGGGGGTTTCCTACATTTGATCTTAGCCAAAAGGCTGAGAAGCGGTGGGCGCAGAGGTTTCCTATACAGGATTGGATGGGTTTGAGAGCACTGCTCTAGCTTTGGAATTAATTTGTTCTTTTATTCATTTAATAACTATAGAGCATCCACTTAATCTCTGGAAAAACAGTGAAGAAATAAACATGGACAGGGTCCTTTCCCGTGGAGACCTTATATCCTAGTGGGAGAAAGAAACAAGAATACAAATAAATGAATTAGATAGTTTCAGATACTGATAAGTGACAGGTGAAGAAGGTGGCATATGAGCTGGACCAGCCATGGAAAGGTGAGGGGACAGAGGATTCTAGGCAGAGGATCTAGAAAGTACAAAGGCTCGAGGATAGGAATAGACTTAGAATATTGGAGGAAAATCCAGCATGCTACAGTAGTGTATGAAGAAAGGAGAGGTGTCCAGGGGCCAGATCATGTAGGGCTTTGTAGACAATTACAGAGTTCGGATTTGATTCTAAATGGTATGTTCCTGTGATTAGAAAGCAGAGGGTGGGTCAAAGTGCCTTGGTATGTTCTTGATGTGTATGTGCCAGATAGTTTTCATTCATTGGAACTCTTTCCCTTTCCCCAGATGTAAGGATTCAGGAATGGTTCTCTAATGTGGAGGAAATATCTAAGGAAAAGGCACAGATCTTGGATCAGCTTATGTCACAGACGTCTGTGAGATGGCCCTAGAAAGCTTTTATTCCAAGTCTTCATCCATAACTGAGGGCCTGTGGGAAGAGGCTAGACTTAGGTCCAGCCATTCATTCAACAAGAAGGACTTGGAATTTAGATAAGTTTCTCATAATTGAGTTACTGTGGCACATGTGTTTTATTTTTTAACTGAATTGGTAGGGATTTCCAAAGATAGTTCTGTGGAAAAACTAAAGCACCGCCCCTTTTTTAAAGGCAAAAGAATGTATTTCCCATTTTTAGTTTGAATCTTTATTTTAAAATCAGTAACACTTTCTATGTTTACATATTGCTGATATTTTAAAAAGTCAAAGTACTTTCACCCGTGGCCAAATTAGGTAGCTTAATTAGACCTTGATTTTGCCCATGTATGGTGAATACCTATGGAGTATTCTCTAAAATTACCTTATTTGTCATGCTTTCCCAAATCAGGGCTAAGCTTATAATTTGGTTTTATAGACATTATCATTAAGGAGATACAAAAAGGGTTTGTTGATAAATATTTAGTTCCTTAACTAATACTAAATTGTAGAGTCTGTGTAGTATTTTGACTTTCAGGGATTGTTGCATGTATGTTTGTATATCTCCCCTGTCCCCAATGCACACTTTTTTAAAGTTTATTTTATTTTGAGAGAGAGAGTGCATTGGGGAGGGGCACAGAGAGAGAATCCCAAGCAGGCTCTGTGCTGTCAGTTCTGAGCCCAAATCAAGAGTTGGTTGCTCTGCCAATTGAACCACGCAGGTGCCCCCCCCCCCACTTTTTTTTTAACTTACAAATAGTCGTATTTTAGTACCTCAACTTTGTCATTTTAGGATCATTCTATCATGTGGTCTTAGAATCAGTTTTCCCCACCTCTTATTTTTCACAGTCAATTGACCAGAACAAACGTGTGAAATGATAATGCTTTTGATGGAAAAATCAAGGGAATGTAGCTTTTGAAAATAGTATAAGAAATATATATTAGGTATTTATCACTATTGTAAAGCTCTAGGGAGATTGAAATGAACAAAACACAAAGCCCCTACTCTCATGGAACCTAGAGTCTAGGGAAGAGAGAAGCACAGTGAACAAGAAAGCAAAGTAATATGGCCAATAATATTTGGGAATTTGGAGCTTGGAAAAATAGAATAAGGGAATGGAGAGTGACTGATGTGGGTGCTCTTTTAGATAGGATGGTCCAGGAACTTATCTCTGAAAAGAGACAACCTTGGAAAAAGACCTGAGTGAAGTGGGCAGTGAGCCATGCAGCTCTCCAGAGGCAGAGCTGTTCAGGCAGGGAGGACGGCAAGTGCAGAATCCTGAAACAAAAGTATGAACACTGACATAATATGAACAGTAATATAGGATAGATCTCAAATTCACTTTTTTAAAGAATTTCTTTTCTTTTTTAAATTATTTTTAATGTTTATTTATTTTTGAGAGAGAGAGACACACACACAAAGGATGACACAGGCTCTGCACTGTCAACACAAAGCTCAATGTGGGGTTCGAACTCACTAACCATGAGATCATGACCTGAGCCGTAAGTCGGACACTTAACCAACTGAGCCACCCAGGAACCCCATTAATTTATTTTTTTAATTTACATTCAAGTTAGTTAGCGTATAGTGCAACAGTGATTTCAGGAGTAGATTCCTTAGTGCCCCTTACCCGTTTAGCCCATCCCCCCACCCACAGCCCCTCCACTAACCCTCTGTTCTCTGTATTTAAGAGTCTCTTATGTTTTGTCCCCCTCTGTTTTTATATTATTTTTGCTTTCCTTCCCTTATGTTCATCTGTTCTGTGTTTTAAAGTCCTCATATGAGTGAAATCATATGATATTTGTCTTTCTCTAATTTCGCTTAGCATAATACCCTCTAGTTCCATCTACGTAGTTGCAGATGGCAAGATTTCCTTCTTTTTGATTGCCGACTAATGCTCCATTGTATGTATACACACACACCACATCTTCTTTATCCATTCATCTATCAATGGATATTTGGGCTCTTTTCATACTTTGACTATTGTTGATAGTGCTGCCATAAACATGGGGGTGCATGTGTCCCTTCGAAACAGCATACCTGTATCCCTTGGATAAATACCTAGTAGTGCAATTGCTTGTTGTAAGGTAGTTCTATTTTTAATTTTTTGAGAACCTCCATACTGTTTTCCAGAGCGGCTGCACCAGTTTGCATTCCCACCAACAGTGCAAAAGAGATCCTCTTTCTCCACATCCTCACCAGCATCTGTTGTTGCCTCAGTTGTTAATGAGCCATTCTGACAGGTGTGAGGTGGTATCTCATAGTGGTTTTGATTTGTATTTCCCTGATGATGAGTGGTATTGAGCATTTTTTCATGTGCCGATTGGCCATCTGGATGTCTTCTTTGGAGAAGTGTCTATTTATGTTTTTTGCCCATTTCTTCACTGGATTATTTGTTTTTTGGGTGTTGAGTTTGATAAGTTTTTTATAGATTTTGGATAGTAACCCTTTATCTGATATGTCGTTTTCAAGTATCTCCTCCCATTCCGTCAGTTGCCTTTTAGTTTTGCCGATTGTTTCCTTTGCTGTGCAGAAGCTTTTTATTTTGATGAGGTCCCAGTAGTTCATTTTTGCTTTTGTTTTCCTTGTCTCAGAGATGCGTTGAGTAAGAAGTTGTCATGGCCAGAGTCAAAGAGGTTTTTGTCTGCTTTCTCCTCAAGGATTTTGATGGCTTCTTGTCTTAACATTTAGGTCTTCATCCATTTTGAGTTTATTTTTGTGTATGGTGTCAGAAAGTGGTTCAGGTCCATTTTTCTGCATGTCGCTGTCCAGTTTTCCCAGCGCCACTTGCTGAAGAGACATTCTTTATTCCCTTGGATATTCTTTCTTGCTTTGTCAAAGATTAGTTGGCTGTACGTTTGTGGGTCCATTTCTGGGTTCTCTATTCTGTTCCATTGATGTGAGTGTCTGTTTTTGTGCCAGTACCATACTGTCTTGATGATTACAGCTTTGTAATACAGCTTGAAGTCTGTCGGATTCACTTCTTCCTTGAAACACTTTTAAGTGAACAGAAATGAATTATGGTGGGTAAGTTGGTCATGTAACTGAATTCCTATGTTGTTGGGGTTCCTTATAACTGATCCTTGAAGAATAGTCTCTAATCCATACCGGGAACTCCTGTTTTAGCTAGTTGACTGACATTGACTCATCCTTTAGTTCATGCAACAAATGCTTACTGAATATCTTCTATGTGCCAGGCAGTGGTAAAAGTCCTGGGCTTACAGAGACAAGACATACAAAGTCCCTGCCCTAAGGAGCTTACAAATAAGGATAGCAGTTACATTAAAGATACTTAAAAAAAGCAAAAAAGCTATTTCAGATGATGTTACTGCTGTTAATAGTGTAGATGATAGTGATGGAAGGCCTTTTTAAGAAGTTGATGGTGGGCTGACAGCTGAATGATGCCCAGTATCAGATTAGAAGGAAGAGCATTATTACAGGCATGGAGAACTGTCTTGGCTGGTTCAAGCAACAGAGGGAAGGCTTTGTGGCTTGAGCACAGAGCCAAAAGGAAGGTAGGTGAGGTTGACAGGTGTCAGATTGCATAAGACTTTGCCATGGTAAAGAGTTTGGATTTTTAATTCAGATAAATTATGAGGAATCTAAGAGATTTTGGTTGTGATATGTACAGTGCTATAGGAACATAATGAAGAAAGTTAGTGAAATGCAAAATTATTGAGGAGTGTATTAAACTCAACAGAATAGATCCAATTAATCTCTAATCCTCCCAACACACACACACAGTTTCTAACATGCTGCCTTGCGTAAATCTCAAAAAGGTAGGACAAATTTGTGTGATAGAGCAAGATGAGTTTTGTTTCGTATTTTTTAAGCTCGTGTATACTGATGTAAATAATTTTGCTTGGCAACAGCCAACTTTCATGATTTCATAACAGATCGAGCATTTCAACACAAAAAAAGAATGGGAAATAAATTGATTAAATCACATGTTGCAAAGTTTTATATAATGAAGTAGTTCTGTGGCCAAGTAATGAGGGGGAACTCTGGGTTAAACAACATTAACCTGATAACTTACTGCTTCAGTTCCTGAAGACTTTAAGGTGAATCTCCAAAAGGGGATTATAATGTATAGCATTTGCCAAACTTTTTTTGTAAGATTTTATTTTTAAGGATCTCTTGACCTCACAGCCCTTAGATCAAGAGTCACATGCTCCACTGACTGTGAGCCAGCCAGGCACCCCTACCTTTTCCAAACTTTTGATATAAAACCCAGAAAGGGTGGCCTCTCAAATTGTGTGTATGGTTGAGTAGGACTTAATATTCATGCCATGGAGTGTTTTGTCCTGGGTCAAAAGAAGTGAATAGATTGGTGGGCGAATCTACTAGAACAGTTAGAATATTGGCTTCCCTTATGATAAAAATGTTTCCAGTTTCTAATAAGGAGAATACAGATAGTTTCAAACAAATCATTCTCCTTAGAAGATTGTGGTTTCTGGCTGTGGAGGTATAAGCTGCACAGGCACAGCATTAACTATAGCCCTTTGTCTGTCTATCTGTCTCCTTTCCTTCCTCCCTCCCTCCCTTCCTCCTTCTTTCTTCCTTTCTCCCTTCCTCAACATGTCCTTTCTATTGCCATTCCCAGTGCTTCCATTCTAGGTCAGGCTTCTGTCATTATTTCTTCCACCTGAGAGACAAGATAGCCTTGGTAGGAAGAGAGTAGACCTATAGAGTCAGACTGATTTGAATTTGATTTTTTTTTTAAGTTTATTTATTTTGAGACAGAGCAGGAGCGAACAGGGGAGGTGCAGAGAGAGAGAGGGAGAGAGAGAATCCCAAGCAGGTTTGCGCTGTCAGCACAGACCCTGACACAGGGCTCAAACTCATGAACCGCAGGATCATGACCTGATCCGAAACCAAGAGCCGATCGTGTAACCAACCAAGCCACCCAGGCGTTCCTGAATCTGATTTTTATTAACTGTGTGTGACTTGGGGCAAGTTAATCTCTCTGAGTCTTCTTGTATGTAAAATGCTTATATGAAATGATATGAAGCATACAAAAACATTTAGCATTGTGCCTGGTTCATAGATTATGGTTCATAGCATTGTGCCTGGTTCATAGATGTGCCTGATTCATAGATTGTCCCGTTTAAAAAAAAAAAAAAAGTGTCCTAACAGATCTTCACTTGTTCCCTTCAGCTCCATTCCGGAAACCATTACCAGCCCAAAGTTCATATACTCCACTTTCATTAAGTTTTGACCCATTTCAAAAAAACCGTAGTGGCTTCCTATTGTACATTAAATCATGTAACTCTTCAGCTAAGTCTTAAGGATCTAATAATATGATCTGATCTCAGCCTCCAATTCCACTGTTCCCCAAAGGAGCTATGTAGCTTCCTATTTGTTACTTTGCTCACACTAGTTCTTGTGTTGGATGGGTCCTCATTCTATTTTGCCTTTCCAGTTACATGTATCCTTCAAATTCAACTCAAGACTCAGCCTCTTGGAAATCTTGGCCCACATGGAAATGTAGGCCAAGTGACTCTCTTGTTAACAACCTCCTAACAGTTAAGTTTTTGTGTGACTGATTTGGCACCTCTACTCCAGGGGACAAATGTGTTTCAGGCTCTTTTTGGATGCACATACTGTGGATTATGCAACTTTCTCTTTGGGATGTGGGGTAGCACTCTGCAAACACGTTAGTATTTCTTAAGTAAGACATTTTTATACAAAGTAAGATACTTATAGCCTCAGGCAGTTTGGGCCAGGTTTTGCTGCTAAATGAGTTTGCCACAAACTTAAAAAACAACAACAAAAAAAAACCTTTCAGTTTATAGATTTTTGGATTTCAAAACTGCAGGAAAGGGATTAGTTTGTAGCTGGAATCACAGGTGTGTCTTGTCTTCCAACTAATATGTAAGCTCCATTGAGAGCCTAAATTTAATTACCTGTGACAAGGTCATTTTAAAAAGACAACAAAATTTTATTTACTTACTTTTTAATGTTTGTTTACTATTAGAGAGCGCAAGCAGGGGAGGAGAGAGAAAAGGGGACAGGATCTGAAGGGAGCTCTATGCTGATAGCAGAGAGCCCTGTGCAGAGCTAAAACTCACAAACTGAGATCATGACCTGAGCCAAAGTCGGATGCTTAACTGATTGAGCCCCCTAGGTCCCCTTAAAAATGCCATAAGAGGGGCGCCTGGGTGGCGCAGTCGGTTAAGCGGCCGACTTCAGCCAGGTCACGATCTCGCGTCTGTGAGTTCGAGCCCCGCGTCGGGCTCTGTGCTGACAGCTCGGAGCCTGGAGCCTGTTTCCAATTCTGTGTCTCCCTCTCTCTCTGCCCCTCCCCCGTTCATGCTCTGTGTCTCTCTGTCCCAAAAATAAATAAAAAACATTGAAAAAAAATTAAAAAAAAAAAAATGCCATAAGATTTTAATAACTTTCTGATTGTAAGTGTAATACATATAGGTAGTTCTGTAGGATATCAGGAAAACCTAAAAGAATATGAAGAGAACAAAAATGTCCGGTGTTCATCACATAGACATTTATCACTGTTTACATTTTGGAGTGTATTTTTCTATAGATGGGGGTATGTATACATTTTTTAAAGATTTTAAGTAATCTCTGTACCCAGTGTGAGGCTCGAACTTAAAACCCTGCACCCTGAGATCAAAAGTTGCACACTCTATCAACTGAGCCAGCCAGCCACCCCTAAATTTTTTTTTTACATAGTTTGAATTGTGGTGTATTTGACTTTTTTTCCACTTAGCTTAATTACATTTTACAAAAATTATTACATACTTAATTTTTTTCTTCTTTGTTCTAGAAGCTCCAAATTTAGTTGGGTGCATGGTTGCCTTGAAAAGGCGACATTTCCTAAGTTCCTGGGAGCTAGTGTGACTTTTTCCCTAAAGCTGTGTCCTGGGATCTACGCAGAAGTGCAGTTTTAAAAAATAACTATTGAAGTATAACTTACTGTGAGTTCATGTGAAGTGTACTTTTTGGTGAGTGTCATTAATAATTGTATACAGTTGTGCATCTGTCACCACCATCTCATCAGCATGGTTTTAGAACATTTTTTATCACCCCAGAAAGTTCTGTCATTTTGCACTTAATTTTACCTACTCAGCAACAACCTGGAGACCACAGAGTCCTCTTATAGCATTCTCAAGCTTTTTGTTTAAGGAGAATGATGTGTGCACGCACTCACTCTTATAATCTGTATATATGTGCTGTTTTTTCTGTCTGTATTTCTTTATGTCATCAGTCATGTGGGTATAAGCCATAGATTTAGTTTAGAATTTGTAATGTATTAGATGTGAATTTTTTTTGGTCAGTGGCAGTGTATTCTGTGATTTATATTTGGTGTTGTTTAAGATTTGAATATTTACTTAATAAAATTGTTACTTTTTTAAGTTTACTTATTTTGAGAGAGAGGGAGAGAGAATCCCAAGCAGGCTCTGCACTGTCAGTGAGGAGTCTGATAGGGGGCTTTTTGAACTCACTCCATGAGATCATGACCTGAGCTGAAATCAAGAGTCAGGCGTTTAACCTTAACCAGTTGAGCCATGGAGACCTTCCATCCTCCCCCCCTTTTTAAGTTAATTGTTACCTTTTTTTAATTGAGCTGTAATTGACATATTACCATTAGGTTCGGGTGTATAATACAATGAGTAATATATGTGTATATTGTGAAATGACCACAGCACATCTAGTTAACATCCATCAGTAAACATAATTACAGATTAAAAAAAAAAAGTTTTTTTTAATGTTTATTTATTTTTGAAGAGGAGAGAGAGAGACAGAGCAAGAGCAGGGGAGGGGCAGAGAGAGAGGGAGACACAGAATCTGTAGCAGGCTCCAGACTCTGAGCTGTCAGCACAGAGCTGGATGTGGGGCTTGAACTCACGAGCTGTGAGATCATGATCTGAGCTGAAGTCACATGCTTAACTGACTGAGCCACTCAGGCACCCTTACAGATTTTTTTTTTTTTGTCATTAGAACTTTGTTTTTCTTACATAGGCTCTGTGCCCAACATGGGGCTTGGAACTTATGACCCCAAGATAAAGAGTCCCATGCTCTACCGACTGAGCCAGCCAGCTGCCCCACAATATAGTATTGTTTGTTTGTTTATTTATTTTAGTAATTTCTGCACCCAATGTGGTGCTTGAACACACAAGCCCAAGATCAAGAGTTCCATGTTCCCCGCAACTGAGCTGGTCAGGTGCCCCCTATATTATTAATTATAGTCACCATGCTATACATTATATCCTCATGACTTACTTATAACTGGAATTTTGTACATTTTGACCCTCTTCACCCATTTCATACACCCGTAAGCCCCACCTCTGGTAACCACCATTTGGTTCTCTATATGTATGAGCTCTGGTGTGTTTTGTTTGTTTAAATTTTAAATTCCACATTAAAGTAATCATATGGTATTTATCTTTCTCTGACTTATTTCACTTAGCATAATGCCCTCAAGGTCCGTCCAGGGGGCACATGGCTGGCTCAGTTAGGGCATGCAACTCTTGATCTTGGGGTCATGAGTTCAACCTCTACGTTGGGCATACAGCCTAATTAAAAAAAAAAAAAATCCATCCATTTTGTCACAAGTGGCAGGGTTACCCTTTTTACAGCTGAATAATATTCCATTGTATACACATTGTCACATTTTCTGTATCCATTTATCCAGTGATGAACACTTAGGTTATTTCCCTGTCTTGGCTGCTGTAAAAAAAAAAAAAAAAAATGCTGCCGTGAACATAGAGATGCAGATATCTTTTTGAATTAATGTTTTCACTTTCTTTGAGAAATACCCAGAAGTGGAATTTCTGGATCACATGATCTGTGATAGTTCTATTTTTAATTTTTTGAGGAATCTCCATACTATTTTCCACAGTGGTTGCACCAGTTTACATTCCCACCAGCCGTGCACAAAGCTTCCCTTTTCTCCACATCCTCATCAACACTTGTTATCTCTTGTCTTTTTGATGATTGCTATTCTAACAGGTGTGAGGTAATGTCTCATTGTGGTTTTGATTTGCATTTTACTGATTAGTGAAGTTGAGAACCTTTTCATGTAACCGTTGGCCATCTCTGTGCCTTGGAAAAATGTTCAGATTTTCCGCTCATTTTTTACTCAGATTTTTTTTCTTTCTTTTTTTTTTTTTTTCTTTTGAGTTGTGTGGGTTTGTTTTTTTTTTTAATTTTTTTTAATGTTTATTATTTTTGAGAGAGAGACAGACAGACAGAGACAGCAAGCAGGGGAGGGGCAGAGAGACAGGGAGACACAGAATCAGAAGCAGGCTCCAGGCTCTGAGCTGCCAGCACAGAGCCTGATGCGGGTCTCGAACTCACAGACTGTGAGATCACGACCTGAGCCAAAATCGACGGCTTATCTGACTGAGCCACCCAGGCACCCTGAGTTGTGTGGGTTTTTAAAAATATATTTTGGATATTAACCTCTTATCAGATATATGATTTGCAAATAATTGCTCCCATTTGGTAGGCTGCCTTTTCTATTTTGATGGTTTCCTTTGCTGTGCAGAAGCTTTTTAGTTTGATGTAGTCCCACTTGCTTATCTTTGCTTTTAGTGTAGAAGGTTCCTTTTTAATCATAATAATAGCTGTCATCCTCTGAACCCCAGCATTCTCTCCCCAGGTACAGATTCTTAGCATCTGGTTTGTTGTCAGTGCCTGTGATTGCATGTTGTGCACAAAGAAATTTATTCTGGTTTCTTTAATCTCAGAACTCCTTATGGGATCCTTCTTAAAATTGTAATTTCTTTTGGTGGCCCCTTTTATTTATTTTTTTTAATGTTTATTTTTGAGAGGGAGAGAGACAGGTGCTAGCAGGGGAGGGGCAGAGAGAGAGGGAGACACAGAATCTGAAGCAGGCTCCAGGCTCGAGTTGAAAGCACAGAGCCCGACATGGGTCTCCATCCCACGAACTGTGAGATCATGACCTGAGCCAAAGTCGGACACTTAACCGACTGAGCCACCCAGGAGCCCCTATGGTGGGCCTTTTTAAAAAAAGTTCCTACTGAGTCTTTTTTTAAACTCTTGTCTGCCCTTTTTTGTAGCATTAAATCTAATAAATGTTATGTGACTTTGATCAATTATTCAGCTTTGTTTTTCTACACCTTCTTTTTTTACTTTGTGGTATGTATATTCTTCATGTCAAAATTAGCTAACCATTTTCAAAAAAGCCCATTAACTTCTGGAACCTTGTCTGAGCTGAGTCAGGCTTATATAGCCCATACCTTAAAATGTAACAAATGGATGACCTTCAGAGAGGGGAAGACCCATAATACAAAAGTACTCTTTTATGTAAATCACTATGTCCCAATGTGACCAATTTACCAAACCTCATTTTTTGTTTTAGGTTCTATGGCAATGGAGCTCAGCGATGCAAATTTGCAAACGCTAACAGAATATTTAAAGAAAACTCTTGATCCGGATCCTGCCATCAGACGTCCAGGTAAAGAGAATAGATGTTTTGTGGTTTGATCTATTCTTTAAGAACAGGTGAGGAAAACCTTTGCATAATCTACCTGTATTTGTAAGTTAAAAAAAAAAAGATTTACACTTTGATTTTCAGGCATAGTTTCTTTTTCATTCTCCAGCTATAAAGTAGATGGTTGGCTGCTTATAGCTGCTGTAATGTATGGTGATGGGTGTTTTTGGTTTGGTTTTGTTTTTTGAGTAAAATCTCTTTTATTTGGTGTCTTGGATTAAAAAGCACTGTGTCTAGAATACCTTGTCCCTTCACCTTTCTGAAAATCCCCACATTTGCCAGTTGTAGAGAGATAATAATTAGGGCACAGAGATGAAAGTTAATTGCCTAAAAAGTGATTAATTAAATCAGGTAATGAAACAGTCTCATAATCCCCATGTTGAGTTTGATTTAATTAATACATTTTAAGACCAAGGTTCCTCTCTTCTGTATTTGGCCAGTTTCTGTTAGAAATTTAGTATAAGCTTAGATTTCCTTTTAAGTTTATTTATTTTGAGAGAGAGAGAGAGAGAGAGAGCGTGTGCCTGTCAAGTGCAGGGGAGGCAGAGAGAGAGAGAGAGGGAGAGAGAGAATCCCAAGCAGGCTCTGCACTGAGTGCTGGACCAATGCAGGGCTTGAACTCCTGAACCGCAGGAGATCATGACCTGACCCAAAGTCAGACAAGAGAGATCAAGAGTTGGATGCTTAACCCTGTAAGCCACCCAAGTGCCCCTAAGCTTGGAATTGTAAACTCAGATGCCCACAGGAGTCAGATGTGAAGGTAAATGATGGAGGCAGGCCAAGTGGGGACTGGTAATATGTGACTTACATACCTTGGTTAAGGGCTTTTGGGATGAGCTAACTTTGGGGGATTCAAACCAGTTTTGCTGGATCAGATTTCCAGCTTTGCTTCAAAAATAAAAGACGTTTCGGTGAAGTGTGCAATGTCCTCATTTTTAAATGATAACATGTGACTTGAAAAAATTGAAATACTGTGCAGAAAAAGCAAACTACTTCTGAGAGCCAGATGTCTCTTGTGGGAGGGGTAGTAAGTTGATGGTTCTCAATGTAAGCCTTATTAAAACCAGGTATGCTCATCCCGCTTCTGCAGAACATACTAATGTGCATGCTCAGAAAGAGGCTTTTAGCATGGCCTCACAAAGAAAGGAGTGAGTGAGTGCGTGTGTGTATGTGTGTGTGTTGAAGATTTATGTTCTGTAAAATAAGTAGAATTGTAAACATGTTAATACATCCATTCTCTTCTAGGATAGCCTTGTGATTTCTGAGAGGGAAAATTGTGGTTTTCCCCATTAGTGCTTAAAGAAGTAATGTGTTCTTGGAGGAAGGAAAATTAATGGCTGTAATCTTCTTAGACTTTCCCAGAAAGCCTCTGCAAACCCTGGCTGTTGAAAATGATTTTTAATAATTGTGTGTTTGTAAGGTGAGGTGGTTACTGTTTTACGATTCCAGGGACAGAGTGTAGGAATAAATTGATGTTTCTGGAAAGAGTTACGAACATAGCATTTCTCAGGTTGTACTAGACCGACTCAACATCTTTCGAAAATGATCTGGAGGTTGAAGTGTGTAGCGGATCTCAGCTTATAGATAGCACTGTGCTCCTTTGGTTCTTGAGATGAGACTGGTATGGATGAACTAGAAGACACTTTGAGGCTCTTTGAGCGTAGAAACATGTCGTTGTGAACATTTTGTGAGCAAGTTGAAGGAAATGAGCACAGAAATAATTTGACTTAAACTCATGAGATTTCTTTCAGGGTATTGATTTCAATTTAAGAAAGAGATCTGGCAATTTATATGGGCTTTTCCCCAGAGCATAGATACAGTGTGTTGCCCTGTGGGCAGTGCTAACCACTGAGAGGAAACAGCCAAAGCCTTCCAGACTCCTACAAAACCATAGTGTGTCCCTCTTGAAAATCATTTTCCAGTTCATTTTATTTATTAATGTTTTTATTTTTGAGAGAGAGAGAGAGAGTGTGAGCTTGGGAGGGGCAAAGAGAGGGAGACACAGAATCCGAAGCAGGCTCCAGGCTCTGAGCTGTCAGCACAGAACCCAACATGGGGCTCAAACTCACGAGCTGTGAGGCCATGACCTGAGCCGAAGTCGGACATTTAACTGACTGAGTCACCCAGGCGCCCCAACATTTTCCAGTTTACCATTCCTCATCTTTTTTTTTTTTTTTTTTGAGAGAGAGGGAATGAGAGAGAAGAGAGAGCGTGCACACGTGAGTAGGAGCGGGGTAGAAGGGGAGAGAGAATCTTAAGCAGTCTCTATGTCCAGTGCTGAGCCTGATGCAGTGTTCAGTCTTACCACTGACTGTGAGATCATGACCTGAGTTGACTCTCAGCTTACTGAGCCACCCACGCGCCCCCTAGCATTCCTCATCTTTTATTTTTTATTAAAAAAAAAAATGTTTTTAACGGTTTTATTCAGTTTTGAGAGACAGAATGTGAGCAGGGGAGGGGCGGAGAGAGAGGGAGACACAGAATCTGAAGCAGGCTCCAGGCTCCGAGCTGTCAGCACAGAGCCTGATGTGGGGCTCAAACCCATGAACCATAAGATCATGACCTGAGCTGAAGTTGGATGCTTAACTGACTGAGCCACCCAGGTGCTCCATATTCCTCATCTTTTAAAAAAGACATGATGAGCACAAAGTAGGGAAGATTTGAGGATGGACGTCAAACTCTTGGGACCCAGTTCAGAAAGAAGAGAGGTGTAGATTGTAGAAAATACTAAATTGTAGAAACTAATAGATGCTAAAAGGAGACCTTCTCAATACATATCGGGACCTTAGGGTAGGTGTTGCCTTATGAAGCTTGTAAAGAGGAAACGTTGTAAACCCTCACTGTGATCAGTAAACTCAGAAGACTGATTATCCCTTAAGTGTAGGAGTTGAAAATATGTGGGTAAAATCTTTGAATATTTTTTGCTGGTATTAACAATGTTTAGTTTGAGAAGAACATTGAGGGCCAGTATGGTAGAATAAGGACTGCACTAAAACTTTATCAGTGATGAAATCTAGCTGTGTGATCTTAAGACTACCTAACTCCAGGGGTCTTGTTTTTATTTTTTATTTATTTATTTATTTTTTTTCAGGGGTCTTGTTTTTAAAATAAGGATAATATACCTATGGGTAGTAGTGACAATTAAGGAAATAATAGATGCGAGATGTGAGTAAAGCACCAGACCCATATGATTAATAAAAATATACATTAGCATGCATTAATTCATTTGATTTTCATCACAGTAGTATAAATTTTTTTTTACTGCCATTACTAATAGTACTAATAATCCTTCTGGAATAAACCAGACCAGTCTTCAACTTGATGGTTCCACTCAGTGAAAATTTTTTTAGTGTTTTTATTTATTTTTGAAAGAGAGAGAATGAGTAGGGGAGGGACAGAGAGAGAGGGAGACAGGATCTGAAGCAGGCTCTACACTGACAGCTGAGAGCCCAGTGTGGGTCTTGAAGCCACAAACCGTGAGATCATGACCTGAGCTGAAGTTGGACGCTCAACTGACTGAACCACCCAGGTGCCCCTTGGTGATTTTTTTTTTTTTACTGTAATTCTTTATAATGTTTTTTTCCTTCATTTTTGAGAGACAGAGCACGAGTGGGGTAGGGGCAGAAAGAGAGGGAGACACAGAATCCGAAGCAGGGTCCAGGTTCTGAGCTGCCAGCACAGAGCCCGACGCGGGGCTCAAACCCATAAACCGTGAGATCGTGACCTGCTCTGAAGCTGGACGCTCAACTGACTGAGCCACCCAGGTGCCCCATCCATCCCTCAGTGAATTTTTGATGATAGGTTGGTGCAAAAGCAACACATATTTAGTAGAAACCATACTTCAGATTGTGAATTTTGAACTTCTCCCTGGGCCAGTGATAGGCGGCAGTACAGTACTGTTTCACGGTGCTGGGCAGTGACAGCAAGCCACGCTCCCATTCAGTCATGTTGTCACAAAGGTAAACAACCAGCACACTGACAACCATTCTGTACCCATATAACTTTCCTGATTTCACTCTCAGTATAGTACTCAGCAAATTACATGAGATAGAAACACTTTGTTATAAAATAGGCTTTGCAATAGATGGTTTTGCCCAACTGTAGGCTAATCTAAGTGTTCTGAGCACTTTCAGGTAGGCTGGGCTAATGAGTACATTAGGTATAATGAATGCAGTTTTGACTTCTGACATTTTGAACTTAGCATGCTTTTATCGGGACATAGTCCCATCCTAAGTTGAAGAAGGTCTCATTATGAATTTGCCAGAGAGTCACTTAATCTGAGAAGCAGATTCTCCTTCTGCAGGGGTGATCGGTCAGTCAGGCCATGTTACAGGTTTGCCAGAGTCAAGTGAGGTGTTTTTTTGTGTTTTTTTTAACTAAAAAAAAAAAAAAAAAATTTTTTTTAATGTTTATTTATTTTTGAGAGAATTTGACAGAATTTATTTTTGACAGAATGTGAGCAGGGGAGGGGCAGAGAGAGAGGGAGGCACAGAATCTGAAGCCTGCTCCAGGCTCTGAACTTTCAGCACAGGGCCTAACATGGGACTCAAATTTACAAACCTTGAGATCATGACCTGAGCCTGAGTCTGACACTTAACTGACTGAGCCACCCAGGTGCCCTCAAGTGAGTTTTAATGGATGGTAAAGTGATTTGAAACTGTTAATTTAGAGAGAGGGAGACGGTGCAAGAAGGGAAGGGGCAGAGAGAGAGGAGAGAGGGAAAAAATCCTGAGCAGGCTCCACACTCAGTGTGGAATCTGATGTGGGCTCAGTCCCACAACCCTGGGATCATGACCTGAGCTGAAATCAAGAGTTGGACACTTAACCAACTTAGCCACCCAGGTGCCCCTACTTTTTTGATGCTTTTAATCAGATCTACATAGCTCACCTGTATATAAAATGGAAAGATTTGGTTAAAGTAACAAATCTTCTAACATGAAAATTCTTTTACAGCTGAGAAGTTTCTTGAATCTGTAGAAGGAAATCAGAATTACCCACTGTTGCTTTTAACTTTGCTGGAAAAGTCCCAGGATAATGTTATCAAAGTGTGTGCCTCAGTAACATTCAAGAACTATATTAAAAGAAATTGGAGAATTGTAAGTATTTTGTGAACACACAGTCTCATAATCTGTATGTTTAAGATTTATATATGCAGTGCTCCTGAAAGATTCAGACACAGATTAAAGATAAAATTAAATAGAACCCTCTTCAACAAAATATTAGCAGATCAAATCCAAGAAGGTGTAAAAAGAATTACAAACTATGACCAAGTGGGATTTATCCTAGGTATGCAAGGCTGGTTCAACATTGAAAAATCAGTTAATGCATCATATCAGTAGATGAATAAAAAGCATTTAACAAGATCCTACCCCCATCCATGGTAAAACTGTCAGTAAACTAGGAATGGAAGAGAACTTTCTTGACTTTATATAAAGACTAACTACAAAAAGCCTAGAGCTAATATTCTACTTAATGGTGAGAAACTTGAAACTTTTTCACTAAGATGAGATACAAAGCAAGGACGTCCCCTCTCATCACTCCTTTTCAACATTGTATAGGAAGTCGTTGCTAATGGAATAAGAGGAAGGAAAAGGTATACTGATAGGGAAGGAAAACATAAAACTTTGTTCACAGATGACATGATTTGTCTATATAGAAATTCTGAAAGACTTAACAAAAGCTAGACAGGATGCTTCTCCAAAGTTCCTATTGTTTCATTTGAGTTCATATAGATAACTTGAACTTGCTAACCCAGGTTGGTAGAGTGTGAGATTTGGTTTTTGCCTCCATTATGGTTGAAAAAAAAATTTTTTTTAAGCTTATTTATTTGGTGGGGGGGGGGGAGGGGAGACATGGACGGGGGTGAGAGAGGAGAGAGAGAATCCCAAGCAGCCTCCATGCCGCCAGTACAGGGCCTGGTATGGGCCTCCATCCCACAGACTGCGAGATCATGACCTGCGCCAAGATCAAGAATTGACTGAGCCACCCAGGCTCCATTATGGTTGAATTTGAACATCAGCTCATTGTCAACTGGAGAGAGATTCTGTGGGAAGACACAGATCTTACTGAATAATTGAAGCAGTGTCTCTTATGGACTGGAAAAAATTAAACACAGTTGTAAAACCATGTTACATATATTAAAAAATTTGTAGAATGTGAAATAATTTAGATTTGGAGTTTTTGATAAGGGGTATGTGGAAATAGATTCTAATTTTAAGGTGAATCCTATTATATTGCAAGTTTAATTGCAAAATTAGAAATTAAGGTATTTTCCCTACCTTATGACAGTGGTTCTCAATGGGGGGTAATTTTGCCTGCAAATCTTTGGAGACATTTTGGTTGTCATAAGTGGGGGCCCAGGGTGTTACTACGGTCTAGTGGGTAGAAACCAGGGATGCTGGTAACTGCCCTACAGCGTACAAAAAAGATTCCCATACCAAAGATTTATCTGACTCAGAATGCCAGTAATGTTGCGATTGAGGAAACCCTGACTTAGGGTAAAGAAAAAAAAAAAAAAAGAATTGTTTAGAAGTGATAGCCGTGATGATATTTAGAAAGTATTAAGGTTGACAAAAATGGTCAGTTTTTCTAAAAAGTCAACTATAAATATGCCCTAAATATTTATTTAGAATTCTTCTTTTGTCTTCATTTCGTGAAAGAGTTTATGAGGTAGTAAATGTAGTAAATAGTGTTTTTAAGCTTGTGCAGTTAGGTGTTACCACACATAGTGAAGAAACAACTAGTGAAACGTAGGATGTTTAAAAATCCATCCCTCTGCTTGCAGACACGCTAGCCCTCTTCTTCTATCTTGATTTGTAAAAGTGGTGAGACTTCCAGAACCTCTTTGAGTGATGTAGTCCTGGATGTTTTCCAACTGGTAATGATCAAGAAGTTTTCATTGAAAAGACCTCTGACTTAAGGCAAGGGTCAGATTGAAGGTTCTGGAGATGGATGTGGCCTGTGCCGTGCATGTCCATAAAGACTTTAACCATGTGTTCTAAGAATGGTGACATATAGAACTCAGATTTTTCATTGGCATCAGGGAGCCAGTGAAGCTCATTGATTTGTATGTAAAATATTTGCATTTGGGATAGAATATACATTTTTATCTGTAAACCCATATGGTCATGGATATGGACTTCATGTTACTTGATATTGATGTTTTGCTTTTAAGGTTGAAGATGAACCGAACAAAATTTGCGAAGCTGACCGTGTAGCTATTAAAGCCAACATAGTGCACTTGATGCTTAGCAGCCCAGAGCAAATTCAGAAGCAGGTAATGTAAGGCCCTACTATTTAAGGATGCTTGTTTGCAAAGCTTTGATCTAATTAATCTTTTCCCTTCCCGCTCCAGTTAAGTGATGCTATTAGCATTATTGGCAGAGAAGATTTCCCTCAGAAATGGCCTGACTTGTTGACAGAAATGGTGAATCGTTTTCAGAGTGGAGATTTCCATGTTATTAATGGAGTCCTTCGTACAGCACATTCTTTATTTAAAAGGTATTGATAATTTTTTTTTTTTTTTTTTTTTTTTTTTTTTTAAGATTTGTAAGTAATCTGTACCCCCAACTTGGGGCTCAAACTCACAATCCCCAGATCAAGAGTCTCATGCTCTTCCAACTGAGCCAGCTAGGCGCCCCGATAAATTCATATATTTATAAAATATTAATTTTATTTATTAAGAGAGAGAGGGGCAGAGGGAAGAGACACAGAATCCCAAGCAGGCTTCCTGCTGTCAACACAGAGGGCTCAAACTCACCAACTGTGAGATCATGACCTGAGCTGCAATCAGGAGTTGGAAGCTAAACTGAGTCACCCAGGAGGCCCAATTCATATTTTTAAAATACTTTTTTTCAAATGCTTTTGTTTGTGTAAATAGTTGTATTTTTGTGACTGTTGTCATTCCTTTGAACTTGGTAATCTTAGAATAAGAGATAAGCTTCTCAGTTCATTATTATGTTTGTTTCTTAAGTAGTCTAATCTATCCTTGAAGGCCTAAAGTCAATAAACATAAAGCTTGTAAATTTACCTACTTTACCTTAATTTTTTAGATATCGCCATGAATTTAAGTCTAATGAGTTATGGACTGAAATTAAACTTGTTCTGGATGCCTTTGCTTTACCTTTGACTAATCTATTTAAGGTAATGGAATACTATCTTTGTGATACTGTAAAATTACTTAATATTTTAAACTGCTTAATTATTTGTGTGGATTTTATTTAAGAGAATGCTTTAAGTCTATTTGATAGGTAATACTTAGAGCAGCATTTCTTTTGAAAAATTCCATACCTGTACAGAAATAGAGAAGATGATCTCATTAACTCCCATGTATCTGTTACTGTTACACAAGGTTAACAGTATTACTTTTTCCCCCTCCCTTCCTCTCCTTTGTAGGAATACTTAAAAGCAAATCCAAGACATCATATTTCACTCAAGTATTTGAATGTTTGTTATTTTTTAAAATATAATTTATTGTCAAATTGGCTTCCATACAACACCCAGTGCTCATCCCAACAGTGCCCTCCTTCATGCCCATCACCCACTTTCCCCTCTCCCCCACCCCCCATCAACCCTCAGTTTGTTTTCAGTCCTTAAGAGTCTCTTATGGTTTGCCTGAATGTGTGTTTCTAAAGGAATCGCTCCCCATTTTGATTTGACTTTACATATGTTCAGCTAATTAATTTATATATTTGTACATCTTATGGTGCACAGGCTGCTTTCCTAAACATGTTCTTTATCTCTGAGATTCCTATAAGATTGAAAGATTTAAAAAAAATTTTTTTTTAAATTATTTTTAAGCAATCTCCACGTGCAATGTGGGGATTGAACTTAAAACCCCAATGGGATCAAGAGTCACGTGCTCCACCAACAGCCAGCCAGGTGCCCCCATTTTTTTTTTTTCCTCTTAAGTTTTTTTAAGTAATCCCTATACCCAACAAGGGGCTTGGACTCAAGATGCCAAGATTAAGAGTCACATGCTCTTCTGACCAGGCTAGCCAGGCACCCCAAAAGAGATATATTTTTAACCTTTTTTCAGATAAGGAGAGAGGATTCAGTATCCCCCAGCTAATAAAAAAGGGAGCCAAGCCTTAACCTAGTTTTGCTAATAACTCTGGAAAAGCTACTCCTTTCCTATTTTCAAAAAAGGAAAGTTGTATGATACTCACAACTTCTAAGATGTAAGGTGTGCACAGAAATTTTTCTTTTTTTTTTTTTTTTTTTTTTTTAATTTTTTTTTCAACGTTTTTTATTTATTTTTGGGACAGAGAGAGACAGAGCATGAATGGGGAAGGGGCAGAGAGAGAGGGAGACACAGAATCGGAAACAGGCTCCAGGCTCCGAGCCATCAGCCCAGAGCCTGACGCGGGGCTCGAACTCACGGACCGCGAGATCGTGACCTGGCTGAAGTCGGACGCTTAACCGACTGCGCCACCCAGGCACCCCCAGAAATTTTTCATGGTTAGGATGTCTTACTGATTGTACATTTTTTCTTAATGTTTATTTTTGAGAGAGTGGGGTGGGGAGGGGATCTGAAGTGAACTGTGTGCTGACAGCAAGAGCAAGGGGCTCCAACCCCAGAACTGTGAGATCGTGACCTGAGCCAAAGTCAGACACTCAACCGACTGAGCCACCAGGCTCCCCGCCGACTGTACATTTTTATCTAAGAAAATAAAATTGGATAAAACGTAATCAAGATTTTCCACCTATTGGGTTGGCACAGATTTTTATTTCGTTTTACTAATGTTAAAAGTGTTAGAGTGCAGTGAAATGAAGTCTGATGTCCTGTCCATTGGATTATAAATGGTAGTGTCTGGAGTTCGACATTTCATTAAGAAAACCTTTATATTCATATTTCTTAACTCCAGGATATAGGAAGTAAGATTTGTTGAGTGTCTTTTACATATTCCACGAAGTACTAGGATATTTTATGTGTATTTCTTCATTCTCATTCTCTGAGGTAGGCATTATTTTCAGATTACAGATGAGGAGATTGGGGCTCAGTAAAATAATTGCTCAAAGTAATGCTCATGATGAACAAGAGTCTGGATTATATCCAGTTTTATCTGGCTTGCAAAACCTGTGCTCATAGTATAGTGCTCTGCTTTGGTAATACACTTGTAGAATTTCATACTGCAAAAATTAGAGGTATGCATAGTTTTAGATAAGCCTGTTTATTATAGTTAGAATAATAAATAATTGGAAACAAATTAAATGCCAGGTGGCAGGGGAATTATTTAATGAGAGCAGATAAAGACAATTTTGTAATATATGCACAAAGGAGAGTAGAAGGATCTAGTTGAAATATCAACATTGGACTTTTTAGTAGTGCTATTATGGACAATGTAAAAATATATACTGTTGTAATATATTTTTTCAGAATCTCTTATATGACCGTATACTATTTAAAAGGTAAATTTTGGAGAAGATATAAGTAGTCTCACCTTATTTGACTAAAGTTTATAGTAACATTAAAACTGTGTTCCTAATTTCCTTTCCAAGGCCACTATTGAACTCTGCAGTACCCATGCAAATGATGCCTCTGCCCTAAGGATCCTTTTTTCTTCCCTGATCCTTATCTCAAAATTGTTCTACAGTTTAAACTTTCAGGTGAGTTTTGTTACATTTCTTTTTTTTTTTTTTTAATTTTTTTAAGTTTATTTACTTATTTTGAGAGAGAGAGAGAGAGAGAGAGAGAATGAATCCCAAGCAGACTCCATGCTGTTAGCACAGATAGCTAATATATAGCACAATAGCTATTAGCTCCATCCCACGAACTATGATGACCTGAGCCGAAACCAAGAGTTGGATGCTCAACCGATTGAGCCACCCAGGCACCCCAGTTTTGTTGTGTTTCTTGCTTTTGATTCTTTGATGTCAAATATATAGGTTCTGAATTGATAAAGACTTCTTGGCCAGCATTGATTTTTCTGCAAAGAAAGTAATTAGTATTTCTCTGACTTCCTCCATTTTTTGTCTGCAAATAGTGTTCTACTTTATAGTTGTTCTGGAGCTATTTCTAGGATATTTCTAGTGGGTATTTTGTGGGGAAAGGTAGTGTTCTCTTGTAGTCCAATAACTTAGAGAAACCCCATTTCCTAAATCACTGCTTTGGAGAGTCACCCTGTATACAGTATTGAAGACACCGAGAGATCACATTTTCAGGCCTTTCTCTTTTATTCATTTAAGTGGATATTAACACTGGGGGAACCATGATTTGGTTATAGGTCTCTGGCTAGCTTATACAAAAAGGCTTTTATTGGAAGCATAGGGGACAGAAGGCTGAAGAGCCAGGTGTTGAAAGGTGTAAGAATTTGTGGCATTTCAGAGGAAACACAGCCATGGACTTCTAGTAGAAAATGTCTGGTCCCCCTCTTGCTACTGAGATAGTGGCCTCCATTCTTTTTCTTGCAATGTTACTTTAAGATTCAGGGTTCCAAGAATGAGAAGAAGGGTCTTAAGGGGGCTCCATCCCTCGAACTATGATGACCTGAGCCGAAACCAAGAGTTGGTTGCTCAACCGACTGAGCCACCCAGGTGCCCCAGTTTTGTTGTATTTCTTGCTTTTGATTCTTTGATGTCAAACATACAGGAGGAAGGTATTTGGCTTTTTCATTGCTCATAGCCAGGGCTAAGTACCTACCTGAACGTCATCCTCATAACATGACTACACTCACAGTGGTAGGAAAAGCATTTTCTAAAAGGAATGGGTGGAATAGGAGATGAACATCCCAAAATGGCATATCCGCATCTGTGTTCCGCTGGACACCAGTTTGAGAAATTTTTACTTAAAGGATATCACTGTTTTTGCTTATACCTTCTTTTGAATTCTATTTTTAGAAATCAGGTAGAATTGAGGCTCTTAATAACTTGTTAGGCATAGTTAAGGAAACCAAAAGAGGAAATATAATCTTTACCTTGGGGGGCTTATCCCTCATTAAAAAGGCAGTACTATGGCACAGGAAATCAGTAACTGTGTAAGATGATGAGTTTGAATGGGTGGTCATCTTACAATAAATGCGATAGTTCAGAAAGGAAAAGGAAGATATTGGTAAGCACTGAGTTTTTGTAAGGAAAGGTTTCATACGGTCTTAGACCTTCCGAGAGAAAGTAAATTTAGATTGGGACAGGAAATAGAGGTGGCCTCATTTTGTGGTTGGAAGTGTATAAACATAAGACACAATGGTTTATTCAGCTGCCAGACCCAGCTGGAATAGAGAAGTCTTGTCTAAATAGTTAATGGTTGGCTCAGGCTGAAAAGTGTGGACTTGAGGCAGTAGGTATGTGGGAAATGTTTGGCATGGGGCAAAACTTACTAAAATAACATTTATTTTATTTTTTTTTTTTTTTTAATTTTTTTTTTTCAACATTTTTTATTTATTTTTGGGACAGAGAGAGACAGAGCATGAACAGGGGAGGGGCAGAGAGAGAGGGAGACACAGAATCGGAAACAGGCTCCAGGCTCCAAGCCATCGGCCCAGAGCCTGACGCGGGGCTCGAACTCACGGACCGCGAGATCGTGACCTGGCTGAAGTCGGACGCTTAACCGACTGCGCCACCCAGGCGCCCCTAAAATAACATTTATTTTAATCAAAAGTCTCAAGTCAGTGTTTATTCTAGGATCTCCCTGAGTTTTTTGAAGATAATATGGAAACTTGGATGAACAATTTTCATACCCTCTTGACATTAGATAACAAGCTTCTGCAAACTGATGTAAGTATTGTTTTAAAATGTTTCCCAAATAGCCTTTTTTTAAATGAAGAATTGTTTGAAATATTAGATTTTGATTATATCTCAGTTTTTAAATATGTAAAAAAAAAATGCCCTCTGAAACCTTTGGAATATAATTAGACTTCAAAAAATGAAATAGTTATTTGAGAACATTTATTTTATTATTATTTTTTAATTAAATTTTTTTTTAACGTTTATTTGTTTTTGAGACAGAGAGAGAGCATGAATGGGGGAGGGTTAGAGAGAGGGAGACACAGAATCTGAAACAGGCTCCAGGCTCTGAGCGGTCAGCACAGAGCCCGACGCGGGGCTCAAACTCATGGACCGCGAGATCATGACCTGAGCCGAAGTCGGCCGCTTAACCAACTGAGCCACCCAGGCGCCCCACATTTACTTTATTTTTTAAGTAAACTGTGCCCAACATAGGGCTCGAACTCAAGACCCAGAGATCAAAAGTCTCCTGTTTTACTGAACATTTAAATTCTGGATCCTAAAATTTTTTTTACTCTTACACTGTTGATAGGTAGAACTCACGAATGCAAGTAATATTTAATTATGTGGGATGTTCTATGTTTGGTTATTTGTAACATACAGAATTACTCTTCTTGTGGGCCTGGTGTAGGTAGGTCCACGATTTATAGAGAAGGCTATATCATTACATTATTAAAAGGAAAGCCTCAGAGTATTCACACTATGACCATTTTATGAAATAGAAAACCGTCACTGAAGATACTAAGAAAACATAAACCTTTGCAACAATAGCCTCTTTTTAAAAAGCATCCGCAGCATGGGAAAATGGGGACATTATGAAGGTTTGTAATGCGTTACAGTTTCTGGTCTGGGGTTTGTAATAATGCATACTTTCCAACATAGGGCACTTACTTTGTGTTGCTCATTTGTTTGTTTATTAATAGATTCGTGATCTACCTCTTTCCCAAGAAATAAAAAACATAACAAGTAAAATACTGAGAATGCTTCAATTTCAGATAAAATTAGAATAGGTGATTCAAATCAATTTTGGGGAGTGGGGTGCAGAGAGAATTGTTTCAGTGGGTGTATAGCAAATTTTCTCTGAGATTTACCAACTAAAGCAACAAAAAAAAAGCTATGGCTCCTATGACATAATTCTTTCAGTCCAGTGAAATAAAAACAATGCCTTCAGAAAAACAAAGCTCGTCTTCACACTTTAAAGGAAGATTTTCACCTAGGATTCTTACAGGGAGCTCTTAGCCCGTTTAACCAGTTATACCTTATGTCCTCTTACTATGTAACATTCCTTATGTTTATGCCTTGAGGAGCCACCTGTTAGGGAGTTCTTTTTATCTCTTCTAAATTTGAATTCTTTGTCACATGGTACAGTTTAAAAGGTGTTTATGGATTGCTGTTACAGTAGAGAGCATCATATAAATGACTGTCATGGTTTAGATTGGGGTTGGCAAACTTTTCCTGTAAAGGTTCAGGTAGTAAATATTTTTGGCTTTGTGGGCTGTACAGTCTCTGTCCCAACTACTCAGCCCTCCATTTGGAGTTGAAAGCAGCCATAGGCAATACTATAAATTATATAAATGTAAAGAAGGAATGAGCAAGGCTGTATTTCAGTAGAACTTTACTTACAAAAATAGGCAGCAGGCCTGCAGACCGTAGTTTGACCTCTGAATTAGTTTGCTGTTTAATACTTTATAACCAGAGTATTGTTGGTGAGAATCTTACAGCATTATCTTACATATTTGAAGTGACAGCCTTTTGGGAGGAGATAGCAAGACACCTGACCATGTTGCAAAGGAAAGTGTGATATGGCCTTTATCATTTAGATTTCTGTAGGAATACATTATTTTCACTTTAACATGTAAATATTTTATAATTCAACAACCTGAAGAAAAGTCTTTTTAACTTGAAAACTTGAAATTACTCTCACTGATTAATAAATGAGAAGTATTTCATTTGTTCTGTATTTGAAAGACTAAACGAAGAAATTGATAGTGGCATCAATGCCATTTGTAACACTAGGCTTTGGATTCCATTTTTAAGGAGTTTGTTTCAGGAATTACGGCTATTCTCTATGTATGATAACATTATACGTGTATGTTTGAGTTTTCTGTTTTCTCTTATATGAGGATGAAGAGGAAGCCGGCTTGTTGGAGCTCTTAAAATCCCAGATCTGTGATAATGCTGCGCTCTATGCACAAAAGTATGATGAGGAATTTCAGCGGTACCTGCCTCGCTTTGTCACAGCCATCTGGAATTTACTGGTTACAACAGGTCAAGAGGTTAAATATGACTTGGTAAGATGATGGTGGAGAGACAGATAATTAAGACATTCCCTCCCTACCTCCCCCAAGAAGTAAATGATTTAGTTTTGCTCTTAAAAATATGCCTGTTTTTGTGTTTTTGTTTTTGTTTTTTCCCAGTTAGTAAGTAATGCAATTCAGTTTCTGGCTTCAGTTTGTGAGAGACCTCACTATAAGAATCTGTTTGAGGACCAGAACACGCTGACAAGTATCTGTGAAAAGGTTATCGTGCCTAACATGGAATTTAGAGGTAATTATGGCAAAGTCTGAAGCCTTTTCAGAAGATTAAAAGCTTGTTTTTTTAAAGAGTATGTTAGTATAAGTTTAGTAAGTCTGTTCCCTGCTGGTTTTTATATAATACGTTGAGTCTAATTTTTTTTTAAATGTTTATTTTTGCGAGAGTGAGAGTATACACACGTGCAGGTGGGGGAGGGGTAGAGGAAGACAAAGGATCTAAAGCTGGCTTTGCTCTGACACCAGAGAGCCTGATGTGGGGGCTCGAACCCATGAACCACAAGATTATGACCTAAGCCAAAGTCAGACACTTAGCCAACTGAGCCACTCAGGCGCCCTAGTTTTTTTAAGTTTGACTTACTTATTTTTAGAGAGAGCTCACATGCCACACTAGCAGGGGAGGGGCAGGAGAAGGAGAGAGAGAATCCTGAGCTGAACAAGAATTGGACGCTGAATCAACTGAGCCACCCAGGAAGCCAGTCTGATCCTTTTTTTATTGCTAATTAAAACTTCTGCAGGTCACTTAACTGCCTATTTCTGAAAAAAATGTTTATGTATTTTGAGAGAATCCCAAGCTGGCTTCACACTGTCAGCGAGGAGACCGATGCCAGGTTTTGATCTCGTGAGATCATCACATGAGCTGAAACCAAGAGTCAGATGCTTAACCGACTGAGCCACTGGGGTTCCCCCACTTACTGCCTATTTTTTACACTAAGACAAAGTGTAGTTTAAAAGACATTTGTGGGGGTGGTCCTGGGTGGCTCAGTCGGTTAAGTATCCGACTTTGGTTCAGGTTGTGATCTCACAGTTCGTGGGTTTGAGCCCTGTGTGGGGCGCCGTGCTGACAGCTCAGAGCCTAGAGGCTGCTTCCGATTCTGTGTCTCCCTCTCTCTCTGCCTCTCCCCCGCTCACACTGTGTGTGTGTGTGTGTGTGTCAAAAAAAAAGAATAAAACATTAAAAAATAAATTTTAAAAATAAAAGACATTTGTATCACTGTGGTGAGGTTTATTTTACACTGTGGAGGGTTTTTCACAGAAATATTGAATAAGACTAAAAAAATTCCTATTCCATGGATAAGAAAGTAAACCATCCAGGATGGTGTTGTTTGAGTTAGTGTTTCACCAAGGCAGATAGCAGTTTTCAAACAGTGTAGTTGAGAGCGGAAGTGATTGATAACCTGTAAATACAGAGCTGAAGCCCACCTAGTTTGTAATTAAGGTTAAGAGAGTCTTAAGAGTATTAGTGTACAAATTGTCTCTCCTTCTTAGAGCTGAGAAGGACAGGTAGTAAATATGGAAGGAATTGTGTTTTATGTTAAAGTATTCATTAGATCAGTGGTTCTCAAATTATCAGGAACTAAAAGGAATAAAGGACGATATCATGTAAGGCTTTATTTCCTTTTGTGTTTTTTTCATGAAACTATAAAGGACAGATCTTTATTCTGATATTGTCCATCCTACTTTTTTTGGTGTGGAAATGACTTTTATGAAATAATGGTGGTTATATTTGTTAGGCTGTTTGGTTTTTTAATGTCCTTATTTAGCAGAATAAAAAGTTGGCATCCCTAGCTTGGGCTCCAGCAGTCATCTTTTTGATGTTGGTGGTTAAAGTCCCGTTTTGGGGACACTATCACATTAGAACAGGTGAGCTGTGTGAATTACCTATACTTACCCTCTCAGGGTGGCATTTGTGCTCTAAGTAATGATTAAATGAAATATATATAAGCTTGGGTGGCTCAGTTTAGCTTCCACCTCTTGATTTCAGTTCAGGTTATGATCTCACGGTTGTGAGATCAAGTCCCGTGTTAGGCCTTGCGCTGACAGTGTGGATCCTGCTTGGGATTCTCTCTGTCCCTCCCCAGCTCACACACCCATGCTCTGTCTTGCTCTTGCTCTCACTCTCTCAAAATGAATAAGCATTTTTTAAAAAAGAATACACGAAGTTGTCATTTGTTAGGAACACTTTGCTATAAAACATGGCACGTCTACATACTCTTCTGTGTACTCATTTGTGAAAGTACAGTGGCTTGTCATGTCTTTTGAGGGGTTATTTGAAATGCCATCTCTCTTTGTAGCTGCTGATGAAGAAGCCTTTGAAGATAATTCTGAGGAGTACATAAGGAGAGATTTGGAAGGATCTGGTATGTATTTTGGTTTTTAACTGTTAGTCTGATAGCAAGGCACTTTTAAAGTAGTTCTTGTCACCATGGGGAGGAGGAGGAGTCAGAGTAAGTATGTTGTCTCAACTGCCTTTCCTCCTTTAATTTGTACACCTTTAAGAGCAGCTCTCGTCTGAGTTCTATCCAAGTGTCCAGCATTGAATGTCCTCTGTCTCTTACATACTTATTAGTGTGTAACTACTATGATAATCTTTTTAGTTTCATTCCCATTCTTGTGTGTCTTGTGAATAAAATAATGGTCTTTTTCATTATTTATGTTGTTGATAGCTATCAAATGGCAATTTTTTGCCTTATAATCTTGATCAGTTGGTGGTTTCTTTATCCTGTGATATATTTCCCTTTGATTTTATAGATATTGATACTAGACGCAGGGCTGCTTGTGATCTAGTACGAGGATTGTGCAAGTTTTTTGAGGGACCCGTGACAGGAATCTTCTCTGGTTATGTTAATTCCATGCTGCAGGAATATGCAAAAAATCCATCTGTCAACTGGAAACACAAAGATGCAGCCATTTACCTCGTGACATCGTTGGCATCAAAAGCCCAAACACAGAAGGTGAATCTTCAATGTAGTTTTGTTTCTAAAATAGACTTGCTGGTGGGGCGCCTGGGTGGGTCAGTTGGTTAAGCATCCGACTTCAGCTTAGGTCATGATCAGGTCAGTGAGTTCGAGCCCCACGTCAGGCTCTGTGCTGACAGCTCTGAGCCTGGAGCCTACTTCGGATTCTCTCTCTGTCTCTGTCTCTCTCCCTCTCCCTCTCCCTCTCCCCCTCCCCCTCCCCCTCTCTCTCTCGCTCTCTTTTTCTTTGTCTCTGCTCCTCTCCTGCTCGCACTCTGTCTCTCAAAAATGAATAAACGTTAAAAAAATTTTTTTAAATAGTCTTGGTGGTAACCACAGAAATCAGAAAGAAGTAATAGATTTCTAATGATGCAGCCTACTCTGCTAGGTAACCTGTTGTTCTGATGAGAATCATATAGTCTCCAAAGATGAGTTGACATTGATGTCTGAAGCACTTCATTTTCTCCTGGACAAAAAACTGATGGATTCCCTTCACTGAGACTTGGTGTATAAAATGTGCTAAATTTAAATTTAGCTGTTCTTTAATTTAGGGACGCTTCTTTCTTTATTAAAAAAGTCTTGTTTTTTTTAAATATATTTAAGCAGTTGTGATTTGAAGTGTTCATCTCCATTTTTAACCTGTTTTTTAAAAGTTGCCTAAATTTCCTATGTGTTAGATAGATAGAAGTATTTCATTTTATTTTACCATATTAAAAATTTGTTTTTCAGCATGGAATTACACAAGCAAATGAACTTGTAAACCTGACTGAGTTCTTTGTGAATCACATTCTCCCCGATTTAAAATCAGCTAACGGTGAGTTGGGGGGGGGGGGTTAATATATTTTGAGAGAGAGGGAGAGAGAGAATCCCAAACAGGCTCCACGCTATTAGTGCAGAGCCCAATGTAGGACTCAATCCCATGAACCCCATGGAGTCCAGACCAGAGCTGAAATCAAGATTTGGGACCCTTAACTGACTGAGCCACCTAGGCTCCCCTGTTAAAAATGTTTTTTATACAGCTTACAACACTTTTTACTTGCAATGGTATGTATGTATGTATGTATGTATGTACGTATGTATGTATGTAAAGTAATCTCTACACCCAATGTGGGAGTTGAACTCATGATCCCCTGAGATCAAGATTCACGTGCTCTTACCAACTGAGCCAGGCCAGGCACCCCTGCTTGTTATTTTACTGCAAAACAACTAACATTATGGCAAAAGTCATAACGGATTCTGCATCACCATGACACTCAAAAAAATGGCTCCTATCCTTGTTGCAGTTACTTCTTTTACTGAATAAAATCTCAAATGGTTTCCCCAGATCTTGCCCAGTTGAAATGAACAGTCTAAAGAAGATGTTGCTTGTGTAGAAGGAAAATGGGAACAACTAAAACTAAATTTGTAGCTCAGCTACAAATTCCTATAGGAATTATACTTTAGTTTTCTTTTCCTTCTTATTTAAAAACCGAAATCCTACTCATATGTTGACCTTGAGAAACTTAATAGAAGACCATGCCCCCATCGTCTTCCCCAAGGGAAGGGGAAAAAAAAATAGTTACAGAGAGGGAGGGAGGCAAACCAGAAGAGACTCTTAAATACAGAGAACAAACTGAGGGTGGATGGGGGAGGGGAGGGCGGGCAGGAGAGGGGAAAATGGGTGTTGAGCATTGAGGAGGGCACTTGTTGGGATGAGCACTGGGTGTTGTGTATAAGTGATGACGCACGGGAATCTACTTCAAAAACCAAGAACACACTTTACACTGTATGTTAGCCAACTGACAATGAATTTTAAAATTTTTAAAAATATTTTTATATTTAATGGCAGAAAAAAATAAAAACTGAAATCTTAAAAATTGAAGCAAATTTAAAGTACTTGAAACTGGGTAAGTCTTAAGGATAATTTTCTATGTTTATGAAAGTATGTTGATTAAGATACCTTATGTATTTCCCACTCCCCTTTTTTTTAATCCCTTTTTAAAAAACTCTTGGGGGTACCTGGGTGGCTCAGTCGATTAAGTGTCTGACTGTTGATTTCAGCTCAAGTCTTGTGGAATCAAGGCCAGCATTGGACTCTGTGTTGACAGCATGGAGCCTCCTTGGAATTCTCTCTCTCTTTAAATACATATTAAAAATAAAGAAAGAAAAAAATTTTTGTATGGATTTTTAAATACACTAGAAGGGAGAATATTTTAATGTACCTTGAATCTGGATAGATTCAAGAATTTTTAATAATTGACCAATATTCTATCTTTTTTACAAATTTATTTTCCCATAATTAGAGTAGTTTAAAGCAAATCCCAGCCATTGCTCACTTCGGTAGCACAAATATTAAAGCAAATTCTATCCAGAGACACATACTCTTGATTCAGAATAGCTTCCTTTCTAGGAAGAAGTTGATACATGGTCATTAGTTTGTGGTCCTTCAGTTATGTAAGTAGTACATGTTCATTTGTAATGAAACTTAACAAGGGGAAAAAAATAAAATTACTCATAATCTTACTAATAACTACATAGTAGATCTTTATGTAATTAACTAAGTTTCAATTACTTGACATTTTGGTTACCAAACTGTTTCAAAGATCCAATGTCACCAATTTGGGAGTAGTGGTCTTTAGCACTTAAATAACTATGGCTTTATTTTTTTAATAGTGAATGAATTTCCTGTCCTTAAAGCTGATGGTATCAAATACATAATGATTTTTAGGAATCAAGTAAGTAGCTTTTGAATTATATGTTTTATACCAGTTAATCTCTTAAGAGTTTTATTGTATACCAGCTTCTCTCCCTGCCATGCAGTCATACTTGACATCCACATCTAACAGAATTAACAATAACTTAAGAACTTAGGATCCACACCATGCTTATTTTTCTCCTTTGTCTCAAAAATATCATTATATAGTGATTTTAATAAAAATTGGGATCCAAACAAGGTACACACATTGCTTATGGTTGGTTGTCTCTTATTTTACAACAGAGAGGTCCTCCTTCCCCTTTCTTGTGACTATTAGTTCTTGGAGAAACCAGTCATTTGTCTTGTGGAGTTTCTCACATTGTATTTTTGGCCAATTGCATTCTCGTGTGTTTATGGTTTTACTACATAACTTGTTTCCACAAAAACTGTAGTATTTTATAGGCTTAAAATTTTATTTGTATAAATGATATGCTGTAGGTTTGGTCTACACATCTTGTTTTTTTTGTGTGTGCTTAACATTGTTTTTGAGAGTTACTCATTTTAGTAGACGTAGTTCATTTTTTAATAGTTGTGTAGTATCCCATCATAAGAATATGCCACAGTTTATTTCCTATGGATGATTCTTTAATTTCCTGATTTATAATTTTTATGTCTTTGGCAGGTAGTTACCAGGGTTACATGCAACCTTGTGAAGCTGTTCTATTTTAAATAGTAATGAATGGGTATTCTAAATTTTTAGAGGCTTCTAATGAAAATTAGTATTCTTATCTTTGCCCCCACCTCTTTTTTTAGAAGAAAAAATGAAGCACAAAGAGCTTGAATAACTTTTCCAAGAACTACCTGCTAGTGAAAAGTATAATTCTTAGTAGTAATGAAATTAGTGTGCTCATCCATATTATTTTATGGTGTGCTTCTTTTTTTATCTGTAAGATTTTACTCCAACCGTAGTTTAATGCTCAGAGAAGGAGAATAAGAAAAGTTAACATGAGTTGAATCATTACGTGGAGATAGAAGTTTTAATTTCTCAACCGTATCATCTCCCATTGTAACAGCTGAAAAAACACTTTCTAGAATCGTCAAGCCCTTCTATTCCAGTTGTCTTTTACTCTAAGGTAGCACCATTGAGTTAAAGCTTGCACGTTACTGTGTTTTTCAGGTACCGAAAGAGCATCTTTTAGTCTCTATTCCTCTCTTGATTAATCACCTTCAGGCTGAAAGCATTGTTGTCCATACTTACGCGGCACATGCACTTGAGAGGCTGTTTACTATGAGAGGACCTAACAACGCCACTCTGTAAGTATTTGATTCTAAGCAATTTTTATTTTTTCAGCTTGGGGTGGGAACTGTTCTGTGCTGTCAGAGATCTCTTTGACTATATTCATAATTTCATTAGTAGTTTGAAAAATAAATGTGTACTTTTTCTTCATTTATTTATACTGTGTGTCAGTCTAGAAGGATGAAGCAGTATGCTACGAAGATACATAATGGCAAAAAGTTAAACAGGAAATCGGAGCAAAGGGAAATAACGGGGTAAGGTTACTAAAAAGAAATAGGTGTCAGAGGATCCTATACAGGAATTAAGGAAGCTCCTGAAATTTATGTGCTGTCTTCTGGCAAACCAAGGCAAAGAGAGGAACTTGGTCAGTTAAAATTTTCGGTGTCCTTGAGATTAAATTTAAAACAGTTCCTCAGAAGGCATCTCAGAAATGGGCCTTCATTAAGGGAGTGGTCTTAGCACCGTCATGCGACAGCGTTGTTTTTACCTGGTGTTTTTGTATTATTACTCATTGCGGAGATACGACATAGCTGAGTGAAAGCTACCTAGGTGGTAGCTCTTCTGGCCTGATCGAGGATAAATGTAGAGGGATGGATGGTCTACAGATCTTTCAGGCCGTTATCCACCAGTGTTATTTCTTGAAACTGAGCTTTGGATGAGAGGTGGAAAACAATTCTAGGTTCTTTTCTTCATCAAGAGCTTGAAGTACAGGTCTTCTCAGTGACCAATTAAGGGTTGAAAGGACATCCTCTGAGGTGAGTCAGACCAGTACCTGTCTTCAGGCCCGGAATTCATGCAGAAGTTATGAATCTGTTCCACCTCCGGGAAAAACAAATGACTGAGACCCTGAGAGTCTGAGTACTGTTCTCGACAGTGATGGATAGGAACCAAGGACGACCTGAATGGCTTTAGATGATGTCGGGTTTACCTGGCTTTTGGTTTGTGTTTGATCACAGATGTGCCCTTTTTAGGAACTTAACATGAACACATGTAAATAGTTACTTTCCTAAGCTGTCAGCTGATTATCAGTGGTGGGAGATGGCTTACTCTTATGCCAAGAAGTGTGATTTAGTGGTTGCCAAGGGTATTCCAGAGTGACAAGCTCAAGAGTTGGCAGTGACTGAAAGCTGTTTTTTCATCTATAGCTTTACAGCCGCAGAAATCGCACCGTTTGTTGAGATTCTGCTAACAAACCTTTTCAAAGCTCTCACACTTCCTGGCTCTTCAGAAAATGAATATATTATGAAAGGTAGGCCGTTCCCCTGGTGTACAGACTATAAGAATCCCGTCTCTGATTACAGGGGTAAATACTGAGTTGTACTTCAGGTTTCATAGTCCATGAACCAGATACCGTTGGCTATGAAGTCGGTAGGTTTAGATACCTTTACGTGGAAAATGTTTGGTTTACTATTATATTAAAACAAGTGTTTTCAGAAAAAAAGTCTACCCTAGTTTGATGTGGATACTCCTCTTGTTAAAAAGTAGCAAACTCCCTTCTTCTTTACCTAGATTGAATTTGGGGGCAGAGCTCAGATCAGACATTTCTTGGTGGCATGCTAGGTTACATCTTTGCTGTGCAACCTGGATGCCCTTGAGAGACTCCACACAGATCCGCCTTCATAGAGCTACTGCTGAGGACACAGGCAGCTATAAACCATCTGCCCGGTGCTACATTAGGAGAGTGTCGTGCGGACAGCTCTGACTTGAGGGGCAATTTCAGTCTTATTCACTGTCATGTTCCAAGAGCCTAGCTGTGTCTGACTCATAGATGTTTTTCAAACAAACCGTCCCTCGTGGCCAATCAGGGCCCCTGGCATGTGTTGTGTGTTGGTGGGTACACGTGTGTTTATGTACGTGGATAGGTGTGTATCCGTGTGTGTTTTCACTATCGTTCTTTTCCCAACAGTGATGTGTGATTACTGTTGTTTAACGTCCATTTCTGTGAGGTTAACTGGCATGTGGTCCCATTACTGTGTTCCTGGACTATACAAGGAGCACCTGTATGTAATACCTTCTCAATGAATATTGTTGGATGAATGAGTGAATGGACTCTGCCAGCCCAGAGGAGGGGAACCGATCCATTCTCTAAGCCCCTTAAACTGAGCTCAGGAAAAGCTTTCTCTAGGAAGTGAGGGATAAGCAGTGGTTAGCTAGCTGGAGGTGAGTCTGCTTCAGGTAGGAGAAGCATCCACAAAGTTGAGGAGATGAGATGATGACTTTTTGTGCTCTCTTGCTTGGCATGTAGTAGTGGCTGTACTTAGTAAACATCTATTTTACTCATGCAGAAACAGTTATTTATATTTTAAGCTTAGTAATCTGTGCAAAATGTTTTTAGGCATTTATTAGTGGGCTGTATTCTTGCAGTATGGAACCTCCATAGCTTTACATGTATTTTTGGATTTTTTTTAGGCTCCTAATCTCTCTTTTTGTGGGGAGATGGGCAGATGGCCTTCTCTCAGTTTTTGGTGGGCTGTGATGTGTCCATTAGGCTAGGGCTAAACATTTCCTGACACTGATTTCTAAGTGAAAGACACTGGAAACTGCACTCCCTTCCAGCTACTGTCGTTCCTCCCCGCCCCCTCCCCCAGTCATTCTACCCTTTTTCCTGCTCTGTGTCTGCCTCTTTAGTCACTTACTACTTTTTCTTGTCCCTTTTTTAATTCTTTTAAGCCTTAGGCCTTCTGAAAGTAATATTTCCTAGCACGCTAGATTTTGTTGTCAATCCCTGGCCTAATTTTAAGATGAAAGGAAAGTTAGATTATTTTGAAATATAGAGAGCTATCTGGGGGTTACTTAAGGGTCTTAAGTTTTGGTGATGAATCAGTGGACTTTTTTTCCTTAATCACGATTTTATTCTGAAGTTTAACTATTTACTTTTGCTGTTTTTATATTTTACAGCTATCATGAGAAGTTTTTCCCTCCTACAAGAAGCCATAATCCCCTACATCCCCACCCTCATCACTCAGCTTACACAGAAGCTATTAGCTGTTAGTAAGGTAACAAGATCAGTTTTAAAAGTGCAGTTGCTTTTTAACTTACGCTTCAAACTATTTGAGCCTCAGAATTCCCTGGCAATAGACTGGGCATAGGAAAAGTTCCCTGAATTCTTCCTGACCAACAATTAATACACATATGAGAAGTGTGGAGAGTCACTAGATTGGAGACCTAGCAGCACTCGCCTTTAACTGCAGGCCCAGTAACTTGAAAATGTTTCATTTAATTTATTCTCACTTTAAAAGTAACGTTTCATTGGGGCACCTGGGTGGCTCAGTCGGTTGAGCGTCCAACTTCGGTTCAGGTCATGATGTCACAGCTCGTGAGTTTGAGCCCCGTGTTGGGCTCTGTGCTGACAGCTCAGAGCCTGGAGCCTGCTCCGGATTCTGTGTCTCCCTCTCTCTCTCTCTGCCACTAACCCACTCGCATTCTGTCTCTGTCTCTCTCAAAAATAAACATTAAAAAAAAATTAAAAACAAAAAAGTAACGTTTTATTAAATAAAATTGAAAAAGTAAGATGACTGATCTTAGATGGAGGAAAGCAGACTTTGTGCCAAGTGGACACAAAGGCTACTTACTTAGACTTCTGTAAAACGGTGCAGACCTTTGTGTCTGGTCTTTATTCTTTTTTTTTTTTTTTTTTTTTTTTTTAATTTTTAAAAAATGTTTATTTTTGAGAGAGACCGAGCATGAGCAGGGGAGGGGCAGAGAGAGAGGGAGACACAGAATCCGAAGCAGGCTCCAGGCTCTGAGCTGTCAGCACAGAGCCCCACGTGGGGCTCGAACTCACAGACCGCGAGATCGTGACCTGAGCTAAAGTCTGGCACTTAATCATCTAAGCCACCCCGGCACCCCTGGTCCTCTTTATTCTTATTTCCTCCAAGTAAATTTCATTCCTTTGATTAAAAATTTTATAGATAATTTGATTCCTATTTGTTGACACTAAGTTTTAGAAAATAAAAGTCCTTTTAAGGCTGCCAAAACTCCTTTTGAGATGCCTGTTCCTAATTACTCTATGGAAAGGAGATAAATTCTTGGAACTGTTACAAGGACTTTGCAGAAGGATCATTTTCTCACTGGGTTCTGGGTAAGGGTGTTGGACTGCTTTGGGCCTTGGAGGATTAAGATAGAAGACATATTGGGGCCTCCCGCAACCATCTCCTGCGTTCATCTACTTTCTGTGGTAGCCTTTCAAGAAGGATTTCGTTTGAAGGAAAACAGGGTTATGTTCCTTTAAAAAACATTGAAAACCACTGATAGAAAGGATTGTCACTCAGGGGTGCCTAGTTGCTCAATCGGTTAAGTGTCCGACTTCAGCTCAGGTCATGATCTTGCAGTCATGAGTTCAAGCCCCACGTCAGGCTCTGTGCTGACAGCTCAGAGCCTGGAGCCTGCTTTGGATTCTGTGTCTCCCTCTCTGCCCCACCCTCTCTCGCTCACTCTCTCTCAAAAATAAGCATCAAAAAAAAAATTAAACAAGGATTGTCACTCTGTAGATATAGACATTGAGGCCCATAGAAGTTAAGGTTTGCCTAAGGCGTCCCGCACAAGGCTAGTGGCATAGCCAGGACTTAACATGTCCCTGCTTGCTTCTTCCACCACTGTTTATAGTGACGGCTCTAGAGCACATGGGTTTTAGACAAGTTCCTTACAGCCTTGGGAGCTGATGCTTGTGTAGTAATCTCTCTGTGACTCAGAGGTATTTTCGTGGTGGATTTTGCCCATTAAAAAAAAAAGTTGAAGTGGGGTGCTTGGGTGGCTCAGCCGGCTGAACGTCCAACTTCAGCTCGGGTCATGACCTCGCGGTTTGCAAGTTCGAGCTCCTCGTCAGGCTGTGTGCTGACAGCTCAGAGCCTGGAGCTTTCTTCGGATTCTGTGTCTCCCTCTCTCTCTCTGCCCCTCCTGTGCTCGGTCTCTCTCCCTCTGTGTCTCAAATAAAAAACGGTAAGTTTTTTTTTAATTCCGAGGAAAAAGGCAATATTATTTTCTGAATTTTAAAGTTATTATAAAACTTCAGCATATATGCAGGCAAGTGTAATCAGTGCTTTAATACTGATTTTTTTAAAAAGGTGGCCTTTTACTGTGTTCTAGAAAGGGTAGGTGTGTTTTATTTTAGATATTTAATATAGTCAGTAATAAGCTTTCGTTTTTAATTTCAGAACCCAAGCAAACCTCACTTCAATCACTACATGTTTGAAGCAATATGTTTATCCATAAGAATAACTTGCAAAGCTAACCCTGCTGCTGTTGTAAATTTTGAGGAAGCTTTGTTTCTCGTGTTTACTGAAATTTTACAAAATGATGTTCAAGGTAAGTTAAAGGAAGTTACTTTCTTCATTACCGAATACAACTATTTTTTAAAAAAGATTTTTAATGTTTATTTTTGAAAGCGCAATCGGCGGGGGTAGAGTGGGCAGAGACATAGGGAGACACAAAATTCAAAGCAGGCTCCAGGCTCTGAGCTGTCAGCAGAGCCCAATGGAGGGCTTGAACCCACAAACCATGAGATGATGACTTGAGCTGAAGTCGGATGCTCACCTGACTGAACCACCCAGATGCCCCTGAATACAGCTATTAAAGGGGTTAATAGAATGCAGCCTGCCAAGAGGTGTGCGCCTTTTGTATGGGAGCTATTACTTTCGAATCTGACAGCTCTGTGTTTACTTTCTTCAACAGAATTTATTCCATACGTCTTTCAAGTGATGTCTTTGCTTCTGGAAACACACAAAAATGACATCCCATCTTCCTATATGGCCTTATTTCCTCATCTCCTTCAGCCGGTGCTTTGGGAAAGAACAGGAAACATTCCTGCTCTAGTGAGGCTTCTCCAAGCATTCTTAGAACGCGGTTCCAACACCATAGCAAGTGCTGCGGCTGACAAAATTGTGAGTGAATTTATTTTGCTGTAAGTTTCTGAGGGAGCTGAGAGAAGCTGAGGATGGTAGGGTTTTTTTTAGTTCGTGATTTAAAATAAATACAACAGTGAGGAAAGGAGTAGTAGAAAATATTAATGTCGATTTATTATTGTAATAAGGTATCCTTTAATTATCTCCATGCTGGAAAATAAAAAGAGTCCAGTAGGTTAATTTCAAGTACTTAACTTTAAGGGCTTATTGCGATGGGATATTCAGAAGTAAGAACGGAAGCAAAAACACTGATTATTCTAGCGTGCACCCTTTTCCAAGACATCACCTATTTAACATGTATCTTTTGGAACAATTAATCCTTGTCTCTTTAACTGATTATTTGATTTAATTTGTTGTAGCCTGGGTTATTAGGTGTGTTCCAGAAGCTAATTGCATCCAAAGCCAACGACCACCAAGGTTTTTATCTTCTAAACAGTATAATAGAGCACATGCCTCCGTGAGTATGAGCATAAAACATCACTGTAGGATTATTCAAGGACTGTGAGGTGCTGAGAAGATGCTGAATTGATACATTGTTTCTTTTATTCTTTAGTGAGTCGGTTGATCAGTATAGGAAGCAGATCTTCATTCTACTGTTCCAAAGACTTCAGAATTCCAAAACAACAAAGTTTATCAAGAGTAAGTAAAATCATTTGGCTATTCCTACACAAATAATGAAGGAAAGTAGCTAAAACTCCTAGACTTTCTGGTTACATATAAATGTTTTATCAAGTTATAAGCTGTCTATATACAGTATTTTAAGATGTTTGTATTCTCCAAACACTAAATCACTTTCAAATATATTGTGTTCCAAAGGTTAGTTTCTAAAGTTAGGTATCAAAACATTTTTCGTCTGTACTGTATGTTAAATTGTATAATAAAGGCAAGTACTGATGCCACAGTTAGCCATTGGTTTTGATGATTATGAATATTTCACTTGGAGGACTTCAGGGGTGAATTGCTTGTTCAGCACAGTGAGGCCTCTGTACTGATACTCTGTATCTCTTTTCAACAGGCTTCTTAGTCTTTATTAATTTGTACTGCATAAAGTATGGCGCGTTGGCACTGCAAGAAATATTTGATGGTATACAACCAAAGTAAGTTTGTTTTTATTATTTATTACAATTTATTACAATTAAAATTTCTTTGAAGTTTATTTTGGATGTCATACCAGAAAATATGCTTTCCAGCAGTAGAGGTTTGTGAGGAAATCCGTTTCATGAACTGCTAGTGGGTGCCTACGCTGGTATGATCTTGCTATAGAGGAAAACCTATGCACACTTTTATTTTATCTAGAGCTAAAATTTCCAGTATCCTTGATAACCCACTATTTCCACTTCAGATACTTGTGGTAGAGTATACACTGAGGATTTTGCATCATTTAGTATCATGAAAAACTTTACTTTCAGATGTCTGCAAGAACATATTAGAATTGTTGGCCAAATCATTGTTTTAATGTATCTGTCAACTTTCACATGATTACAGGTGTGTAAACATAGAAGGTTGGGAAGTTTATAATCCAGAAATGTTAAAAGTAGTTACTGCTGGATAGCGGGGTGATGGGTAATTCATTTTCTTCCTTCCTTTGCTTTTCTGTTTTCTAATTTTTCAGAATTTCTTAATTTTTTTTTTTTAAAGCATATGAGACAAAAGTGGCCATGAAGATTCTCCTTGAGCACAGTTGTCGTTAGTATTTCACAGAAGTTGTTGGCGGCACTTGGCCACAGAGTCGAGGCCTGAGGTTTTGTTGTTGTTTTGTCATCTCAAGGACTCTGCCATTCAGTTGACCAACTTGTTATTTTGGATTCTCTTATATTCCTAAGGAGTCAGTGTAAATAACATTAAGAATTTCACAGTATAATTATAGTGATAGTCTAATGTAAAATTTGTTTTAATAGAATGTTTGGAATGGTTTTGGAAAAAATCATTATTCCTGAAATTCAGAAAGTCTCTGGAAATGTTGAGAAAAAGATTTGTGCAGTTGGCATAACCAAATTACTAACAGAATGTCCCCCAATGATGGACACAGAGTATACCAAGCTATGGTAAGTAAAGTTGTTAGAAATTACAGCTTCCTTTCCTATGACTACAAAGTCAAATAAGCTTATTTTCTTGAGGGCTGAGAATTGGATTCTGATCTCGGGTTCTGCACTAGCAACCATCAGATCCAAGACAGGACATGTGGGTACTTCTGGGCCTAGAAGGAACTTTGAATTTTTTTTTTTAAATGTTTGGGAGCGAGAGAGAGGGCAAGCAAGCAGGGGAAGGGGTAGAGACAGTGGGGGAGAGAGACCCCCCCTCCCGGCCCTCCCCCCACCAATAGGCTCCGCACTGCCAGTACAGAGCCTGACATGGGTCTCAATCCCACAAACCATGAGATCATGACCTGAGGCGAGATCAAGAACCAGACGCTCAACTGACAGCCACCTAGGCACCCCTGGGCCTAGAAACCTCTTGTTCCTGCTTCCTTAACTTTACTGGAGGAAGGTTCATGTGTCCCTTTGAGAATCTGGTGAAAGTCCCTGGTCTGCATGATATCTAGGACTGTTCATGACACCCAACCAAACTGGCTTAAATCTTTAAAAGGAGATACTGGAGCACGTGGGTGGCTCAGTCAGTTAAACAACCGACTTCGGCTCAGGTCATGATCTTGCAGTTGGTTGGTTCGAGCCCTGCATCAGGCTGTGTGCTATTAGCTGGAGCCTGGAGCCTGCTTTAGATTCTGTTTCCCTCTCTTTCTGCCTTTCCCTTGCTTACACTCTGTCTCTCTCCCTCTCAAAAATAAACATTGAAAAAAATTTTCTTTTTAAGGAGAAATTGAATAGGCTACGAGAAGACATCGCATGCTTGTGCTTGTTGGTGTCTGGTATTCCTGGCTTTTCTTGACCTCTTGCATCTCCTTTCTGCATTTGGGGCTCACTTAGGCTGCCTCTTCCAGAAAGGGATCTGATGATTTGGGGCTTTTTTTTTTTCTTCTTCCATTTGAAAGCTACCTTACTGTTCTTTTCTTTAGACTGTGGGTCTAATTTTGCATCTCTGAAGAATTACTGTTTAAGCAAATACTTCTGAAGATGTAAACAATAATTTTTCATGTTTGCTTTCTTCAAATTCAGGACTCCTTTATTACAGTCCCTGATTGGCCTTTTTGAGTTACCTGAAGATGATACCATTCCTGATGAAGAGCATTTTATTGACATAGAAGATACACCAGGGTATCAGACCGCCTTCTCACAACTGGCATTTGCCGGGAAAAAAGAGCACGATCCTGTAGGTCAAATGGTCAATAACCCCAAAATTCACCTGGCACAGTCACTTCACAAGTTGTCTACCGCCTGTCCAGGAAGGGTAAGTGACTGCTGTCACAGAACTCTAAGTCGTGGAGACTTTTCTGGGAAGCCAAGAAGGTAGCAGTTACTCTGGCGCATGTCTTCACTGGTCAGCGTGATCAAACATCCCACTGAATTATAGTTAGGCCTTAATTTTCTTTAGTAAAATGATGTGCTAGAAACAGATTTTATGCGAATAATTATTTCTTAAAGTTTTAGTTAAGTAATCTCTTTATCTGACCTGAGCTTCAACTCAAGACCCCGAGGTCAAGGGCCACATGTTCTTTTGACTGAGCCAGCCAGGTGCCCTAAAACTCTTTGGATAGAAAAATGTGTATTTCCCAGATTCAAATAATCTTTTATTGCAGGCATATACACACACACACACACATGTATATATAAATGGTTTTTTGGGTTTTTTTTAGCCACAACATACTCAAAAATTAAAGAATGGATCATGGAGTAAACCTAATAATGGCTGTAGAGTTGCATTAGCTAGCACCTTTTACCAAATCTTCTGGATTATCTGATAAAATTTTTGTTTTCCATTGTGTTATTATGGAAAACTTCACACACACAGAATAACAAATAACAAACAGCATAACCATCATGTGCTGACCTTTAGAAATGATCAGCATCCTGCCAATCATGTTGCATTTGTTTCTCTTTGGGCAACATGTCATTTAACCCACATGTACTTTTAAAAAAAAGTCCTTGTTGGGGGTGCCTGTGTGGCTCAGTCGGTTAAGCGTCCGACTTCGGCTCAGGTCATGATCTTGCGGTCTGGGAGTTTGAGCCCCGCGTCGGGCTCTGTGCTGACAGCTCAGAGCCTGGAGCCTGTTTCAGATTGTGTGTCTCCCTCTCTCTGACCCTCCCCCATTCATGCTCTGTCTCTGTCTCAAAAATAAACGTTAAAAAAAAAGTCCTTGTTGGTCCGTGATGCATATATAGTTTTTAATATCACAGTACCTCTACCACACTGAACAGCAGCAATTCCTTGTGGATCTGCTTTTGAGACCTGTCCAGTTTTTGTTTTTTTGGGTTTTTTGAGAGAGGGAGGGAGAGAATGAGCTGGGGGGAGGCGGGGGCAGAGAGAGACACACAATTCGAAGCAGACACCAGGCTCAAACACACAAAACATGAAATCATGACCTGAGCCACCCAGGCGTCCCGAGACCTGTCCAACTTTGAAGGCATAAAGCAGTTGATCTCCTTAGAAATCCCAGTAAGAGCCCTTGGTGACGGACTGCCTTTCCCAACCTGTGGTGGTTCTCCCATAGAAGACAGGGCTTGTGTTGGTTTGTCAGGCTCTCCAACGACTAGCATGTGTGTTTTCCATCTCTGGTAGGTTCCGTCAATGGTGAGCACCAGCCTCAATGCAGAAGCCCTCCAGTATCTCCAAGGATACCTTCAGGCGGCCAGTGTGACACTGCTTTGAACTGCATTTTCCAAATTGGCTAAGCCCGGGAACGTTTCGTAGACGTCAGAGTACAGCTGCACTTAAGCAAGTTTTCCTTTTGAACTTGTCACAAATTCCATCTTGTAATGAATATTAAATGTTGCTTTAAGCTGAACCCTGAGCAAATTAGGTGGTTTGTATGATCCTAAATGTAAGTGGCTGACTTTTCCAGTTTGCAGCTTCAAGGGACAGGTATTAATAAGTTCAGTACATGATCATGATGAGCATCTGCATTGTTGGGAGAACTTTAAAATTGTGACGGACACTGAGCGTGGAGACTTCTTTCTGTTACTAAATCCTTTTGTTTTGAGGCATCACTGTTTGTGTTTCTCTCATCCTTTGTATTTTTGTCTGTTTCCTTAAGCTTTTATTGGAAATGTAAGTGAAGAATCACTGGTGTAACTTGCCAAGAAATGCACATTTCAAGTTTGAAATCTGTAATCAGCAATAAAAAAAAGCCCCCTCAAATATGTATCCAAGAACATCTTAAGGACAGGTTTTTGGTGCTGATAACTTAGTAACGAAGAATTTAACTCAAATTCAAACTCAGATTAGTTTTTCCTTACCTGGGAAAAGGGAACATTAATAAAATTTGGAGCTGATCTATTAGAACTTTTCTGGACCTGTTCCCAGGCGGCAGCATGAATTCTAGGCAGATGGTTTCCTCTGGATGGGAGAGAAATGCTTTGCCTGGCTTCACGAGGCTGTCCCATACTCTAGACAGTGTGGGAGTCTGCTCTTACTCAAAGCATGTCTTCTTTGCAGATCGGAGGTTACTTAGAACTTTTCAAACCACAGCATCTTAGAACCTGAGGTCTAGGGGAGTCGCAGGAATGGGTATATGCTAGCAAACAAGGCTGCCTGGGCAAGTTCCGTGACCATTCGTTTTTTGGAAGTAAGCAGACTATCTCATCTGAGAGGCACAGTTTATTTATGCTGGAATTGTCCATGTAGTGCAGATGAAACTAGAATCTCATTCTTCACAGATCACTGATTTCTTTTAAAATTCAGGTACCTGACTTGAATCCTTTTTCTTCACGTTGTTTTTGTCGTGTTGCTTGAGAAATTGTCCAGCTTAATTGAAGTGTTCTTGTCCCAATCTAATCACTTTTGTTTTGACATAGTGACAGAGCATTAAATTATATTACTATTTAAGTGGTCATCGGCGGAAGGAGATTGAGATAGTATTGGGATCTACTTTTAAACTACACAGTCTGGAGTGGAAAACGGTCGGTGGTGATGGTTATGTTTGCTGCTTACGTAAGCTCTAAGAGCACCTTTTTGGCTCTTTTTGGTGAGTCTGTCGTGGAATAGTACATACTGCTGCGGCCAGGGCTCACTACAGCATCTTAAACTTGGAGGACTGATCAGGTTGTGAACTGTTTCCTTTTAAGATCATTTCTGAACAGGAAGACTGGTACTTACTTTCTTTTAGTCTCGCATGAGTTGTTAATTCTGTTGAGGTTTCTTATTCCATCATCTGAGGGTTTATTTAGCTTTTAAAGATTTTTGAAATGATTTGTCATGAGTTTCTGACAGGTCTTAGTGACCTCCTCAGTGGTGAAGCATATTCTTTGTGGTTTTAAAGAGTTGGGTTCGTACTTTGAAATAGGGCCAATCTGGTTTGAATTACTCTGCCACGGACTTGTGTGACTTTGAGCAAATTACTCAGTCTTCTGAAAAACAGTAATAAACACTTTCAGGATGGTGCGGAGACACATAGAGTAAGTACTAATAAATAGAAGCTGCTACTTAATTGTTCATGGTGGGGTTGAGGACAAGCAGGGGGCCTAGCTGGGAGGAAGTGTTTGTTACTGAGCAGTGCAGAATACTGCCCTATCTTACCAGTACTCTAGGAGCTCTGGGGTGTGGGAAGACTTTCCAGAAAGGTCCTGGCCTAGGTAAGGCGTGCACTCTGACCAGGGTAGTCTGAGACATGGGGGAAATGTAGCTAAATTGCAGAGTTCCTCATGAGAGTCTCCTGCTGGGCCCATGGGTTCCTTTATGCACATCTTCCCGTTTAACAACCTGATTTTTAAAAATAACATTTCTGATTATAAATGTATATAAAGATCCTTCATATTCCTGCCTTTAAATATTCTGGTGTCCCCCCCCCACCCCCCAAAGTTGAGATAATTTATAATTTTATATGCTTTTTGAAAAACTGAAAAACTACTGAAAAACATTTCCAACTATCATTGGAAATGATAGACTCTTGAACGGAATGTTCCTTATACATCAGTCTTTATATCTCTGTTTCCTAACAGTGCGAACGGGGCCAATTTTTGAGCACACCCCCAACTCACACTGCTATTTTGATGGGTGAGAATGCGATCTCATTTTTCCACTTGTGCAGCATAACCAGTTTGGCTTTAATGAAACTGACGTGCATGTGAGGTTAACTGAGGACAAGTCCCCACGTTCCACTCCTGGAGGCAACCGCTTTCGGCCTGTGCTGCCTGTAGCTCCTAGTTCCTCCTCCTCCTGACACATCAGCCTTCAGCATCTGTTACCTCCCTGCTGTGGAAAGTAAGACTCCAGCTGACCCCTCTTCTACCCTCCTGGGGTCTTTTTGGGTGTTTTTATCTTCAAAACTTTGACTAGTGTCTCTTGACACCTCAGCATCGACGAAAGGTGTGTCTCGTGTGTCTGCTGTCCCTTCACTTTCATGCTGTCACAGGAGGGGCGCTTCATTCTGTGCAGTATCTGTAGGTCTCTTTTGAAAGGGAGAAAGTGATGAACAGTACTTGTTGGCAGCAGAGAGAGAGCCGAGTCCCAGGCCTGGCAGCGTGTCAAGGCTGCATTTCCTCTTCCCTGGGCCCAGGGTCTTGACTTTTGCATTCTTTAAAAGAGAACATTCTTAGAATCAAGGTCAAATGGACTGCTTTTTTTCTGTCATACTCCCGTCACTTGCTGAAAGCCAAGTCCCATGTTAGCTTGTATTATATTCGGATCCTGGCTTTTTTCTCCTTCTGTGTGTCACATGGCATCTCTTTAACTCTTCCCCAAGGTGCTCTTTTTGCAGCTCACTGGCTCACGGGCTGTCGCGGCTCTCCAGATCACTACGGCTTCCCGTCAAGCCTCCCACTACCAGTGTTCCATGGAAACTTTTGAGAACTGGATGTGAGTCTTTGGTTGAAAATCTGAGAGGTCTGTGATCCTTATTCCTGAGAGGTGGAGGAAGGTACCAGGTCACACAGCTGGATGGGAATGGGACCGGAGTTACACCCAGGCAGCACAGGGCTTGGCAGAAGTCAGAAATAGGGAATCGGTTAATGAGGTACTCTGCTGATAACTTCTTAAGTATATATGTTTTTTCGTTTATTTTTGAGAGAACACGAACAGGGGAGGGGCAGGCAGAGAGAGAGGGAGACACAGAATGCGAAGCAGGCTCCAAGCTGTCAGTGTAGATAGAGCCCGACCTCACAAGCCCTGAAATCATGGCCTGAGCTGAAGTTGGACGCTTAACCGACTGAGCCACCCAGATACCCCTTAAAAGTATAAATACTAGGATTGTTTTTGGTTATTGGATGTGCCCTTTTGTTCCCGTTGGGAGAGACGTGGTAGCCCTGATGTATGACCACAAGGCAGGACTTACCCTTGGGTCCACCCTGGGGTATTCTTAGGACTGCTCTTTTGTAGGGCAAAGGAGCTTCATGGATCAGTTGGAAATAACTCCAGGTAGTTTCTAGTGGATCCTCTAAAAGAGCTAAGAAGGTCTGGCTACAGATACACAGGAACACCTGCCCATGGGTGGGCAACTCCCCTTATCCACCTACCCTTCTGGACTGGGGTTGCTGCGTGATATGTGGAGAAGGCAGTCAGGAGCTATGTGAAGTCATTTACCTATTTCTGGGTTTCCTCCCTTCTCTATTAAGAGGATATAAACAGAAAACGTGGCATTGTGAAAGCACTGTCCAGGTGAAGAGTAAGCCACAAAAGGCAGGTCAGGGAAAAGTTTCTCAGATGTGTCACAAAGCTAGGTGGGAAACGTTAGGAGAAAAGCAGCTTACTGCATCGGAACAGGGTCCCATCTCCTTGCAGGGAATTAGAGTAGCCCCCTTGAGTCTAGAGGAGAAAATGATTACTGCTCCCAAGTGCCTGGGTTCCTGTAGCAAACCTCAGCTAAGCAGATGTCCCGATCTGTCTCCCAAGAAAGTCTACAGGACAACAGGAAGTAGAGCCTGGCACCTGTCGGGGCCTCCCACTCACAGAGCAGGCTTAAGTGTCCTACGAAAGCCGGACAGGCTCTTCTGTTGGGCAGAAAGAGGGAAGAAGCCGCAGTCATGGGCCTGCTGAGCATCTTGGTCCGTCAGGGAAGCTACAAAACCGTCACAGGGAGAAGCAGGGCAGGGACAACAAACTTGAGCCAACTGCCACAGGCGACGCATTCCAAACCCCACACCATGTGACCACCTGACGATTGGCTCTGACCCTCCTGCCACGAGCCGCCGATCCAGTCCTTGCCAGTGTCCTGAAGGAAACTCCCTTTAGTCCCAAGGACAGACTGGCTCTGAACTTCAACAGCAGTCTCCAGAGCCGGGGAGATACGTCTGAAATCGTGTGGCCAAAGGTGTCCTCCCTTTAACTCAAAGGCATCATTTCTCCACGTGAGTAGAAGGGGTCGTGGTGCAGTCAAAAGGAACATCTGTGACTTACGGTTATACGTGCTATATTAGGAGCAAATCACTAGGAATATTATTGCTTAGGACGGTGCTTCTCACAGTACCACAGCATCACCTAGGACCTTATTAGAAATAAATGTTGAGTCCTAGACCTCCTGCACCAGAAACTAAGTTGGTGAACACTGATTCAGGATAAAGCCAAGTACAAGTGAATCCATCGAGAAGACACACAGACATGGTAAAAGCTGTGCATGCTGTCTGGAGCTCCAGGGCCTGAAAAGTAAGAAGGGATCGTATTTAAAGATGTGCAATTAATGAACACCTTTAGTTTGGAGCAAAGGCAGGCAGAGGTGAGTAGGCCCCGTTAGCGGACCTCTTCCAAAAAGTCACCCACTCCCTACGGTTACAGAGGAGACAGACATAAATTCTCGCTCCTGTGGAGTGTGTCACTGTACTTTTTCTTGAGAGACTTGCAGTGGACGAGGGCCTGCATCCCAGCGGGACGACCGTGAGAGCTGGACAGGACAGAATGAACAAGAGTAAGACTCAGCATTTCCAGCAAGGAAGTGGGCAAATTCCTCTCCACCCACTGCCCTGAGTGGTGGGACCATGAAGACAAACCAGGAGCAACAGCTTCCTCTGGGCCGTAAGAACAACAGAAGGGTATTTACAAAGTACTTCCGGCACCAGGCGCTCTGAGAAGCTACTTACGTGTATTGTCTTAAGTGCACAAGAGAAGCCGTTTTCTAATTTAGAGAGAGAAACTGAGGCACAGAGAGGTGAAATAAATTGAGGTCTCAGCAAAGAGGGGATGAGTTGGGACTGACCCGCTGGCCAGTACCTGTGCTTGGTAGCAGCTCACACTGCCGTCTAGGTCAGCACACTGCCTCCCCCTCCAAGAAGGCCTCCAACCAGCTCCTCTGCCAAACGTTAGGTATTCGTCCACCTACGTTATAGCACCTTGGTCCTTCAGGAGGTGATCTCTTCACCGCACAGAAGCCTCGTCCACATGGGAGTCTACCCTCTACCGCGCTGCTCCCTCACGCAGGCCCTCTGGAAAATGTTACACGGCCAAGGAGAGCAGTGACAAAGTTTGGGCCATGTCTGGGGCCACTCGGACCTTAGGGCTTTCAGAGAACAGACTTGCCAACAAATCCTCCAGGCCCAGACTCCCCAAACTTAGCCGTTCAACGTGGCCCAAAATGCCGGCACTGGTGGTACAGTGATGAGCACAGCCGCCTTCCCTCACGGCCAGAAACCAACTTGTCCCCCTCCCCCAGGCTAGGGAAGGCCTGCACATTTCTGGTTCCTTAGGTGGAGGAGTCTGACTCCCCCCTTCCACGTTTGCATCGCTTTTGTCCATGAAAGAGCCAACCAGACGGGAGCGTAACATCGGCCCAGAGGAGAGCTTCCAGGCCTGCCCTTCCACACCGTCTGCACAGGTCTCCCCCATCTAACTAATCATCTGCCCGATGAACACGGGCACGCAATACACAGGACACACACCGGCCACGGACCCCCAGCGGGTATTTGGACTGAACAACAAAAGCCCAAGGGGCTTCCGAATCCTAGAGAAACTCCTGCCAGTTATTGGGGGGGGGCCTTTTTGGCAACCAGAGAAAATACACAATTTAAAAAGCAAGATACAGAGGTGCCTGGGTGGCTCAGTCAGTAAAGCATCTGCCTCTTGGTTCAGGCTCATGTCATGATCTCACAGTTCGTGGGTTCAAACCCCACGCCAAGCTCTGTGCTGACAGTGCAGAGCCTGCTGGGGATTCTTTCTCTGCCCCTCCCCTGCTCATTCTGTCTCTCAAAATACATAAACTTTAAAAAATCTTTCACAAAAATCAACGAGTAAAAGGCAGAGTCTGAATAATGACAGTAAGGATTTGGGTCACTCCAGAGTGGGACCGAGTGCGCCTCCATCTATCCCCACTCAGTAATGTCAAAGGTCAGGGAGACCGCTGCTTCTGCGGCCAAAGGAAGCTGGGGTGACCGTGATGAGCTGAGGCTGACCCAGAGCCCACAGGTTCCCGTGGGGCGGGTGGATGGCCTATCGGAGCCTGCCTGCTCTGGCCCTGCTCGGCTTTGTAACAGCACCATTTTGTGCGCTCTGCATGTCTGATCGTGAAAAGAACCACATGCAAAAAGGGATGGAAAAAATGGTAACATGAAGGATTTGGAGATAGCTTCCAAATTTTTCAGTTGTCCTTGCAAGCCTAGTGGGTAGGTCTGTCAAAATAGGTTTTGAGGAATATTTGTGGAACAATCTACAAAGGAATAGAGAGAGAGGAGAAACACAGAATGTGGAGCAGGCTCCAGGCTCCGAGCTGTCAGCACAGAGCCCGACGTGGGACTCAAACTCGGGTCGCAAAATCCTGACCTGATCCAAAGTTGGACACTTAACTGACTGAGCCACCCAGGCACCTCAAAAGACTGTATTTTTAGGCAGTAATCTTTACACCCAACATGGGGCTCGAACTCATGGCCTGGAGATCAAGAGTCACACACGGAGCCTGCCAGGTGTCCTCAAAGGCAATATTTTTATATATTTTTTAAGTATTTATTTTGAGAGTGCAAGTTGGGGAGGGACCGAGAGAGAAAGAATCCCAAGCAGGCTCTGCGCTGTCAGGGCAGAGAGCCCGACAGGATTGTTGGGGCTCCATCCATCTCACGAACCAGGAAATCATGATCTGAAATCAAGAGTCAGATGCTTAACTGATTGAGCCACCCAGGCACCCCAGAAATATTTTTCAAAAATCAAACTTGAGAGGCGCCTGGGTGGCTCAGTTGGAAGATCTGGGACTCTTGATCTTGGGGTCGTGAGTTCAAGCCCCACACTGGGTGTAGCGATTACTTCAATAAACACTTTGAGGTTCCAAGAAAATGGCCATTGCCTCTTCTAAGAATCCGCATTTTTTAAAAGACAGACTGAAGAAAACTGGCTAACCCCACCCCGCCAATCCAGCAGTGCTTAAGTGCTTGACAAATCCATTATTTACGGATTTGGAGATTTCAAATATTGGTCTGTTTTTAAGGGCACACAGACATTTAAGCACGAAAAGCAGAAATAGCAGTGGTGGAAGTTTCTAACGTTAAATCCCATGCAAACAAACAAAGCTATACATCTCTGTCCTCAGGTTTATTTCCTGGTCCTGTTCTGCTGAGCTCATAGCTCCTGTAAGGCAAGCAGCCTGCTGCTTCTAGGGAATGCGGATTCCCGTCCCATGGGCCGCATCAGTCACAGGTCCCATCTCTAATAACCTTGGGATCTGGGCCAAGGAAGCTGTCACTGGGTGTTCGCCCCGCAAAGCTTCACACGTGAGCTTGGGGAGCAGGGGAAGGAAATCTAGACTCAAGTGACATGTTTTTCTAAGAGCCATAGGTCCCATTCCTGTGGCTCAAGAAGGCCTTTGAAAACCAGTAACAAAACCACCAGCTCTGTGGAAATCATCTTTACTCATTGAAATCTCCCTGTAATAAGAGGAACTTTCCAAAGTCCTGACAGGACATCTGTGTACCCACTGTGGGTGACCAAGACCCAAGTGTGTCTGTCCCAAGGACCACAAAAGCCACTCCCCTCTGAGGACCAATGCCCCACAAATCCTAAGACCCTCAGCCTTCTCGTGACTGACCCACAGCACCTTTGAGGATTTCAGACCTCTCAGGAGCATTCCAATCCCCTTTCGTGCCTGCAGTCTGGAAACAGTGCATGTATTGTCCCAAGGGCAGAAGCACCTCGTTTGGCTCTAACCTTGTAACTCTTAGAGATCATATCGGCGTGAAACACAGCACATACTCCATTCCCAGGTGGCTCTCTCCGAGCCTGCTGACACGGGTAGAGGTGCTGCAGGGGGTCCTCTGTAGCAGAGGACAGCTACAGGGCCTTCCCAGAGAGCTCACTATTGAAGAACATTCAAGGACCTCCTTCTAAAACAGCCAGAGATGTATCACCTTTGAAAAACCTCCTGTCAAAGAAACCTGGAAATCCTTACAACATCCCTGATATAAAGGGGAAACTTCCCCTTCCTGGAGTTTTGGGAGTGAGGGCCACTCACACAGCCAACTGGAAGTTGTGAATTTCTTCGAAGGTTGTACCGTCCTGCTCCTCCCATCTTCGTTTTGCAGCTGGAGGTCGCCAGTAGGCATACTGTCAGGCAGGGGGGGAGAGGGGTGCTGGGCAGAGGCCACACACCCCCAACAGACACACAGGAACACTGGGCAGAAGAGGCTGGCAAGGCCGGGAGACTGGCTACAATTTCAATATTGGAGAAGGTACTAAAGACAGAAGAGAGCTATGAAGAACCCCCCGGTGCTACCGGTATAAATCAAGACTTCTAAATACATCACAGACAAAAACAGGAGTGTGGGGGGGCACCTGCATGGCTCAGTCAGGTTAAGCATCCGACTTCGGCTCAGGTCATGATCTCGCAGTTCGTGAGTTCGAGCCCCATGTTGGACTCTGTGCTGACAGCTCGGAGCCTGGAGCCTGCTTCGGATTCTGTCTCCCTCACTCTCTGCCCCTCCCCCGCTCACACTCATGCGCGCGCGCGCGCTCTCTCAAAAGCCGACATTTAAAAAATAAGAAAAGATGAGCGTGTTTACACTAGACACACACACATGCACGCACATACATGGGTCTGTTCCCTAGAGGTCCGCTCGGAAGGCCTAGGAAACATCCTAGTAGCAGTAAGCGCTCCAAGCACACCCAGACCTCGGTGGCTTCTTTCCATGTTTTTTAATCTCTACCCCCAGTGGGGTGGGGGGCTCAAATTCACAACCCCTAGATGAAGAGTTTCGTGCTCTACTGACTGAGCCAACCAAGCGCCCCCCCCCGCCCCCGACCTTATTTTTTCAGATGTGGTCATCACTAAAAGGGACCAGAGCTCCTTGGAGAAATGGCTGACTCCAGGACTAAGGAAAGGAAAATTGCAGGACCAGGGGACCAGGGAAAGGACCATTGCAGCTGAACCACAGGGCACACCGTCCGCATCGCTGCAACGGTCCTGGCTCAGTCTGACAAAGTAAGAACGTGGAACCACATACACACGGATATGATCTCTGCTGATTAGATTTCCAACAGGGTCAGTCTTGGACAAGTTTCTAAACTGTGCTACGTAACTAGATACAACTGAGAAACTCTCCCTGCCTTCTCCCTGCGACGTCAAATCCCCTTCTGTGTCTGAGCACTCTTCTATAACCTTCTGACCACTCTCATCCTGGCGGTCCCACCCACGGGCTGGTTTTTACCAGCGAACCACCTCCATGAGCATCTTCTAAAATTAAACAGAAAGCTGCCGGCCCGCTCCTCAGCCAGGCCTGAACGCAGCAAGTGCCTCACCGTCCTCCGAGTGTGAGTGCACCGGCAGGAAGTGAGACTCACAGTGTCGAGAAGTCTCCTCTTCTGGCTCGTTTCTTCGGGTGACAGCGTCAGGTTGGAGAGGAGAGGCCTGTCCCCTCACCTGGCTGCCCACACGCCTCGCTTCCACACCCTCACATCTTCCCTCACTTCTTTAGATACTGCTCGAAAGGACCAAAAATTCATTAGTAGCTGTTTATTGATCAATGGTTTGATATAAAGTCGTTTCAGATCTTCAGAATTTTGCCCAAACAGAATCACAAGCATTACAAAGTTTTGTTTTGTTTTTTCCTTAAAAAAAAAAAGGGTAGGAGGTAGGTTGGGAGGGGACCTACCTAGCAGTAGTGGCATCTGAGAATAAATTAACAAAAAAAATTTAGTATTACCATTTATTGGTGACAAACACTATGTTTTACTTACATTCCATGGGGAGATAAAATTCCAGCGTCAACAATGAATCGAACAAAAGCAGTACTTAACTCGCAAGACTACGGTGCTTTTCATCTGGACCATATGCAGGACCTTACCGCACACGCTTCTGTGCGCAGTAACACAACATCAAAAGCAACAGTTTCGGAGCTCAACACAGGCCACTCTCTGCCGCCCTACATGGAGATGTAACAGTGGTACAAAGCACTCCAGGAAAATCCACCTGCGGGTTTAGACGTACTACACGGAGACCATATCCTGTAGTGTGAAAGCCACGTGTCCTCAAGAGCCATATGTATAGACACACAATTTTCTTTTAATAATCTTTAAAACAAAGACCAAAATTCATTTAAGTCCTGTTGCATTAACAAAAATAAAATAGGAAAGGAACCAAATGATCATTAAAGTTTAAAACTCCTAAACTGTCCAATTTATACAACCATGGGAGACTTCATCCAGGATGCTGACAAGTCCAGGACCGTTGCAGCTGAACCCGAGGGCACACCGTCCGCATCGCTGCAACGGTCCCGGCTCAGTCTGACAAAGTAAGAATGTGGAACCACATACACACGGATATGATCTCTGCTGATTAGGTTTCCAGTAGGGTCAGTCTCGGACAAGTTTCTAAACTGTGCTATGTAACTAGATACAATTGAGAAACTCTCAAATGAAAATTTATATAGTGTCATTTCAATCAAAAGAAAATAAGAAAACTTAAGAGTACGTATCTGTTGGAAGAGAAAGCAGTGGGGACGGTGTGGGCACCACGGAGGTGGGGCCGTAGCACACTAGAATGGTTGGCGCTGAGTAGGAAGCATTTGATTTTCTCTGGTGCTTTCGGCTCTGGGGCTGGTCTAAGGCCCCTGTCCCCGGCGTGGGTGTCCAGGGTTTGTCCCAGGCGTCTGCGTGAGCCAGTCTGAGAAAGGTTGCGCGCGCTCTCTCCTGTGTCCTTAACACGGCCCAAAGGGTGACGACAGCCGAGCACCGAGGTGCCAGGGGCCGGGGCCTGCTGGTTTCCCGGTCAAGCCAGGGCCGCTTGGCAGGCCTCGCAGCACCCCTCAGCAAGCAGCTGCCTGCGTGTGGCACAAAACACCGCGCACCCGCAGCCACACTGCCTCCTTGCGTCCCCGCCTTCGTCACCACTGCCGCCTCTGCTTCTTTACCCAGCACGTGTCTCAGCCCACTGGAGGTATCAGAAATTCCAAATTCCAAATTCTCAAAGCAGTTTCAGTATTTTCAGTATATGTGTTGGGGTTTTACAACGGTTCGTGGCCAGAAAAGGTTCAGCACCTTCCACACCTTCAAGGAAAAAGAAAAATGAAAAAATGATGCCAGTTTTGAAATTTAAGGGAATTAAGAAGCCCATGTTACAAATGAAAAGAAATTAGCCGACATTGAAGTCCAATAGCACAGGCCCCAGTTTATGGTAATGGGGTTCAAGTTTTGTCAGGATGTTACCGCCAAGTGAAAATACACTAAGGAGAATGCATGTGTAGTACGGTAGCTCTGGGACAGAAGAAATAATGAAGCAGCACAGGATGATATTTGCATAAAGAAACACCTATGAAAGATACATAAACTAATAAAAATGTGACCTCTGACTCTTAACGAGAGAACAAATGGGAGGCTGCTGGAGGGGAGGTGGATGGGGGATGGGCTAGATGGGTGACGGGCATTAAGGAGGGTGCTTGTTCTGATGAGCACTGGGTGTTGTATGTAAGTGATGAATCACTGAATTCTACTCCTGAAAGGAATATCACACTGTATGTTATAAATAAAACCTTGGAAGAAAAAAAAAGATCTCTGGGTGGGAGGGGAGGGAGGATGAGGTGGGTGGGGACTGCGAGGAGGGCAAGACTGATCACTGTGCACCTTTGAAAATAATTTTGATTTTTGAACCACGTGAATGTATATTACCTATTCAAAATTTTAAAAAACTGGGGTGCCTGGGTGGCTCAGTCGGTTAAGCGGCCGACTTCGGCTCAGGTCATGATCTCGCAGTCTGTGAGTTCGAGCCCCACGTCGGGCTCTGTGCTGACAGCTCAGAGCCTGGAGCCTGTTTCAGATTCTGTGTCTCCCTCTCTCTGACCCTCCCCCGTTCATGCTCTGTCTCTCTCTGTCTCAAAAATAAATAAATGTTTAAAAAAAAAAAAAAATTTTAAAAAACTGCACGCTCTGCCCACTACTTAGAAACCCCTCGGGAGAAAGAAAGGGACAGAAAAGGGACTGAGGTGAGTTTCACTACTGAGTTGAGCTGACGGTCTGAATTGAATGCAAATGACGAAAAGAGCTGCCTTTCTGTAAACGGGCTCACTCACACAGACATTGGGCCATTTCCTGTTCTTGGCATCTCTGTACTTTGTTGGTCCAACTCAGACAGCAACTTTAAAATGTTCAGTGCGGCCTGGCAGGGACGAAAGGGAGAGTCAAGGTGCGGCCACTGCCCGTGAGGGTCCAAACAGGGAGCCCCCCCCCCCCCCAAATCACACTTTCCCTTAACATTTGAATTTTTAACTTAAAATACAAATTAAAAAATAAATGATCCATGTTTACCTCATTGAATCACAACCTCTGTTAATTTTATTAGATTTTCTTTCAGTGTTTTTAACCTTGTGGTAACCAGACTACAAATTCTGTGTCCTGCTTTAAAACAAAAACCTATCACGTTTCCTTCTTCGACATTAATCTGACCGATGCCTTACACTCCATCAGGTGGATATACCACAGTTTACTCCGATTAATCAATGCCATTTCTCAGTTTTAGTATTTCTCGGAACAGGAGTTTCACCTGAACAGCAGACCACAATAAGGGGCTTTCTACAGCTGCCCGAACTTGGGCCTGGCTGGGGTTCTGTGTTCTGGAAGGAGACGAACGGATACAGCATGTGGAGGCAGGCGTGCCAGGATCCAAGTCCACCCCCCAGGTCAGCACAGGCAAGGGAAGGGGAAGGGGTATCTAAACCTGATGAATTCTGATAAACACGATGAGAAATCAATCCAATAAACTAAGGAAGAGGGCTTCAAAAGATGAAATCTATAAAACAACCAAAGGCTATGGGAGAGCCCTTTTCCTATCTTCCCCAGGCCGGCAACAGGCAGGAGCCAGGTCCACTGGGTAACATACCATGTCATGGCAGGATTCCACATCCTTTCCAATCCCGTGGCTGATCAGAGGTGGCTGAGAGGAGCAATTGATAAGAGATACAAATTCGTTCTTGTTGTTTTTGGGGAAGTCTTTGTATTCCACCTGAGGGGAGAAGAAAACTAAGGCCGGGTAGGGAGGCGGCAAATACAAACGGGGCCCAGCAAACAGGCGGAGGACACCTCTTTCTTCCTGCCCTCAACCTGACGAGGCTCCACCAACTCCCACTCAGTCGGCAAGAGGCCGTCGGGGGGCCTGCTGCTGGGGGCACCAAGGGCCGCAAGCACCCGGGCCCCAGCTTCCGAAATCTTCCAGGAACCCAGATGTCTGCCCAGAGACCCCAGTCTGAAAGAAGCCGTGCCCTTTTCTACTAGGCAGAAAGGGCCAGCACAATGAATCCGTGCTTGCTAGAACCACCACGAAGATTAGCAGCTTTGTTATGGTTGGCTTGGATTTTTTACAATTTTATTACCAAAGGACAAGGTTACTCTACACCGTACAGGCCTGTGGGACTTTCCTTACCTCCCCGACCTTCTCAGGACCACCCAGGTACCATGTGCCCTCCACCACCCCTTCCCCTATATAAAGACCTTGATTTAATAATAATAAACAAGGTACGAGGCTCATTTCCTGAGAGAAACCCCCCAAAAAAGAGGACGACACTGATGTCTAGACCACACAGCTCAGGTCTAACAGTTACCTGGAATCCCTGGACTCTGGAAAGATAGTCCAACTGCTCAGAGGGTCTTGTGAGAGGTCCGTGGGGTACGTGGCCTGAAGAGATGTTATTCTTTAAAATGGTCTCGGCTGTGGGCGAGGTGCCCCCATATAACAATTCACGGGCTATCATGGCAGTTACCGTGGCCTTGGCAGGATTCGGAGCTGCCCTGGTGAAATCTTTGGTGTGGTGTCCTTGACTGACTCCTACGGCCTGGGCAACCTCGGGCACCATGGGAAGAATCCCAGCGGGCAGCTGCTGATGGCTAAGATAAGGCATCCTAAACTCATCCTCTTTATTGCCTAGGGAGGGACATGCAGACGGGTCAACACAAGGCCACACACGCCGCCGGGAAAACACTTTCCAACCCGCTGGCCCTCCCTCGGTGCACACAGCGGCACGGGGATGACACAAAGCTCAACACTGCTCGTCATTCCGGGAGCTACACAAATCCCAGAATCAAGTTCAGATCAGGACAATATTAACAACACACTTACTAGTCCCATTTTCATCCCCAGAGCCAGGTTCAAAAAAGGTTACTTTTCTTCCATCCCCTGGTTTTTTTACTGGTGTCTTAAAAAAAAAAAAAAAACAAAAAAACAAAAAAACAAAAAAGGCCATGAGCATAAATCAAACTCTTGCAAAATTAGTTCCTACTGTCTAAAATTAAACAAGCTCCAACCAGCATTGACCTGTAGTTTGTAACATTTTGCAATATGAAGAGGTGATCGGCAGAAAGCCTTACCCCCGCGCCGCCGCCCTGGCAGCCTCCTGCCCTCACCCAGCGACACTCCGGCCCACACAGCCTGTCCTTGAAGAGATGCCAACAGGCACACGGAACCAGGTACTGAACTCTGCACTCACGGGAAGACAGGGGAGCGTTTAACCGGAGGGAGCCGGGACGCTACACTGGTAGAGCCCACGGTGGGGAAGCAGCTCTTAGACTCTCTGTGTAACTAACATCCAGTTAAAAGAGAAGGGGTATTTCCAACGATGGGGGGGGGGGGGGGGAGGGCAAATGTTACGAGATGAAAATTTTCTCAAACACGGGTCTCCTTTTTGAGAAGGTTAAGGGTGCTGTGAATGCTCTACCAGATTTTGGAACGAAACACCCAAACACCAAGTCCAGGATCTATGCAGATTCTCTGACGAGTGTCTGCAGCCAGAGTAGATGCCGTGTCCCACTGGGGACACGGCAGGCACAGGGAGTGAATCCGTCCTGGGACCTCTCCGTGGAAACAAGCTCAGTCAAGAACTTGCTTGAAGGTACCGCTTACCACTCTTGAAGATTTTTATCTAGTGTTAGATTCATAAAGAAAAAGAAATCCCGAATCTAAACTGTGGATTTAGTTCCATAAATCACACTGTGCCGGTGTCCCAGAAAACCCAAAGCCTGCTGCTCCCCAACTAGCAGAAGCCTAAGGTTGATAACTCGTTCCTGCAGGCCTCACTATGAGAGCACGACGACAGAACTAGACGTGTTAACTTCAAGCCCAGTCGCCTAGCATCCTACAAATGGAAAGAGCAAGCTGCCCTCCAGCAAAGCGTCCCGACCACAAAGATACGGAAACAAGAACGACTTAACCCAGAGCCACGCTTGGAGCCATGGACATGCAACTCCCCTTCTGACCACATTATAATGGTCCAAATGGATAAGACGCTGCTCAGCAGGGCTGTTTTACTGCCAGGAGGATGAAGCCTTGCCCTGAAGCTTGGCCCTGGAGGTGCCAGAGTCCCCTAGGATGAGGCGAGGAGGTCATCTTGCAATTAGAGAGCAAGGACACAGCCCCGAGCAGTCACCTTCTCCTCTGATTTGAGGGCTGGTTTGGTGGGCTGAGCCTGTGGGACTTTGAAACCAAGGATCTCCAGCATGTTCTCGGCTGCGTTGCGTTTGGCCACCTTCTTATTGGTGCCTGTTCCTTCCGCGGTATGGTTTCCCACCTTCACCTGCATGAGGACGAAGTCAGGGCTCAGACCAGTGCTTACGCCTTCAGAGTAAAGACTGGTCAGGCATCGGTGTGCTGGCAAAAGAACCCGGCAACGGTCAGAAGCTGGAGGCTTAACAGCAGTGCCCCAGAGCGGGCCCGCGGCGGCCTGCGACGCGCGGTGAAGGCAGCCCCTCCGACACACTAGACCACGGCAGCTTATAACGACTGTGACCAACAGAGCTAAAGAACACTGGAAAGTCGTCACTTCCTAACGGGACTACATCTCACAAATATCTGTGCTTCTGAGGTCCTCTGCATCCGTGGCATCTGCTCAGTGGAAATATCACCGGGGTGCGCTCCCGCACGCTCCCCTTCCCAGCCCCGGGATCCAGGTGCCACGGTGGGAGTATTTACACCAAAGATCTGCGAATACAACGCGGCAAGCGCTCGGTTGTTTTGCGGAGAAAAGGTTAATAATGCAAATTAAGCTTAAAAGCGTGTCAAGGCCGCAGCCGTGGCACTGTAACTAGCACAAAAAACTGGGGACGTCTGTCCAATCTTTGAAAATTATTCAATTCAATAAAGTCACTCATTGTTTAAAAACGAGTGAAGTTCCAACATTTCTTTGTTGTTTCACTTTCATCTTGTTTATGTAAACAAAACAATCAATACCCACGCTAAGACTACAGTCCTTTGTCAGCAGCATGAGCAACTTCTTTGCTTGAACTGGACAGTAGTTATGAAGCATTTGTGTGCAGTCTGACTTTATACCACTCAAGACGACAGTTACACTTAAGTTACAGATGTATAAAATTGACAGTCAAGAGAACATGGATTTTATAGATTATTTGTAAACTGTATGCTACGCATCCTTTGTCAGTGAAACTTGTAACACACACACACACACACATCCATAAACGCACACGCGCCCGGCCCCCTTCCCACTGTGCCACCCACCCCTAAGACAGCTGATTGTTACACATATTCCAGCATATACCACTGCTTACAATCCCCTTCCATGCTGGTCTTGAGCACAGACCAGAACCAAAAGCCCCACATCACAGAACTGAAATCAAGGAAACCTTCTCTGGCCAGCGACAAGGGCTCGGGGGTTGAATCCTGGCCTTGCTGTCTACCAGCACTGATCTTGGTCAAATGACTGATTGTCCTGGCACGCTGCAATCTTCTTTGGTAGCACAGAAGGACCATTACTTTTCTGGCCTTCTGACCGGGCAGGCTAAGTGACGGTGCTTCCAAAGTTGTAAACTGCTACACAAGAGTTAAGTACTGGGTTTTTCACCAGAAAACACTCTTAAATTCAAATCACGATCAAAGTGAGCTGCCCATATGAATAACTGTTTAATGAGCATAAGGAGAAACACTCTGCACCCATCTGAATGAAGTGTAATCCCAATCTAAAGAAGATCCAACAACCCTAGACTCCAGATTTGACAGAAGGATTAGGAGAACAGGAACAGATCCTCTGATATAACTTGTAAAATTTATCTTCTGAAAAGAATAATATAAACCTTCAAGGAGATGTAATGAAGAGAAGCGTTCACCCACAATCCCACAGTCCTAGCACTCACACACTCCAGCGGTATGTCCAAGCTCCCACCTGCTGATACGGCAGCACGTGTGGTGCGCACACAAGTATGTTTTAAGGCATCAGATTACTGCAAGTACCACGGTCTTACTATTGATAACGCCTGATGGCAGGGAGCAGGGCCCACTGGACCAGAGCTCCTCATCCAGCCTCCTCAGGGAAGCATCCAGCCGCTGGACCTGGCCCAGCCGAGATGGGATGTGGTCAGAGGAAGTCTGCCCATAACCCACGCCGACCTACCTGCATCACAAACTCTCTGCGGCGTGGGAGGCCTCGCTCCGTCAGGAGCATGTACTCCGGCTCCTTCTCCTTTTTCGCCTGCTGGATCTGGGCCAGCCTGCTGATCGGGTTCATCCCCTGGCCATAGTCTGTGCTGCTCTGTAGCTGAGGAACAATTAATGTAAAATCCACGTGCCATGTTAGTCGCAGAAAGGACTTTGCCAACTTAGAGATCGGGACGTGACAAGAGATTACTTTTATGTTGATCTAAGGGCCCGAATTCATCAGACCTTTTTCAAACTTTTTTAAAGTTAAAAGATGCTCAGTGACTTTCTAGGATTGCACTGAGGTTGACTTTTTTAAAAGTCTTCCTGGCAAACCAACATCAGTATTTCACTACAAGTAGACAACTATCGTAATGTCTGCTTTTTGACAATAAATTACAACTTCACAATGGAGAAAAGAAATACAGAACACTATTCCTAAAACTCCCCTGAAAGTCTGTTATAAAGATGGGTCCCCAGCTTTCTTAACAATGACTCAACATCCAAAAACTATTAAAAAAAAAACCCAAGCTGACACCCAAGAACCCCACCGTTCCTTCCCAGTGGCCACCTTCGGCGCCACAGAACCCTCACCCACAGACTCACGCGGATATGAAGAGCAGAAAGGAAAGTGCAGCAGTGAGCAGAGTGCTCGCTTTTGTGTCCTGGTCCTGACACAGCATCAAACTAGAGCTGACCCTTGAGCAGCAAGGGTCTGAACCGTCAGGTCCACGCACAAGCGGGTTTTTCTTTTTCTTTCTTTTTGATAAATACACTATAGTATAGTATACTCAATGTATTTTCTCTTCCTCACGACTTCCTTAATAATGTTCTTCTCTCCCGCTTACTTTATTGTGCAAACACAGCATAGAATACACATATGTATATAACAATATACAACACATAAAATGTGTTAATCGACTATTTATGCTATTGGTAAGACTTCTGGTCAACAGGCTATTAGTGGTTATGCTCCTAGGGAGTCAAAAAGTTAAACCCTGGTCTCCCGCTGTGTGTGTGTGTGTGTGTGTGTGTGTGTGTGTGTGTGTGTGTGGGTGGCTGGGTGGGTGGGTGTCGGGGGGGGGGGGGGCGGGGGGCGGTCGGCAACCCTAACCCCTGTGCTGTTCAAGGGTCAACTCGTATTGACAGTCGTGACAGAGCAGACCCTAGTATCCCTAAATATGCCCGAATGGACTCCTGCCCCTTCTCTGGGTGGGGAGGAGGGGGCGGGTATAATTTCTGACAGGTCCACTGACACGGCTTAAAAAAATCCCAAAGAATCAGGTGGTGTTTGGTGAAACGTCTCACTCGTCTGCCTGTCCCCAGACGTCTTTCCTCCACACTCACACCAGTGCCAGGAGCGGTGAGGTGAAGCGAGGACGACTTCGCCGTCCTGTCTGCAGACGGGCACTCCTGTAGTCACACCCTCATCCGCAGATGTGTGCGCACACCTGCGGGGGCCCCGCCGACCCCACCCCAGCTCGGGGTCGCGTCTGCCTGACAGGGAGTGCTCCCGGGAGAGCTGCACGAGGAGGCCCCGGCGCCCGGCCTGGCAGGTGGCACGTCAGCGGCCATCTGCTGTCACTAGGATCCGCCACCTAGTGAGCCTTCTGAAGCCCCCAGCTGTCTGTGGGCAACGGAAATACCCTCTTTGTTCGGGAAGGTTCTTACCCTGACTATGGATTTTGTTTTCTTTTTGATTCTGGGCTTCACTCGCTCGACTGTGGGCAGGGGTGGCAACTTCTTCAGCTCCTCAAGAACAGCTATGGCAGCATTTTTCTTCGAAATCTTCTTGCTCTTCCCTTCACCTTCTCCCACAAACTCCCCAACTGACACCTTGGTCACGAAGCTCTTCATGTGGGGGGGGCCACTCTCCCGGGCAACCTGGTTTAGAGGGAAAGACCGAGTGAAAGCGCGACAGACACCTCCTGCAAGCAGCAGGGCACGCTGCTTAGCGCACTACCTCCCGGGAAACACCGGCCAAGGGGAGTTTCGGTAAGACCCGTGAAATGAAGGGAGCACACGCGTCAGCAAAAGGAAACAGTGATAACCCCGAATGCTCTTCTCCCCTTGTTCGTTATTTTCCAGACTTCTGAATATTCGTGGGTCTGATCAGTCCCAGTTAGCATCAAAGAAATGGGAAGCAAGTTCTGCTCCTGTCCTCCTAGCACAACGGCTCCCATCTGTGTCCCCAGGTCACAGACTGCTCTGAGTTTGGGGAGACCCACTGCAAATGGCAGGAAGGCAGCCGTCCCAGCAAAGCCCAGAAATAACTGCGACATAAAGAGTTCAAGTTTAATATTTGCTCTGAGCCTCAAGCCAAGACTGAGCTTATTAAATACTGGCTGCTACGCATCCAGCCACAGAAAAGAACGAGAAACTTCTAAGCACTGGCAGGGATTTCCAGTACACAGTAAGAAAAGCAGAAACTGCAAAAGAGTTTATATAGTACCCTAACTTTTGTGTTAAAGAAAAGATTTGTATATACACACTTATATGTAAACAGACACACACGTGTGTTTATATACTTATTTTTGCAAAAAGAAACACAGGATGGATAAAGCAGAAACCAACAGAATTAGTTCCCTACGGCAAGTGGGAGGGATTGGGGTAGAAAGGGGACAGCGTGATACTGCTGAATGTATCTTTGCGCATAGTTTTGACTTTTGGTTTTACATATTAAAATATAAAAAATAAGTCCACAACGATGGGAGAGAACCATTAAAATTGAATATGAACAGAAACCTAAGTATAAAGTTATTCCAGGAACACACAGAGGGAAAAGAAAAACCGACTCCAGCTTACATTAGCTCAGATGGTCTTGAAAAGAACAGCTAAGTTAGAGGACTCACACTACCAGATTTCAAGACTTCCCATTAAGTTACAGCAACCGTGCCCTCACGGTATTGTTTACGGGCAAAGAAAGAGATCAATAAAATAGAACAGAATGCAGAAACAGACCTGCACACATATGGTCTCGTGATTTCTGGCAAACACACCACAGCGCATCAAAAGTCTTTTAAATAAAAAAAGCAACTAGATATCCTCATGGGAGAAGCACAGTCTCAAACTCCACCACAAACAGGTAACTGGAGCCGGAACACAGACCTAAATGTGAAAGCTCAAACCACAGAGCTCTCCAAAGTAAACAGGAGAACAAGTCATGACCATGAGAGTAGCAAAGAGCTCTTGAGAGCACAAGGTACCAGCCATAAGGAAAACAAAACTGAAGGTCTTCGAAATTAAAAACTGCTCGTCACGGGGTGCCTGAGTGGCTCAGTCGGTTGAGTGTCCGACTTCGGCTCAGGTCGTGATCTCACGCTCGTGAGTCTGAGCCCCGCGTCAGGTTCTGTGCTGACAGCTTGGGGCCCGGAGCCTGCTTCACTCTGTGTCTCCCTCGCTCTCTGCCCTCCCCCGCTTGTATTCTGTCTCTCTCAAAAAACAAAAACAAAAACAAAACCGCTCATCAACACATGACGTGTAAAAAATACAGGGAACCCATAGAAGGGGAGAGAGTATTTGCAACATGTGTACCCGACAGGATTTATATCCAGAATACTGAAAGAACGCCTCAAGTGAACAATAAAAAGACCAACTACCCAATAAAAGAACACCTGACCACACACGTTACAAAACAAGATCTCCAAGTGGCCAATAAGCATGTGAAAAAGTGATCACCGTTTGTCATCAAGGAAATGCAAACTGAAAGCACAATGCAATACTATAATATCCACACCCCCCAAATGGCTAAAATCAAGGCAACTGAGAGTATCGAGTGTTCACAAGGATACAGAACAGCTGTGGGAGCATATACTGTACGACCACTTTGGGAAACAGCTTGACAATTTTTATTGAACACCTGCCCTGGGCCTTGGCAATTCTGGGTGCACATGTACACAAGAAGACTTAGTTTTATATTTTATACACAATGGTTCCTAAAGTGGAAACAAGTCACATGTCCATCAACAGGACAATGGATAAACACAATTTTACATTCACACCGTGAAATGCCACATAGAAAAAAACTACTGACACACGCAGATGAGACTCAACATCAAACTATCCATATCATATCATTCTATTTACGTGAGGTCCAAGAACAAAGAAAATGAAGCTATAGTTGTATCAGAAAGAGCTTCTTCTGGGTGGGTAATGTGAAAAGGGCACAGGGACGGCTGGAGGTTACGGGAGCCCTCCAGATCTGGACCCAGGCGGTGAGGCTCGGGCTCGTACAGAGGCAAAATCGAACGGGCTGTGCACAGAAGACATGCGTGCCTGCCTGCAGAGGAAGCTTATTTCACCAGACCGATGGCAGGAGATCTAAGTATGAAATGCGGAATGGAGAGGAAGAGCCTATGATGCTGGACTGAAGTGAAGGTACTACAGGGATCTTCTAGAGTTACCTGCCCACAAGGCCTCGACGCGAGGACTCTCCTTCCGGCAGCAACCAGCACGTCTGGCACCCCTTGCTGGTCCCCACGTGCCACTCTCTGTGGAAGGGACCCAGGGCTCCTCGCAGGAACAGCTGGGCCCATTTCTGTTTGAATTTCCATTTCCACTGGCACCAAAGCTTGAGCGGGGCAAGTTCAAAGCTAAAACGTTTTGTTGCACCAGAAGGTAGTACGTTCACTCAGACTCTGAAGAGGGGTGGTGAGGAGCACGCGTGCATGCAGGGATGATGAGGCCCACAAACAGGAGAGGAAGAAAACACCTCACAGCACACAGAAAAACTGTAACTCAAAATGAATCATGAACCTCAATTTAAGAGCTGAAACGACGAAACTTCTAGAAGAAAACACAGGAGTATGACCTTCAGTGAGGCAAAGGTAGCTAAGGTTGCACAAAACCACGACAAAACATAAAAGAAAAATTAGGCAAAGGCGACCTTGCTAAAATCTCTTTGCTGTTTGGAAGGTACTGTTTAAAAAATACGAGACAAGTCACGTGCTGAGAAAAAGTATTTGGAAAATACCTATCCGATAAAAGGGTTGTATTCAGAATATGTAGATAACCCCCAAAACTCAAAAGTAAAAAACTCAGTAATAAAACTGACAGAAGGTGTGAACAGACGCTCCCCCAAGGGAGACGCACAGATGGCAAAGCAGCGCAGGCAAGACGCTCGGCATCACCGGGCCGCACGGAGCCCCAACTGCACCGCCACCGGTTGCTACCGCACAGAAGGACCGAGTCTTTGTAAACGGACAACACCAAGTGTCGGAGGGGACGCAGAACGACGACGACACCCCCACACGGCCGTGGGGCAGGACGACGATACCCCCTCTCCGGAAACAGTCTGACGGCATCTTATAAAGTTAAAGACACAGATTTATCGTGCAACCCAGCAAATTCAATCCCAAGTTTTTACTCAAGAGACACGAAAACACGTCTCTACAGACGTGTATGTGTGTTTACGGTAGCTCTACTCATTGTCACCAACAACCAGAAGCAACCCAAATGTTCTTCAACAGGGCGGTGCGTGCGCACAACTGGGAACTCCTCGAGCAACAAACACAGAAACTACTGATCTGTGCAACAGGGACACTCAAGACCTGTGTTAAGGTAAAGCAGCCAGACAAAAGGCAGTAATTCCATTTTGTAATTCCATTTGTGTCACGTTGTGACAAGAGCAGAACCGTGGGGACAGAAAGAGGCCAGCGGTTGTCTGAGGCCGAGGACGGAGGAGAGGGACGGGCTGCAAAGGGAGTCAGGGCAGCTCTGTGGTGAGAGAAGTCTCAGGTGGTGACTGCAGCGCTGTTTACACAACTATATACATTCATCAAAACACATCAAAGCATATGCCGGAGTAGGGAGAATTCTACTGTATGAAAATTACACCTCAAAAAAGCTAACCCCTCACTTCCAATAACATCCCATAGGAGAACGTCAAAGGACACAGGAGCCAGCTGAATGGCAATGTGAGTATCAACACGAACGGTGATAACAGCGATCTATGGTTTTCTTTTCTTTTTAAAAATGTTTATTTTTTGTGAGAGAGAGAGCGCGCGTGTGCACAAGTGAGGGAAGGGCAGAGAGAGAGAGAGAGAGAGAGAGAGAGAGAGAGAGAGAGAGGAAGAGACAGAGAATCCCAAGCAGGCTCTGTACTGTCAGAGCAGAGCCCCACGTGGGCTTGACCTCACGAACCTTGAGATCATGACCTGAGCCGAGATCGAGCCGGATGCTCAACCAACTGAGCCACCCAGGCACCCCTTCTTTTTTTTTTAAATGTAAGCTCCAAGGATCAAGAGTCACACGTTCCACCGACTAAGCCAGCCAGACACCCCTTAATGACTGACGACAATAACGAACATCTTGAATAAAAAAGCAGCAGCGGACCTCCGCTAATATAAATTAATGTCGTGGAAGGTTCTTCATGTGGAATGTCAGCCTGCAAATGCAGAAAATGCACCATAGTAGTCCCTGATGCCAGGAAGAATGATCAATGACTAGATTCATTGGGGAGGTCTCTTAGGGAACAACCTTCAAGAGGCTCCTCGAAGATTATGAATTACAAAGACAAAGTCTCCTAAGGTGAAGCATCTGATGTAAACCAAGGAAACAAGTGTCACTAACACAGTAAAATGCCTTCATGTGATGCTCATTTCTGTGGGTTTCCTGCCCAAAAAAATGCATAACCTGAAACTAATCATGAGGAAACAATCAGACCAAATTGAGGGGCATTCTACAAAATAACTTTTAAAACTGTCAAAAAAAAAAAGCGGGGGGGGGGGGGGGTGGTGGAGCTGAGGAACTGTTCCAGATGAAAGGGAAACCAAGAGATGCCTCTACTAGACTCAGGGTGTGATCCCGCACTGGATACCACAAGAAGAAAATACTTTCCGTAAAGGACACGACAGGGACAGGTGGCAAAATGTGAATATAGGACATACGTTACGCAAGAACTACAGCAATGCTCAAGTTCCTATATTTGATGATTAGATTGTGGTTATTTAAGATAATGTCCTTGTCCCTAAAAGATACTTGCTGAAATATTATGAATCATGCTATCTGCCACTTGGTCTCAAATGATGCAGCAAGAGCAAGAACAGGTAGAAAATAAAATATGTATATTCACAGAAAGAAAAAACAAACGTAAACTGTTAATCACTAAAAAAATCTAAGTGAAGGCTAGATTCACTGTCCTTCCAACTTTTCCACAGGTTTGAAGTCTTTCAAAATAAAATATTCAAAAAGTGGCTAGGAAAACCAAGTAAGCCCAAGAAACAGCGGTGCTGTGCTCCCAAGGTGAGGACAAGCAGCCCCTCAGAGAATGGCCTTCACTGCCCCCCAAAGGAAGGGGTCTGCTGAGAGGGACCAGCTGACACCTGTACCAGCAGATGGACTTGACAGAGCTCCCAGTCGCCCCCCACTCACCACCTCCCACCGCCTGGATCTGGCTTCAAACACACCAGCTTCAAATGAGTGCTTCAGAGGCACAGCCCCACCCTGGCCCTTCGGGCAACCATTTTCATCGGCTACTCATATCACCTCATGATGCCACCAATCTAAACATGGAGCTTCACCTCCAATGGATTTAGTGTGATGAGGTCACAACTGCCTCCCAGTGACTTTATCAATCAACACCATCACATTTTGTAACTAAAACTATGTATTTTATCAAAAGTCAAGCTATATACATTTTTCCTAAAGAACTGTAGGAACAGCTCCTCTTTTCTCCTATTAAATACTTCTAACCCAGTTTTCTACGTGACAGGTTTGACTATTAAAAACTTAGTAAAAAAAAAAATAATAATAACAACTGTTCTGGGGCACCTGGGTGGCTCAGTCGGTTGAGTGCCCAACTCTTGATTTCGGCTGATCCCAGGTCATGGGATTGAGTCCCACATTGGGTTCTATGCTGAGTGTGGAGCCAGCTTAAGATTCTCATTCATTCATTCATTCATTCATTCATTCTCTCTCTCCCCCTCCCCTTTTCCTCTCCCCCTCCCCCTTTCCTCTCCCCCTCGGGTATGCACACGCTCACTCTCTCCAAAATTTTTTTGAAAATTATAAAAAAAAAAAAAAAATAAGTAACTGTTCATTCATTCATTCATTCATTCATTCAATAAATATTTCCCGAGCATCCGTTATGTGCCAGGCAATCTTCCAAGTGCAAGAGACAGAACTGTGGGAAAGAAAAAATGAAAGCCCTTACTCAACCTAACAATGGAAGCAATATGAACCTTTGATATAGGAGTTATTTAACATAAGTACTCACATTAACGAACTCCATGCCACCAACACACACTGTTAAGGTCTTAAATTACCTTGTAAGATATTTACCCACCAGAGGGCACTCCCATTTCTTTTCTGTGACTCCTTGACTGTTCCTGGGTATAGGTTACATATTCCTGAACAGAAGTCTGAAATCTAAACAGAGTGGAAGTGGGGCAGAAGCAATCTGGTCTCCAATTCCCACAGATGTGGCATTCCTTCACTAAGGATCCAGAAAGCTCTGTGACTCTCAAGGCAATGACTAGCACGAAAAGGTGGCAAGCTTCACAGGGAACCAGGGTCCTGGCACTAGAAGTCACCTCTGTAATCTTGAGGTGACCTGCGAAGCTAGGCATCCCCCGCCCCAACAATCTTGACACCCCTTCTACAATCTCTAAAAATCCATTCTCATGCTTCACTAATCCTTCACCAGGAAGAAAAAAGGAGTATTTCTTCCCTTTCCTGCAACAGGTACCCAGGGAGACCTTGTGGCTTTTTGGAACGAAGCTCCCACCTAGTTCCCACTCAACAACCAGCCCTGTTATTCTGTGTATCTCATTTCTCCCCAGCCCCATTCCCAACAGATGAGGAAGGGCTAGAAGGGATATAGAGCCAGGTGAGAAGATACAGCCCTAGATCCATCTGGGGCTCTGCTCAGGGAGGCGGACAGTATAAACCAGGTCCTGCCTGCCAGGGTGAGGCAGGGATGGGTGTAAGGGGATGCAGGATGGCCCCATGATCCAAGTGGAACTTCCCATCCCACGTGTGTCCCATGGCAGGCCGGGAAGCACTGCTAGGTAGAAGTCAGAAATCATCATCATGCAGCTGACAGATTAAGGACTGAACTCAGGAGCCAGTGTAGGGCACTAGCACATTAATAAGAGAAGGTATATATGTTATAAAGGCCAGGCATGAATTTGGGGATCACTTGTAACTGCAAAAATGCTACATAATTATTTTACAGGATAATAAACTTCAAGGAGGCTTTAAGAATAGGCCAAAAGAAATTTATGAACCACTTAGAATTGTTTTAAGCAAATGCCCCACCTCACATTACATTTGCTTCGAGATGTACAAGTACAAAGCATTTTGAAAAACTAAATATAGTCTTTGTAACTCTAAAAGACCAAAGCATTGACAAAGAACTTTGCATTGTATAGTAAAACACAACCTTGCATGACCAAGCATGGAAATCACAAGGAATTGCAAAGAATTCACCATGTCAGACCATTAATGGAAACTTAACCTCCCTTACCTGCCTAGTCTATCTGGACTCACTGGGTCTTTGAAGGAAACATATACTAAATGTATCTCATTTTCCATTTTGAACTAACAACCTATTAATTATTTTTAGACCATAAAGTCTCTAACAACAAATGAAGTTATTAGAGTGGTGAATTAGAGGGCAAACGCTACACAAGGATGAAACGGATGTCTTTTTCTTTTTTAAATATTTATTTTGAGAGAGAGAGTGTGTGCAAGCTGGGGAGGAGCAGAGAGAGAGAATCTCAAGCATCAGCACAGAACCTAATGTGGGGCTCGATTTCACAAGCCATGCTATCATGACCTGAGCCGAAACAAAAAGTTGGCCAAGTAACGGACTGAGCCACCCAGGTGCCCCAAAACTGATGTCCTTTTTAACAACTACACTGTACAATTTCTAGGGACTCTTAGGGAGGTTAACATTTTGGGAGTAATAGAGTCTTCTGAAAACAATGGATCCTCTCTCCGGAATACACATGAGAACATAAACACAATATTCTTCAGAACCATTCCAGGAGCTTGACCGACCTACCGAGACCTTCCAAGGACTGTGTGGAGGGACATGGCTGCCCCTAAATTAATGACCCTTAGAAGAAGAGAATCGATATTGCTTTTTGGCTAAATATAAAGTCTGAATCTTAAATCTGAAGGTTCACATGTATGTGATGATTATTCCAATGTTTTTTAGGGGAAAAAAAAATTCCAATGATGAATGCCAACAGTGTTTTCCAACAGAGTCCTACATGTAAAACAAGCTCACCTCAAAATTCACAGGCAAGTTCCGTTTAAGTGCAATCTCAAACACTTGACTTATTTCAGATTTATTGAGATTTTCTTCTTCTGATTCTCTTCCATTCACCTAAAGGAAGAAAAATCGTTTAGTAGTGAACTCTTATGAAAAAACATCAACACCCCAGCTCTGATAAACCTTAAAAGCACTGAACCTTAGCTGTATGGAGTGAGCACTAACCCGGTGAGCAAGGCTGCTTGTGTGCCATGTGTCAGTGAATTTAAAAGGTTTAAAAAAAAAAAACAAAACACAAACAATCTGGGTCAGCTTGTACCTCGTAAATCCACCATAAACAATCCACACCTAATAGACTCTGGCACAGCCACACCACAGCTGCTCAGGAAGAGGGACGGACTTCCAAAGCTTTCCTTGAGGACTGGCAAGCTACCTTTCGGAAAAAGTCAGAATACAGACAGATCTGTGAGGGACCTGGTAAGTCCAAATTAGAAGTCTCTCCACTTAAGTATGCAGGCTTCTTATTTGGACCCAAAGTCCCTGGAAATCCACTTGTTTAAAAACAAGGATGCAGTGCAACAAATTACAAAACTGCATACAAAATCTCGCACTTCCTGCTGCCAGCAAAAACGCAGGTGCAAACTAATGAAGTCTGCTGAACAAAGGCTGAGACTATCTTTCTAACAAGGTTCACTTACAGTCCCCCAGCCAGAGCTGGGATTAGACAGGGCAGAGATCTTCTCTGTGCACGGTGACAACACGGATTCTAGATGTGCGGTAGTGATCGTGAGAACCCAGATAAGCTCAGTAATAGCAACACCCCCTCCCCCGCCAAGGCATGGCTACAGAGCTGAATTTTCCTTCGTATTATTGAGACTCTTTAATCAAGGAATTTGTACAATCCTATTTCCAAGATTAGAACTTTCGGACAAGAACTTGTGGCTAAAACTGCTGAAGAGGCAAAACGTAGGACTATCCAGGATTGTATCTGTTGTGCATTTCCCTATGTTTATCAGATAGATCTTATACCTACATTGGATCAGGATTTCAAACTACAACTAAAAGAAATGAAACCCTAAGTTAAAAAACATTAATACAATCAAGAATATAATCCTGTACAAGTAAATTTATCTCTCCTTCCATGATGATGATGCTCTTCCCACTTCACTCTCTGCCTAGTCAAAACTATTTGCACAGCATTTCTGGTGGCTTTTTAACCTAAAAATACTTTTCTTCTTGCTTAAATCCTAAGCAGAAAGAGGGCCTGACTTTTTATGAGTGAATCCTTACAGCCAGAAATCTTCAAGCAAGGTGCCTTGGAAGGCTAGAGCTCCACAGAAGTTTGGTTTGAAATAAATTCATCCATTCATTCGTTTGTTCATTCTTTTTTTTTTTTTTAATTTTTTTTTTCAACGTTTTTTATTTATTTTTGGGACAGAGAGAGACAGAGCATGAACAGGGGAGGGGCAGAGAGAGAGGGAGACACAGAATCGGAAACAGGCTCCAGGCTCCAAGCCATCAGCCGAGAGCCTGACGCGGGGCTCGAACTCACGGACCGCGAGATAGTGACCTGGCTGAAGTGGGACGCTTAACCGACTGCGCCACCCAGGCGCCCCACGTTTGTTCATTCTTGAGAGCGCGCACAAGCTTGGGAGGGAAAGGGGGAGGGAGAATGAGAATCTTAAGCAGGCTCCACACCTAGCACAGAGCCTGAAGCCAACGTGGGACTGGATCTCATGACAGTGAGATCATGACCTGAGCCGAGACCAAGAATCAGACGCTTAACCAACTGAGCCACCCAGGCGCCGCTGAATTTTGTCTTTTAAATAGGTTTTAAACTTAAAGCCCCACCCTGTATTTTTAGAAGTATGTTCAACAAATGGTGCTTAGGAAAACAGATCTCCTGGGGGCACCTGGGTGGCTCAGTTGGTTGGGCTTCTGACTTCGGCTCAGGTCATGATCTCGTGGTCTGTGAGTATGAGCCCCGTGTCAGACTCTGTGCTCACAGCTCAGAGCCTGGAGCCTGCTTCAGATTCTGTCTCCCTCTCTCTCTCTGCCTCTCCCTGGCTTGTGCTCTGTTTCTGTCTCTCAAAAATAAGTAAAAACATTTAAAAAAAATTTTTTTAATAAAAAAAAAAAAGAAAACATTTCCACATTTAAAAAAAAAAAAAACACAAAAAATTAACTCGAAATGGATCTAAGACCTAAATGTTAAGAGCTAAAATCGTAAAATTCTTGGAAGAAAGTATCTGGACACTGGATGTGGCAGTGACTTTTTGGATGAGACGGAAAGCACAGGCAACAAAAGAAAAAGCAGATAAACTGGACTGCACTGAAACCGAACACTTCCGTGCATCGAAAGTAAAGACAACCCACAGATGGGAGAAAACATGTGCAGACCACATATCTGATAAAAAATTAATACCCAGAACGTATAAACAATTCAATTTAAAAATGGGAAAAGGACCTGAATAGACATTTCTCTGAAAAAGACAGAAAAATGGCCAAGGACTACATGCAACAGTGCTCAGCATCACTCATCACTGGGGAAATGCAAGTCAAAACCACAGTGAGACACCCTTCACACCCTAAGAATGGCCACAGAAAATAACAAGTATTAGCGAGGTCATGGAGGAAACCTCAGGCCTTCCTGGACGGAGTGTAAAATAGCCCGGCCTTTGTGCGAAACAGTTGGGCGGTTCCTCAAAAAGTTAAACAGATTTACAGTATGATCCAGAATTACACTTTTAGATATCTATACTTGAAAGAACTAAAAGTTGGGACTCAAACAGATACTCTGCCACCTATGCTCACGGGAGCTTTATTCAGTGGCCAAAAGGTGAAAACAACCCAAACATCCACCAACATGTTGATGAATGGACAAAATGTGGAATAGTCATATAGTGGAATATTCTTCGGCCTTAAAAAGGAATGAAATTCTGACATTGGCTACAACATGGATGAACCTTGAAACATTATGATAAATGAAATACGCTAGACACGAAAGATGAATATCCACTGATATTAGGCAGCCAGAACGGGCAAATGCATACAGACAGAAGGAGAACAGAGGTTACCAGGAGAGAGGCAGGGGGAGGTGGCAAAGGGGAAGTTACTTTCAATGTGTACAGAGTTTCAATGTGGGATAATAAAGTTCTGAAAATGGACAGTAGTGACAGTTGCACGACACTGAGGATGTGTTTGATGCCACGGAACTGTACGCTTAGAAATGGTTGAGATGGTAACTTTTATGTTTAAGATTTCATTTTTTAAAAATTTTTAACAAGATTTTATTTTTAAGTAACCTCTACACCCAACATGGGGCTCAAACTTACAACTCCGAGACCAAGGGTCACACACACACTACTGACTGAGCCAGCCAGGTGCCCCTGGTTATCTTTAAAAAGGAACCAAGAAAAGTATGTTTTATACCAAATAGTAACACACTAGAGATCGTCAACATATTAACTTGCTATTAACTTGCACTAATAGGTACTCATTTTTGTGCACAAAAAAAAATCTTGACAGCTATTTATTTGAAGGATATCTAGGTTGTTTTGTTTTTTTTTTAAGTTTATTTATTTTGAGAGAGAGGGAGGGAGGGAGGGAGGGAGGGAGGGAGGGAGGGAGGGAGGGAGGGAGAGGGAGGGCAAGCACAAGCAGGTAGGGGCAGAGAGAGAATCCCAAGCAGGCTCCATGCTGTCAGCACAGAGCCCGATAAAGGACTTGAACTCGTGAACCGTGAGATCATGACCTGAGCTGAAATCAAGAGCTGGATACTTAACCGACTGAGCCACCCAGGCAGCCTCAGAGGTTTTTTTTTTAAGTATATGAGCTGTTAAAAACAAAGAGTTCACTCTCATACTAAGTAACTGTGTTAATGCAAGCAGAACAAAATTTAGAAATAAACTGGGTGCTGAGGCTAAAATGAGACTTCAACCACCATGCATGCACTCTGATTTTCAAATCTGTTGTTCATTTTACCAGCCCAATTAGTTTTAATTTCAAACATTCAGAAAAGTACAGATAAACAATGTAACAGGCAATTGTGCTGGATTTAACAAAGGTCAACATTAAGAACTACTGACATCAAATTTTTATTTTTTAAGGAAAACAATAAAGCCCTTTTCACTCCCCTTCCCAGGGCAGCCTTAATCATGTATCCTTCCCAACCATGTTTTTTGTAATGGACGAAAACAATACATGGTATAATTTTGTGTTTTGAAAATTCACACAAATCATTTTCACTGATTATATTCATAAATATTATACAATTCAAACTTGTAAGTTTATACTAATCAAATGCTACTCTATATTGAGGTTCCACATAAGTCTGACAGAAAATAACAATCTATTGCAAAAATCTAAACCGTAAGCCAGTGTTTCTTAAACACAGCAGCAGCAGGATCACTTGGGAGCTTTGCAAGGACAGATGCTGGCTTCCCACTCCAGACAAATTAACTTCAAGTTTTTTCAGGTAGGGCTTAGATACCATTTTATTTATAGGTACTTATTTTTTTTAAGACCCCAGTTGATTTTACTAGCATCGTGGAGATTCACTGCTTTATGCCATTGTTTCTAAAGGGATTTCAATAGGGACAGAGCGGCCAATAAAATAAAAATGCAAAACAGGAAACAAAGATACATGTGTACTTAGAAGTCACATTATGTTGCTCTCTTACATAAATAATTTTGATATTATCTGGATCGGACAAAATGTTGGATTGGATTGGAAAGCAGCAAAATGAGTCAAAACCAATCCACAAATACCATTCTCAGTAAGATGGGAAAAGTATAGTGGGGCCTTAATCTTATCTTCACGAAGTGGGAATTACTGTTTATATCAATTCCAGAATGTATGGTTTATCAATAAAATCTAGTCAACATTATGAAAAAAACACTCTGAACCAAGCTTAACCCTCAGTATGTCAGAAAAAAAAATTCACCTAACCCTTTACTTACTATCTGGCTTCAACACACTCTTTATTTTTCTATATTTAAAGTCATTTTACAAATAATATACAGATTAAAAGGACAACTAAGAATCTTTTCATTAGAGATTTTAATTAGAATTTAAAATAGCAAATCCAAGTTTTTATTTCAGGTTTGTAGTCTGGAAGGCATTTATGTACCCAAAATGGGCATGGTCCTTTATTTTTTTATTTTTATTTTTTTAACGTTTATTTATTTTTGAGACAGAGAGAGACAGAGCATGAACGGGGGAGGGGCAGAGAGAGAGGGAGACACAGAATCGGAAGCAGGCTCCAGGCTCTGAGCCGTCAGCCCAGAGCCCGACGCGGGGCTCGAACTCACTGACTGCGAGATCGTGACCTGAGCTGAAGTCGGACGCTTAACCGACTGAGCCACCCAGGCGCCCCTGGGCATGGTCCTTTAAATGCCGCCCATCAGCTGGCTACGTCTGAACCCAGAGCATAGCCCACTTGTAACAATGTCATTTTTCAAACCCATCTCCAGTGGGTTCCAGCTTATCATGACTTCTGATTCTTCTTGGACTGGTTTCATCAAAACACACTACTTGTGAAACTGACACAATTTTATTGGAGAACAGCCATCTTCTTTGCTCCATAACTACCAACATGCTTTCATTTTTAGATTTATAAACCCCCCCAAAAAAGGATCTGAGTTTTTTTTCATTGTTTTATCATCTGTATCCTCCCAATCACCTTTGCACACAGACCTCCTTCTGCATTTGCCCACTTATTTTGTGAACAGTAGGTGGTAAAAAATAAATTCTGGTGGCCAAACATCACACACAACAAAAATGAAAGAAATGTTGTCACATACACTTTTTTAAAACATCAAAACAGGATGTTCCAGGTTCTTGTCATAAAACCCTGTGTGATGAAGCCCTTCCTGTAGAATGGCCAGAAGAGTGTACACATTTCCTTTTCAGACCCCAGAGAAACATACTGTTCACTCGCCGATTCCCAAGTCTGGGGAAGCTAACCTACCATCGATCCCACGTGAAGACCGGCAGGCTGAGATTCGCCGAAACTCTCAATCCCACAGCCATCGCCGAGTCCCGGGCCCTGCTTGTCCCTCCATGTTCACCTTCTCACTCATCTAAGAGTGGGCAGGTCTTCCTCTGCCAACGGTCTTCTTTTGGCCATTAGAGGCACACAAAGAAAAGTTCTAAATTCTCACCTGAGTTCAAAGAAAGCTAACAGCAGAGGGAAAAGACGGTGTCCCCCGTCTTCTGCATCTTCCTGAAAGAAGGAGGCGGCGTGCCAGGCGATGCATTAAGCACAGCAAAGGCTGGGGCAGTAGTGAGTTATTTCACGACTGTATGATCCACCTGGGGAGTCACCATAATTCCATCTCCTTTTATTTCAGTCTTGCTTAGTGTATTTAGGAATGGATGACAAACAGCAAAATGTTTCAAGACAAAGGAAAATTTAGATTCCATAATGTGAAGATTTACAAAAGGGTCCAAAGGACCTACATGATCACTGCCAGACAGAAGGAGTTTTATTCTATCTTAAAAAATAAATCTTGGGGCGCCTGGGTGGCTCATTCAGCTAAGCAGCTGACTTCGGCTCAGGTCATGATCTCGCGGTCTGTGAGTTCGAGCCCCGCGTCGGGCTCTGTGCTGACAGCTCGGAGCCTGGAGCCTGTTTCAGATTCTGTGTCTCCCACTCCCTGACCCTCCCCCGTTCATGCTTTGTCTCTCTCTGTCTCAAAAATAAACGTTAAAAAAAAAATTTTAAAGAAAATATGTAAAAAAAAAAAAAAATCGTTTTCCCTTTGTTCTTTGTAAGATCCCCAGAAAAGAATACGAGTCCTGCAATATCAATCCTTACAAGGCTTGAAAAAGAAGCTCAGACATGAAAACTGGGTCCCATGGATCCTGACAGAATAATGAAAATCAATTTCAGTTTAAGCCCCAGCTAAATACGTCCCTGGCCCAAGTGAAAACAAGACCAGAAGAGCTAATTTATTTTCACAAAAGTAGTACCAGAAAGGCCCTCAAAGAGTATAATGTTTTTTCTCAAGTCGGCCTTCTACCACTACCACCAAGAGAAAACTTTTAAAGCTTGATACAATCTTCAAGACAGAAACCGCACAACCACACACAGATATACACATACCTACATACACACGTAGCTGGCACTTTAATTAAACACAAACAGGATCACACTATCTACAAAATTACAGCTCTGGTTCTTGACTCCTCCTTCTCAGTACATTAGGGGCTTCCTTTCAAGCCTATGTGTACAGACGTACCACACTCGGGACTCCCTCTGACGAATGTATCTGTTTATTTAACCACTTCCCTACTAGTGGACATTAGGTCAGCTCTGTTTTGTCTATTACATATACTGTAGCTATTGGCCATCTTGCTCCTAACAGCTCAGACGCTGAGTAAGCCATTGTTTATTACCACAGCCTTGGATTTAAAAAAAAAAAAAAAGAAAGAAAGAAAGAAAGGAAAGGAAAGGAAAAAAAAAAAAAAAAGGCATTTTTTTTTTTTTACTTTTTTAAATGTTTTATTTATTTTTGAGAGAGAGAGAACAGGTGGTGGAGGGGCAGAGAGAAAGAGGGAGACACGGAATTTGAAGCAGGCTGCGGGCTCTGAACCGTCAGCACAGAGCCCGATGCGGTCGGTGCCCAAACTGGTGAACCATGAGATCATGACCCGAGCCAAAGTCGGAAGCCCAACCTACTGAGCCACCCGGGCACCCCAAAGAAAGGCATTTTTCCAATGCAGGACCTTTGCACAAGCTGCTCCTGCTGTTCTTCTGCTTATCTTTAGTCTCTGCTTCAATGATGCTTCCTCAGAAAGAACTTCCTTGAATGCATCGCCGTTACTCCAATCTAAATGAGACATCTGATGCCCTTCTAATACTTGCTACTTTCTACCTTAGTACTCGCCGCACTCTTTGATGATTCTAATGTTAACATCTGTCAGCTCTGTTCCATGAAGCCCCAACATGGAAGGGGCAGATTTTTTCCTCAAAGCCTAGCATGATCCCTGTTGTCAAGGAACCAGACAACCCCTGCTTTATAGATATAAATTGCTGGCTTTTTATTGGCCATGTTCTAGAGAAGACAACTTGATCTATCACACAATCACATGCTCTACATACTTTCAAAAGCAAAATCAACAATTTGTTTAAAATTGTAATTTCTGGGGTGCCTGGGTGCTTCAGTTGGTTAAGTGTCCGACTATTGGTTTTGGCTCAGGTCATGATCTTACAGTTCATGAGTCTGAGCCCCATATCAGGCTCTATGCTGGCAGTGCAGGGCCTGCTTAGGATCCTCTCTCTCCCTCTCTCTCAAGATAAAGAAACTCTAAAAACAATCGCAATTTCCAATACTGGCAGACCACAGGCAAAGAGGCTGCTCTCACCCTGGTGGCAGACTTCTTAGTGGCACCATGCTTCTGAGAACTTGGTCATATTTACTGCCATGCAAGTGGCTATTTACTTCCGTGTCTGGGCTCATAAAAATGTCATAGCCATGCACAAAGATTTACTACAACAACGTTCCTCACTACCTATTTTCTAAAAGGGAACACTGCAAACAATCTAAATAACCAAGCCTCTGTTGAAAACATAAACTGGTATGTTTACACAATGAAACACACTGTAGCTATTAAAAAGTGTCTAGATGCAAGTTGAATTTGAGTCCTCCAAGGAATTCGAAGTAAATGGCATGACAACAGATCCATGATAAGCAGTTCCGTGAAAAAAAGTGGTTACCATACAATATCATCCCACTTTTGTCATTAGACAGGTACACGTATTTACTTACGTATGCACTGACACCCACCAAAATGTTAATAGTGATCATCCATCCATTAAGCAGCAAATCTATAAACGATTTTTGTTTTTCAATTTAAAAATTTTTATGGTTTACATGCATTCATTGTAAGAAAAAAATTAAAGATCCCTTCTAATAATGTCTCTTTACGCCCTACCACCCAGCTATCAGGAGGCCTGGTTGAGGTGGGAGGCCAAGTGTTTCCTTTATTGTCTCAAAGCAAGTCTCATCTGACTCGATGACTCTTGTTTCTGAAGCACTGGGTGAGCCCAGTCTTTGAGCCGTTTCTGAAGGGCAATGTCTCTACTTCAAACCGTACAGAACGAGAACAGGGGCACAAGGAGGTTTAACATTACTCTCAGCAAAGCTCCATACAGACGGCAGAGGAGCCAGGGGAACCCAGCCCAGGAGAGTGCATCTGTGCCAGCCTCTGCCCTCAGGTCAGAGCCAACCTCGCTGCTCCAGGGTAATGGGGTCAGACCGGGGACACCAATCAGGTACCTTCCCTTTTCAGCAAAAGGGTGGGTACTTCCAGGCAGCATTCAAAGTGGGGTGGCTGCTGAGGGGGAAGCACCGATAATACTTAGGACCTGTGGTTCCCAAACCCTGACCGAGCTTTAGAGCTACTGCAAGAGCACATTTAAAAAAAAAAAAAAAAAAAAAAAAAAAGGCAAAAGACAGACTCCTATTAGAAATCGTGTGGGTTGGGCTTTTCCGTCCTCCCTTCTTGCCGCTCGCCGCGAGTGTCTCTTGGGCGCTGCCTGCCGCGCGGTCGCCTGCGCCCCTCGTAACCATGCCTCGCAAGATTGAAGAAATCAAGGACTTTCTGCTCACGGCCAGGCGAAAGGATGCCAAGTCCGTCAAGATCAAGAAAAATAAGGATAATGTGAAGTTTAAAGTCCGATGCAGCAGGTACCTTTACACTTTGGTCATCACAGACAAAGAGAAGGCAGAGAAACTGAAGCAGTCCCTGCCCCCAGGTTTGGCAGTAAAGGAGCTGAAATGAACCCGGCACACTGATTGGAACTGTATTAAAGTTTTTAAAATTCCAAAAAAAAAAAAAAAAAAAAGAAATCGTGTGGGTTGGACCAAGGAATTTTTTTTAAACTTCTCAAGTGGTTGTGAAGCAGACAACCCACATGCCAGGGCTCAGCGATCGTTTAACAACTGCTGGCGAGGAGCAGCTGAGAAACAACCAGCCCATCTGACTCCAATTAGATCAGCACCGCGGCGAAGTCAAAAAACGAAAAGCCTCCAAGATGACTCAAGTTACACTACCTACTGCTTCTAACAAATCTCACCAGTGAGAAGCTTATCCCTTTAACTTCATGAAATCCCCTCTTCTAAGTGACAGTCTCTTCTATTTGGTCCTCAGTGGACCCTGGAAACAGATTATCTCTATTGTAAAATGTGTGATTACACTGGAAAGGGCAAACACACCATAACGAAAAACAGTCATTGATTTCCTAAGACCTCGATTCCCATTTAGCCACAAGGAGTTAAAAACCTATTCTCACTGTGGGATTTTTAAAACCTGGCCCCCAAATTCTCTGACACTCTTCTCATCCAGAAGTGAGGTTCTTAACATTGTCAACGTACCAAATAAAAGCGACTGAGCCGTACGCTTAAACTGGTTAAAACTGTGAATTTATGTTATGTGAATTTTGCTTTATTATAAAAAGTGAGTTTCTGTATCTCCTCCTTTTGAATCTGGGCTCCGTGCCTGCTTGACCTATAGAATACAGCAGAAGCAATGCTGTGGGGGATTTCTGGGCCCAGGCCTTGAAAACTGGAAGCTGCTTCCATTTCCTGTCTTCTAGGATACTTGGAACCCGGCACCATCCCATCCCGTGGGTCAGCAGTCTCTGCACAGGGTAGTTAAGAGAGGAACTGAGGTCCTCTCAGGACCACAGCCCCTGCTTCAGTCTCAGCAGACAGCCAGCATCAACTTACCAGCCTTGTGAGGGAGCCATCTTGAAAGTGATCCTCTGGCCCCTGTGGAGCCACCTTAGCCAGAGCTGTGTAGAGGAGAGACCAGCTGGGTGCCAAGCCCTGCCTAAATGGCAGATTTGTGAGCAAAATAAATGCCTACAGGTGGTTAAGCCACTAAAGTTTGTAATGGCTTATTACGCAGCAACAGATAACCGGCACTCTGATGTGTCAGAGTAGCTGGTCAAAAATGGCTTGAGAAAACTCTCTAAGCTGGTGCCATAAACCGCAGTAGGTTCTGACAAGAGTAACCTTTACCACCAAAGAATTCCTCCACGCATGTGCTTCACAACTCAATTGAGTCACAATCTTTCTACCATGTTCACTCAAAACTATGCCATAGAGTGAAAAAGAAGGCATCTGACTTTCTTGCTAAGACATTTTTTTAAGGGGGGGTGGGGAAGAAAGGCCAAAAGGCCATGGAGTACAAAATCATGCAAGCTGCCAAATCACAAAAATTCCGGACAGCTCTCAGTGCTTCTCAGAAAAAGCCACTGGAGAGGACACATTTACCACTCACCTGCTCGCCCGCCCGCCTCACCTCCAGCCTCTCCGGTGGGGGCTCGCTTTGCAGGGTCCGCAAGGCTTTCGCAGCAGCATCGTGTTTTGCAGCCTGTCTTGTCTTTCCTTTCCCACTGAACTGCTGTCCTCCCACAGAAAGCTCAACTTGATAAAGTAAAGGCGGTACTGGAAATGGGTAAAAGTACCTGAAAGTAAAAAGGGGGTTTTAGCAGAATGACAATCTCAGATCAGTAAGTCACCCATACGTTCCCTGGCAAATCCCAGGTCTTTCCTTCATCGCGGGTCCTAATCACATCAGGACCTGCTTGCCAATAATGACTCCTCATCGGTATATCCAGAGACTTCACAAGCTTACACTGGATTAGAACTGGCACACAGAATAGGCAAATACTGTCTAGCAAGCAAACTTATGTTCCACAAAAACACCTTATAGACTACATGGGTTCAATGTATAATGTAACCCAAATTTACAAAATTAGACTTTGGCTCAAGGTAGAAAACTTGCTCTATTTTCTCCTATCTGAGAGACACCCTTGCCTGTCTCCAGAAAAGCCTGGGAATTTTTTTTTAATGCTTTATGTATTTATTTTGAGAGAGAGGGAAAGAGAGAGAGACACTCCTAAGGAGGCTCCACGCAGCGCAGACCCCGGTGTGGGGCTCAAACCCACAAACCACGAGATTATGAGCTGAGCCGGAATCAAGAGTCTAATGCCTAACCGAATGAGCCACCCAGGTACCCCTGGGAATTTTTTAACAGAAATTTTTTTGGAAGGACCCTCATTTCTAGAAATCCCAACAGCCTACAGCCTGGCAGAACCTGGCCTCTACATGTCAGAGCTTACATTTTTTTTTTTTTTAATTTTTTTTTTTTTCAATGTTTTTTATTTATTTTTTGGGACAGAGAGAGACAGAGCATGAACGGGGGAGGGGCAGAGAGAGAGGGAGACACAGAATGGGAAACAGGCTCCAGGCTCCGAGCCATCAGCCCAGAGCCCGACGCGGGGCTCAAACTCACGGACCGCGAGATCGTGACCTGGCTGAAGTCGGACGCTTAACCGACTGCGCCACCCAGGCGCCCCCAGAGCTTACATTTTTTAAAGTTTATTTAGAGAGACGGAGAGAAAACGAACAGGGGAGGGGTGGAGGGAGGGGGGGGGGGGGAGAGAAGAATCCCAAGAATCTGACAGCGCAGAGCCCAATGCAGGGCTCGAAACTCACAGACTGTGAGATCACGACCTGAGCTGGAATCAAGAGTCGGCTGCTTAACTGAATGAGCCACCCAGGCGCCCCCAGAGCTTACATTTTTTAAGTGGCTTTGCCTTCATTCAAGTCAGGCAGGGAAAGGAAGACTTCCATTCCCATCATCAACCTGTCCGCTAACGTCTTATGATTGCCAACAGGAGGCTTTTTACACATAGTTTCAGGTTTCGATTAGTATTTTGCTGGACCTGTACTCCAAAGCTGTTACAAACCACATAAATTCGAAGCCAAAAAGTACCCAGTAAACAATACTCAACAAATCTATGAATGCTGAGAATCTTGGTGTTTGTGGGAATCACGCTCAAATATGACTCAGTTACAAGAAGCCGTTACAAAGGTGATCTTTAACCAGATGGTTTCAGGGCACAGCCATACTGCTAGTGAGGAGCACACTCAGGCTCTTGCCAGTGACAGAAGGTAAAGGAGCAAGCATCAAGACACAGTTCCAAAGGCACCACGATTAAGAGGACTTCAGCATTTGGCAAGCCCAAAGATGACCGAATCGTTGTGCGCTCCACAATCTACAGATTTTCTTCTTCCATGTCAGGAATGAGACACATCTTCACCTGTACTTAAAACAAACAGCGGCACCTGGGTGGCTCAGTCGGTTGAGCGTCCAACTCTTGGGTTCGGCTCATGTCACGGTCTCACGGTTGTGAGACGCAGCCCCGCGTTGGGCTCCGTGCCAGGTGTGGAGACTGCTTGGGATTCTCTCCTCCTCTCTCTGCCCCTCCTCCGTTCTCTCTTGCCCTATAAATAAGTAAAACAGGCACATACCTTGGGGGATAAGCACCTCCTCTCATGTTGTAGTTATAGGTGGACTGCATCCGAGAGTAAGGGTCGACAGGCTTATACATTGGTTTTTTTCCAAGTTTCATGCACAGTGCATTTAGCTCTACAGTAGGGGTTATGCTTTCTGCAACACAGAATCAACACAGAGAACTGGTTATTTTCTGACATGAGAATGACAGTTACTAAAATCAGAAAGAACAGCATGCTTTCTACTAACTGGATTCATAATGCATTTCAGGAAAGTATCTAAGTACTTCACTGCTAGGCATCAGGTCAGGAAATCCAAGAATCTGCTGTGATTTCTAGATATTAATACACAGTCAACAGCACAAAATACAGTGTAAGAGCTATTAGAGGGGCAGCAACTAGCATAAGACATTACCAGAGAAAGTCACTCATTCCAGTTATTAGATATCAGTTCCAATACACATCGAATTCCACGATTAAACAAAAATCCCATGTGACTGTCCAAGTCATTTTACTGTTTGGGAATCCTTAGCCGATAGAACTCTGGTTGTACTGACTTGCTGGGTTATTGGCTTACACTTAGAAGTATGTTTATTGCACACTACTTCATCGAACAATGCACTTACTAAGCAGTAACTGGATGGAAAGCACTGTGCTAAGGGACACAATTCTTACCCCCAGAGGACCAACAGGAGGTGTGCTATAAGGAAAGGTGTGGAATTAAGAAGGAGGAGGCAAGTAAATTCTATCTGGAGAAGTCAGATGAGGGTCACAAAACATTCAGATATTTCCAATCTCAGTATTTACGATGGGATTTGACCTGTGAGAATACTTGTTAGGAAAAGGAGTTCTGTTTCCATATAAATAAGAGCAAGTATAATATCTCACAATCATCAACTGTAGAAAACACACACTGTTCGTTTCCCAATTTTTTTTTTTCTCTCAGTTCATCCAATTCATAAACCTTTAAAAACATTTAAAAGAAAAACCAGGCTGGAAAGAGTAGTGTGAGCGCACAATCACGTCTAAGAACAACACTTTCACATCAAACACAGAACAACACTAGCAATGGCAAAGTTCAACTTAAATGCACACAAAAAGCCACTTTAAAATGCCTCTTTAGGAGGTATGTAGAAGAAAACAACAGCAACAAAAAAGACTTGCTTCTGTACTAGGAACTGGTTCAACTAAATTTAGTGCATGAATCAAATTTATAAGAATATTTTTGGATTTGCAAAATCAAAAGGTCACAGAAGTAACCAGCCTCTCTTCTTACTTTCAGAATTATATTTTTTAGAGGATTCATACAGGTTCTCACTAAGCATAACCTGAATCATCTCAAGAACAGTTCTGACCCATAAAATTTACCTGCAGTGGAGAATGAATCTGAAATACCACAAAGAAATCAAAAGCAACAAGGAAGGTGTGGCTAAAATCTCCCGGATTCCTTCCTACGTACAAAGGGACTGGGATGGCTTCGTGTGCCTGATGGTAACGTGGCTCAGCCACTTCCATCCACAGCAACAGGTCAATGGTCCCCAAGCTTTTACCAGAAGCTCTTCTTTATTAGTCTTCTCTCTCCTTCGGTCCCTTGTTTGAAGAGGTGTTATCTACTAATAGTATTTAAGTAATACATGTTTAAGTCATTTTCTCATTCTTTTTGATGATCAGGAGACGTGTAAATGACAATCTGCGTTTCTGATCAACATGTTATAATTGGTATTTCCACACTGGGTTGAAGTGATTCCAGCTAAGGCCTACATTCTTGGCAATTTTTTCACTAGGCTTCTCTGCAATCTTAGCAATTGTTTGGTGACACCACTACCTCTGAGGACCTTCTTTCCAGATCCTCAAGAGTCAAGGGACCAGAGACTGGGAACCAATGCTTTGGAGTATGGTTAAGGATTCTAAAAAGGTAAGCGTTTGCCACTGGTAGTGTAGAAACCGTGCTTGCAAAGTCAGTAAGTTAGTTATGAAAGAATGCATATACATACTAAATGGGTACCTCTAGGCACACTTCTGAAAGGAACCTGTCTTGGCCCACGCATAATACCTGGATTCCTTCCTTCGCTACGAAAAGGGCGGACTATGGGTTTAGGAAATTTTGTTCCTTCCAAAGCTTTGGCAGCAGCTGTGTGCTGGGCTTTTTTAACACTAGTTCCTTCAGCTTCCCAGTGCTGATCTCCAAGTGTTAGCTGTACTGTAAACACCTACAAATGAAAATTGTGAGCTCTCAATTCACGATACCTGAGGTTGACTGTAATATGTCGCTTGGACCTGGAACATTGTTTATGGTCATGGTTTAAAAAGCCTGGTCATTACCTTGGCAAATTACTCCCTCACTCCCATTTTTTGTTATTTTTATAAACACAAAAAGATACATGTCTCATTGACTGGCATTGAACAACACTCTATGACAAAACCATGCTTTGAAAAATGGAGGTAAGTACAGAGATTAAAAAAAAATGTTTTCCCCTATATTAAAATATTAGATGCTGATTTGGAAGTCAGCCAAACAGAAATTGTCTTCCAATTACTTCTCAGGGAAGAAATTCAGCAAACTTGATTTAGACACAAAGTAGTATCTCATGCAAATTAAGACATTTGTTTTGATGTTCTTGTGTTTGTGGTCTCTTGTCTGAAAACAACCCTAGCAGGACAAAAACGTGAATGAATTTGGGAATGTGAGCCAGGTTCTAAAAAGTTGCCTTCTATTTTCCTAAGACTATACTATTCAGACACTGCCTCCATTTGGGGAAGAAAATCCAATCTGTAGCAAGCAAAGATCTAGAAACGTTTCTGAACTCAAGGAGGCATCCAAAACAGCTGATTTTGCCCTCAGCAAACGCTGACAATGGCAAGCCTCTTTATTCCTTTTTAAGTATAAAGGTTACCCAAATACACACTCTGTTCTTGAAATTAGGTTATGTTAATCCTATCAGAACTGAATATTCTGTCAAAAACTATAACCCATCATAGCACAGTGATTCTTTAACTTTGGTGCTTATCTTAGGAAGCTTACTAAAATATACATGTCCAGGGACTTCGACTGAGAAGCAAGAGTGGAGACCCTAGGCAAGTGTTCTTTAAAAAGCTCCCCTAGTGATTCTGATGCACTGCAAAGTTTGAGACTCACTACTTAGGAATTTAGCAAAACCAACTGGAGCTTTTGTTTTTCTGCTTTTCTTTATCACTGGATATCACTGTTTCATTTGCAAATAATTTACTGTGAATAATTTAATGTCAAATGTGCTCCTCTGAACATGTCCAGATCATTTAAATTTGGTGCCTAAAGGGATGGGCGCGATGTGCCTTCACAGCTGATTTTTCTTGTAGGTCTTAACTTCAGGATTCCCTCAGTACACAGCTTCCACTAAAGCGGGAAAATTAAAGAATCCTTCACCCCAGTGGAAACACTAGGGGTCCCCTGTATTTCTGCTGCAGTTCACAAGGTTACTCATTTAGGCACCACTAGCATGGACTGAAAATCCTGGCTGGCCTAACAGCCAAACAGCAGAAGCCTACGCTGTGGAATCCCTGGGGCATTTTCATGATCCATTCGTGGAAAGACATTTAAAGGGAAAAAGCTAAAAAACAAAAAAGAGTTAATTCCATTAACAGTTTTGCCTTTCTCCAGGACTTTTCCCGTCAGCGCTGTTGCCACTCTGCTGCCTTTCTGTGTAGAGGGTTGGTAACAAGGTTAGAATCTTGGTTTTAATAGAATTAAAAGTACACCAGACCACTGATTTTTAAATAAATAGTGTAATAGTCACCGAGGAGGGAATAACTTCTCGTCTTTGAACAACTTGTAAATAAAAGTGCAGTTACAGATTGAACACACAGCCAAATTACCTAACGCACCACTAAAGGTTAGGTGAGAAAGTACATATTTCAAAAAATACCAAGAACAGTTAATAAAAGGGAATCCCAAAGTTAAGGTCTGCAAAAAAAATCCTGTAGAAGAAACAGAAGTTATAGGAAATCACTAATTGCCTTCCAAAAGTAAAGAAACCTTTCAAATATCACTATGCTTTAGAAAAATGTGAAAACTAGCTTCATGTGAGTAGAAATTTGTTTCTGAAATGCATAATAGTAATAGCTACCATCTCTCAAGCATTTACTAACTGTCAGGCATTGTGCTCCACACTTTAACATATATTCTCTGGTTTAACTGTCACAGTAAACCCATTTGGGTAGGTATTATCCCCATTTTACAGATGAGGAAACTGAGGTTCAAAAAACAGCAGTAGCTTGCCCAAGGTCACATAGCCAGTAAGGAGCTGAGATTTAAACCCAGATTTGCCTGACACCAAAGGTGACTCACCTCACCACACTAAGGTACCTATTTAGGATTGTGGCTGATGTTACTTTTAGTCAAATTAAAAGAGAAACTTGATATCATTCAAGGCCTGAGGTTTGCACGTCAAGAAAAATGAGGCATAAAGAGACCAATAATTCATCCTTAATTATGTTTACTGCAAGCCTAGGATCAGAAATAGGAGGCCGGATTCCTTCTCTCATACCACACCCTCTCTCATACTGCAGCTGCAAAGATAAAGCCAGATATGCACACATTTAAGTTCCAAGATTTACATTATCAAACAAGCTTCAAAGACTGAATTCCTAAATGGCAAATAGTAAAAAATTTAAGTTACAGTCTTCCATTCTCTAAGATAAGGGGAAGGACAAGGATAAGTGAAGTCAGAGACAGTCCAAAGGACTGACTCACTTTGAAACTAATTTCTACCTCTCATTTTCAAACCTTTTACCTGGATGGCTAACAAGTGGGAAAATGGATTTCCTGTTCCCCTCCTATCCCGGCCCAGCCTAAGGTACACGTGAAAACAAGCGGGAAAGGAGCCAGAGGCAGGCTGCAGCCAGGAGACCCAGAGCCTGGAAAATTCACGGGAAATCATTCACAGGGGCCTGGGAATGGTCTCTACTCAGAATCCTAAACACAACCACATACTAACTGGAGTTCCCAAAAAGAAGCATATCTTTTCTTTGACCCATTCTGCAAGGGTCAAGGGAAGCAACTTGCCAAAAATCTATACTTTGGCATCTCCTGAAGACAGCCTCAGTGGTTTGAAAATATGTATTCTGAACCACAGCACCACGTGAGCAGTATAAAAAACAGAAAACATTCCTGGTGGGTTATAAATGCACAAGCAGTATGGACAATATTTACCTTACAGTGAGCTGGACCTTGCTCACGCAAAAGCTTATACTCAGGCTGAATCTTGTTGAAACGGGCTAACTCATTCACAAGACACATTGGGGTTTTCTCTTTGGGGTGTGCCATGCTAGAAGGAACTGAAAAATAACGTAAGAGCAATGAAGTCAACTAGCAGTATACAGGACTGCTGCTCTCCCAGGGACACGAAAAAAGAGGGGAAAACGGAAGGTCTTAAGGATTCAGAGCAGCAGTGACGCACAGCTGCAAACCACAAGGGGGCACCTGCCTGAAGACACAGCTGGGGTCTTCTCCGGACCAGCTGAAGCCAGGTAACCTAGGAGAGGGCAGGTCTCCCAAAGAGAGAACAGAAGGCAGGGGAGTAACTAAACCGTGGCAGGCAAGCAAGATTTAAATCAGAGGCAGCCCTGGTATTATAACCAACCAAGGGGATAACAAGGAGGTCTTCTGAGCACAGACACACTGGTTCCCACAACAGCTGTCAGCTGTACCCGGTTTATTTCGCAAAAGTCAACGTGCCAATGCCATCTCTCAAACAATGACTGTCGCCTTCTACACAGCTAGTGTCTCACTGCCATTCTCAGACCTTACCTACTTCAGAGAATTCTACAAGTAAAATAAAATGTCCGTGGTGGGCAGGAGTAATAGGATGTGGATATAAGAACACATTAGAAGAAAAGGCGGTAAATCCCAGAGGACTGACACAGTCTGTAACATTTCCTTTTAAGATGGTCTGTGACGGCAAATTTGGGGAAAACTGAATTCTTAGGGTATTAGGACCAGTCAAGACTGCTACCCGGTGAGCCAATCCACGGAAGTCTAGAGGTAGGGTGACAGATGCCATGCAGCTGAGAGTGGGGTGAGCCAACACTCTAAGAACAGGTTTATAAAGTAAAGGAAACGAGAAATGAAAGAGGAAATGCAAGGGAAATTGTCAAACACAAGGGGTTGAGAGATGGGTTAGAAGGTGACTCTGGCATGGAGACACCCATGCTGACACCCCATTTAATTGGTTTTACCACGTTGGGGGAGGGTTGGGAAGCAGAACATTTGTTTTCAGGTCTGTTTATTTTTCAGGTGTTTCAAGTCTTTTCTCACCGATGAGCACATTTATTTGCTATTATTTCCTTTTTTAGTTTTGTTTTTTAAGTAATCTCCACACCCAATGCAGGGCTCGAACTCATGACCAAGATCAAGGGTCACGTGCTCTACTGACTGAGCCGGCCAGGCGCCCCATCAACAAGCACATTTAGTCCTTTTTTATTTTCTTAATAATCAGATTTAAATGCTTCCGAACTTACTCCCTCTCTAAAACTCTCTGCTTCAGTGTTCAATTTCTAATGGGTCCTCACTGTGATTTCTGAACTACCTCTGGAACCTCAACTTAAACTCACTTGTTCAAAATAAAAACTAACAAATGCCAATACTCTCTGGCTTTCCAGTAAATGTGGCCGCCCCCTTGCCTGGGATGTAATCTCAGAGGCATATAAAATGGAGGCTCACACATACAAGAATTCGTGGTCAGTTCTGGGAAATAGTTTTTAAAGCAGAATTTTCCCATAAAACAACAAATATCCAGAGTGGTATTTACTGTTCAATTCTTTCTGCTAGACACCACTTTATAACCAACTAGGTTTTATAGTTTACTTTTCAATTCTCTTTCTTACACTCTGAAGTGGTCTGTCAACTCAGGCCTCCCTCAACCCAATACACAACCAGTGTTTTATATCTGGAAAAAAGCAGCATGGATGTTAATACTTTCTTCTGCTTCTTGAAGGTAATGTGAGAGTTCCCTACATCTGCAGTCTATTTATCAGATCAGAAAACAGGCTAAGAAAACATTTGAAAAAGAAGACACGTGGATTCATACGCTTACCTGCAGCTGCACTGGTGGGTGTGACAGATGCAGAGTTTTGAATAGGTCTACCTGCATTTTCAGAGGGCAGAGAGCTAGCAGTAGAAGGAATACTCATCAAAGGCTGTGAGAGAAGAGACTGGTTCTTGTTCAGTATTTGGCTCCCTGAGAGAGCAGCAGATGGGTTCTGAACTTGCACTTGAACTTGAGACATGGTCACTTTCAACAAAAGTGAACAACTGCAGGTAAACAGCTTTCAGTGCAGGTTAATTCAGTGCTATGAAGTCTAAAGTTCTACCTAAAAGTTGTAAGGGAAAGAAAATAAAAAGGTAAATTATAGAGGAGATATGTAATCGCCAATATTCAGTCAAAGTTGGTGTCACCTACTCAAGAATGAAATCAGTCCCGTTAGGCCTGTAGCTATGTTGATGTATTAGAAGTGTTTCTCTCCTTGGTATACAGTGAGGTTCCTGGCCTTGTGACTTTCTCACAGCGCTTTTAGAGGACTTACAATACCCATATGCTCTGCGTGTTCATTTTATAAAGAGAATCCAGTAGGGTGAAATGACATTCATTATTGAATATTAAGAACTATGAACTATAGTTTATATTCAAAATGGCAAATTAAAAAATACGGAGAGGCTTTCCATACCATATAGAATATGGTAAAGATTTCTGGCCTCAAAACTGTAAGAAGCTGAAAGCAAAATGGGTTCATAAGACCCTTTAATGCGGAATTTGTAAACACTGCTTCCATGGAAGGGCCATGTGCTGACTGGCACCCTTACAGTTTTCCTTTAAGCTCACTGAAGAAAGAGAAGAGTTTCTCACTTTTGCTGCTGCTTTTTCCTCGTGATGACAAAAGATCTATTTTTTTTTCCTCTGAGGTTTGTCTAGACGGTCTCATTTAGTTACAGACCACAAACAAAACTGTTGCATCTACATTAATATGCAAGATCCTGAGAAATCATCTGAATAGTAAAGAACATTCTATAGCCTTTGTACTATTAAAAGCAAAAGTGGCAAAGAGGAAGAAGAGAGGAACAGATTTCAGACTGGCCATTTCATTGGTGTGGCTGGGCAGTGGGACCCAGGAAGCAGAGGAGATGGTTTACTTCATCTTATAAGTTCCAAACGCATTACTTCTATTACATTTAAATTTCCTCCTAAGTCAAAAATAAGGGCAGTTCTGCTTACGTTCATGGCCATCCTTCAAAAAGCTGAAAATGTTTAAGCAAGTCAAAAGTACTCAAAAATAACCAGTAGCAACAAAGAGTAGAAAAAGGCAATCAAAACAGAAACCAGCAAACAAATCAAAAGTTCTATTACAGAGTGTTACTTTAATTTTTTTTAACAGTCTCAAGATGATTTTTAATTAAAGCTGGATCTTTAGAAAGAGATGAAGGACCACAATTAAGTTACTTGAGAAGTTCTGGCACATTCTCTCTTGCTGAGAGCAAAAAGAACTGCAAAACTAAAAACAACAACCCAAATACCTCAGCTGAAACGTGACTTTGGATATACAGACCTAAGCACCACCTTGTTCACCAAAATCCCCCATACTGCAGTTATTCCTTTGTTTACTTTTGGAGTCAGAACAAAGTGACAGACGAGGTCCACTGAAGACTAGATAACTGTTCTGGCAGACACGTTGCCAATGTCAAGAAACAAGTCCAGAACCACCCAGAAATTAGCTAGGACCTTGTGTCATTATTCTGATTTCCTTCAGCTGTCAAAATAGAAATATTTCTCTCTCAATGCCCCCCCACCCACCTGCACTCCCTCTTTCTACACTTTGCCTCAATGGCATTTCCCCCCACCCCTTCCCCAAATCATCTATAGTGCACTCACAACTGCGCAACACCAACCGCTGGTTACAGGTCAAAAAATAAGTCAAAAGCAAAGCGTCTGCTCCAGAGCCTACCTGCATCCCATAAACAGCAACCCAACCCTGCCCTGGGTGGCTCTCAGAGGAGGAGACTGAATGAATGAACTAAATTTAGAAAGGGTAGGGCCCCAGGGGATCTGTTTGGGCTAATGCTGTCTACAGCAGGGCCACAACCAGCATCTCCAGTCACAGACATAAATACACAGATTTTCTAGAAGTTGAAAAAGGGAACAAATGGCCTTTAATTAAGACTGCCCCCAAAATGTTAACCTCATCTTCACCTGGCATTGTATCTTTATAACAACTGGTGGAAACAAGTAGTTCAAAACTGCAAATAGAAATTTCCTAAAACCCTAGTAAGACTGTGTACTTTACAAATTTTTAATTTCCACCATGACCAATAGTAAAGTTCAACAAACAGTACTCATTAGCACATGAACACTTCTATGTGTCTTTAAGCCTGAAAAGAGAAGCTAACGCAGTGGTTCTACAGAGGTGACAATTTTCGGCCCCAAAGACATCTTACAATGTCTGGAGATATTGTTTGTCACAACTGGAGGATGGGATGACCTACTGGGATCTAGTGGATAGAGGGACCAGGGATGCTATTTTGAGTATACATATACCAACCAACAAAATAAAATATTACTAATTTAATAAATAGCTTATATTTTTAGGAAAAGAAAATCTCCTTTTCATTTCAAAAGGCTCTAAAAAAATTTTTGAGGCTAATATTTTACCCAAACAGATGTTCCTCTCCCAAAGAGAAGCCAGGCAGCTAACGTAGTTTACAAATAGGGTAAAATATACTATTTACCCACATAATTTGAACAAATAAAGCTTTTCACTACTGCTAATTATACAGTTCACAGCAGCATTTAGTGGAATCATAGAATTCTGGAGATACTACTTCTGTATAAATGTAGAATCTGTTGCTGTTCAGTACTCTGTTCCGAAGATTAAAACCTTAAATGAAAACTTGTCTTTTCTTTTGAGCCTATCTTTAAGGATTACTTTCCACCAGACACATTAGGGACTCAAAAGAGATTAAAATGATTTGTTAGTCTACTTATAAAAGAACAATATTTTACACACAGTAAAATTAGGTTGAAAATTGAAAACACAAAGACCAGTTTTCCCCAGCTCTGGAAACACCTTTAACTGTTAAGCCTGTGTTGCGTTGCTCTTTCCCTGCCTCCGGCACAGATGAGGGCCTTTAATCTCCTGGTTTCTCTTATTTGAAGAGCTTTAGACACCAACTCAGGATAATATGTTCATCTTATTCTCAAATCCTTATATTTATCTAGCACAAATAATCAGCACTATAACACAGAGGAGTGATAGGGCAGAGTTAGGGGTACCATCTTTTTTAAAAGACTCCTAATTCCAACTCCCCCAAGTCCCAAATTTAGCTTGGTGACACAAAAGTCTTCTTATAAAAACAAAGAGTCTCACTTTGGCTGGCAGCTTCCTTTTTACAAGTGTCAAGTACTTTTTAATGGGTAGTAGGCAAGGGGAATATGGGCACATGAATACTACAATAGCGGTTTTAAGAAATTATATCTATGTGGGGTGCCTGGGTGGCTCAGTCGGTTGAGCATCTGACTTGATTTTGGCTCAGGTCGTGATCGCACCAACCGTGAGATCGAGCCCCACATGGGGCTCTATGCTGACAGGGCAGATCCTGCTTGAGATTCTTTCTCGTTTTCTCTCTGCGCCTCCCCTGCTCACACGCACACTCTCACTCTCTCTTTCAAAATAAAGAAAGAAAGAGATTACAAGTAATGTGTTAAAAAGTGATGAGGCACAAATGCAAATTCCTCACTCAGCAGTGATTTACCAAGTCTAGGCCATAGTGAATGCAATGAGTGATCTGTTTAATACCCAAGAAGGCTGATCCTTCCAGAAATAGTTTACAGAAGTATCTATAAGGGTGCTTAGTCTTACTTTCAACTACCAGCTTGTTAAATGTTGTCATATGAAACAACTACTTCAGCAATTATGGAAGAACATCGTTTTTAATATCCAATTTGTAGCTACCGTAATATATGACTTTACTTTTGTATTCAACACATCATTCCCCTTTGCCATCAGCGATGTTTCCAAACAAGGTGTGTGAAAGAAAAAAGGAAAAGAAAAAGTCATCCCAATTCTGGGCAAGCTTTTGCGATAGCCACAGACATTTTAGTAAATACCTCTTCCTTCAAAGTCCTCCCTCAAATCTTACATAGCATGGGTACACAAATACAAGAGTACTACAGCAGCCTTAAAATACATCTAAAATGCCCACATCATTCCTTTAAATTCAACAGTTATTTCCAAGATCCTCTGTCGACACACCTTAGAAATTGCAATTCAGTCATATGTTTTCTACAAATAAACTCACCCTATCTCCCTATCTTCACCCCTACCAGCACCCACCATCCCCACTCTGATTCCCAGAATAGCAATTCATTGACTCCAAACATCATCCAAACACCTGTAGGCAGGGCAGCTGCAAAAACAGAAACACAGCAATCACTGTACTCCTACATAATCAATTCTAAAAAGATAACAGCATTATCAAGCAAATAATATCCCACAGCAGGCCCATATATCAAATTACCCAATAATTAAAAGGTTCTTTAAAAGAAATATGACCCAACTACTTAAGACAGAGGGAAAAACAAAACAGACCACTATGTACTTGGTGCTCAAAAGAAAGACGGGACAAGCAGCCCCAAGGAGGCATAATCACTTGCAAAACAATAAAATCAGCCAAAAATAATGCCTGGAAGCTCAGGCTGTTAAGATCTTTGCATCCAAGTGACTGAATGTGGCCCCTGTCTCACACGTGGCTCAGTGCCAAGTGGGAAGCGGAGGATTTTCTTTCCACACAAATGTAACCACTGGGTGGTCCGTTTAAAGAAACACTTCCTAAAAGAGAATTCATTCTCAATTGTTCATCCTATAAAAACCATCACACCAAACTGTATACTAAGATGAAAAAAACTTTACCTCTACAGCCCAATAAGCTGCAAACCTTACTTTTTTCCTAGCTTTGAAACCTTATCAACCTCCTCTCTCCCATTCCCTAGGAGGAATTCTTAAAAATTACTAAAGTCAAACACATTATTTCTCGTAAACACGGAAGTGTTTTTTAAAATCTAAACTTATAAAAACATACAAAAATGTTTTAAACCAACCAAAATGAATAACTATTCGTGATTTGCTGGAGATTTTTAAGAGTAGTACTGTGTGACCTACTCTTAAATAAGAAGGGGCTTGGGGCGCCTGGGTGGCTCGGTCGGTTTAGCGTCTGACTTCGGCTCAGGTCATGATCTCACGGTCCGTGAGTTCGAGCCCCGCGTCGGGCTCTGTGCTGACAGCTCAGAGCCTGGAGCCTGTTTCGGATTCTGTGTCTCCCTCTCTCTCTGCTCCTCCCCTGTTCATGCTCTGTCTCTCTCTGTCTCAAAAATAAATAAACGTTAAAAAAAAATTTTTTTTTTAAAAATAAAAAAACAAAAAAAAAAAACAAAAATAAGAAGGGGCTTAGTTTAATATAAAGTTAACTGGCTTTTCCTTTCAGAAAAGGGAAATGTGCCATCTACCTAGAAACACGACTGCATTTACCATCATCTTTGTGCAAAACAGACCAGAGTCAAGACCCAGTTTCTAAGAAACCAGCCTTGCTGCTAAGTAGCAACCAACAATGTTAAATCAGATCAAACTTCTGAGTTGTGGCTTTCAGTTCTACTCCCAGACAAAATAGCAATTATCCACCTAATTCTTGGCAATCCACTGCCTGGTGCCTCAGTTTCCCCAGACACTTTGTAGTAGGATATCTGACAAAGCTTCAGCTGTAGCAATCTGAGAGCTGAAACAATGAAAAATCCTGAGGCATTGTAACAGTTATTCAGTTTTCTGAAAAGAAAAGCATTAAATAAACGCAGTGTAAATCCATTCACTGAGCCTGGTACAACTCCTCTAATTTCCTTATGCTTCAGTTTCCTCATTCCCAAAGAAAGCTGGGTTTAACTTGTCCACTAATCACTACCTCGGGGATACGGTATAATGATATGCTTTCAGCTCTGAGGTAAAGTGCTAAAAACAAAAGGCAGTATGACAGGTGCAGTGTATTTCACAGTGCCCTGACATAAAACTGCAAAATCTTTTTGGTCCAGATCATCACAAGCAGCCATTCATAACCCTGTCTCATGACAGAAAACAATGTTGGATTAGTTCCACAAGTTTGAAAACCAAGTTTTACACTAACACTCTGAAAATTCAAAGGCAAACGACAAAAGCCACTATAATCAGGATGCTCACCAACCAAGTTATGTTTAATGACAACTTCAGGGGCACCTGGAGGGCTCAGTCAATTGAGCATCTGACTCTTGACTTTGACTCAGGTCATGATCTCGTGGTTCGTGAGTTCTAGCCCTGCACTGGGCTCTGTGCTGACAGCATAGACCCTAGTTGGGGTTCTCTCTCTCTCCATCTCTCTCTGTCCCTTCCCTGCTGGCGTGCGTGTGCTTACTCTCTCTCTCTCTCAAAATAAATAATCTCAAAAAAAAGAAAAAAAAAAAAAAAAGGACAGTTTTGGTGGTCAACTTTCATGTCTCAACATTTAAAGTATATGGCAGGCAGTACAGGCTAAAGGGCTTTCCACTCTAGTCATCAACCTTCCCTGTATTTACTTTCTAATTAAATCTCAAGAATGAGAAGAAATTCAAACTGCATACAATTTATTCTGTTTCTCTAATATTACAGCCAGAAGTAAAAGTCATTTTCCACACAAGTCATTCAAGAGTTCAAAAAATATTAGATTATGAACAGGCCTGAAATTATAGCACCAAACTACGTGTACCTTAAAAAGAGGTGCTCCAGGAATAATGTTGTTTTGGTTCAGTTCTGAGAGGTTATGTGGTTAGGAAACTCCTAGAAAATAAGAAACAATAATAATTTATTAGAGTAGATCATTTCTGAAAATGAAGATATATACTATTCAAGTTTTGGGGAAACCTAAAATTTACAAGTAGGGAAGTGTCTGAAAGCATGATGTCATGGCTTAAAGCAGCACACTGCAGAATTCAGGAAAGATACAACTGCCAACTGGGTAAAGAGTACTTTGTGGAGACATGACCACAAGAGAGCTGTGAATACCTCGAAACCAATTTTAAAGAAAGAAACTGGACATCATATACTGTCTGATCACACAAGCCTGATTTTTAAACTTATGGATTTTTTTAAACTACTGGCTAAATATTCTGTTCATAAATGTTACCATATGCTTGATGATGCAAATACAATTGCATGGGAAACTTTACAAAAAGGCACTTTGTACATAAATATTCTTATATTAAACTGCACAATACAAAAAAGCACATTACCTCTAGTAAATCCAAACCATAATCGTTCTTTAGAACTGGATTTCAGGAGACATAAGAGTTTAATTCTCAAACTCTCAGGTCTGATTTAGCTACAGGTATCTTCCTTTTTAAAGGGTAGTACAGGTGTCCCTTGAACAACAAGAGGGTTCAACAAGAGTGCCAATCCCCCACCCCACAGAGTGGAAAATTCAGGCTTTAACTTTTCACTCCCCGAAGACTTACTCACTAATAGCCTAACTGTTGACCAGAAGCCTTACCGACAACATAAACAGTTGAGTAACACATATTTTGTACGTTATATGTATTCTATACAGTATTCTTCCAACCAAGCTACAGAAAAGAAAATATTAATAAAATCATAAAGAGAAAATACATATACAATACTGTATTGCATTTTCAAAAAAATCCTCATATAAATGGACATACACAGCTCAAACCCGGGTTGCAGTCAGTAACAAAGAAAACTCCTTACCTTGAGATGCCTTTTGCATTTTTACAACATTAAGTAATTTCATTCATTTCAATTCCTCACTGCTATTGGGGCTTAACAGAGGATAGAAATAGCTGTTCACTGTCCAAAATTTCAGAAATAAAATAAATTCTCCTTTGTTTTACAGTATTTTAACAATTAAAGTTCCTTCTGTAAATAGTATACTATGCTAACAATTTAACAATCTAGAATCCTGTTGCTCCATAATCTCACCCATTCACAAGACTAGCATTAGTGGAAACTGAAAAAGGCCTCTGAGCAGCCCAAAGAGATAGCTAAGACCACCCTGGAGAGCTCATGCCTTTTACTCCTGGGGCCTTTGCCTTAGTTCAAGCCTATCTGTGCTGAACCATTATGGTTAGGTTTGGGTATCTAAGTTTTCTAGCCCAACCCAGAAATTTAAAAAATTAGAATGAAATAAATAAGACTGGAAAAAGGGAGCTGCTAGAATCAGACATCATGACAACAGTAAGAAACAATCACCAACAACTTTACAACAAAGAAAAAAAGGAGGAGGGGAGAGAAATATAGCAGCGTGCAACCATTTGGATTTCAGACCTATTTACACAATACAAGGATAGCTGGCAGTCATACACATTCACACTCCTGTGAGCAAACTCAGTTTTTGAAATCCCTCAACCATTTTCAAATGATAATCCCAAGCCACCATGATTGTTTCCAGTGTATCTACACAGCACTTACTCTCTCTAAGCAGTGGTAGAGAAGACAGACTGGGGGGCTAAGCCCAAATCTCTTTCTTTCCCACTCAAGCACACACACTAGAATGCAAAACAGTGAATTACATTCATTGCTTTATTCATTCAACAATTACTGAACACCTATTTGCAGGCAGTGTCCTAGGTACTGGGGAGAAAGGGGTGCACAAATAAGATACAGTCCCTGTCCTTGTGGAATTCACATTTGTACAGGAACAACCTTGAACCTAACACAAACTTAAATTAAGAATTCACAGTGGCATTTTAACTTGTAGTAACAAATCATTTATGATCACACATCACATCATAACTAAAGAAGATACATAAGAACATAAAGACCCCTTAGCTGCAAAATGCTGGTTTAGGATAAGGGCAAACCAGCTAAGCACAGTGTTGTTTGGTATGGTGGAAGGAAACTCCTGGCTGGAAATCTGAGTTTGGGTCCCAACTCTGGTGCTCAGTTGGATGATAAATGCTTCATTTAATAGGGCAAGGGGCTTCAACCTTTTAATATATTAAATGGGGTTACCACCACCAATTTCATATGATAGTAAAATAATAACTGTGTACTTCTTGGGTGGATTAACTGGTAATGTAGGTGAAATGCTTGTAAAGTATGATATTCCATGCCAGAGTTAGCTGTTAAACATCACTTTCTTAGGGTACACTGCAACTGATATTATAAAATGATGTTAAGTCACAGTCAAAACACATTATTGGGGCACCTGGGTGGCTCAGTGGGTTAGGCATCCAACTGTGGCTCAGGTCATGACCTCTCAACTGCGAGATCAAGCCCCACACTGGGCTCTGTGCTGACAGCAGCTCTGTGCCACTTCGAGTCCCCTATCCTCCTCTTTTTCTGCCCTTCCCCCACTCTCTCTCTAGCACATGCACTCTCTCTCCAAATAAAACATTTAAAAAAATATTTTAAAAAAGAAAAAAAAATTAAGAAAAAAAAAGCAAAATTAGAAAGAACTTTATCCCTCCCTCCAAAAAAAATTTATTCTTTTTTTATGTTTGGTGCTTAAACAGGTAAAGTCTGTTAACAGGAAAATCAGTACCCAGTAGTCATACTCTGAATGTTCCAGACTGTAAAGGTTCACTATACTATACTACAAACCAAAAGGAAACTATTTACCTAACTCTATTTGTCATCTAGGTGAAGGGTCACAGAGCTTCAATGAGCAAGTTGGTTAAATTGTGCAACAAAGAACATAAGCCTCCAGGCATAATCAGACTTATCACTACATATAAATTATCTTCTTTCTGACCGAGGAAAGGACTGCCTGGCATTCTGTACGAAATCACAATGCCATCAGCAGACAATGGCCCTGTTTGTATCAGGGTGGAATCTGCAAGAGTAGAAAATTCATGCCTCAGTTAATTTTAATCTATAGAAAGCACGGACTTCAAAAAGTAAAACTGTGAGAAAATCAGACAAGATCTAGTTAAATCAAAAAGTTTGTGCCTGAGGGGAGCCAATATAGACAATTTCAGAAGGAGCATGTGCTCACTTCACCCCCAGAGAAGACCCATTTCCAACACCTTTTCATGATTAATGAGACACGTATGTCATTACAGACTACACGGTCACCTCAGTTGAGGTTAAAACACACAATGGAAACTCACACACCAACTCATAAAAACCCCAAATCCAAACAACAGGTTTCATTTCACTGATGTAGACTTTTTTTTTTTTTTTTTTTAATTTTTTTTTTTTTTTTTTGGGACAGAGAGAGACAGAGCATGAACGGGGGAGGGGCAGAGAGAGAGGGAGACACAGAATCGGAAACAGGCCCCAGGCTCCGAGCCATCAGCCCAGAGCCTGACGCGGGGCTCGAACTCACGGACCGCGAGATCGTGACCTGGCTGAAGTCGGACGCTTAACCGACTGCGCCATCCAGGCGCCCCTTAGGGTTAGTTTTAAAAGGCTACATCAGGGGCGCCTGGGTGGCGCAGTCGGTTAAGCGTCCGACTTCAGCCAGGTCACGATCTCGCGGTCCGTGAGTTCGAGCCCCGCGTCAGGCTCTGGGCTGATGGCTCGGAGCCTGGGGCCTGTTTCCGATTCTGTGTCTCCCTCTCTCTCTGCCCCTCCCCCGTTCATGCTCTGTCTCTCTCTGTCCCAAAAATAAATAAAAAACGTTGGAAAAAAAAAAATTAAAAAAAAAAAACTAACCCTAAGAGAGGACTACCGCCAGGGTGGAGAACCAAAGAGGCTTCCTATTCAAGGAGATCAGCAATTCAAAGAAAATAAAAAAGAAACTGTTCGGGAGGCAGTTCAATACCAAACAGAAAGTTACATGAAATATTCCCAATACCATCAGTGAGGAAATGGATGTTAGAAATGGCTAGGAGGCAAAGAGGGCAACAGCCACCTCGCCCTATAAAGTTAATTGGAAGTTTAGTTAACTCATATCCAATAAAGTAGAATATTGTAATTTTAAAGATAATCATGTTCAGGGTGCCTGAGTGGCTCAGTCTGTTAAGCATCCGAACTCTTCATTTTGGCTCAGGTCATGATCTCACAGTTCAGTTTATGCGATGGAACCCCATACAGCTTGCATGGGATTCTCTCTCCCTCTCTGCCCCTCCCCTGCTCTCTCTCTCTCAAAATAAATAAACATGAAAAAAAAATAAACTGATTTTCTTAACAACAACCTTATTTACAGTTCATAAATCATTTTTAGCAAACTTCATGAATGATTATAGCAATAATTTAGGGGAGAGCCTCCTACAGGTTCATGAAACCTCCTTCTCCCCGTTTACTTCTAAGTAGTTCCCCCAACTCCACAAACTCTGAATCACCTTAAAAGTTTTAGTTTGACTGTATCAACCCATCACAGCAAACCAGGAAACCGTAAGTCTTCAAACTATTTCAAGGGAATGATGAATAGGGTTCATTTTAAAAATTGAGTATTACTGATACAGACTTTTTTTTCAAATTGGGTCTGATATTCTGGTAAACAAAAATCATCCTACCTATGGTAAAGCACTGGTGACACACAGAAAAAATTACCCTAAACAAAAAGCACCTGAGCATAATTAGAGACGAGGGATGGTTCAATGGATAGAGCTCAGGACCCCACTACAGTTACTTGGCCTCCTAGACAGGCCTCAGTATCCTCAGCCACTATGAACCTACGTCTGCAAAGACGTTTTCGAGTATCAGAAATATAACATAAAGCGCCTACTTCAACTCTTAGCACAAAGGAAGAGCCTGATGAACAGCAGCTTTTTATATTATTAGATAAATTCAATCTGACCCTTCAGATTCCTTTCCTGCATCAAGTAACCCTCATCCTGTAATCCTAACCTACCTAGCACATGGTTAAGAGCTCAATAAATAGTAGCAAGTATTATTATCCAGCAAATTTACTAATCCTGTCCTCAGCCACATAAACATCTATAAATATAAGCTTATAGCTACACACCACTTGTAAAAAACATTTTAAATGGGAACAGAGAACATGCTGACTAAAATCAACCCACTCACTGGGCAACCAGTTCTAAAGCTACATCAAATATAGAGACAATCTAATGAACAATCATTTTCATTTAAGGCAAAGACCCCAGGGCACTTAAGTAAATTTTTTTTAGACTTTGTAGTCTGGTAGACATTAACAAAAATCTTCTAGAACAATTATGACCTCTGTATTACATTATAAAAAAATAGCCTAGTTTGGTTCCATTACTGTTATAAACTCACAAAATCATCACACTTCTTCCCCAAATTAGATTCCAGATTAAACAGAAGCAGATGGGCTACAAATTTAATATTTAGAAGACTAATTTTTAATCGAAAGCAAGTACTTTCTTCGATAGATTTTCCCACTTTTGCTTTCAGTAAATGTACTTACTTTGGAGGAACCCCCTGAATATACTCCTTTGACAAATAAATGAACATGTGTAATTCCAGAAACTATAATAAAGTCTGTGGAGAACTGGTCTCTACCTTCTCTTATCCAGTGACATAAATTACTTTTACATCAACCTTATTCACTACTATGGGAATGTAAATATTTTAAAAATTAAGCTCTTTGCAGTTATTTCCCCCACTTTACCGTTTTTTTTAATAATAATTTCCTTTGGTAAGATTTTCTAGTTTAGAGCAACAGATATCCAAGTCATCCATCTATTGGCATTTGTTACAATTAACACAGCTATATATTTGTAATCCTATTCTCTCTTTAGTAGGTGAGAACAAAGGATCTGGCCAACATTATTCAAACTTTGTAACACTTGATTTATAGATAAGCACACATTGGTGCAAAAATTCATTAAACATTTCTTCAAGAAAGCAAAAAGTTCTAGAGTCAAAGCAAAATTGGAAACAAATATCAACAAAGCTTTTAAAGTCCTAGGAACACCTTATAGAGCTGCCTCGATGTAAAATTAACTGTGGTAGGGGCAGCTGGGTGGCTCAGTCAGCACAGCATCCACCCTCTGGATTTCAGCTCAGGTCAAGATCTCACGGTCTTAAGATTGAGCCCCATGTCATGTCAGGCTCTGCTGACGGCACGAAGCCTGCTTAGGATTCTCTCTCTCCCTCTCTCTCTCTGCCCCTCCCCTGCTCACTCTCTCTCTCTCTCTCTCAAAAATGAATTAAAAAAAAAAAAGAAAAAAGAAATATACTGAAAAATAAAATGGGGGGCACTTGGCTGGCTGAGTCAGAAGAGCATGTCACTCTTGTTCTCGGGGTCATGAGTTTGAGCCCCACGCTGGGTGCAGAGATTACTTAAACAAATAAAACTTAAAAAAATTCAAAAACAAAAACTTTTAAAAAAGAAAAATAAAATGAATTAACGAATTCAAAGAGACGTGATAAAACAAGTATAGTAAACCGTCAACAGCAGAAAGCAGATGGTAAATACAGAGGTGCACGCCGCAATTCTTTAAATGCCGTTGTATGTTTGAAAATGTTCATAATAGAATGTTGGGGAAAAATAAGGATAGTGAATAACATGTCTTCTAGTTCAATCTCTAACTTGTAAATTACACTTTTTGAAACAGCATAAATGTTAAGCCTTGATTTTAATGAGGTTTTATTTAAGGAAAAGCTCATTTAGAAAATTACACCAGAAGCATTTTAGCCACAAAGGTCTCTGTCACCAAAAGTTGAAAATTTAAAACAAGCTTTTATAGGTTTAGTGTGACGCAAAAGGTCTAGTGTGAAACAAAATCTGTCATATACTTCTTTAAACACTTCTGAAGGCCCCAGAATCCCATTCCGAGAGAAAGAAAGCAACGCCAAAAGCTCTTGTTTGAGGGGGAAGAATTCACATTTCCACAAACCGAACAAGTCTGGGTCACTAAGTGTAAGAGCAAATAAGATGATCCAGTTTGCAGAATCATAAAAACAAGGTCCCTGGAACTGACTTATGACATCCAACAAAAAGATGTCTTTTTCATGAAAGTTTCATTTTTATGCTGGTGAATTTCACTTTCACTCCATCCCCTAAGAGCAAGAGAAAGTGGCTCAGTAAGCGGGGACCCACTCAGACTCCTATAGTAAGTATCTTCGTTGTCTTACTGAGGGGAGACTGGATACAGCAGCACAGTATAGGCCACCGTTTGAAGATTACACTCAGAATAATGTTAATGGGTTAGACTTCAGAGATGGGGGGGGGGGGGAGTTCTATGAGTCATGCTCATTTCCAAACTTAAAATAATCTGTATATAAATGGGTTTTCTGGCTGAATCTTAAAAGAGAGCAATTTAAGTCTGAACAAACTGTATTTATGGTAACAATTCCAAATACTTAAAAGTTTTACTTTAAGCCTCCTGGGAAGCACTAAGCATTTTTTTTAAAATAAAGTACGTTTTGTGCCCTTTCTTAGATACCAAATTATTTTTTCCTAAGTTAATTTTAAGAGCTATTCATATCCCTCTCCATCTCTCAGACTGTAACAAGTAAAACCTAACATCCATTTTCACTACACCTGATCAAGCTCAAAAGTAAACATACACAATTGAAATTACGTTACAGGTCTAAAAACTGTGAAGTGTCCATGACCAGAAACTTGAAAATTAAGTAATGATTCCTCACTTATGCAATATTCCTGTCAACCTCCATTCTAGGAAAAAAATCTCTTTTCAGACAGGAAAGAAAAAACATGAGCATCTATGCTGTGAAATTCATTCATACTTACTAAAATAATTCTACAACAGAGTTTGGAAAGCAAATACCCTTTGCTTAATTCTTAACCTGAGGTGACAGCAGCATATTTATACCACGGTAAAGAAACTTTGAAAGTTTCATTATGAATTATTAACTATAGTTTAAGTATGACACAAAGTTATTCTCCATTAGAAGTGGTTTAACAGATAGGTCTCCACGAAAACGAAAATGGCTTTTCAATTATAGCCATTAATAGCTCAAGAACTGTTGCTTTTGTACACAAAGAAGCAAGGCAACATTTTGGACAAGACTTTGAGTGGGAAAAGCACTGAACCAAGAGCTGATGTGGCAGCTCATTCTTTTTCTGCTGTATGATAATCATGTATAAACAAAGATGAGAAGTCCAATAAACAAAATGAGAACTAGGATTTCACTGAAAGTAAATTTTGTGACAGATTAACAGTCTGGGGCAATCTGGTAAAATTATATGATGTTTAGGATTTGTTTCAAAATAACCTAGTTTCGGGGAGGAGGTACTACATGAAACAATATGACCTTGGCTACAAGTTAATTATTGTCAAAGCTAAGTGACCAATACATGGGGATTCTCTATAGTTATCCAACTTTTGCATGTTTTCCGTAATAAAAAGTTGTTTAAAAAAAGTTATGGGGCGCCTGGGTGGCTCAGTCGGTTCAGCGTCCGACTTCAGCTCAGGTCATGATCTCACAGTTCATGAGTTGGAGCCCCGCATCGGGTTCTGTGCTGACAGCTCGGACCCTGGAGCCTGCTTTGGATTCTGTGTCTCCCTCTCTCTCTACCTCTCTGCCCCTCCCTCTCCTCCGCCCCCCCCCCACCCCCACCCCAGAACTCTGGCTCTCTCTCTCAAAAATAAAATAAAGTTATCAACTGCAATATTAAAATACCATTTTCCCAAAACTACAATTCAGATGTAGCAGAGGCATGCTTGTCGCACAGATTTCTCTTTCTTTCTCTTTTTCTTTTTTTTCTTGCTTCCTTCCTTCCTTTCCCTCTCTTTCTCTCTCTCTTTTAGGTAGGCTTCATGTCCAGCACAGAGCCCGTCGTGGGCCTTGGATTTACAACGCTGAGATCAAGACCTGAGCTGAAATCAAGAGTCCGATGCTTAGCTGACTGAGCCACCCAGGCACTCTGGTACAGCTGTTTCTTAGGTGTTTTTAAAGAGTCATCCAAACAAATATTTTACACCAGAAATGACTCTGTCAGAAAATTATAGGAAAATGTCAACGTCAGAGAGGCCACTTTGCATCACATGTTATTAAGAGACAGGTGTAAATCAAAACAATTTTGAATTCAGTAAGGAAATTTACTACCTAAAACAATCCTATGATACAGGAGATCATTCAGTAGAGCAAACACACACTCTCTGCTTTTTTGTAAATTTGAACCACTATGAGTTACATTTCCTTTAATGAAAGGTACACATTACAACTACATAAAGAATTAAAACAAACTCGGTATCTTTAAAGTTGCTGGTTTAAAAATCCCACCTGTCACCAGAAGGACATGCTCCCTCTACAATCCAACTGTATTTTTAGTTTTTACTTCAACAAGCGGCAATGTAATTTATATTTGGTAAGCACACAGACTCCTGAAAGGCCAAAATCAATCAAAAAGCCCGATTAACTCTCTTTCCACCACCCTCTGAACAATTAAAGCTACAAGCAGAAGGGAAGAGTGACCTTAAAAACGTCCCCACAGCCAGAGAACAGAGGCAGAACAGACTGAAGCACATATCTTCGCAGGAACAGAAGAAAACTTCCACACAAGCAATACTGCGACACGGAGATGGGGCAAGGGCTTAAAAGGAAAGTCGGCCAACAGGGACGGAGGGAATAAAAGCGAAGCTGCAGCGAAAAAAAAGTTAGAAGTTAGAGATGCAGCGCAAGAAAAGACAGACATATTTTTTTCCAGCTTCATACACCGCCCCCTCCAGGGCCTGACACCGAGCAAATGATCCGGAAAGGGTTCCTGAACTCAAGGAAAGCTTCGGCCAGCAACTTTCCCAGAAATGAAATGACAACAAGAAGCCGGAGGATGGCAGGAAAAATGGACAGGTTGCTCACACTGAAGGAACTGATGAAATCTTGTAGTTGGCTCAGCGGAGGAGATGGAAATAACAGCATCTTTTACAGACTGCCTGCTTACAGAGTGTCCCAATTAAACGTACGCCCCTTTCAGTTGTTAACAACCCAAAACAAAGCCCCGGCGCAGGCGGTGGGCACGCTCAAGCTTTCTGCCTCAAGGAAAACCTAGGTAGGTCAACTTATTTCCACTTTACCCATTAAGTTATACCTTAATGTCACGCTAATAAATTATGCAGACGGTTTATTGGGACACGCTGTGGGTCTGGCACTCTGATAAGCGCTTCACACGCCCCATTTCACGGAACCTTAACAGCGAGCGTTACGAGGCAGGAACCGCATTAGCCCCTTTTCCAACCAAGACACAAAGAGTTTAAGTGACTTGCTGAAAGCAGTAGCGCTGGGATTTGTACCCGTGTCAGGACACCTGGGCTGTGCTCGTATCCACTATGCTCCGGATCTGGCTGGGGAGATTTAGACGCTCAGGGACTTGAAGAGGGGAGCTCCCCCCCCGACCCTACCACCCCCCGCCCCAGGAATAACTTCGGCATCCGCGCGCGAGGAAGAATGGGGAAAGGCGGCGTGGCACCTGTTTCTGGCCCCAGCAAGGGGTGGAGGAGCTGGGGCGCCTTGGGTCCAGGCCGCGGGGCGCCCCGAGGCGGGGGGCGCGGGAGGACCCGCCTCCTCCAGGAAGGCCCCGCGGGCGGGACAGAGGCCCGGGGAAGAAGCCAAGCGCGCGGGCCCGCCGAGGCCTAGGCCCCACCCGCCGCCTCCCTCCGTCGCCGCGGCGCCCGCGCGGGCCCCGCCAGGCCCGGCCGCCTCACCTGGCTGCTGCCCCGAGCTCGTCCCCCGGCCGGCGGTCCTGGGCGGCGGCGGCGGCGGCGGCGGCGACGGGGGCGGCGAGGAGGGGAAGGAGGAAGGAAGAAGGGAGAGGAGGAAGGGAACGGCAGGAGGGAAGAGGCGGAGTGGCCGCGGAGAAGGCGGGCGCCGCCGGGCCGGGGGGTCAGAGGAAAGGGGGAGCCGAGCCAGACGCGGCGGCCGCCGGCGCAAACGCTGAAGAGCCGCTCCGGCGCCCGCAGCCCGGCAGGAAGTGACGGGGGAGGGGCCTGCGCCCGCCCCCGGCCCCCGCCCGCCTCCATGCCCGGCCCCCCCCCCCCCCCCCCCCGCCCCGAAGTTCGAACCACAAGTCCCGGCTGGCGCTGCGCCGGCGCCTGCCATCGCAAGGCACTTCGGGAGCCTGGTGGGCTGAGGCCTGGTCGGGCCTGCGTCGCGGCGGCCGGCCCTGGCTCCCGGGGCCTGCTGGGAGTTGTAGTCTGGGAATTGAGGGCTGCTCACTGGACCCGCAGCGAGGCTGGGCCGTCCTACTTAACTCCGCCCCACTTCGTTCTTCCCGTTTTCCTCTGCGTCCTTTTTCGCCAGCCTCCGTTCCTTGTTTTTCTCCTTCTCTTAGTTCCTCCTTCCGTAAATGTTTATTAAACGCCTACGGCTGTGCAAGGTACTGCTCCAAGAGTTGAGAATATAGAGGTGAACACACAAAAATCCCTACCCTCATGGAGCTTACGTTCTATGAGGGTGAAGCACATAATAAATAACAATGAGTAACTTGTAGTGAGTGCCAGATTGTAACTTCTTTTACCCAGCTCTGGATAAACTAAGTGGCTTTTCTCATCACGCTCATATGGGGGCTGGGGGTGAGGGTTAATGGTGGGAAATTTTGGATATCTACAATCACACTCAGCAAAGAATAATGCACTCATTGTGAGAGGGCCAGGAAACAGGGAAAGAACTGCAGATGCCCAGGCCTCCTCTCTCCTCACTCTGGACTGCTTCCCCACTATTTAAAAATAGTTTATTTTCTCTCTCTGCCTGTCTTCTCAGTATCTTTCAATCTAACTATTGCTCAATCCTTCTAGCCAAGGCAATAGAGTTTAGTTTGCATAAATTCATGATATGAGGTTCTCTGGCTAAAGGGGCTTCTCCAAACATGGCTTTGGGACCTTGCCCCCGCCACAGAGGACTCCTTTCTCTGGACCAGGCCTCCTTACTCTGCTTCTTGTAAAATGCAATAAGATTGAATTTCAGGACACCAAACAATCAAAATACTTTCACTGTCCATATAGTGCCGGTCCAAAACATTGATAAGCAACATTCAGATCTTGTCCAGTCCTCTGCTAGAGGAGAATTGTTTTCTCTAACCCTTAAGCAGTCTCCTAAGTATAGCTCACTTGGATAAAGGAGCAGACACAGAAGTGTTTCTCTGAACTCAAAGCTGAGGTCCCTGCACAGACAATCTCTTCAAAGGTGTAAAGGTAGAAGAGGATGTTCTTACCCATTTTACTATCACCCATGGGGACCTAAGTGATGGGCGAATGACTTCCAGTCTCAGTTTATTTCCCTTCTTCCATATATTGAGAGGGAGATCCCGCTATTTTTTTTTTCTAATCCAGACTTTGGATTTTATTCCACAACTTGGACCGTAATACAGCTGGACCTCAGTTTCCCTCTTAGTTAAGTAGGAACAATTTCCTGACTTAACCAGTGGACATAAGAATTGGTAGAGAGCTTGATACTCTGTCTCATCTTCCCATCTTAAGAATGATAGGACTCTCTTTAGCGTTGTGAAATTCTAGGTGTGCCGCACTGAGCAGCCTAGGCTACTATCTGCTCTTGCCAGTGACTGATCACGTGTCATTCTGGGGGTCACGTGTTCTTAGGGTACTGCCTCCCTTTTCCTCCTCTTAACCCCTTGCAATCACTTATCTTTGTCCTATCCCTATAGTTTTGCCTTTTCCAGAAATGTCATATAGTTGGAATCATGCATTCTGTAGCCTTTTCAGATTGGCTTCTTTCACTTAGTAATATGCCAAGTTTCCTCTATGTTTTTTTCATGGATTGATACCTCTTTTCTTTCTCTTTCCTTCCTTCTTTCTTTTTCTTTCTTTCTTTCTTTCTTTCTTTCTTTCTTTCTTTCTTTCTTTCGCGAGAAGGGGAGAGGAGAATAGGGAGAGGACTGTCAAGCAGGCTCCATGATCAGCATGGAGCCCAATCCCATGACTGTGAGATCATAACCTGAGCCAAAAATCAGGAGTTGGGTGCTTAACCAATTGAGCTACCCAGGTACCCCTTCTTTTTCTATTTTTTGATAGATCATAAATAATACAAAGTATAATTTTTAAATAAAAATCAACTTCTCACAGTTAATTATGAGATTTACCTGTTCCCATTCCTTATTACAAATACCTATAATTTATCTTCTAGGAAGGAACACACAGAATTTAATGTAATTTACTTAATGGTCACAATTTCTTATTTCCAGTGTTATCTTAAAGGAAAGTAAATAATTCTTTTATTGTTTGGCAAGAGTCAAGAAGTCTGCAGGCCCTTGGAAGAGAATTTGACTCACAGTCTCCAGGTACAAAGAGAGAAAACAAATCTAAATGACCCACCCCTGAACCCAGCCAGCCCCACAGCTAACCTATGCCTCAGTTAAATAAAATTCCTTGATTACACAAAATGAGTTCAGAGTCATTCTCAAAAAACAAGGAGTATTAAGAACACTCCTATGGTCAGGTGGCTGGGGACCAACCAAACCTGAAAGGGTCATGTCATGTGTATTATCTGACCAATCTCTAGCCCCATGCTTGCTCTTTGCTGACCTGATGGAAAAACAAAAACAGCCTCCCCTCCCCCCCAAAAAACCAATGAGTATTAAATCTTCAGCCTGTTGTTTTTCTTTCTTCTGTGTTTTTAGTTTTAATTAGTTGCTATCATTCTAATACATAATAATATGGGTTTGTATCATCTCTTTATTCTTTCTTTCTTTTTCTTTTTTTTGTATCATCTCTTTAAAAATGAAGCAGATTTGGCTGCACACAGCCTGCAGAGTGGCAACTGCACTCTATACACGGGCACATTCTTTTCATCTCACTGCAGTCCCCACCCTGCCCATGTCTCTCATTTATGTTATTTTCCTGTTCCTGTGGACATTTAAGTTTGCAATGCCTGGCCTACTGTAACAGTATGGACTGAATGCTGGCCTGTGGAGCTGAACATTTGTCAGAAAGACAGACCCTGGTCAAAGAACTCCAAATGCAACTGTGATGACTACAGGAAGGAAAGATGGGACGCCAGGGTGGCTCAGTTGCTTAAACATCCGACTATAGATTTCAGCTCAGGTCATGATCTCATGGTTTATGAGTTTGAGCCCCTCATCGGGCTCCACGCTGGCAGTGTGGAGCCTGCTTGGGATTCTCTTGCTCTCTCTCTCTCTCTCTCTCTCTCTCTCCCTCTCCCTCTCTCCCTCTCTCTCTAGCCCTCCTCAGCTCTCTTTCTCTCAAAAAGTAAATAAATAAACTTTAAAGAAAGGTACATGGTGTTATGAGGGCGTTATGAACCCAAGTTTCAAGGTTTAGGGACAGAGCATACTAAAGTATTGTAGCTTCAGCAAATATCTGCAGCATATGTAGATGGTAACTAGGCAAAAGGGGTGCAGGAAGGATTCTAATTAGGAAGAAAAGATATACCAAGCCACGTGGCCCATATTCTGGTTTCTATTGCTGCAAAACAAATCACTTACAAATTTAGTGGCTTAAAATAACAGTGATGATTTTATCATCTCTCACAGATATGTGGGTCAGGAATTCAGAAAGAGTTTGCCTAGGCTTTTCTAACTCAGGGGTTTCTGATGTAGAGCTGGACCACATGCAGCCCCTGGAGGCTGGCTGGGCCTCTCCCTCTTCATGGAGCCTTAGAGACTGTCCACGTGGTCTCTGCATGGGCTGCTTTGGGCTTCCTCCCAGCATGGCAGCCTCAGGGCTGTCAGACTGTTTACACAGTAGCTGGAGGCTTTCCGAGTTAGTGCTCCAGAGAACAAGGCAAAGCTGCATTTGCCTTGTGTGGCCTAGCCCTGGATGTCCTATACAGTCACGTCCACTGTAGTTTACTAGCTACAAATGGGATGTAAGCCTGTCCAGATACAAAGGGAGGAGACTTAGACTCTACTTCCTGATGAGGAAGTGCAAATGGCAGGTCTGAAGCTCAGAGGAGAGTCAGAACTGGACACCTAATGTATGAATGGGTAGCGTTTGAAAGGTAATTGAAGCCTCGGGTGTGGATGTTAACGGATGTTAACACCTGAGGAACTACCTCTGCTCTACTCTCATGGCCCATCAGCAGAACTTTCTACCCTTATGATTATTCAATTATCTGATGAGTTTGCTCTATTTGGCTAGGATTATGTGCAACTTCCATGAGGGCACAGACTCAAGCTATCTTGGTCACCACGGTGTGTCCCTGGCCCCTAAGACAGTGCCTGGTACACATATATTTCCATAAGCTGCTGAAGAACCACAGTCTCTCAACTCTGCTGGAGTCCCTAAAGAACAAGGAACACCTGAGGATTGATTAGTATATGTCAAAATCACCGTAGACTATGTTGCAAGGAGAAACAAGGTTGAGAACTACTTGCTGGTCTGGATGAGTAATTCTCAAGATTATTTGAGGTAGACTGCTCCCCTGGGGCTATTTCAGCATCTTAAGGGGAGAAGATTATATCTTAGAAGATGTAATGGAAAACAGCATTTACAAAGCAAGAAAAAAAAAAAGAAAATTCCTAGGAATAAATTTTACAATAACAATGCACAATCTATATAAAGAGAAGATTTATTTTTTTAATATTTTTAATGTTTATTTATTATTGAGAGACAGAGAGAGACAGAGCATGAGCAAGAGGGGCAGAGAGAGAGACACAGAATCCGAAGCAAGCTCCAGGTTCTGAGCTGTCAGCACAGAGCCTGACGCGGGGCTCGAACTCACAGACCGCGAGATCATGACCTGAGCTGAAGTCGGACACTCAACCGACTGAGCCACCCAGGAGCCCTGTATATGAAAAGAAGATTTAAATTCTACAGAAGGACGAAGAAAAAGACTTAAAAATATATAATTTATGTTCTTCACTAGCAAGACTGCATCATTAAGATATCAGACACTCTGGGGCACCCGCGTGGCTCAGTCGGTTGAGCGTCCCACTTCGGCTCAGGTCATGATCTCATGGTCTGTGAGTTCAAGCCCCACGTCGGGCTCTGTGCTGACAGCTCGGAACCTGGAGCCTGCTTCGGATTCTGTGTCTCCCTCTCTCTCTGCCCCTCTCTCGCTCATGCTGTCTCTCTCTCTGTCAAAAATAAATAACCATTAAAAAAAATTTTTTTAAAGATATCAGACATTCAATGAGATCCTAATAAAAAAACAAACAAAATTCTGTTTTGGAACTAGATGAGCCATGTCTAAAATTCTCATGGAAAATTTAACAAGAAAACATTTCTGAAAATTCCTGCCCAAATAATAAACACATTATCATGTCTTACTAATTAAAACTGTTAAGGGGGCGCCTGGCTGGCTCAGTCAGTGGAGCATGTGACTCTTGATCTTGGGGTCGTGAGTGTAAGACCCATGTTGGACACAGAGCATACTTAAAAAAAAGACAGAAACTGTTAGGTACTAGTGCCTAATTAGTTCCACAAATCAGAAGAGAAGAGAAATTCCCAAATAGACCCAAACATAAGTAGGCATTTAGTATTCAATAAAGGTGTTATTTCAAATTGATAGAGATAAGACAGATATCATGCAATAAAAGATTTGGGACAACTACAAAGTATCTGTGGGGAAAAAAGAGTTAAATCCATACTTTATCTTATACCTGGAAAAATATCAAATGGATCAAGGATTTAATGTTTATTTATTTTTGAGAGAGAGAGAGAGAGAGGGAGAATATGAGCAGGAGAGGGGCAGAGAGAGAGGGAGACACAGAATCTGAAGCAGGTTCCAGGCTCTGAGCTGTCAGCACAGAGCCCGATGCAGGGCTTGAACTCATGAACTGTGAGATCATGACCTGAGCCGAAGTCAGACGCTCTACTGACTAAGCCAACCAGATGCCCTGCAAATGGATCAAGGATTTAAATGGAAAGAAGGAAACCATAAAAGTACCAAAAGAATCCCTGGGAGAAGTGAAGAAGACCCGTTTACTATAACACAAAATTCAGAAGACTTAAAGGAAAAGATTGATACATTTAACTTCATGAAAATAAAATATAATCATGGGAAATAAAGAAACAAGTCACAAACTGGAATAAAAATTGCATCTCAAGCACAGAAAGGCAAATTTTATAACATATACAGGTCCCACGAATTACAAAAAGATTAAAACTCAATAGAAAAATGAATAAAAGTGGGCAACTGGGTAGCTCAGTCAGTTAAGCATCCAACTTCAGCTCAGGTCATGATCTCATGGTTCGTGGGTTTAAGCCCCGCATGGGGCCTTGTGCTGACAGCTCTGAACTATCAGCACAGAGCCTGGAGTCTGCTTTGGATTCTGTGTCTACCCCTCTCTCTGCCCCTCCCATGCTCATGCTCTGTCTCTCTCTATCTCTCAATGATAATTAAAATGTTAAAAAAAAATTTTTTTTAAATTAAGCTTCTTAAAGTAATATGTGCCCATAGTTTAAAGAGACAAATAGTTTTAAGAAGCTTATCATGAAAATCAATACTCCAATCCACTCACTTTCAACTCTTTTCTTCAGGTTTATTTCTACATATTTCTTTTTTTTTTAATATTTTATTATTTTTTAGTAATCTCTATGCCCAACATGGGGCTTGAACCCATGACCTTGAGATCAAGAGTCACATGTTCTTCCAAATGAGCCAGCCAGGCACCCCTCTTCTTTCATATTTCTTTTTTTCTTTTTTTAAGTTTATTTATTTACTTTGAGAGAGACAGAGTCAGCCTGAGCAGGGGAGAGGCAGAGAGAGACGGAGAGAAAGAGAATCCCAAGCAGACTCTGCACTGTCAGCACAGAGCCCCATGTGGGGCTCGAACTCACGAAATTGTGAGATCATGACCTGGGCCGAAACCAAGAGTCAGACACTTAGCTGACTAAACCACCAGGTGCCCCACTTCCTTCATATTTCTAAAAGATATGTCTACACAGCTTTTCTTGATTCTCCCATTTAGATCTGTTGATTCTCATGGAAGATGAGAATTTGGTTCTCTTAGTCCTGTTCCTACCCGCTCCAACACAAAAACTCCCTTTCTCCATTCCAGTATCTTTCTATCATAATTATGGACTCAATCAATATTTAATATTTATATTATTAAGACTATATAAGTAGTAGTCACACTAAGCCATGCAGAGTATTATGATTACTTGTATAACTATTATGATGCCTGTATAATTTTTCCCCTGAAGTTATAAGTTGCCTTGGTGTTTCATTTTCTTGTGTAACAGGATGTAGACAGGAAACTATTTCAGTCTCAGTTTCAGCTGATGCTTCCCTATTTCAATGTAAGTCCGCCTAGGCAGGACTTGTGACTAAAGAGGTGACTAAAAACTGGTTATAGCAGCTTTATTCATAATGGCCAAAACTTGGAAGCAACCAAGATATCCTTCAGTAGCTGAAAAGATAAATAAACTGTACTACATCCAGACAATGGAATATCATTCAGCACTAAAAAGAAATGAGTGGTCAAGCCATGAAAACACTGGAGGAAACTTAAATGCACATTAGTAAGTGAAAAAAGCCAATCTAAAAAGGTTAAATAATGTGTAATTCCAACTATACGCCATTCTAGAAAAGGTAAAACTATGGAGACAATTAAAGATCAGTGGCCCCCAGGGTTTTAGGCGGAGGGATGTATAAGCAGAGCACAGAGGAGTTTTAGAGCAATGAAACTACTCTACATGATACTATAATGGTGGATACATGTCATTATACCTTTATCCAAACCCATAGAATGTACAAAACCAACAGTAAGCCCTAATGTAAACTATGAACTTGGGTGATAATGATGTGTCCGTGTAGATTCATGGACTGTAACAAATGTACCCTCTGGTGGAAAATGTTTATAGTGGAGTAAGCAGTGCGTGTGTGGGGGCTAGGGGGTACGTGAGAATTTTCTGTACCTTCTGCTGTATTCTAGTTTTGCTGCAAACCTAAAACTGCCCTAAAAAAATAAGGCCTATTACATTAAAAACAACAACAACAACAACAAAACAAAACCTGGCTTTGTTACGTTTGGTCCCCTACCCATTCAAGAGCATGAGGGGCTGAGGTTGAAATTTCCCAAGATCACAGAAAATGTTTGGAGAGCAGTGATGAGCTGTGAGTACACCTCTGCCTGTCTGTGGGAGAAGGATGTTTTTTTTCCTCACCTCAAGCTGAAAAAAAGGCACTTCAGCCAGACCTCCTGATGAGCTTGATGTGTCTCCTGAACCTGAGGTGACACAGTAGGTGGTGCCTGACTCATACCTGAGAAGTATAAATGAAGGGGCCGTGGCTGGCTAGCAACTCTGATAATGGCAGAGAGAAGTGGAGGTGCTGTTCCAGGGTGGGTTGCAAGACACTATCCTGAGGACCAGACTGGGCCATGCTGGGGAAACACTAGTTTGGATCTGGTCTTAGAGGTTGGTCCCAAGGTGGGAGGTAAAGGAGGCTGAATGCCTGGGGCTGAGGGCAGACTTATAAGTGGTCATAAAATCAAGGGGCCTTTTTGTTGAGTGAGGCCCCACCCATGGAGCAGAGCTCAGGGGGAGGGGGTTGGAGGAGCACCTTGGAAGGATCACACAAGCCAAAAGCACTCCAGGAGAGGAAGTGTCCATTGTGAATCTCTGCCAAGGTCAGAGAGTGCCACACGGATTCTTCCCTCCTGCTTCCACAGCCCCCTTCTATCCCAGAGGAACCAGAGACAGTCTCCTGGTGGAAGAGGATGGTGGAAGGCTTTGTGGGGAAATAGAGAAGCCTACCAGGCCTCCCTTTCTTACCTCAGGTGGCCAGTCCAAAGCAGGCTTATGTGGCAGAGGGAGAGATGATTTTATTTTATTTTATTTTATTTTATTTTATTTATTTATTTATTTTTATTTTATCTTATTTTATTGATTTATTTTGAGGGAGAGTGTGCGTGTGTGAGTGGGTGAAGGGCAGAGAGCGAAGGAGAGAGAATCCCAAGGAGGCTCCACTCGGACAATGAGAAGCCCGATGTGGGGGCGCGATAGTACAAACCCTGGGATTGTGACCTGAGCTTAAACCAAATGTCGGACGCTTAACCAACTGAGCCACCCAGGCGCCCTGAGATGATTTTATTTTAATCTAATTTGGAAACTTTGACTCTTATTAGAGTGAATCAGATGAAACTGCCAACATTCAATCATTTTCGACTCACAAAAATGGCAATTTCATACGGTTCAGTTTAATGCACGAGAGTGGACTTTTAAGTTACTGAACTGAGGCTGTTTGGAGGTTTTCAGTGACTGAGACAATTTTATTACCTGAGAGTGACTAAAAAAGCCATGAGACTTGCCCTAGACTTCATTCAAGTGCATGGGGGAAGAACAATTCCAAGAATAAACTTCTTTTCTTCCTACACCCACAGTTCCCATCTGTACAACAAATTGGCTACACTTCACTTTCTGTGTATTTATCACCAATTGATCCACAAAATCTCTGACAGAAACCGAAATTCCCTCTCAAGAGATTCAAACACATCAGATAGTCTACCCATTTCTATTTATTTATTTATTTATTTATTTATTTATTTATTTATTTATTTATTTATTTTCTTGGCGACATTCCCCTACCTGGCCGTTCTCTGTTCTCCTGCTCTGTTTGGGACTGATTTCTCTCCAGGTCTGCTGGGCAGCTGTGGCACAGGCATTTGCTCTTGCCTCTTTCCTGGGCTGATCTCCTGTTTCTCGTATTCCATGAGTTCCTTTTCCATGGTTCTCTCCCTCATGCTCCACTCACTTTCTGAGGAAGAGACTTAGAAAAGAAATTTTTGAGACTTTGCATATCCGGAAATGTCTTTATTCTGTCTTCACACTTCCTAGATAATTTGGCTAATTATCTAGGGTCTAATTCTGGGTTAGAAATCATTGTCTTTCAGAACACAGGGTTTTTCTTTCTCATATCAGGGGGAAAAATCTGTTTCTTAGTATTTTACACTTAGTTAGAAAACCAACTTTTTTCTTACTCCCTCACCTTCTCTGTCTGCTGTCTCTCGTCCTCCTCCTTTAAAAAAATTTTAAGTAATCTCTACACCCAAAGTGGGTTTCAAAGTCATGACCTCGAGATCAAGAGTCGAATGCTCTTCTGACTGAGACAGCGAAGTGCCCCCATCTCCTTCTTCATTTCCTGTCTCCTCTTTCTCTTTCTTCTTGATAGTGGTAGAGAAAAATTCCTTTATCACTGGGTTTTCAAACTCTAGCTGTCAAAAACCACAAAATTGTTTTCCTAACATAGACTTGTATTTACTGGCAGAAAAGAAATTTGGCACTTACATTTTGTTCTGTGTTTGAATTACTCTATACTCTATACCTCTATACATAATCATGTATAATCGTGTGTATAATCATAATACATAATCATGTATTGCTTTCATCAGTTAAAAAATTTGCTGTGTCTGGGAATCTGGGTGGCTTAGTAGGCTAAGCGTCTGACTCTTGATTTCAGCTCAGGTCATGATCTCACAGTTCGTGAGACTGAGCCCTGAATCAGGCTCTGCACTGACAGCATGGAGCCTGCTTGGGATTCTCTCTCTCCCTCTCTGTGGGCCCCTCCCTACTTGTTCTCTCTCTCTCTCTCTCTTTCTCTCAAAATAAATAAACATTTTAAAAATAGTATAAATAAATATTTTTGAAAATTTGCTGTATCTTGATAAATGACTTTTCTATCATTCCTAATACTAAAACTCTTTCACTTAATTTTTTTCTTTTTATTAAAATTGAGCTGAAATCCATATAACATACAATTAACCATTTTACAGTGAACAATTTAGTGGCATTTAGTCATTTCACAGTGTTGAGCTACCTCCACCTCTATGTAGTTCCAAAACATTTTCATCATTCCAGAGGGAAACCTTATATCCATTAAGCAGTTGCTCCCCAATCCTCCCTCCCCCACAAAACTCTGAAGGCCATCTACCTGCTTTTTGTTTCTGTGGATCTCCCTATTCTGGATATTTCATACAAACGGAATCATATAGTATGTGACCTTTAATGTTTGACTTCTCCCACATAACATAATGTTTTTAAGGTTCATCCACGTTGCAGCATGTATTAGTATTCATTCCTTTTTTTAATGTTTATTTGCTTATTTGTTTTGAGAGAGAAAGAGAGAGAGTAGGGGAGGGACAGACAGAGAGGGAGAGGAAAGAATCCCAAGGAGGCTCCATGCCGTCAGCGCAGAGCCCAACTTGGGGCTGCATCTCACAAACCGTGAGATTATGCCCTGAGCTGAGGATCAAGGATCTGATGCTTAACTGACTGAGCCACCCAGGTGCCCCAGTACTTTATTCCTTTTTGTAGCCAAATAATATTCCCTTATATACATATCACAATTTGTTTATCCGCTTCTCTGTTTATGGATGTTTGGGCTGTTTCCACCTTTGGTTATTTGAATAGTGCCTCTGTGAACATTCATGTAAAAGAATTTGTTTTCAAATTCTGTTTCCATTCTTTTGGGTATATATTTAGGGGTCGAATTGCTGAGTCACGTGGTTACTCCATGTTTACCTCTTTTAGGAACTGCCAAGCTGTCTTCCACAGCTGAACCATTTTACATTCCCTCTGGTGATGCTGCTGTACAAGGGTTCTAATTTCTCCTCGTCTTTGCCAATGATTGTTATTTTCCATTTTTAAAATTATAGCTATCCTAGTGAGTGTGAAGTGGTACCTCATTATGATTTTGATTTACATTTTCCTAATAACTAATGATATCAAGCATCTTTTCACGTACTTTTAGGCCATTTGTATACTGTCTTTGGAGAAATGTCTATTCAAGTCCTTTCCTCACTTTAAAATTGTGTTGTCTCACAGTTCTGAATTTTAAGAGTTCTTTACATTTTTTGGATATTCCCCTTAACTTTTGAGGCTACCTGAATTTTCACTGTGGTAATAATCTGGTAACATGAGTGTTACACAATGTGGGAGAGACCATTTGTTGTCTAATGATATCCATTTTCCCATTTTTGTATTGCGGTAAAACCCCAACTTCATTTTTAGGGCAACAGTGTGCCCAAAAAATGACTTTTCTAGTCCCCCTACTTCTAGGCCTGACCACAGTGTTAATTTTAAGATATTTATTAGACATCCAAGTGGAGATATTGGTTAGGTATCTGGAAATTCAAGAAGGGAGTTCAGGAGAAATATGACCCTGTTGTTGCCTCCCCACTGCTTTTACCTACCACATTTTCTTTCTTTTCTTTTCTTTTCTTTTCTTTTCTTTTCTTTTCTTTTCTTTTCTTTTCTTTTCTTTCCTTTCCTTTCCTTTCCTTTCCTTTCCTTTCCTTTCCTTTCCTTTCCTTTCCTTTCCTCTTTCTTTCTTTCTTTCTTTCTTTCTTTCTTTCTTTCTTTCTTTCTTTCTTTCTTTCTTTCTTTCTTTCTTTTCTTTCTTTTAAAAGCATTTATTTATGGGGCGCCTGGGTGGCTCAGTCGGTTAAGCGTCCGACTTTGGCTCAGGTCATGATCTCACAGTCCGTGAGTTCCAGCCCCGCATCAGGCTCCGTGCTGACAGCTCAGAGCCTGGAGCCTGTTTCCGATTCTGTGTCTCCCTCTCTCTCTGACCCTCCCCCGTTCATGCTCTGTCTCTCTCTGTCTCAAAAATAAATAAACATTTAAAAAAAATTTTTTTAAAAGATAAAAGTATTTATTTGAGAGAGAGAGAGAGAGAGAGAGAGAGAGAATGAGGGGGGAGGGGGCGAGAGAGGGGACAGGGGCAGAGAATCCAACGTGGGCTCTGTGCTGATAGCAGAGAGCCCAAAGTGGGGCTCAAACTCACGAACCATGAGATCATGACCTGCGCCAAAGTTGGAAGCTTAACTGACTGAGCCGCCCAGGTATCCCATTTCTTTTTCTTTCTTTCTTTCTTTCTTTCTTTCTTTCTTTCTTTCTTTCTTTCTTTCTTTCTTTCTTTCTTTCTTTCTTTCTTTCTTTCTTAGGTTTATTTATTTTGAGAGAGAGAGTGCATGCAGAACAGAGGAGGGGCAGAGAGAAAGGGAGAGAGAGAGAATCCCAAGCAGGCTCCACACTGTCAGCACAGAGCCCGATGTGGGGCTCAATCCCACAGACTGTCACGAGATCACGTCCTGGGCCGAAATCAAGAGTTGAATGCCTAACCGACTGAATACCCAGGTACTCCTTTACACCATGTTTTAGCACGTGGCTCGCATATTCTCCACTTATCATCCTGGTGACCTCAACATTCATATGAACAGCCAATCCAAGATCCTGGTCATTTAGTTGTAGGACTTTCTCTTTTTCAATGACCTTCTCCTCCATCCTACCTCAGTCATCCCTCCTTATGACTATATACTGGGTCTTGACATCAAAAAGAAATATATCCAAAATATTATTCTACATTCTGGCCACAACACTTCCAACTTCTGTGTTCCATGACTCACTAAGACTATTCTTCTAGCTAATCAGAACTCCAATCTATTTACCCATCTAGTTTCTCTCCTTCCATCAACTTTCTCCACCTTTCATATCTTTCTGTATTCAGCAAAATGTTATGGCCCATCATTTCAAAAACACTCTTTCCAGTACCCTAAATTCCCATGACCATCTGCATTTTGATTGTACCTGTTGATCAAAATTCCACCTACTTGCTTTGTCAGTGTCTATTTTTTAAAATTTGTTTAATGTTTTTTTAAACTTATTTTTTAGAGAGAGAGAGAGCAAGCAGGGGTGGGGCAGAGAGAGAGGGAGACACAGAATCGGAAACAGGCTCCAGGCTCTGAGCTGTCAGCACAGAGTCTGATGCGGGGCTCGAACCCACAAACCGTGAGATCATGACCTGAACCAAAGTTGGATACTTAACCAACTGAGCCACCCAGTATCTATTTGAAAAATTCACTCATCTTCCCAAAACAAAAACAATAGCCCACCTATATCTGAAACAATCTTCTTGCTGTTGCCGTAGGAATGGTTGGTGTCTCTCCTATCCAAACCAATCCTTATCTCCTCCTCTGCTTCATATAAACCTTACACTCCCAAGGATTCATTTTCTCTTCTGGATATCTAAGCGTTAGCTCTCAACTATATTCTTCCAATTTTTTTTTTTAATTTTTTTTCAACGTTTTTTATTTATTTTTGGGACAGAGGGAGACAGAGCATGAACGGGGGAGGGGCAGAGAGAGAGGGAGCCACAGAATCGGAAACAGGCTCCAGGCTCCGAGCCATCGGCCCAGAGCCTGACGCGGGGCTCGAACTCACGGACCGCGAGATCGTGACCTGGCTGAAGTCGGATGCTTAACCGACTGCACCACCCAGGCGCCCCCCAATTTTTATTTAAACATTCTCAAGTCTTTCTTATCTGAAAAACAAAACCCAAACAGGCAAATGTCTTAATTTCATTGTATCTCCAGCTCCATCCCATTTTCTTCCTTCCCTTCTCACAGCCAAACTTACTGAAAGGTTTACCAACACTTTGTTAAAACATTACTAAGTCCAGTGAGCATGTTCACATGTCTTGTTGCTGGATCTTCCACTAGCATTTGACATGGCCCATCACTCTCTTCTAGAATATTCTCCCTCCTGGGCATCTGGACACTACTCTCTGCTAGTTTCTAACCTGTTTCTCTGATCACTCCTTTTAAGGTCTTAAAATGAGACAGAAGAAATTGTTTTAGGGATGCCTGGTGGCTTAGTAGGTTGGGTGTCTGACTCTTGATTTGGCTCAGGTCATGATCTCGTGATTCATGGGATCAAGCTCTGCATCAGGCCTGTGCTGACAGCATGGATCCTGCTTGGGATTCTCTCGCGCACGTGCGCTCTCTCTCTCTCTCTCTCTCAAAATAAATAAATAAACTTACAAAAAAGTTTTTAAAAAAGTGTTTTACAAATCTGAGCACGGTAATTAGTATAGATCGTTAATATTTTCTTGTTAATCATATAAAAAGAGGAATGCATATGGAGCAAAGTTAGAAGGCAGACTGGAAAAGGAGAGTGATGGTTTTATTGAAATGGTATGATATAGGTGTTATCTTTTGTCTTTCTCAAATTTTCTTTATAGTCTAACAGTGTTTTGTACTATATATTTTTACTTAAGTGTAATTAACAGGCATTAGTAGTGTTTTCACAATAAATATAAATCAAATATATTTTTTAGAAAAAATTTATAATAGCTGTTCTCAGAATGTATGTTGGAGATAGAATGGTAAAGTAGGTGTGGCCATAAGAAGAAATGAGAACAATGCTCTTCTCCTTCAAGGAAGAAGTTTACTGTACCCACAGGTCCTAGAGGGGGATACCCATGTGCCATGTGGAGCCACAGGGGAAGCAGCAAGTGTTGATGGCACCTGGTGGCAGAAGACAGGAAAGAGGGGAAAGGCTGGGTTTAGGACTGTCCAGTTTGAATAATGCCAATGGGCTCTGGGCTGCAGGGGTGCTCTCTAGTTGCCTGTACCTGGCCCTGGGATGATTAGGGCAGAGGAAACACTGGCTTGTTGTGTGCTAGTTTGAGAAGGACAACAAGAGCCACACACTAGAGATTGGTTGGCTTGCATATAAGGGATGTGCTGAGCCCTTTGCTCTGTGTCTCAAAGGAGTAGCCCTGGGGGGAGCAGGCTCTCCTACTGACAAGTTTTTAAGATGTCGAAACACAAAATACCAATTTTTTTTTTTTTTAAAGCATGATTAATACACCACCTTCCAGGGTCACCTGGGTGGCTCAGTTGGTGAAGCATCCGCCTTTTGATTTCGGCTCAGGTCATGATCTCATGGTTCGTGAGTTCGAGCCCCACATCAGGCTCCACACTGACAGTGCAGAGCCTGCTTGGGATTCTCTCTCTCCCCCTCTCTCTGCTTCTCTCCCTCTCTCTCTCAAAATAAATAAATAAACTTAAAAAAAAATACAACACCTTCCAGGAAACTTCACTACTCTTTTAGATGTTGACCCCGTATTTTCCATCACATATGAGAAGGAAGGATAATGCTTAGTTACAAGGCAGACAGACACTGCATGAACCAAGCATATTACCTCACAGCTGCAGCCGTTGCATGCCCAGATCAAAGACTATGGACAGTATTACTTAGATAGAATGCCCTCTATATTTAAAAGAATAGCATTACCCAAAGCAAACAAAGTAAACCAGTAAAGCAAAAGCTTTTGCAGGGTGTGGGCACTAACTGCGCTTCTCATAGGGACCAGCCGGCTTGACAAGTTTTTGTTTATAAACCCTAGGAGAATGCAAAAGGAAGTAATTGCTAGTGGGATGGGAGAAGGAACAGCTCTTGGATTTCACCAGCACTTAGGAGAAAAGAGGGAGAATTGTGGCTCAGTTGACGTTGTGATAAAGGATTGTCATGGTAAGGAGCTCAGGTTTTGGTCTCAAACGGACTTGGATTCAAATCCTGCATTGGCCACTCATTGGCTTCTTTGGACAAGTCAATTAATAATAATAAATAACCTTTACAAAGCACTAATGATATGTCAGGCACTGTTGTAAATGCTTTATATGTATTAATTTATTTAACCCCCTCAACTATCTTATGTGGTAGGTACTATAATTTCCTCCATTTTATGAATGCATAAACTGAGGCACAGAGTAATTAAGTCAGTTGCCCAAGATCAACACACATGTATTAAGCGAAGGAGCTGTTTCCAAAAGAGCTGGCCGTGTATCTCATATCCTTCTAGTCAATAACTTTTCCCACTTGAGTTAAGCAGTGCTGGTTTCTGAGCTCTAAGTGATACAACAGTTTACAAGGGTTTTTATGAATGTTGTCACACACGTATGAATTTTGTGCCAAATAAATTGTAAATATCATTTATACTCTAGGATTATAAGGAAGATTGTGAAATGAAGAAAATATAGTTAATTGTGAAAGTATGAAACTTCTTTGGAGGGGCACCTGGGTGGCTCAGAGGGTTAAGCATCTGACTCTTGATTTCGACTCAGGTCATGATCTCATGGTTTGTGAGTTTGAGCCCTGTGTTAGGCTCCACATTGTCAGTGCGGAGCCTGCTTGGAATTTTCTTTTTCTCTTTCCCCTGCTCCCCAAAATAAATAAATAAGCTTAAAAAAAACAAAAACAAGAAACCTCATTGGGAATTAGTATGTGAATTTTTTAAAACAATCTCAAACTTGGGGCACCTGAGTGGTTCAGTTGGTTAGGTGACTGACTCTTGATTTCACCTCAGCTTCTCATGGTTCATGAGTTTGAGCCCCTCATCAGGCTCTGTACTGACAGTGTAGAGCCTGCCTGTGATTCTCTGTCTCATTCTCTCTCTGCCTCCCTCTCTCTCTCTCTCTCAAAAATAAATAAACATTTTTAAAAATATATACTTCCTTTAAAAATAATAAATAAATAAAACAACCTCAAACTTACAAACAGGTTATAAATACGGCTCTGATAGGTGTTTTTGTTTTTTGGGTTTTGTTTGTGCTGAACCATTTGAGACTAAATGCTGACTTGTTACCTCATCACCTTCAAATACTTTAGCGTGTATTTCCTACAAGGGATTTCTTCGTAATACAACCATCAAAATAAGAAAATTAACATGATAGAATACCATTGTTCAATCCTCGGCCAACTCATCAAGTGTCGCGGGTTTGTCCAATAATGTCCTTTGCAGCGAAGAGTTTTTTGCATTTAAGTTGTTCTGCCTCTTTAGTCTCTTTCAATCTGGAGCAGTTCTTTGGTCTTTCCTCAACTTTCTTGTCCTTGACACTTTTGAAGGTTGAAGGCCAGTTATTTTGCGCCATATTCTTCCATTTGGGTTTAGCAGAGGTTTCTTCGCAATTAGATTCAGGTTATGCATCTTTGGCAGAAAAATCAAACATCAACGATGCTGTGTTCTCATTACATCCAGTCAGGTGGCACATGATTGTGATTTGTCCCTTTGATAATGGTGTTCGCTTTGCTCAATTGATTAAGGTAACGTCTGCCAATCTTCACATCTGTATACTTACTCTTTTTCCTTTTACTTATTAGGTATTTTGTAAAAAGGTACTTTGAAACTAGGTAAATGTCCTATTCCTATCACACTTTCAATTTCTTTATTTTTCTCTTATTCAGTGGGTTATAATTTATTACTCTATCTATCTATCTATCTTTAATTGAGATGCAATTCACCTACCATAAAATTCGCTCCTTTAAAAAAAAAATTCACCCTTTTAAAGTGTACAATTCAAGGGTGCCCTGGTGGCTCAGTTGGTTGAACGTCCGACTCTTGATCTCGGCTCAGGTTATGATCTCACAGTCTGTGGGATGGAGCCCCGTGTTGGGATCTACATTGACAACACAGAGCCTCCTTGGGATTCTCTCTCTCCCTTTCTCTCTGCCCCTCCCAACTTTTCCTCTTTCTTTCTCTCTCTAAATAAATAAATAAATAAACTTAAAAAAATACAGTATACAATTTAGCAGGTTTTAGTATATTCTTAAAGTTGTATGACCATCACCACTATCTAATTCTAGAACAATTTCATCATCCCGAAAACAAATGCATTAACATCCATTCTTTCCTCTCCCTAGCCACTGACGACCACTAATTTGCTTTCTGTCTCTGGGCATTTGCCTATGCTGGCCCTTTTATACAAATAGAATCATAAAATACGTGGCTGGCTTCTTTCACTTAGCATAAAGTTTTCCAGGTCCATCCATATTGTGGTGTGTGTCAGTACTTTATTTTTTTTTTTAATAACTTTGTTTTATTTTTTATTTTTTTTAAATTTACATCTAAATTAGTTAGCATATAGTGCAACAATGATTTCAGGAGTAGATTCCTTAGTGTCCCTTACCAATTTAGCCCATCGCCCCTCCCACAACCCCTCCAGTAACCCTCTGTTCTCCATATTTTTGAGTCTCTTCTGTTTCGCCCCCTCCCTGTTTTTATATTATGTTTGTGTCCCTTCCCTTATGTTCATCTGTTTTGTCTCTTAAAGTCCTCATATGAGGGAAGTCATACGATTTTTGTCTTTCTCTGACTGACTAATTTCACTCAGCCTAATACCCTCCAGTTCCATGCATGTAGTTGCAGATGGCAAAATTTCACTCTTTTTGATTGCCGAGTAATACTCCATTGTATATATATACCACATCTTCTTTCTCCATTCATCCATCAATGGACATTTGGGCTCTTTCCATACTTTGGCTATTGTTGATAGTACTGCTATAAACATGGGGGTGCATGTGTCCCTTCGAAACAGCACACCTGTATCTCTTGGATAAATACCTAGTAGTGCAATTGCTGGGTCGTAGGGTAGTTGTATTTTTAGTTTTTTGAGAACCTCCATAATGTTTTCCAGAGTGGCTGCACCAGCCTGCATTCCCAAGTACTTTATTTTTTTTTAATTGGCAATTAATATTCCTGTATAAGTAACACATATATAATGGGGCATCTGGCTGGTTCAGTTGATGGAGTGTGCGACTCTTGATCTCAGCATTGTTGAGTTCAAGACCCACATTGGATGTAGAGATGCCTTTAAAAAATAAATTAAAATGTATAGTATATAGTATACATACATCACATTTTATTTATTCATTTATCAAATGATAGACATTTGTGTTGTTTCTATTTTGGGCTATCATGAGTAATGCAACTATGAACATTCAGGTACAAGTTTTTGTGTGGCTATATGTTTTTAATTCTCTTGGGCATATACCTAGAGGTGGAATTTGGGGGTCATATGGTAACTCTATGTTTAACTTTTTGAGGAAATGCCAAACTGTTTTCCAAAGTGGCTGCACCATTTCACATTCCCACCAACAGCACATGAAGGTTTCAATTTCTCTGCACTCTTGCCAACAGTTGTTATTATCTATTTTTTTTTTATTATAGTTGACCCTTGAACATTAGGGACAGTGACCCCCCACACACAGTTGAAAATCTGCACATAATTTTTGGCTCCACCAAAGCATAACTACTCATAGCCTACTATTGACTGGAAGCCTTACTGATAACATAGTTACTTAATACATATTCTGTATGTTATATATACACTGCATTCTTACAATAAAGTAAACTGGAGAAGAGAAAATGTTATTAAGAAAATCATAAGAGGGGCACCTGGGTGGCGCAGTCGGTTAAGCGTCCGACTTCAGCCAGGTCATGATCTCGCGGTCCATGAGTTCGAGCCCCGCGTCAGGCTCTGGGCTGATGGCTCGGAGCCTGGAGCCTGTTTCCGATTCTGTGTCTCCCTCTCTCTCTGCCCCTCCCCCGTTCATGCTCTGTCTCTCTCTGTCCCAAAAATAAATAAAAAACGTTGAAAAAAAAAATTAAAAAAAAAAAAAAAAAGAAAAGAAAATCATAAGAAAGAGAAAATAGGGGCTCCTGGCTAACTCAGTTGGTAAAGCATGGGACTCTTGATCTCAGGGTCACAAGTTCAAGCCCCACGTTGGGTGTAGAGCTTATGTTTAAAAAAAGAAGAAGAGGGTGGCTCATTCGGTTGAACTTCCAACTTTGGCTCAGGTCATGATCTCATGGTTCATGGGTTCGAGCCCCGCATCAGGCTATGTGCTGATAGCTCAGAGCCTGGAGCCTGCTTCGGATTCTGTGTCTCCCTTTCTCTCTGCTCCTCCCCTGCTCATGCTCTGTCTTTCTCTATCTCTAAAAAATAAATAAACATAAACAAAAAATTTAAAAAAGATAAAGAAGAGAAAATACATATGTGGTACTCTACTGTATTTGTGGAAAAAAAATCCATGTATAAGTGGACTCATGCAGTTCAAACCTGTGTTGTTCAGGGTCAATTGTGTAGCCATCTTAGTGGGTGTGAAGTGATAGTTCCTCGTGGTTTTTATTTACATTATTTTTATTTTATTTATTTAATTTACATTATTTTATTTATTTATATTTAATTACATTACATTTCCTTACTGATTGGTGATGTTGAGTATCTCTTTGCCCTGATAAACTCAAACAGGCTCTTTCTGATCTTTCAGGTCTCAGAGTAGACATCATCCCCTCATAAGGGCCTTCCCTAAGTCTTCACTGCAGTGATAGGATCCTTCTATAAATGTTTCTAGTTCTTTCCCCTCTCTGCATGTTAGGTAAGAAGGTACTTTCCTGCCCCCCTTGACACTGGGTGTGGCTATATGACTTAATTTGACCAATGAAAGGTGAACAGAAGGGAAATGTGTCATTTCTGGGCAAAGGATCTAAGAAGCAGTTCACTTGTTGCCATAATCCCCTTCTTGCTGCTTCAGTAATGATCAAATTTCACATTGAGGTGAAGCCTGGGCCTATGAGTAATTATAATAAGCAGACTTTGATGAGTTTGGCAGTGCCTCCCAAATTTAAACATACAGTTAAAACATATGAGCCAAGGGGCACCTGGGTGGCTCAGTCGGTTGAGCAACTGACTCCAGCTCAGGTCATGATCTTGCGGTTTGTGAGTTCAAGCCCCACATCGGGCTCTGTGCTGACAGCTCGGAGCCTGGAGCCTGCTTCAGATTCTGTGTCTCCCTCTCACTCTGCCCCTCCCCCACTCATGCTCTGTCTCGGAAATAAATAAACATCAAAAAATTAAAAAATATAAAAAATAAAACATATGACCCAATAATTTCATTCGTAGTACCCAAGAAATTTAAATAAATATGTCTTCCCCCAAATGGGTTCATGTATGTTCATAGCAATATCATTCATAATAGCCAAAAAAAAAAAAAAAAGGAAACAACCTGAATGCCCATCATCTGATAAATGAACAAAATGTGGCATATCCATATAATGGAATATTATTTAGCCACATATAAAAGAATGGAGTACTGTGCATGCTATAACATGGATGCTCCTGGAAAACATGTTACGAGAAAGAAACTAGTCACATATTGTATAATTCCATTTACATAAGTTTTCTAGAACAGGCAAATACATGGAGACAAAAAGTAGATTCATGGTTGCCTAGGGCTGAGTGTGTGTGTGTGAAAATTGGGGATGATAGTTAAAGAGTATGGGGCTTCTCTTGGGCTTTCATTTGATGAAAATGTTCTAAAATTGATTTGGTGATGTTGCTTTAAGTGGCTGGGAAACATGGTATATGAATTGTATCTCAATAAAACTTACAAAAATTAGGGTATTGATGTACTTCACAAGGCTATTATGAGAATTAAATCAGTCAATGTGCATAAATCATAGAATAATGTTTAAAACATAAGTGCTCAAAGGGCGCCTGGGTGGCTCAGTTGGTTAAGCATCTGACTTCAGCTCAGGTCATGATCTCACAACTTGTGAGTTCAAGCCCCACATTGGGCTCTGTGCTGACAGCTCAGAGCCTGGAGCCTGCTTTAGATTCTGTGTCTCCTCTTTCTCTGCCCCTTCCCTGCTCACGCTCTCTCTTTCTCTCTCTCTCTCTCTCTCTCTTTCAAAAATAAACAAACATTAAAAAAATTAAAAATATATTTAAAAAAACATAAGTGCTCAAGAAGGCTTATATTGTTAATATTTCCTTGAGACACCTGATGTCTTTTCTTTCTTTCTTTCTTTCTTTCTTTCTTTCTTTCTTTCTTTCTTTCTTTCTTTTCTTCTTTCTTTCTAAATTTTATTTTTAAGTAATCTCTATATCCATCTTGGGGCTCGAACTCACAACCCTGAGATTAAGAGTTGCACATTCCACTAACTGAACAGCCAGGTGCCCCATACCTGATGCCTCTAATCTGATTTCAACAGTCATCTGTTTCTTACAATAAAATGATTTCTAATTAAGACCACAGCCAAAAGCAAAATTGCACCATGACTGTAACTTGTTTTAAGAAAGATTAAGACAGGAGCACCTGGGTGGCTCAGTTAACCGTCCAGCTCTTGATCTCAGCACAGGTCTTGATCTCAGGGTCGTGAGTTCAAGTCCTGCATTGGGCTCTGCACTGGCTGTGAAGCCTACTTAAAAAAAGGAAAAAAAAAAAGATGAAGACATTATAGGGTAGAAACAAAAATGAGACAAGTATAATAAAATCAATACAGTGAATTTATACAGATGCATATATTTTATTTGAATGCATAGAAGGAAGGGACGATGAATCAATTAGGATTAGATGTGGTTGCATGTGACAACAAAACAAAACAGGGTTTAAACAACACAGAAGATCATTTGGCTTCATTCATAAATGAAGTCTAGGTTGGTAGTTCAAGACCTATATGAGATTTTTGTTCCATAAAGACCTTAGTAACGCGTGCTCCTTCTACCTACTGGTCAGCTATCCTCACCCTCCTGGTCCAAGATGGCAGCTAGCGTGGCAGCCATTTTGTCCAAATCTGTTCCCACTTTGGAGCCTGTGCACCTATTCTTTCTTCCTAGAAATCTCACTGAGTGCCTCTTGCCCCAACTTTGGTTCTCAGCTTTGGAACATGGTCACCTCTCCACAGCTGACTATCCTGACCACATGTCCCACTCCCTCTTACCAACCTGCAGTCTTTCCTTCATCTCACTTATCACCTGTCTGTATTGGTTCTATTACCTACTAAAGGTGTGACCTTGGGCAAATTCCTTTATCTCCCTGTGCTCATTTTCTCTACCTGTAAAATGGGGATATAATAGCACCAACAGGAAGGTTACATGAAGGTTCAAATTCATGAGAATGGTTAACCCTGAACACGGCGAAGGAAACGAGATGGCATTATCCCCAGTGTCTGTTTTTGTTCCAGAACATATGAAGATATTATGTTAGTAAGCTGACCTTAAGTCGGTGCCACTGTTTGGTAGTAGAATATTGCTCAATATTAATTATTAACATCCATCTTGACTCCCTGAGAATAAAGTCAGTTAGAAACTCTGTGCTGAATTGGATGGGAAGACTGATTTCTCCTAAACACAGCTCAAGTTCCGGTGTTGATATCAGGCGCCTCCCTCCCAGAAGGAAAATAAGTCTTTTTTTCCAGCCTGAGCTTCTTAGACTCAGGTTTGGAGAAGAGATAAGGAATTAGATGAAATTGTCTCAGTCAGTTGCATATGTCCGACTCTTGATATTGGCTCAGGTCATGATCCTGCAGCCAGTCGTGGGATTGAGCCCCATGTTGGGAATCTCTCTCTCCCTCTCTCTCTCTGCCTCTCCCCTGCTCACATGCCTTGCCCTTTCTCTCTCTCTCTCTCTCTCTCTCAAAATAAATAAACATTTTTAAAAATATGTATTTTTTTTTAATTTTTTTTTTTAACGTTTATTTATTTTTGAGACAGGGAGAGACAGAGCATGAACAGGGGAGGGTCAGAGAGAGGGAGACACAGAATATGAAGCAGGCTCCAGGCTCTGAGCTGTCAGCACAGAGCCCGACGCGGGGCTAGAACTCACGGACCACGAGATCGTGACCTGAGCCGAAGTCGGCCGCCTAACTGACTGAGCCACCCAGGCGCCCCAAAAATATGTATTTTAGACAAGTGCAGCAAATCTCCAAAGCTCTTGACATCTTTGACCACCAAGCATCTCACATGTGTCTTGCTCATTCTTGGGCAAGGTTGTCAAGGTTTCTACATCTACCCGAATCTTATCATTTGCAAATCACATAGGGGAATTAAGATGTAAAGACAGCCTGGATTTGGCACCATCTAATAACAAAGCTGCAACCCTTGCAGCAGCATTCATGATCCAGGGAGATGCTCAACACTCACGGAATGTAGTCACGTGGTACCAGGATGTAAGTCAATGCTAAACATACTTTGTGCCATGACAAGTCCAAACAGATCCTTGCGGCATGCTGGGAAGGACAAGATCTTATCTGTAGGTGGAAAGAATCATGATTGGGTTGCTAAAGGGAGCTGCATTTTCAGAGAAGTTTTATTTCCTTGGGAACATTGTACTAGCCCTCCTGCGAACACAGGTGTCTCTTTAAAAATCGCCTTAGATCTGATACATCATTTTATCATTTATTTTATTCATATTGTATTTTTCCCTTCAGATTGGAAAGAGTGGCAATACTTTTTTACCCTCTGATTAGTTTTTTAAATGCTTATTTATTTTTAGGAGAGAGACAGAGACAGACCATGAGCGGGAGAGGGGCAGAGAGAGAGGAAGACACAGAATCAGAAGCAGGCTCCAGGCTCTGAGCTGTCCACACAGGGCCTGATGCAGGGTTTGAACTCACAAACTGTGAGATCATGACCTGAGCCGAAGTCAGATGCTTAACCGACTGAGCCACCCAGGCACCCCTTTCCCCTCTGATTAGTTTTAAATATATGGTTAGTGTTTTTAAAAATCAAGTATTAGATGGGGCGCCTGGGTGGCTGAGTCAATTAAGCATCCAACTTCGGCTCGGGTCATGATCTTGTGGTTCCTGAGTTTGAGGCCATGTCTGGCAAAGCCTGGAGCCTGCTTCGGATTCTGTGTCTCCCTCTCTCTCTGCCCCTCCCCCGCTCATGCTCTGTCTCTCTCACTCTCAAAAATGAATAAATGTTAAAAAAATTTTTTTTTAAAATCATGTATTAGGGAGGAGCGCCTGGGTGCTCAATCCATCTCAGGTGATGATCTCACGGTTTGTGAGTTCAGTTTGAGCCCCTCTTTGGGCTCTGTGCTGATAGTGCGGAGCCTGCTTGGAAGTCTCTCTCCCTTCCTCTCTCCCAGCCCCTCCCCCACTCTCTCTCAAAATAAATAAATAAAGTTTAAAAAAAGCACACACTAGGGAAAATTAAAAGAAGCAACTAAAAATCATCTATAATTTCACCTTCCAGATATAATTGTGGCTAACATTTTAGTGTTATGTACCTCTTGACTGTAACAGAAATTTCCTATTTTCTCAATAGCTGTTATCCACTTTTTCCTTAGCAGTAAAACTCTAGATGTTTAGTTGGGTCTATAGCTGCTCAGAATAAAATCTATATTTGCCAGCCTCTTTGCCCACAGAGTAGGTCCTGGCCATGAGATGGAAGCAGAAGTTGTCTGTATGACTTCCAGGAAGTGTGATTAAGGAGAGAATATGAGTTCTTCTTTCCCTGCCCCTTCCTTCATGTTTGCTGGAATGAGGCCTGATGGCTGGAGTTTCAGCAGCCATTTTGGACAGTGTAGTAGAAGCCATGTGATGATGATGTGGACCAAGAGGATAGAAGGAGTCTGGGTCACCCTATCTGCCCTTTTATCAAAAGAGAAATCAACTTTGAATTTCTTTGATTCAGTACACATTCACCAAGTTTGGCAGTAAATCTAATGTCCACTCTTTCGGGGGGCTCTTTCCCATCTCTTGGAATCACCTAAACAAAACAAAATAATAAGAACCCAGCTTCCCATAATACAATAAAACTGGGGAGGCACCTGGGTCACTCAGTCAATTAAGCGTCCGACTTCGGCTTAGGTCATGATCTTACAGTTCATGAGTTGGAGCCCTGCCTCCGGCTCACTGCTGTCAGCTCAGAGCCTGCTTTGGATCCTCTGTTCCCCTCTCTCTCTGCCCTTTCCATGCTCATGCTCTGTCTCTGAAAAATTAATAAACATTAAAAAAAAGGAATAAAGAAAATTGGGATAGGCCCTTTAGTTTTCTGCTCAATGATCACTGCTGATTTGCTCAGAGACTGAGTCCAAAACCACGTCCTGTTAGAGTTAGATGGCACTCCTCTTAGCAACCACTTCCTTTGCACCAAGTCTGTCCAAGCGTGGACTACTCTCAAGAGACTTGCTGCTTCCCAGGGTGCTACAGGAGTGAGAGGTGTAGGTCTTAACTATTCAGAAATTCAACACCTTCTGCCCTTCCAGGCTAGCTGCCATGAATATTTGTTATAATAATGGCTGCTCAACATCCTTGGACTCCTTCCCCTTCCAGTGTTGGGGAACATCCCATCTTATCAAGTCATGCTTCTCTAAGACTGAGACTAGATAATGACTTTCTCAGGGTCTCTGCAGCTAGAGTGACCTAGCTAGTCTATGACCTAGACTCTGCCAATCAGAGGCATCAGTGCCAGTCTTCAATAGGAAGCAGAGAGCCACGGTTGGAATCCACTCTAGCCAGCATGGCAGGAGAAACTCTCAGCTTCAGAGGCTGCAGTGGCCTCTGGTCTTATGGGCAGAGGATAAATCACAATGTCTAGAAGCAGCAGTAGTGTCTTGAACAAAGGAGATCTGTGGAGTGATTTGGTCATTGTTTCCGGATATAACCTTCAGGTCTGGAGATTATCAACCTATCTCATCCCTCTAGAGATATCTATAGCTATATAGGGAGATATCTATGTAGATACGGACATAGAGAAAGAGACAGAGGGAGGGCGAGAGAGAGAGAGAGAGAGAGAGAGAGAGAGAGAGAGAGAGAGAGAGAGAGATTGTATGGAATTGGCTCATGCCATTATGGAGCAAGCAAATCCAATATTTGTAGAGCCAATGTCCCAGTTCAAGTCTGAAGGTTGGGAGTTGCCATAGAATCAGGAAGTGTTGATTCCAGTTCAAAAAAGGCCATCAGACAGGAAGAATACTTTCTTACTCAGTGAAGAGTCAGTCTTTTATTCTAATCAGGTCTTCGACTGCTTGGATGAGGCTCTCTCACCTTATGGAGGTCAATCTTTTACTCAGCCTAATGATTAAATGTTAATCTCTCTCTTATATTTAAAAAAATTTTTTTAATGCTTATTTATTTATTTTGAGAGAGAGAGAAAGAGAGAAAGCATGAGTGGGGGAGAGTCAGAGAGAAAGGGAGAGAGAGAATCCCAAGTAGGCTCCACACTGCCAGTGCAGAGCCCGAGGTGGGGCTCGATCCCATGAACCTTGATATCATGGCCTGAGCTGAAATCAGGAGTCGGATGCTCAACTGACTGAGCCACTCAGGCACCCCTAAATGTTAATCTCATCCAAAAACACACTTAGAGAAACACCCAAGATAATGTTTGACCAAATATCTGGACATCTTATGGTCCAGTCAAGTTGACATGATATTAACCATCACACTGCCCCATAAAGAACTCCCTGGGATTGATTTAGTTGTTTGTATTCAACTTAAATAGCCTATACCCCTTTCCTGTGTTAAGGAATCTGTATCTCCACAGAAGCATTCTTCTCAAAACCTTCTTCTCATAACCTTGATGACAAATACCTCTATGGCTTTCACCTCTGGTCTCTTCAATTTCACCTTCCTTGATGGGCCTGAAGTTTAGCTTCCCCTTCTTTCAGTTGGTAAGTCCACAGCAGCAAAAAGCACAAAATCTGATTATTTTCTTAATAGTTCACCCATCAGATTCCATCTTACCATATGTGATGCTTTCTTGGGGTGCCTGGTTGGCTCAGTCAGCAGAGCATGCAGCTCTTGATCTTGAGGTTGTAGGTTCGAGCCCCATGTTGGGTGTAGAGATTATTTTTTAAAAAGTCTAAAATAAAAAAGCATTTATAATCTGATTTCTTAAGATATTTTAGATAATTCTTTGTCAGCATACATGAAGCTACATACATTTTAATGGCTACAGTTTTCCATTGTAGGAATGTGACACAATTGAGTGAACTATTTCTTCTGTTTTTTTTTTCTTTTTCTTTCTTCCTCCCTCCCTCCCTCCCTCCCTCTCTTCCTTCCTTCCTTCCTTCCTTCCTTCCTTCCTTCCTTCCTTCCTTCCTTCCTTCCTTCCTTCCTCTTTCTTCCTTCCTTCCTTCCTTTCTTTCTTTCTTTCTTTCTTTCTTTCTTTCTTTCTTTCCTTCTTTCCTTCTTTCTTTCTGGCTCTGCATCCAGCATAGAGCCCAATGTGGGCTTGAACTCATGACCCTGAGATCAAGACCTGAGCTGAGATTAACAGTTAGGCACTTGGGGCTCCTGAGTGGCTCAGTCAGCTAAGCGTCTGACTTCAGGTCATGATCTAGAGGTTTGTGAGTTCGAGCCTCGTGTTAGGCTCTGTGCTGACAGCTCAGAGCCTGGAGCCTGCTTTGGATTCCGTGTCTCCCTCTCTCTCTGCCCCTCCCCTGCTTGTACTCTGTCTCTCTCTCTCTTTCTCAGAAATAAATAAACATTAAAAAAATTAAAAAAAAAAAAAAAAGAGACACTTAACCAACTGAGCCACCCAGGTGCCCCTGAATGATTTCTTTGCTGATACACATTTGGATCATTTACAAATTTTTCACTAGAAACAGTGCTTTGATGTACATATGATTGTGTGTACTTGTCTGGATTACTTTTGGCTTGTATGTCAAAGTTCAGTTATGAGACAGAAACTATAGTAGTTATTTTAACAGAAAAAATTGAATGTAAAGAATTATTTGGGGTGCCTGGGTGGCTCAACCGGTTAAGCGTCCGACTTCAGCTCAGGTCATGATCTCGCAGTCTGTGGGTTCAAGCCCCGCGTTGGGTTCTGTGCTGACAGCTCAGAGCCTGGAGCCTGCTTGGGATTCTGTGTCTCCCTCCCTCTCTGTGCCCCGCTCCTGCTCATATTCTGTCTCTCTATCAAAAATAAACATTACAAAATATTATTCAAGGCTCCAAATAACCACAGCAATATTGAGAAAGAACAAAGTTGGAGGCATCATGCTTCCTGATTTTAAACTATGTCACAAAGTATGGTGTGGCATAAAAACAGACACATAGCTCAATGGAACAGAAAGCCCAGAGATAAATCCAGATGTATGTGATCAATTAATGTACAGCAAAGGAGCCAAGGATATACAATGGGGAATCAACAGTCTCTTCAATAAATAATGTTGGGAAAACAGGACAACCACATACAAAAAAATGAAACTGGACCACAATCTCATGCCATACACAAAAATTAACTCACAATGAATTAAAGACTTGAATGGTTAAGACCTGAAACCATAAAACTCCTAAAAGAAAACACAACCAGTAAGCTCCTTGACATTGGTCTTGGTGATGATTTTTTGGATTTGACGCTAAAAGCAAAGGCAACAAAGGCTAAAAAAAAAAAAAAAAAAAAAAAAAAAAAAAAGTGGGACTACACCAATCTAAAAAGCTTCTGTCCAGGGGCACCTGGGTGCTTTAGTCAGTTAAGTGTCTGACTTCGGCTCAGGTCATGGTCTCATGGTTTATGAGTTCGAGCCCCACATTGGGCTCCCTGCTGTCAGCACAGAGCCCACTTTGAATCCTCTGTCCTCCTCACTCTCTGCCCCTACCCCACTTGTCTGACTCAAAGTAAATAAACAAAAACTTAGAAAAAAAAAAAAAAAAAGCTTCTGCCCAGCTGGGGAAACCACTGACAAAATGAAAAGGCCACTTACTGAATGGGAGAAAATATTTTCAAATTATATATCTGATAAGGAGTTAATATCCAAAATACATAAAGAATTCATATAACTCAATAGCAAAAAACAAAAACAAAAACAAACCCCCCACAAACAGGGCAGAGGATCTGGATACATATTTTTCCGAAGAAACATACAGATAGCCAACAGATACATGAAATGGCAGTCAACATCACTAATCATCAGGGAAATGCAAATAAAAACCACAATGAGATATCACCTCACACCTCTTAGAATGACTTTAATCAAAAAGACAAGAAATAACAAACATTGGGGAGGGTGTGGAGAAAAGGGAACTCTCATGCACTGTTGGTGGGAATGTAAATTGGTGCAGCTGCTGTGGAAAACAGTGTGGAAGTTCCTCAAAATATGAAAAGAACTACCATATGATTCAGCAATTCCACTTCTGGGTATTTATCCAAAGGAAATGAAAATGCTAACTTGAAAAGATATCTGTTCCCCCATATTCATAGCAGCATTGTTAACAATAGCCAAGACATAGAATCAATCTAAGTGTCCAGCAATGTATAAATGGATAAAAAAATGTGGTATAAAAGAAAACTTAAATAAAGAAAAGAAAATGTGGTATATATACACAATGGAATATTATTCAGCCACATTAAAGGAAATTTTGCCATTTGCAACAACATGGATGGACCTTGAGGGCATTATGCTAAGTGAAATAAGTCAGAGAAAGAAAATATCATATGATCTCACTTGTATGTGAAATCTGGAAAAAAAAAAACACCTTCCCCTCCTCTGCTCACGTGCTTGCATGCTGCTCGTCTGCTTGTGCACACTCTCATGCACTCTTTCTAAAATAAAAAAAATAAAAATAAAAAAAAAGCATCTGGTACCTTGCAGTTTATACAGGTGAGGATTTCAGAAATTGGTGCAGCTACAGGGTTGTGGCTCAGGGTCTCCTGGGAAGTTGTGGTCACAATATCAGCAGGGGCTACAGTCATGTGAAGGCCTGACCGGGGCTGGATGATCTATTTTCAGGATATCTTCCTCACAAGACAGAGGCCTCAGTTTCTTACCGGCTGTTAGCAGGAGGTCTCAATTACTCATTATGTGGGCCTTTGTATAGGCTGCTGGTGTCCTCAACACACAGCAGCTAATTTCTCCCAGAGCAGGTATTTAAGAAATCACTAAGTATAGCCACTAAATTTTTTATAAACTTCAACATCGTCACCACATTCTGTTCTTTAGAAGAAAATCACTGAGTACAGCCTACACTCAAGGGAGGGGATTCAGCTCTCCCTCTTGCAGGTAGGAAATCAAAGAGTTTGTGAACGTATTTAAAAAGTAACATACCAGGTGTTAGCAACGTAAAAGGCAAGAAGGAACACTAAGTATTATGGAAGTAGTAATTGGAAGGAACAGCCATGAGCTGGAGGGACAAAAGGAAGAGGCTGGAAACACCAACACTAACAAGTTTCGAGAAGCGGGACCTTTGCAGCAGAGAAGCACTAAGCGGCCGGTGTCTCTGAACCCAGAGAAAGTTCTCACGGGGCTGGGATCCAAAGTCCCCGTGGAGGAGGCATCACGGCTCAGCTTTGCTGGTGCTCTGAGCGGGGTACACTGAAGCTGGTTTCTGTGAGTGTTAAAAAGAACAGTAAAAAACTGCAAACTAGAATCTACTGGAAACTGGAATGATTGGCCATTCTAGGGCGAAGAGGAGCTGTTGGAGTGACACTCGCAGGAACAGGAAGCAAATAGAGCAGGTCCTTTCTACCTCCTCCAGCCCTCGTCTCCCCCATGCGCCCCCTACTGGCGGATCCTAACAGGGAGGCTGATAGCAAAGTCCACGTACAGGTTTCCCCCGCTATTCGAAAGTAGAGCCTTCCTACTGTAAGCTGAAATATCTTAAAGTGAAGGAGCAATTACTGTTAATTTATATGGATTTTTGTGAGTGGTCCAGACCCCCCAAAACAACCTCTTAGGCTTTTCTGATACTTTAGGACACATCTTGGTAACAGATGCACAAAATAAATTGAGATAAAAGTACGGATGCTCACAGACACATTTCAAAGCTATGGTGGTTTGGGACGCTTGGGTGGCTCAGTCAGCTGAGTGTCTGATTCTTGATTTAGGCTCAGGTTATGATCACAGGGACATGATCCCAGGGTCACAGGATAGAGCCCCATGTCCGGCTGTGTGCTAAGCATGGAGCCTACTTAAGATTCTCTCTCTCCCTCTTGCCCCTCTCCTGCTCGCATGCACATGCACATGTGCTGGCTCTCTCTCTCTCGCTCTCAAAATTAAAAAAAAAAAATCACAAAGCTATAGTGGTTTGATGCTAAGATGCCGAGTGTAGTTCCCAGGTAAGGGGCTTGGTGGGGCCACTCAGGCTGTGGCACTGCTTCAGTAACAGCAAAGCTATTTTTGCTTTTTGCCTTTGCTTTGCTTTTTTTTTTTTTTTTTTTTTTTTTTTTTTTTTTTTTAAGCGAACATCCTCTTCTGCTTTCTTTCAGTCAGCACAGCACAGCACTAACACAGGTCTTTCATAAAAGCCAAGTGGTATAACACAAACTTTTGGAAAGCATTCATTTAATAGTAATTGACATCAAGTGCTTCCAAAGGCCAAGTGCTGTTTTAAATCATGTAATCCAAAGCTCTTAAGAGGTGGGGAGCTTGGGTGGCTCAGTTGGGTAAGCGTCTGATTCTTGATTTCAGCTCCACTCATGATCCCCAGGTTGTGGGATCAAGCCCAGAATCAGGGTCCATGCTGAGCATGGAGCCTGCCTGGGATGCTCTCTCTCTCTCCTTCTACCCATCTCTCCCACTGCTCTCTCTCTCTCTAAAATAAATTTAAAAAATTTTTTTAACTCTTAAGAGGTAGGTGTTATTTGGGGCACCAAATAACAGTTGGTTGAGTGTCCGACTCTTGGTTTCAGCTCAGGTCATGATCACACAGTTCGTGAGTTTGAGCCCTGCAGTGGGTCCAGCACTGCTGGTGCAGAGCCTGCTTGCGATTCTCTCTTTCCTTTTCTTTCTGCCCTTCCCCCCAATTGCACTCTCTCTCTCTCTCTCTCAAAATAAATAAATAATAAAACTTAAAAAAAAAGTAGGTGTTATTCTCTTGCCATTTTACAGACGAGAAAACTGATACACAGAGAAGATAACTTCCCAAAGTCACAGCTAATAAGAGATGGAGCCAGGATTTGAACCTAGAGAGCTAGTGTCACAAGCTGTGAACTCAGTCACTCTGCTAACCTGTCTTGGTAACAAATGTTATCATCTTGCTAGGTGGTAGAATAAAAGGTTGAGCAAAAACAGACTCACTCTTGGTCTTCGTGGAGCTGATAATCTAGTGGGAGAGATCACAGATCAGCTCACTACAAATGAAAGTAAAGTTGAACTTGTGTCTGATGCTCCAAAGAATTGCCCTGATCATGACAGTGCAATTAAAGGAGGAGGAGGAGGAGGAGGAGGAGGAGGAGGAGGAGGAGGAGATTTGACCTACTTAAGGGTTGGTTGGGAGTGGGAATGGGGCTAGACCAAAGAAGGGCTTATAGGCACCAGAGGAGGACGTTTGTTTTATCCTAAAAAACAATGGAAGTCACTCAAGGATTTTCAGCAGAGCAGTGGGGATGGGAATGGTGAACCAGACTGGATGCAGGGAAGTTGGTTATGAGGTTACTATCCAGGTGAGATAATGGCGATGGTAGAGATGGGGAGAAGTAAAGGGAGCTGTAAGATGAATTAATACTGAGAGGATATGAAGATATGGGAGGTTGGAGAGAATACTGAAGAAGAGGGAGAAATGACTTCTTGAATGGTGTTGTCATCCATTGAACTGGAGAATGGGGGAAGGTCTCACTGGACCAGTATTTAGGCAGTGGAATAAGATAGATCTTGGAAATTGATTGGATATCAGATTCTAAAGGAGACAGAGGACTGAGTTTTCAAAGATATAACCTGAGGGGCACCTGGGTGGCTTAGTTGGTTAAGCCTCCGACTCTTGATTTCAGCTCAGGTCATGATCTCATGGTTCATGAATTCGAGCCCCATGTCAGGCTCTGTGTGGACACTGAGGAGCCTGCTTGGGATTCTCTCTCTCCCTCTCTCTGTCCCTCCCCAGCTGTGCACTCTCTCTAAATAAATAACATAAAGTCATTTGAGAAAGATATAACTTGACACAGATGCACTATCAAAAGTATTTGCCTCTAGCCACAAGTAGCTATTTAACTTAATTAAAATAAAAATGGAAAATTCCATTCCTCAACTAGCTACATTATAATGTGCTCAACAGCCACATTTGGCTAGTGGCTGCCATATTGGGAAGGACAGATATGACATTTTAATTGCTGCAGAATGTTCCAGTGGACCTGGGTGCCTGGTGGCTCAGTTGGTTAAGCATCTGACTCTTGATCTCAGTTCAGGTCTTGACCTCATGGTAGTGAGTCCAAGCCTCATATGGGCTTTGTGCTGGGCATGGAGCCTACAGAAAGAAAGAAAGAAAGAAAGAAAGAAAGAAAGAAAGAAAGAAAGAAAGAAAGAAAGAAAGAAAGAAAGAAAGGAAGGAAGGAAGGAAGGAAGGAAGGAAGGAAGGAAGGAAGGAAGGAAGGAAGGAAGGAAGGAAGGAAGAAAAAGAAAGAAAAAAAGAAAGAAAGAAAGAAAGAAAGAAAGAAAGGAAGGAAGGAAGGAAGGAAGGAAGGAAGGAAGGAAGAAAGAAAAAGAAAGAAAGAAAGAAAGAAAGAAAGAAAGAAAGAAAGAAAGAAAGAAAGAAAGAAAGAAAGAAAAAGAAAGAAAGAAAAAAAGAAAAGAAAGAAAAGAAAAGAACAGAACGAACCTGGGTGGCTCAGTAGGTTGTGTCTGATCTCAGGGGTCAGGTCATGATCTCACAGTTCGTGAGTTTGAGCCCTGCATTGGGCCCTCTGAGTCTACTTCAGATCGTCTGTCTCCCTCTCTCTGCTCCTTCCCTGCTCTCTCTCACTCTCTAAATAAATAAATTAATTAATTAATTAAGAAAGAAAGTTCTCCAATGGACAGCACTGCTCTACAATTGGCATTATTTGATGTTTTGTAGTAAACAAAGTCCATGTCCATCTTTGCTTTTAATCCAGTGTGATGTTGTCTTGGGTTTTTAAGAATTCGAGTCAATGCTCTAAACACTGACATCTACCATGTGTTGTGCTGAGCTCTAAGACAGTAAGACTCAAAATATGGACTGTACTTGATGCCCATTTATAATCTGTTTATTACCTACTCAGGACAATACAAGTACAGAAATTGAGAATAAGATTTTAGAAAGTCTTCTAGCAAACTGACATTGCTATAAGATATAAAATTTCATTATATGTCACATAAGTACCAGTCTGCAATGGATTGTTAATTTTTAATTAATTTTTACTCATTTTTTAAATATTTTATTTATTTTTTTAAGTTTACTTATAATTTTGAGAGAGAGAGAGAGAGCAAGAGAGCAATAGGGGCAGAGAGAGAAGGAGAGAGAATCTCAAGCAGGCTCTGCACTGTCAGCACAGAGCCTGATGTGGGGCTTGAAGTCATGAACCATGAGATCATGACCTGCGCCAAAACCAAGAGTCAGACAGTTAACCAACTGAGCCCCCCAGGTACCCCTTTAAGATTTTATTTTTAAGTAATCTCTATACTCAACATGGAGTTCAAACTCACAACCCTGAGATCAAGAGTCTCACGCTCTACCGCTGAACCAGCCAGGCACCCCTGGATCGGACATTTAAAATGTTGGTCCTTTGTTACAGATGGTGAACTTGCAGTAGTGCTCCAAGGTACAAGGATGAGTTGGACGTGGTTCCCCCCTCAGGTAATGAGGAAGGAGCCAGAGCTGATGTAAGGTCTAGTTGAGTTGAGCAAACGTTGGCGTACAGACTTGATATACATCTAAAAATGATTCAAAAACACATAAGGACACTCATCTACTTGTTTATTCACCTGGCATTTACTGAGTGCCTACTATGTACTAAGCACTATACTAAGCACTACAGATACTGCAGTGAACAAAATAGACAAGACCCTCACCCTGCTGGAGCTCACATCTAATAAGACAGACTGTAAACAAGTTCACCAAGTTAACAAATAAAATGATCTCCAAGAGTGCTAAGTGCTAGGAGGGAAATAAGAAGGATGGGATAGGGCACGACTGTAAGATGGGTGTTGCTGGTATACAGGGTGGTCATTGGACTCTCTATCTGAGCTGAAATCTGAGGATGGGAATGAGGCAGTCACGAATTGATTGAAGGGAACAGCATTCTGGGCACAGGGAATAGTCAGACAAAGGTCCTCAAGTGGGAATGAGACTGGCTTATATGGGTAATAGGAAGGCCAACGTGGCTGGAGTACAGGAAACAAGGGAGAAAGTAACAGAAGCAGATGGGTTAGGCAAGAGCTAGATCATGTTGCTCAAAAGGAATCAGGATTTTATTCTAAGTGTAATGTAGTGTTCAAGCAGGGGAGCAAGGCAATATGATTTGGGTTTGTAAAAGATCTCTCTGTTGTGTGCAGAATGGACTGAAAAGAGGCAAGAGTAGAATCAGGGAGACCAGTCTGCTGTTGCAGATATCCAGTTGAGAGAAGATGGTGACTTGAATGAGATGATGGCAGCAGAAGTGAATAGAAGTGGACAGAAAGTGAATCAGATCAAGCCTCTGCTGTCCATTGCCTGGAACAGGGATTTCACTTGGGATGAGTGCATGAACTTCAGGAGGCCAAAAAGGCCCATGTAACTGTATAAAAAGCTTTATGCCTATGTGCTTATGAGAGGTAGGTCTTCCATTAAGATCTATAGGTAAATAACACTCAATGTGGTGTTAGTGGTTCCTCAAAAAGCTAAATATTAGAATTATTGTATTACCCAGCAATTTCACTCTTAGATATATACCCAAAAGAAATGAAAACAGAGACTCAAATATACCCTTGTATGTCACTGTTCATTGAAGCAGTATTCACAATAGCCAAAAGGTGGAAGCAATCCAGGTGCCCATCAGCTGATGAATAAACAAAATGTGGTATATACATGCAACAGAACATCAGCCACGGTGATGTTCTGACACCTGCTACAACACATGGATGAACCCTGAAAACACCGTTCAGTGAAATAAGCCAGACATAAAAGCATAAATATTGTGTAGTTCAACTTACATGAAATACCTAGAATAGGCAAATTCATAGAGACAGAAAGTAGGTGAGAGGTTATCAAGGATTGGGGAGAGAGGAGAATGGGTTCATTTGCATTCATGAAAAAATTCTGTAAACATATAGCACTGAACTGTACACTTAAAAATGGTAAAAATCAGGGAGACTGGGTGGCTCAGATGGTTAAGTGTGGGACTTGAGCTCAGGTCATGATCTCCCAGTTCAGTTTGTTGAGTTCAAGCCCCACATTGGGCCGTGTGCTGATAGCTCGGATCTTGGAGCCTGCTTGGGATTTTGCGTCTCCCTCTCCCTCTCTCTGGGCCAACTGCCCTGCTCGCGCTCTCTCTCTCTCTCTCAAAAATTAACATTAAAAGTTTTTTTTTTAATGGTAAAAATCGCATACACACACGGAAAAGATAACTAAACAATTGGTGTTGATATGGAAGAAGCAAATAGCTACCAAGGATAGGTAGTCTGGGAGAAGTACCCGTTCCAGCAGATGTGTAGGGCAAGTCGCCTAGAGGAGGCAATCAGTGAGCAGGCAATCAATGAGCTGCATTTACCAGTAGGATTTCCACACGCAAAAAGGAGGAAACGTTCCTGGTAAGCTCTGGAACCTACTTCCCAGACTCTGGAGCCACTGCCTCGGTTGTAATCTCGGCTCTGTGACCTTGGGACCTCTCTGTGCCTCATGCTCCCCGTGTGTAAAATGTCGATAATAATGGTACCTTCTGCTAGGGTTGCTATGAGGACTAAATTAGTTAATGCACGTAAAAGTACTGTAATCAGTTCTAATCAGTTCTCGGCACACCGTAACTTCTATGTGTTAGCTATCTGGGGTGTCTGGGTGGCTAAGTCGGACTTCAGCTCAGGTGCAGCCGTGAGTCGGACTCTGTGCTGACAGCTCAGATCCTGGAGCCTGCTTTAGATTCTGTGTCTCCCTCTCTCTCTGCCCCTCCCCCGCTAGCACTGTGTGTTAGCTATTCTCTTTAACTTTTTTTCTTTATGAAGATAAATGTTAATGTGGAAAAAAAATCTAAGAGGAAAATAAAAACACATTAATTCTAGTAGGCAGTGGCATTCCCCGCTAAGCGTTCACTGTACATTCTTCCACAACTGTCCGTAAATACACACGCACAGAGTGAGCTAGGCCAGCGCACCACCTCGCACCGCGCACACTTCGACCGGCGAACCAAGCAAGACAAAGGACTTCACCGAAGCCCAGCCCCGCCTAGCCCGTCACCCAACACCCGTCACCCCAAGCTACCTCCCAGATGGCCGCGTGCGCCCTCCGCGATGGGGGAAGGGGGCGCCACGGGGCCTGCCCCCAAGCGGAAGTGAGGTCAGCACATGCGCAGTGGCGACGAGGAGGTCTTGGGCAAGTTAAGGGCCGGCCTGCGCGCGAGCTGGTTTACGGAAGTGGTGCTGCGGCGGCATGCTGGCAGAGTTGGGTTTAATCGGGACCATAGGCGAAGATGACGAGGTGCCGGTGGAGCCTGAGTCTGACTCCGCGGACGAGGAGGAGGAGGTATGAGCCTATCTGGGTTCGGGGCGCTGCGGCGCGCATTCATATTTCTGTCACTGCTTCCTTTCTCCATGCTTCTTCAGGCCCCTGCCCTCAACTCCTCGGCGACCTCCTGCCAGACCGGCAGGTGTCCCTGGAAGGGGGCCCCAAGATCTTCTTCAGTTTGCTCGCCACTAACTTTTCATCACCTCCGCTCCGGTGCCGGCAGCGTGCTGTGTCGTCTTGGTGAACTCAGTGTCCATCACTGACCTCATGTTGAATCCACGCCCTGCGTAGTAGAGACCCAGGGGCGAGGCCAGGCCTAATTCCTGATCAGGGATTCGTTCATTAAGCCAGTATTTATTGAACACTTACGTGTGCTACACCTAGTGTTAAGCGTTCGGGACACAGCAGTGAACAAGATGGGCAAGGACACCATTCTCCTGAAGCTCATGTTGGGTGGGACGGTTACAGACTTTAAGCACCATGGCAGTTAAAACAGGAATCGTGTCATGAAAAAGATGCTCACCCTTCAAAGATCCAGCCTGGGTGTTTGCCCCATGGTGGCCTCATCTGCCTACAGACACCTCCACTTGAGTGACCCGGGGCCTCAACAAATTCAGCACCAAAGTTGAACTCTGGGCTCCCTCACCTTGCCAATCTGCTCCATCTCAAGCCAGAAACCTGGGTGTCAACCTTGACAGCTTCCTCCTCACCCCCCTCCAGTCTTGTGCAGGCTAGCTCAAGAATCTCTCTTTAGCTTCTCCCCCTTCCTCCAACCACACTGCTCCCACCGTAGTCCAGGCTACTGAGACCTTGTGCTTGGGGACCTAGCATCCTAACATATTTGATCTCCAGCTCTTTTCTTGCCACCTCTCTTGCACCCTCCTCCCCCAGGGTATTCTCTGCTTAGCAGCTAGAATCTCTTTATTTCTTGAATGTAAAACGATCATAAAATGATGATGCCAGGGTTGATATATGAAGTGCTGTACAGCTATCGATAGTTAAACTGAGTATCCAAGAAATGATGTGCAATCATTACTACTAACAAAGTTTAGCGTGAGAGTTCTCATGAAATTATTTAACTCAAGTAAGGAAAAAAAGTCAGCATAGCACTTTTTAGTTCTTGGAAGCCATAGTTCAGCCAGTCTTCCTCCCTTTCCAGTTTTCACATGTATGGGTTTTTTGTTATTGATTAAAAAAATTTTTTTTAACTTTAGAGAAAGCATGAGTGGGGGAGGGGGCAGAGGGAGAGAGAGAATCTTAAGAAGGCTCCATGCTCGGCACAGAGCCAGATGTAGGGCTTGATACAATGACCATGGGGTCATGACCTGAGCCAAAAGCAAGAGTCAGACACTCAACTGACTGAGCCACTCAGGCGCCCCTTGTTACTGATTTCTAACTTAATGGAATTGCAGCAAGAGAAAATAATCTGTGTAATATTGATTCTTTGAAACTTTGAAGATTTGCTTAAAAGCCTCCTATGTGATCAGTTTTTGTACCTATTCCATGTTTCTTCTGAATACACATTCTATAATGGTGGGTGCAGTGTTCTCTACATGTTCACTGGAAAGAAGCTTATTGTACTCTTCAGGTTTTCTACAGACACTTAATTTTTGTCTGCTTAACCTATCAGTTACTGAGAGAGCTGTGTTAAAATCTGCCACAATTGTAGATTCCTGTTCTATGCTGTTTCATCTCAGTACCATAGTCACTCTGTTTCTCCCTCTTCCCAGGGGCCCATTGTACTGGGCAGAAAGCAGAAAGCCTTGCAGAAGAACCGTAGTGCCGATTTCAACCCTGACTTTGTTTTCACTGAGAAGGAGGGGGCATACGATGGCAGCTGGGCCATGGCTGATGTCATGAGCCAGCTCAAGAAGAAGGTGAGAACTGACAGAGATAGGTAGTTCCAGGCCTGGTAGAGTTGGACAGTAGGTTTCGGAGTCTAGCCTGGACCTCACTGCCTTTTGCCACTTGCTTACATTCAACAGACACTGGAACTCTTGGAAATAAACGTGTGGGGTGGGGAGAAGCAGTCACAAATAACCCATAGTCTTGACTAAAACAAACGTGTAAAATATTGCAAAATAGGTGTATTACAGACTAGTTACAAACACATGAATTGATCCACAGATGATGTTTTAATGTATCAGAAATATCTTATTTCCTTCATTAGGAAAGGCATTCTCTAAAACCATACTGAAAAGGGGAAAAAAATCACAAATTCTGTCTGATTGGCATGGGGAAGGGTTTTTCTAAGTAGCATTCAGATACAAATGTGACATCTCTTGGTAATTATATTGTTGTAAATAGTAAACACCTTCTAAAATATAGATGTTCTTGGTTCCAGGTCAGGATTTTTCATAGTTGACCATTTGTTATGTTTGTTGTTGTTCTTGTTGTGAATAATCTGCAGATTGATTAATCTGTCCAAGGACAGACAAGCCTTTTCTGTAGTAACATTTGAGACCCAACCCTCAGAGAAATCTTGCTTTGTCTCTTTCCCATATGTGTGTTTCTTTTTCGTCTATTTTTATCAGCAGAGGGCAGCTACTACATTAGATGAGAAGATTGAGAAAGTTCGCAAGAAGAGGAAAACAGAGGTGAGAAAGCAGAGCAGGTACTTCTGTGTGTAGTCAAGCCCTGAGCTTTACCCTCAACACGACCCCACCATTCTTCTTTAAGTATGAACTGGAGAACGTCTGGTGCAGACAGGCTTCTCTTTGTCTGTGGTTAATATTCCCTAAGAATCCACATAGTGTTCTGCCCAGGCTGGAGAGCCTAAGATTGCTCTTCAGAGGTTCTGGATTTCCTGAAGTTTTGTAGTTGCCTTGCTTTATTAAAATATTTTTTCCAGGATAAAGAAGCCAAGTCTGGGAAGTCAGAGAAGGAGAAGGAAGCAAAGGAGGGCTCTGAACCGGAGGAGCAGGAAGACCTTGAAGGGAAGGATGAGGAAGGCCCAGAAGATGAAGACTCAGAGACTGATTACTCATCAGCTGATGAGAACATCCTCACCAAAGCAGGTGGATGCTACAGAGGCGATGTCAGAACGGGGGGCAGGAAGTCGGAAAGGGTCTGCCTTTCCTCTGTAGGATTTCCTATGTTCTTCTACACAGTTCCATTTAAGATCTCCTTGTTAAACTCCTTCTAGCTTCTCTTTTTTCTTGGGATTTTGTTATGGTTGTCGTACTTTGCAGGCAGACTGTACCCTTTTCCCCATCCCCAGCCCCACACAGCTGCTGGCACCTCTAAGATTCAGACCTATTTGGGGTGATAGGTCCCCCACATCCCACCTCAGATGGGCCCCGCCATGAAATGGGTGCTCTGTAATTATTTCTTGCAGAAACGAGGGCTAAAATATGATAATACAGCATGGTGGTCTCTGGAACTTGCCCGGTTTGCTGCTTGCTGTCCTCACCTGTGAACCGAGGCTAATGACAGTAGCTCCCTCAGGCTGTTGGGTAGATTCAGTGAGGTGTCCACATAAAGCACTTAGGGCCGCATCTAGCAGATTGTACATGCTCAGTAAGCACAAGCCCTGATTGTCAGCTCTGTTTTTCTCCACAGATACACTCAAAGTAAAGGAGCGGAAGAAGAATAAAGGACAGGTGCGTATGAGCGTGGACAACAGCGTGCAGCTTATTTTTGCATCCTGACTGGATTTCTGAGGCCAGTCAGTTTTCTTAGGCCCATTTTGCTGAATTCTTGGTCCATCTTTTGATTTCCTGGTGTAGGAAGCAGGAGGATTTTTTGAAGATGCATCCCAGTATGATGAAAACCTCTCCTTCCAGGACATGAACCTTTCTCGCCCTCTTCTGAAGGTATTGGCTTCTTTTGGCAACCATGGGATTATTGCAGTCACCCTTAACTAGGCTCCTGGCCCTAAACTGGGCTCTTTGCCTCCCTGAATTCTGTTGTCCACACAACTGCCAAAGAACCCTCTTAAACAAAAAGTTCCCTTTTGACTTGTAAGGCTCTGCTCCTTCTGGTCTCCTCTGATATGTCTCCTCACTCTTTGGCCTCCTCACTGGCCCTCAAAAAGGTTAGGTGTCTTCTTCTCAGGGTCTTGGCACTTACTGCTCCCTCTGCCTGGAATATTTTTTCAGTAATCTTGTTGGGGTGCTCACCTCTTTCAGGGTTCTACTCAGTGTCCTTTGCTCAGTGAGACATTCCCTGATCCTACTGTAAATTGTCCTCCTCCCAAGCCCCCTTGTCTGCTGTAGTTTTCTCCATAGCATTTATCTCCATATGGCATGTGTTTCTTTCTGGTCTTTTTTTTCCTACCAGATTGTAAGATTGCCAAGGTGGGGTTTTTATTTCTTTGGTGTAGTGCTGTGTCCTCCATGCTTAGAACAGGCCTCCCACACAATGGGCACTTGATAAATGCGGAATGAATGGGAGGGATTGAAGCAGTCACCACCTGCTTGTTTCATGCTGGGACTCCTCCTCCCCCTCCTGTGTGACCCTGTCTTTTCTGTTCAGGCCATTACAGCCATGGGCTTCAAGCAGCCCACCCCGATTCAGAAGGCATGCATACCTGTGGGTCTGTTGGGGAAGGATATCTGTGCCTGTGCAGCCACTGGGACAGGTAAGAGGAAGAGGCAGAAGGAGGGTGTTCAACCTGCAGCAAGGGTCTATGTTGATTTACCCAAGGGCCACCTTTGCTAAATATGCAAATATAGGGGCACCTGGGTGGCTCAGTCGGTTGAACGTCCAACTTCAGCTCAGGTCATGATCTCACGGTTCATGAGTTCGAGCCCCGTGTTGGGCTCATTGCTGTCAGCAAGGAGCCCGCTTTGGATCCTCTGTTCCCCTCTCTCTGCCCCTTCTCTCTCTCTCTCTCTGCCCCTCCCCTGCTTACATTCTCTCTCTCAAAAATGACTAAATATTAAAAATATATATATAAATATAAACTGTAATGCAGTTACACTGTATATTCTGTTTATTAATTTCCTTTGAAAAAAAACCCCTCAACATTATATTTTCTTATTTTTAAAAAATGTTTATTTATTTATTTTGAGAGTGAGAGCAGGGGAGGGATAGAGAGAGACAGGGAGAGAAAGAATCCCAAGCAGGCTCCACTCTCGACCCCAGGAACTGCAAGATCATGACCTGAGCCAAGATCAAGAGTCCGGTGCTTAATTGACTGAGCCACTCAGGTGCTCCTACATTTTCTTATTTTTTAAAATACTCTTCATTTTTAAAAAATGGTTGCATGGTATTCTATTATGTAACTATTTTTACTCTGCAATTAACTGCACTAATATACAAGGTTGTGATGAACACTCCTTTCATAAAATCTTCACTCCTGTGACTGGGGCTTATGTATAAATAACATGACCTTCATCAGACTCCCCTGAAATCTGTGACCTGTGAATATCCTATTAGGGTATCTCTGTGACCATGACTTCTTGTCGCTGCTCTAATGGGAGTAAGGATTTTATAAAACGTGTTCATCACAGTGTTTCATATCAGTACAGTTAATTATAGAGTAGAAACAGTCATGTGATAGAATATTATGCAACCATTAAAATAAACGTATTTAAAGAAACAGGAAATACTTTTTTTTTTTTTTTTTTTAAGTAATCTCTATCCCCAACATGAGTCTCTTAACTCATGATCCTGAGATCAAGGGCTGCATGTTCTGCCAACTGAGCCAGCCAGGCACTGTTAACACGGTGCTTTTTTTAAACGGGGATTACTGAACAGAATATATAGTGTTATTGCATTAAATTTGTCTTTTTATATTTCTGTCCATTCAGAAGAATATTGGTAATATAGATACCATTATGTTGGTGCTTTATCTCTGATTGGCTGAATTGTGGGTGATTTTTATTATTTTCATATTTGTTTTTGTACTTCTCAGATTTTTTACATGGATGCTGTGGTTTAAAACCAGAAAAAAAGCTTTATGAACAAAAAAATTTGCTTCATTTCCTCCTGAACAGATACGTAGGTTTTCTGGGCTCAGGTGAATACCTGAATCTTGAAGGGACTGAAGCTCCCCTCACTGCTTTGCTGCTACCTTTTCCCGCAGGTAAAACTGCTGCTTTTGCCCTACCTGTCTTGGAGCGTCTGATCTACAAACCCCGCCAGGCTCCTGTCACCCGCGTGCTCGTGCTGGTTCCCACCCGAGAACTGGGCATCCAGGTGCACTCTGTAACCAAGCAGCTGGCTCAGTTCTGCAACATTACCACCTGCCTGGCTGTGGGTGAGTGTCTGGCTGTCCCTGAAAGACTCTGACGTGGTGGCGGGTGGGAAAGCCTTCCTGCGATTAAACCCACTGAAAAAGCAGACGAGGTGTTGTCAAAGTAGATAGTGGGGGGGGGCTTAACTGAGACTTAACCAGCCTTAAAAAATGAAACTTCCAAGATTTGGGGCAAAAAAATCTTCTTGGTACTAAACCAATTTAGGATGTAATTTTTGGTTTGTATGAATAAAGAATCAAATATTTGGGGCAGAATATTTCTGATAATGTTATGTGATAACTGTTCTCTAACAGTTCCCTTCCCTGTGCAGGGGGATGTCAGAGGTAATGTAGAAAGCATTCGTTTTCACAGCAGCTGCTTCTGTCCTTGTGTGTTTGAATCCATCTATTCTGAAGTGTCTTCCTGTCATCATCTTTTTTCACACTTAGCACAATTGTAACATAATGATCTGCCTCTCCCAGTGTCTTTTAAATCCACACGAGGAGGGCCTTTGCCAGTCTTGTCCTCTGCTCTTTCCCCTGCATCTGGGATGAGACATGGCAGGTGGCAGGGCCCAGTCAATACCGATGAACCACTGACCGAATTGACCACCTGTGGGCGGGGGGGGGGGGCTCTTCTCTGCAGGGGGCCTGGATGTGAAGTCTCAGGAAGCAGCTCTTAGGGCAGCGCCTGACATCCTCATCGCCACCCCAGGCCGGCTCATCGATCACCTCCACAACTGCCCTTCCTTCCACCTGAGCAGTATCGAGGTGCTCATCCTGGATGAGGCGGACAGGTACATCTGGAATGGTGAGGCCCCAGGAGCTCTGAGGTCCTGTGGCCACCACATTATTCTGCATGGATCTCGCCATGGCCATGTGTGCGATGCCAGTTTAGCTGCTCACATTTGGACCTCTGTTCCTCATTAGCCTGGATTATTTTGCTTTTTTTCTCTCTCTACAATGTGATGGTGAAGAGGGAGGATAGATCAGATTCTGGCTTTGCCACTTCCTGAGATTTGGAAATATAAGTGAGGGATAAGAATAGATACCCACCAAGGGGCGCCTGGGTGCCTCAGTCAGTTGAGCGTCCGACTTCGGCTCAGGTCAAGGTCTCGCGGTTCGTGGGTTTGAGAACCTCGTGGGGCTCTGTGCTGATAGCTCAGAGCCTGGAGTTTGCTTTGGATTCTGTGTCTCCTCTCTGCCCCTCCCCTGCTCACGCTGTTTCCATCTCTCTCTCTCTCTCTCTCTCTCTCTCTCTCTCTCTCAAGAATAAATAAAAACATTTAAAAAAATTTTAAGAATAATACCCTCCTCATGGTGTTGAGGATTCAAGGAGTAATACAGGTGAAGTGGCAGGTGCACGGTGAGGATTCAACAGTCTGTTACTGAGATAGGGGACCCCCTCCCTCCCTCCTTTCTCTCTCTCTCTCTCTCTCTCTCTCTCTCTCTCTCTCTCTCCCTCCCTCCCTCCCTCCCTCCCTTTCTCTCATATGGCTCCCATCTGCTTACCTCTTTCCTTCATGACCAAACAGAATGAACCTCAATGAACCGGACTAATGATTGAGGTGGAGGCAGGGGAATGAGGCGTCTGTTCAGGTTTCCTCTCCAGTTGAAGCATCTCCAAACTAAACAGGTCCTGAACTGAACTTCTGACCCCATATGCCCCTTCCTCTCTCTTCCCATCTCAGTGCTTGGCAGGCCTGTCTTCCAGTTGTCCTGGGAAGAATTCTTCGCATCATCTGTGTCCTCATCGTCCACCCACAAAGCAGCCACTGGGAAGTCCTGTCAGCCCATGAAGGGGCTTCTGCACTTGCTGTCCTCTCAGCTTGGACTGAACCTTTACTTCCTCAGGTTTCTGTTCCAGCTGTTACTTACTGGAAGAGCCTTTGCTGGTCCCTATAACACTTCTGTCTTCCATTCTCTGAGGCGGTACACCTTTCCTACCTCCTACATTGTCACCCGAATGGTTCTGTGGTGGTTGTGTCCCTCCTCTCCCCTGGAACATATTTGTGAAGAGCTTGTTGCTCTACGTCCAGGATTGTGTCTGGTATCTAGCAGATGCTTGGTAAGTGTTTATTGAATAATGGATTAAATCCCCCTGAGCAAATGAACCATTCTTGAGTCCTGAGGGAGGTAAAGGAGATCTTTCTAAGCAAAGGGAACATGATCTGATTTAGGTTTTGAAGGGGACGGGAATTGTATTAAAAAGTGTTAATGTCTAGAGGCGCCTGGGTGGCTCAGTCAGTTAAAACGTCTGAGTCTTGATTTTGGCTCAGGTCACGATCTTGCAGTTTATGAGTTTGAGGCTTGCGGTAGGCTCTGTGCTGACAGTGCAGTGCCTGCTTGGGATATTCTCTCTCTCTCTCTCTCTCTCTCTCTCTCTCTCTCTCTCTCTCTCCCCCCCCCCTCCCTCTCTCTCTCCCTCCCTCCTTCCCCCTCCCTCCCTCCCCCCCTCTGTTCCCCAGCCCTCCCCTGCTCTCCTGCGTGCACACACTCTGTGTCTCTCTCTCAAAATAAATAAATGTTAAAAAAGTTTTTTTAAATGTTAAAGTCCCAGAAGACCAAGAAAGGCTGTGGAAGGGTCTTATTAAGGCAACCAAGGACCATGACAGCTAAATGTGGTACCTGATCCTTGACTGGAGCCTGAGCTGGAGGGAGAAATACTGTAGAGGATTTGTTCAGTTGAACAAATTGGAGTTAATGTAATTCTATACTGATTAATATTATCTACAAGAAGAAAAAGGTTCCTTTACAGCGAAGAGAGCTGGCAGGTCCCACCTTAATCATGTGATCAAACTCACGTCAGTGACTGTCTGTGTCTCCAGATGGAGAGGGAGGTGCACAGCCGCATCCCTGCACATTCTCGCAGCGATGAGTTATTGAATCAGGTCACTGGGAAATAATCAGACAAAGAATGTGAAAAAGCTTGAGGAGACTTTTCTGGATGAAGGGAGACCAAAGAAACATGACAGCCAATGCAGTGTAGGAACTTTGGTTCCTGAACTGAAAACATAAAAAGACAGCTATAAAATGACATTTTGGGGATAGTTAGGGATATTTCAATATGGACTGTAGTTTAGACACTACTCAAACACTTCAACGTTTTGGGTGTAATAACGACATTATGATTATGTAGGAGAAGGTCCTTAGGGATTGTGCACTGAGATAGTTAGGGTCAAGGTGTAGTGATGTCTGCAACTTATAAATAGCTCCGCAAAAAAAAAAAAAAAAAAAAAAAAAAGGATAAAACAAACGTGGCCAGATGATAGTTCTTAGTGAATCTTGGTGAACGGCTAAACCAACAGTACTAATTCATAAGTCAATAAATGAGCCTGCAACGTAACCAGTTACAACATCACTGCAACAGATGCAAGCTCAGTCCATTTCTCTTGATTCCTTCTCCCTGCGTATCAGGATGCTGGACGAGTACTTTGAGGAACAGATGAAGGAGATCATCCGGATGTGTTCCCACCACCGCCAGACGATGCTTTTCTCAGCCACTATGACGGACGAGGTGGGCCTCAGGAATTGTGCTTGGTGGGGTGAATGGAGGGGTGCAGAGGACCCTGCCTGGGCTGCAGCGGGGGGCCTGGGGCAAACATGGCTTGCCTCCACTGCCTCCTCCTCTCCCCACCTCCCTGCCTCCTGGCCGGCCAGTGAGCATTCCTGTCTTTGTGCTGGGCAGGTAAAAGATCTGGCTTCTGTCTCCTTGAAGAATCCTGTCCGAATATTTGTGAACAGCAACACGGATGTGGCCCCCTTCCTGAGGCAGGAGTTTGTCCGGATCCGGCCGAATCGGGAAGGGGACCGGGAAGCCATTGTGGCAGGTGAAAGCCCAGGGTGCCAGATTCCCTTGGCCTTGTGGGTGGCACACTCTAGCGGTGGGGTGTTTCCTGGTACCTCCTCTCTCAGGATCCCCTGACCTGTTGCATGGTACTTCTGTTTATTTATTTGCTCTGCCACTTGGGCCACAGGTCCTTCCTCCCCCTTTTCTGTCACCTCACCTCTTTCCTGCTGTCCAGTCCTCCTTCGGTCCTGCTGAATACATAGCTACTTCCCCCACCACCACCCCTCTGGCCCTTGGTTCAAGCTACTGCCTCTCTTGCCTGAATTGTTGGCAGTGGCCTTGTACTTGGCTCCTACTGCCACTCTTGTTCCTTAGTAACCCTTTCTCCACACTGCTGATCATTTAAAGTGATCATTTACTAGTGAACATTTGCTCATGTTACCTCCCTATTTACAACCCTCTGGTGTCTCCCCATCGCACTTAGACCACAATCTACACTCCCTAGCAAGTCCTGTATGGCCCTCTGGGACCTGGCCCCTGCCTGCCTGGAGTCCTCAGCCTTGGTGCCTTTGCTCATGATGCCCAGCCATGCTCTCCTGCTTTCGCTGAAACCAAGTTTGTCTTGCCTCGGGGCCTTTACATTTGCTCTTTCCTCTGCCTGAAATCTTTCCCCAGATCTTGTACTTTGTCATTCAGCCTAGTATCACCTCTTTAGAGAGGCCAGCCCTAAAGCTGCCTCCCTGTCTTGCTTTCACTCTCCCACAGCATTTATCACACTTGGGAATTGGCTTCTCTTCTTCTCTGCCCTGGAACATGAGCCTGTCTCCTCCAGTGCCAGGCACAGCAGCCACTTCATAGGTGAGGGAGTGGGGAGTATGTATTGGAGGTGGCTTCCAGCTTACTCTTCTCTCCTCTCCAGCTCTGTTGACAAGAACCTTCACTGACCACGTGATGCTGTTCACCCAGACCAAGAAGCAGGCCCACCGCATGCACATCCTCCTGGGGCTCATGGGGCTGCAGGTGGGCGAGCTCCATGGCAACCTGTCACAGACACAGCGGCTGGAGGCCCTCCGGTAAACTTCGGGGGCCTGAGGCTCCCCTCCATCCTTCAGAGAGGGCTCTCATTTGAAAGGGGGAAAATCCCACACAGAGGTTACGTTAGAGCAGTAGCATGGAATGCAGATAGCACGACTCCCTACTTCAAAGATTTTAGTCTCACTGCTGTAAGGCTGTCTTAGACACATTCAGAACTCCTTGTAGTCCCGCAGATGACACTTGTGCCCTAGGATTGAGTGTGGGAACTGCTGAGGGGGCCACAGCAGGAAATTCTGACTTGGGAGGACATAGCATGTGTCTTGTTCTTTATAGGTTTTCCAGAGCAGTGGGCATACCTGGGTCTGATAGAATGAGATTTGGAATCAAAGCCAGCCACCATTTCCTCATCATTTACTTTGCTGTGCCCTTTGTTTTTCCATGTGTTTTCTTGTTTAATTCTCATAGAATGGAGTCATGCTGGTAGGCAGGGAGAAACCTTTAGAATTCCCCACCTATCCCCATAGATCATAGGCAGCTGAAAGTTCTTTTTATAAAGAAAGGCTGTTTTGAACGCGGAAGACATTTGCATCTGCTACTTCCTATAATCTAGCTCTGTGGTTCCTGACTTTCATATTTGTAGAGTTGGGGCTTAAGGTGGTATAAACAAAACTACATTTGTTCTGTGTTACAGGATGTTTAAGGTGTTGTGTGAAGTATTAGATGGTCTGACGTTTAGGATCTTGTTCAGATGGTCACTCTGACCATCTATACTTTGCTGCTTGACTCCAAAGGGATTGGCATTCTCTCTGCTGGCTCAGGCTCCTGCAAGCATTTTTGGGCTTAGGTATCCAAGTGAACATCTGTTTGTGGCTATTTCCAGGCGCTTTAAGGACGAACAGATTGACATCCTTGTGGCCACAGATGTGGCAGCCCGTGGACTTGACATCGAGGGGGTCAAAACGGTGAGCAGCCCGTATCTTCCTTGAACTTTTGGTGGGAGTCTTTGTGCCTCCTTGTGTCCCCTTTCCCTCCAACTCCCAGGTCTGACTTTGACCTTCCAGGTAATCAACTTCACCATGCCCAACACCATCAAGCATTATGTCCACCGAGTGGGGCGAACGGCGCGGGCTGGCAGGGCTGGGCGCTCAGTGTCTCTGGTTGGAGAAGAGGAGCGGAAGATGCTGAAGGAGATCGTAAAAGCCGCCAAAGCCCCTGTGAAGGCCCGGATACTTCCCCAAGGTGAGCAGGCACCACTGCAGCAGCTTAGGGTGGTTGGGGTGGGCAGGGCAGGGTCCTAGATCAGACTCTGTGGGACAGAGCTGGAGGCAGAGGGTAATAGGTGAGAGCAGGTGCCTTGCGGTCAGGAGTCAGATTTGAATCCCAGTCCTGCCCCTTCCTTGCTGAGTGACCCTGGTCCGGTCTCACCTTGCCTCTCTGGGCTTTGGTCTCTCTCTATGTGAAAGGGAATAATGACAGACTTGTGCCCTGAGTGCCCCACTCTTAGGTTATTTTCCATCCTTTGGGAAGAGAGGGCTTCATTTTGGGGTAAAATCCTTACTTATCACCCTCCTTCCTTTCACAGGGGGGCAGAGGGCAGCACTTCTATGTTTTAGATATCTTTCATGCTTTTCCTTCTCCTCTGTAGGGGTCATATAAAGCACATCCTTTCTAAAAATTGTTTTTTAAAGTTATAAAAATAATATATACTCAGTATTAGAAAACAGTAAGTGGAAGAGCTCACCATTAGCATTTGGGCCACATCCTTTGAGACCTTTATTCCCTTCACGATGTCTTTTTCCTCTTGTTTTCATTTTCACGTCATTCATTCTGTCAGCTAACAGTTCCTGGGACTACCAAGTGCCTCGTGCTGTTTATTCTAGGTACCAGGGATATAGCAGAAAGCAAAACAGCTGAGACTCTGGTGGAAAAAAGACAATAAATCATAGATGTGATCTAGCATGACAGACAGGAGGAGAGATGCTACTTTTGAAAGCTGTTTAGGAAAGGCCTCTGAACAGATGGCATTTGAGCTGAGTCCTGAATCAGGAGAACGAGGCAGCCGTGAGTGCTCTGGAGACTGTGTGCCCAGCAGAGGAAAACAGGGCAAAGCCTCTGAGGCAGCAGACTTGGTGTGCAAATTAAAGTGAAGGAAGAGCCAGAGGGCCCAGGGCACAGTGAGCAAGGTGGAGATAGGTGCTCAGAGAGGTAGGTAGGGGCCACGCTTAGGAGCTTGGATTATTCCAAGAGCAACAGGCTCTTTGTGGGGGGGGGGGGGGGGGGGTTGTTAAGCAGAGAAATAACATGTAAAAAATCCCCATTTTCTGTTGTCACTAAATACACATTTATATTGTTTTCATCAGTTACACAGTACTTATCCTCAGCTAAAAAATTGTTTTGTTCCCTTCCCTTGAGATGTCATCCTCAAGTTCCGGGACAAGATTGAGAAAATGGAGAAGGACGTGTATGCGGTTCTGCAGCTCGAGGCTGAGGAGAAAGAGTTGCAGCAGTCGGAAGTCCAGGTGTGGCCGCGTGGAGGGCTGTGGCCCACAGTACAGTGCAGAAAGCCGACCACAGAGCAGAGCCCACAGCCCCTGCCGGCTCTGCCCTTCCGAAATGCTGTGTCTGCCAAACGTTATCGGAGCCCCAGACATTTGCAGGCAGCGGCTTCTTGCAGCTGCCATGTTACGTATGCTCAGATGTAGGTTTCACGGCAGCCATCTTTTTGCTGTTTCCACAGATCAACACAGCAAAACGGCTCCTGGAGAAGGGGAAAGAGGTGCTGAACCACGAGCCTGAGAGGAGTTGGTTCCAGACCAAGGAAGAGAGAAAGAAGGAAAAAAGTATGTTGGAGAGGTCCCTCAAAAAGCTAACCACAGAATTATCCTGGAACCCAGCAATGCCATTGCTAGGTCTATTCCCAAAAGAACTGAGAACAGGGACTCAAATGGATACTTGTATGCCAGTATCCATTAAAGCATGATTCACAATAGCCAAGGGTGAGAAGCAACCTGTGTCTGTCAGCAGATGAACAGATACACAAAACGACAGTACGTGGTACAGCCGTAATGAAGCTGATACGTGCTGCAAGGGTGAACCTTGAATACATGCCAAGTGAAATGATCCAGACGCAGAAGGACAGATATCTGTGATTCTGCTTATATGAGGTACCTAGAGAGGCAAATCCATAAATGCAGAAAGTAGAATAGAGATTACCAGGGGTTGTGGGGAGGGAGTTATTATTAATGGTTACAGAGCTTTCATTTGGGATGATGAAAGAGTTACAGAAACATCACGGTGATGGTTGTGCAACACTGTGAATGTAATTAGTGCTACTGAATTGTAGATGTAGAATGCATAAAAGGGCAAATTTTGTGTTCTGTCCTTTTTGCCACAATTTAAAAAAAGTAGGTCGGGAAGATATTTATATGTATTCCCTACACTCCCCCCTTTTTATCACACAAATGAATTCAGATTTTTCTACACCTAGTTTCTTTTCTTTCTCGTTTCTTTTCCTTTCTTTTTCTTTCTCTCTCTCTCTCTCTCTCTCTCTCTCTTTCTTTCTTTCATTTATTTTGACAAGAGAGACAGAGAGAGAGTGGGGGAGGAGCAGAGAGAAAGGGAGAAAAAGAGCCCAAGCAGGCTGTGTGCTGTCAGCACAGAGCATGACACGGGGCTCAAACCCACGAACTATGAAATCATGACCTGAGCCGAAACCAAGAGTCAGAACACTTAACCAACTGACACTTAACCACCCAGGTGCCCCATATGCCTTGCTTTTTCCACTTAATTTTGTAGCTTGTATTTTATACAGGTACGTACCTAGTTAACTTTTTTTTTTTAATGGGTGCACCGTGTTCCATCACGTGGGTAGATTATAATTTATTTAATTAGATTACTGTCGAGGGACACTGAGGTTGTTTATAATTTCTTGCTGTTGTAAACATGTAGTGAATAACTGTACAAATGCCCTTTCACAATTACGCAAGTATATTTGATTTGCAGGATAAATCCCTGAAAGTGAAACTGTAGGTCAGAGGGTGTGTGTATTTATTATTTTGTTAGGGATTGCAAACTTACCCTGCTAAGAGGTTGTATCCGCAGTTTAAGAAATACCACCTATATTTGACGGGACAAAAAATTAGAGTGTGTGTACATTAAGTTTCTGTGTTAAAAATAGTTATATTGTGTTGGGGCGCCTGGGTGGCGCAGTCGGTTAAGCGTCCGACTTCAGCCAGGTCACGATCTCGCGGTCCGTGAGTTCGAGCCCCGCGTCGGGCTCTGGGCTGATGGCTCGGAGCCTGGAGCCTGTTTCCGATTCTGTGTCTCCCTCTCTCTCTGCCCCTCCCCCGTTCATGCTCTGTCTCTGTCTGTCCCAAAAATAAATTAAAAAAAAAAAAAAAAAAAAAAATAGTTATATTGTGGAAAGGTCTGGGACTGTAAGTGAACCAAATCATCTTTCATACCAGGAGGTAGATAATGTCTCAAATGGGTTGAGGAATAGTGCAATAAGCATGTGATTTAGTGAGATTACCACTTGTTGGAGGTAACCACCAGGAGAGGACATGATTTGCTGCTTCTCATTTTTTTTTTTTTTTGCTGCTTCTTTTTGAACTCTTACATACCAATTTAAAATATGTGCACGTCTTTAAAAAAAGATACAAAAGGGGCGCCTGGGTGGCTCAGTCGGTTGAGCGTCTGACTTCGGCTCAGGTCATGATCTCACGGTCCGTGAGTTCGAGCCCCGCGTCGGGCTCTGTGCTGACAGCTCAGAGCCTGGAACCTGTTTCAGATTCTGTGTCTCCCTCTCTCTCTGCCCCTCCCCAGTTCATGTTCTGTCTCTGTCTCAAAAATAAATAAACGTTGAGAAAAAAAAAAAAGTAAATTGCTTTTAAAAAAAAAAAAAGATACAAGAGTACCGGAAATCTCATGTTGTCTCCTCATCCTAGTTGCCAAGGCTCTGCAGGAGTTTGACTTGGCCTTAAGAGGAAAGAAGAAGAGGAAGAAGTTTATGAAGGATGCCAAGAAAAAGGGGGAGATGACAGTGAGTGGCTTTCCCTTTGGAGTTGAGTCCCTGCCCAGTGGCATGTGTCAGGGCTTCCTGGTCTGTTCCATACTCACATCATCCTTCTTTCCAGGCAGAAGAAAGGTCCCAGTTTGAAATCCTTAAGGCACAGATGTTTGCTGAGCGGCTGGCCAAGAGAAATCGCAGAGCCAAGAGGGCCCGAGCAATGCCGGAAGAGGAGCCAGCAAGAGTCCCCGGTAGGCAGATGGGACTGCCTGGTAGGAGGCTTCTCCCTGAAACTTGTACTTGTGGTCAGGGAGAAAATTGGAGGGATGATAAGACCCTGTAGTTTTTGAGTAATGAGTGTGCACCAGTGTGTACAGCTGTCCAGTTTTGGGTTCCCAAGTGGGGAAGTGACCCCATGATTAGTGGGGACAGCTAGGATTTGAACCCAGGCATTTCTGACTCTGGAGCCTATGTCCTTACAAACTGCTACTTGGAGGAGTGGGTCAGGGTAGAAAGAAGTGAAGTCAGTCTTTCAACCCATTTCACATTTCAGTGGTTTTTACTTTGGGATTCTGCAGTCGTCCTTTGGAGTGGTTCTTCAGATGTGGCACTTCTGAATTCCTCATCTCTTTTTTGCTGGCACCTGATTGATGTCTTGTTTCCATGTCAGTAAATCACCAGACCAGAGCATTCACTGAATTTGGAACCATTACCCTGAGCTTAAGGATTGGATTTGGGAGCTTAGGCCAAAGAGGACATAGGTAACCTTTTCTTTCTCTGCACAGCCAAGAAACAAAAGCAGCTGAAGAAATCTGTATTTGATGAAGAACTTACTAACACAAGCAAGAAGGCCTTGAAACAGTATCGAGCCGGGTAGGGTTTTAAGTCATCATGGGGTTCTTCATATTATGATTAAAGCTATAAACCTTCTTCCTCCTTCTGTGCTCCCCAATTCCCATATACCTGTAGCTTTATAATACTTAATTTTAAGGGCTCTTGTCTGACACCTTCCCCCCTCCACAGCCCATCTCTGGATCCCAGAGTGAGAATAGGAGGAAAGAATTAAGGTCCTCCTACCTTGGAGGAGAAACAGCATATTTCTGGTTCAGAAACAGAATAGCAGAGGATCCCTTTTTACTCATAGGAATGTGTTATACACACTCCACCCCAGGATGGGGATAGATTAAGCTTCCCAAGTAGTTTATTTTTGTAAAACTAAAAAAAAATTTTTTTTAAGTTTATTTTGAGGGAGAGAGAGCAAGCGAGCAAGGGAGGGGCAGAAAGAGAAAGGGAGAGAATCCCAAGCAGGCTCTGCACTGTCAGCGTGAAGCCTGATCTGGGGCTCAAACTCGTGAACCATGAGATCATGACCTGAGCCAAAACCAAGAGTTGGACGCTTAACTGACTGAGCTACGCCAGTGCTCCAGTTTTGTTTTGTTTTTTAAATGTTTTAGTTTCTAAAAATGTTTAATTTTTGAGAGAGAGACAGAGTGCTGAGTGTGAGCAGGGGAAGGGCAGAGAGAGGGGGAGACACAGAATCCAAAACAGCTCCAGGCTCTGAGCTGTCAGCACAGAGCCCGACGTGAGGCTCGAACCCACAAACTGTGAGATCATGACCTGAGCTGAAGTCAGAGGCTTAACCAATTGAGCCACCCAGGTGCCCCAATTAGTTTTAGATGCATGAGAAGGGAGTCTTTTTTTTGGAGCTGGGCCCTAAATTCCACAGTCCCATATTTAATCAGGGGAAAACACTACGTGTAGAACCTCAGGCCCTGAAAATGATGCATTAGTGATGCCTCATGTGGGAGCAGGCGGTAGGGGTTATGGGACATCATCTGTCTTTCCAGCAGCCATTTCAGCATCTTACCTTCTTGAACCCACAGCCCCTCCTTTGAAGAAAGGAAACAGTTGGGCTTGCACCACCAAAGACGAGGAGGAAACTTTAATAAATCCAGGTAATATTTGCAGTTTTGGAGGGCCAGAGGTTATGACTGGGATTGGAGAACAAACCTTTCATGGGAAAGCTCCACCTTGTTTCTGTCTTTGGGGGCCAGTCTTCACTCTGCTGATTTTCTTTGTAGGTACAAGAGGAGGAAGTAGCTGTGGTGGCCTGGAGTCCGTGGGGCAGCCCTTAGATCCCTTCCTTATGGGAAGTCATCCTGGCTTGGTCTCTTTTCTCCATTTGTAAAAAAAACTTTTAAAGATTTAGTGTGTCATTTGTACATTAAAAAAGAAAAAAAAGGTTGGGAGTGGTGGTGATATGTAGAGCTATTTCCTAAGCATCCTTGTGAGTCAGCCAAGGCTCACTTCTTACTAACTTTCACACAAAGATACCAGATGGGGGAGTACCTGGTTGGCTCAGCTGAGGGAGCATGTGACTCTTGATCTCGGGGCTGGGAGTTTGAGCCCTATGTTGGGTATAGAGAGAACTTAAATAAAACTTAAAAAATTACACGTTAAAAATGTGTGTACGTGTGTATGTATATATAATATATACTATACACACACACACACACCCCAAACAGAGGAAGTATATTTTGGGAGAGAATAAACCGATCTGAATTGTAGATTTTATTCCTCTGTCTCTTCCCTCAATATATTGTTTACCCCATATACTTCCTATACATCTTATATGCTTATAGAGGAGTGGATGTGGAGGATGTTCTTGCTAGAAGTTCTCTTGATGTGTCCCAAGACCTAAAAGCTATCATTTAGTGACCATCTGCCATGTACCAGACGTTCTGTGTACTGAGCATGTCTCCTTAAATTCACTACACCCTGTGAGCGAGGTAGTTAGCCCCATTTTGCAGATGAAGAAGCCAAGGGAGTAACTTTCCAGAGTTACACTGTTGGGAATTCAGGTTTTTGAAACCAGGGTCTACCTGAACCCATACTCTGACAGACTGTGCTGTGGAAGTGCTACTGGAGAGACGGAAGCTCAAAGGGACCGAAGGGATGAGTTAGCTCTTTGTTGCAAAAACCAGCTTTTACCCTGTAGAACAGAGGTTCTCATCCTTTCTCAATCATAGGTTCCTTTGATAATGAGAGTGAAGGGATCCCCCTTAACAAAATTGTATGTTTGTACTCTGTCCTATATAATTTCAAGGAGTATACACCTCCCCACCACCAGCTCAAAAATTTTAATAGTTACCAGTAGCACATACCCTTGAGATTAAAAGTGTGTTCGAAGCTATTCATTTAGGCTGCACCTAACAGTCACCAGCAGAGGGTTCCATTCCAGTAAATAATGGCACACATGCATGATGGAGTAGGGTTCAGGCTCCTCATTATGTATATGCTTACAGAAAGGTCCCCAAGCTAAGTTGTTGGGTTAAAAAAAGCCAAGTGCAGGGGCGCCTGGGTGGCGCAGTCGGTTAAGCGTCCGACTTCAGCCAGGTCACGATCTCGCGGTCCGTGAGTTCGAGCCCCGCGTCAGGCTCTGGGCTGATGGCTCGGAGCCTGGAGCCTGTTTCCGATTCTGTGTCTCCCTCTCTCTCTGCCCCTCCCCCGTTCATGCTCTGTCTCTCTCTGTCCCAAAATAAATAAAATAAATAAATAAATAAAAAAAAAAAAAAAAAAAAAAGCCAAGTGCAGAGCTGCGTACTTTTTTTTAAGAGTTACATACATTGCATATGTATAGCTTACCTCTGGGAGGCCTCATGAAGCTGTTAACAGGGTTGCCTCTGGGAAAGCAAACTTCAAGTTATGCTTTTATACAACAACAACAAATTCTTTTTACCATAAGTACAGAGGACTCACCAGCTAAATAAAAACTCCGTACCACGGAAACCAGACTGGCCTCCTCGTAGGCAGTGGCTCCATCCCCGTCCTCACGGTCTCAGGCTGCCTGAGCTGTTTCTAGAAGTTGACAAACATGGACCACTGATTTTCTCAATCATCATTTTTATTAATTGGCTTTATAGGCTAAAGTGCATAGTAAAGACAAAAAAGGAAATGCATACATAGGAAAAGGATATTTTTCTCACCAACATTAGAAAGACCTGAGATGCCTAAGTGTCTGTTCTAGGAACACTGGACTGAGGGAATATGTATGCAGGCAGCAGCAGGCCTGGGGGCTGGATTCTGGCATGGGTCTGGGGCCTGCAGAAGCTGCTGGCATGCTAACCCTGCCCAGGCAAAAGCTGTAGTAGTGTTGGGACAAAAGGTCACACTTCGGATAGGTGCTGCTGGTTTAGTTCCATTCAGGGAACCAGCACTGCTACTGAACTCCTGCAGGCAAAGAAACCACCATTCCAAAGTGCCAGTCACAGGAGAGGGTATGAGGGATCACTCCTTAGCCTGGGCCTGCTGCAGAGCCCCCAGCTGTGGGTAGTCGCACTTTCCCACTCTGTGAATATGTAACTGGGTCAGGGTTAGTCACGAAGTCTTTGTCTTATCACATGCCTCCGTCTCCGGGAGTGAGGATGCCCCAGGAGGAGAGTGGGAGGGATTTTTGTGCTCCTTGAAAGGATAAGCAGTTCATAAACAACTCCTCTGGGCCTCTGTTTATTGGAATTAAAGTTAGTCTACAAGTTAGGGCCTGGCAATCAGAATGAGTCTGCTTCACTTGAGTTCATACTCTGTGCCCCCGGAGCACTGCAGAAAAAATCTGAGTCAGGACCCAGAGGTACCAGTAGGTAGCCCTAGGTGGAAGCCCCAAACATGCTCCAGAGAGCCTGTCCACTAACTTGCAGGAGGAAAAAAGAAGGTATCTGTTAACTTTGCTCTCAGTTCTGGAGGTAAAGTGCTTATTCTAGCGCAGGGGAAATCTAGAAACAAACGTGGGCGATCCCTAAAAGTGGATCCTTAAATAGGTACTAAGACTAAAGGACAATAATAAAAAACAAACTTCGGTTCCTTCGTAAGGGAGCCGATCCCAGCCAGGTGGTGGCTATAGGCACAAGGCAGCGGTGCAGCATCTTCCTACATCATCCTCCGGATCTCCTCAAAGTTCATCAAGTTGTTGGCCGTGTCAGACCAGGCAGGGTGCTGGGCTCCATCCATCTCAGAAGCAAGCTGATTGCTCCTTTCCAGAGTATGATTTATGCCCCCGATCACCTCCTTGCAGTCAGGACATGTGCCCCTCTGCATGGCTCCCCCACAATCGCTAATCACGTAGACGTGACCATTGGGGCACTTGAACCAGTGGCCCCGAGGATAACCCATAGCATTGACTATCTGCACTCGTTCTTCCTCTGAGATGCCCAGGCCAGAGCAGGGAAGAATGGTTTTCAGAGCTTCCATCTTTTTCTGCACAAACTTTTCATCCTCCTGGGTGAACTTACATGTTCTCTCGAGGATCTTCCGGACACTGTAGACCTCTTCTGCTGTGCTACCTCTCAGCTTCCCCTCTGCTATCCTGCAGCGGGACAGGAGGTTCACCAGGTATGTGAGCCTCTGGATTTCACTTTGGAGGTCATCCAATTCCTGGCTGGTAAAGCTCAAACGCTTCTTGGCTAGCCAGTCATGGACCTGCTCTAGTCGACTCCTCACTCTCTCTTGTTCTAAGACATGCACCTTTTTCAGAGAGTCCGACAGGCCAGCCAAGCGGTCGTAGAAGCTGATGTAATTCTCAACAAGGCCCAGGTCCTTCACTGACAGATTCTTCTGGGCCAGCTTCTCCTTTAACATCAGAAAGTCTGTAGGAAGCAGCTGGTGGAGGAGGCTCTTGCTCTCCAGGAGGGCCCTAAGTCGTTCCTGGCTGGTTGCAATTTCCCCTGCTGAGCCCTGAATCTTTTCCTTGACGATTTCAATCTCTTCCAGCCGCCGTTTGATGCTGGTTCCATACCTCAGGTTTTTGCGGATAGGCACCTGGCAGATAGGGCACACTTTCAACTTGATGGCAACTTCATCATCTTGCTGCTCATTCATGTAGAAGTCCAGGGCTTGCACCTCAAAGATGTGGCTGCAGTCTTCTAGCTGCACAAAGCGGGCGTCAGGCTCATCTTCAAAGCCAAAGAAGATCTGGGTGACTTCTTCCTGGTGGCAGACACGGCACTTCTTGGGGCACGGTTCCCCACACAAACCGATGCAGGGGTGGCCACAGGCCAGCAGCTTAGTACAAGGCACGTAGCATGGGGGTCGGTCGCAGGGCTCAGAGCAGAGTTTGGTGCACTGGTAGTGCTGGCAGCGCCAGACACAGGGCTCTACGCAGGGGCTGCACAGTTCCCCACACTTCTTCTTGCACTGGCTGTGGACACAGCGGTTCTGACAGGTCCGTTGGCAGGGTGGGCACTCGCCGATGCACGGCTCCTGGCACTTGTGTGAGCAGATGAGCAGGCGCTTGCAGGGCTGCTGACAGCGCTCATGAAAGCGCCCTTCGAAGCAGCTGTGGCAGGTCCCAGGACAAGGATGCCCACAGTCCAAGATGGTGCCACACTTGGTGGTGCACTTGACTGGCAGGTCATACACGAGGTCTTCCACATTACCACATTTCACCTGCTGGCTGTGCCCACACTTGAGTTTCACGGTGACCATTTCTGAGCAAAACCGCACACAGTCTTCACCGCAGGGATGGCTACATCTGTGCCCACATTTCAGGACCTTGGGGCAAGGTTCTTGGCAGCAAAAATCTGACTCAGGCATGGAACAAGGAACCATTTGTTCGTGACCGCACCGAGGAATGATTTTGCGCACCTTCACCTGACAAGGCTGACACTCCTGGAAGCAAACAAGAGGGCACCGGTGCCCGTCTTGACAGATGACCTTCTGGCATGGCTTCATGCATTGGAACTCCTTGTGTGAGGAATCATAGGGGTGGCAGGCACGGGTGCAGACATGTCCACAGCCCAGCCGGAACTCACAGGGTAGGCTGCAGCCTCCTTCGGGCACTTTTTGGAAATCAGAAGCTTTGGATACTAAGGTGTGGGTGTCAGGATGGTTCTGGCAGCACAGCTGGAGTGTGCGACCTATTTGATTGTTCTCTCGAAGGGTATGGATGATCTTGCTCCACAAGGGCACCTTGGCTAGCATCTGCATGTTTCCGATGCAGTACATACCCTTCTTGGCACGGGACAAGGCCACACAGATGCGGTTGGGTATCTGGAGAAAACCCACCTTGCCCTCCTGGTTGCTCCGCACTAATGAGAGGAGAATGATGTCATTCTCTTCCCCTTGGTATTTGTCAACCACATGGACCTTGACGCCAGCAAATGTCTTGGCTGGCATGAGTTTGCGCAGGCAGAATAGCTGCCCCGTGTAGGTGGTGAGGATGGTGATCTGGGAGGGGAGGTACTCCTGGCACAGGAAGTACTTGCACAATTCTACCACAAAGCGAGCCTCATGCTGGTTCTGGTGGCTTTTGCCTTCTTGGATTTCCTGTTCAGGAAAGTTGTGTTCTACAAAGAAAAGGTTGGAAGCGACCCCCTAGAGAGGAAAAGAAATGGTATGTCAGAAGGTTCACTCATGCAGTTCTTCCTATTTTCAGATGTATTGGCCACTGACCCTATTCCGGGGAGAGACTTAGCGAGGCTTTTTGTATACTTTGTACCATAATCTTTAATTCTGGGGTCAGTCACTACTGTATGTTTTCTTTTGGGACCGTGGCAAGTAGGAAAATGGATACAGAATTTGTCTATTTTAACTTCTAATACATTGGATATTATAATTTCCAATAGCCATCCATAATCCAACTATTATGGTTCAGCAAACAGGCAGAAGTTATGATGATGTTGAGTGAGCAGCTAACTTACAAGCACTCCACTGTGCTGACTGCTTTTCACACATTATCTCCCTCAAGACAATAATGTAACGAGGCAGTACCCATTATTCTCACTGTACAGAAGATCAGGACATTCAGAATTGGCGTATCACTTGCTAAACAGTTACACAGCTGCAGAGCTGGGATTCAAAACCCACGTCTGTATCTCTCAACTTCTACACTATTTCTACTCTTAGTGACGAGCTTTTAAAAAAGTTGGCTCTAGATCCTTCTGAACACCCTTTTTCATCCTAAGGTAATACAGCCTCCTTGGTTGTTGATACATCACAGAAAGATCAAATAGGACAGACTCACCTTTATCTTCTCATATTTGAGAACAGAGGGATGATTCTCCAGATCCTGGTAAATGTAGGGGGTCAAAAGCCGGGCAATTTCAGGGCGCATGCGGTGCTGAAATAAGACATATAGGTCATGAGAAACATGGGCAGAAAGAGGGTGCCTGGCTGGCTCAAGTTGGTATAGTGTGTGACTCTTGATCTCAGGGTTGTGAGTTCAAGCCTCACATAGGGTGTAGAGCCTACTTAAAAAAGAAAAGAAAGAAACATGGGCAGAGAATAAAGGGACAGTTTTCTAAAGACTAGGTTGCTGGTGGAAAATCTGGTGGTAATGTGAAAGAATAAGGAGAAAAGAGCAGACTGTAAACAGCTCTTTCATCCAACACAAACTCAGCTCATCCTGTGGTATTTTAAAACAGAAAAGAAAAAAAGTCTAACAGTCATTGAATTACTAAGCCAGTTTTATTTTTTATTTAAAAAAATTTTTTTTTTAATGTTTTTATTAATTTTTGAAGGAGAGAGAGAGCATGAGTGGGGGAGGAGCAGAGAGGGAGATACAGAATCCGAAGCAGGCTCCAGGGTCTGAGCTGGCAGCACAGAGCCCAATGCGGGGTTCAAACTCATGAACTGAAATCATGACCTGAGCCGAAGTCGGACGCTTAACCAACTGAGCCATCCAGGTGCCCCTAAGCCAGTTTTATTTTTATGAGACCTTTCTTGCTGGCAGCTGGTAGGCTCCCAGGAAACTTCTCCTGAACATGTGGTAGGTAATAAGAGAGGTCCAGCTTCTTACCTGGTAATTTAGACGGACGAAGGGAATGTTTACTTTCACCAGTCGTTCAAAGAGGGACACCTCAAGGTTGAAATTCTTGGCTAGATCATACACATTGGCGCTGGGACGCAGCTGAGAAAACAAACATGTTTGAGGACTCTCTACTGACTTATTTTATCCATCCAATCATATACTCACTTAACCACCAACCTACCCATCAGATGTTTTTCAAGTGCCTTCTATATGCCAGGCACTGCTCTAGGTACTGACAGGCTAAGGATAAAGAGTGACAAGGACATGAAGGCAAGAAATAAGGGTGATGTGATGGAGTGCCCAGGAGTGGTGGTTCCTTAAATAGGCCTCCCTTAAGAGTGACACCTGAGTTGATGCCAGCATGGAGGAAGCTGCCTATCATTTGAAAAGCAAGGTATGAGGGAGCAGGAAGGAGGGCAGGTGGTGGGAACACAGTGAGCAAATGATGGTGATATGAGAAGTCAGAGAAACAGGCTCAACCTGAGAATATCTGCCTCTCTAGGCTACTTTAAGAAGCTTGATTTTTGTCTTAAGTCAATGGGAAACCACTGGAGGGTTTTAAGTTATAGAGTGTCATGATCTGACTTACTTTTTAAAAAAAATTCACTTTGGCCCCTTTACAAAGAATAGATTAGAGGACGGCAAAAATCGAAGTAGGGGAACAAGAAGGAGGCTGTTTTAATAGTCCACTTGAAAGGTCATTATGAAATGAATGATACTATCTCTCAAATATACCCGATATCTAAGAGCACCTGCTCTTAGATTGAATGTGGGAGGTGAGGGAAAGAATCACAGAGAGCTACTACTAAGTTTGAGGACTGGTGAAGCAGAGAGGCCAGCGTCTTCCGTCTGAGTGCAACCCTCCAAGAGCCCTCTCTCTTCATCTTCCAGGGGCACCTGCCCTACCTGCTGGTGGTCCCCAATCAGAATGAGGTGCTGGCAAGCTTTGCTCAATGTAGCAATGGTGTGGGCCTCAAGGACTTCAGCAGCCTCTTCCACAATGACAATCCGAGGCTCTACCTTCTGCAGGATCTGACGGTATTTGGCAGCACCTGGAGTCAAGAGAGAAGAGGCTCCTCTAAGCTGATGCACTGGAGGCTGGAATCTGAGTCTGTGAAAACTGAGTCCTCACATCCACCCAGGGCTGTGGTGGCCACTGAATGAGAGAATAAGTGCTAATGAGTGGTCTCCAGACCACCAACACCCATGTTGGTCATTGTCAGGTTATCGAATGCAGCAGGGACAAGTGGGTGCATTTCATCATGAGTTCCCTAAACATAACTCACTTTCAATAGTTTTTCATGGCCTTTCCTTCTAACCTCCTAAAGAAGCTTCTCTTTACCTATCCTAGATAATCTGGTAAGAGCTTGGCACCAGGAGTGAATGGCTGAATCTGGTAAACTTCCCCATGCTTTCTCACCTGTGGTTGTCATTCCTACAACCTGGGCATCTTTCAGGATGTGCAGGTCTTCCTGGAGCCTCAGCTCGGCCATTCTCTCTGCTGACGTGCGGTACTGGCGCTCATAGTTGAGGATCTTTCGGCGGGTGTCGGCCTGGTACATCTGTAGCCACAGCCTGGAGAATGTGAAGAACCAGAGAAAGAAGATGTGTACTCTTTAAGATGGTGGAGGAACCCCCTGCGGTGTGTATGAGGTGGAACCGAGACCCTTGAGGAGCTTACGGGCCACAGAGGGAGAGGAAGGAGAGACCTAGGTTTGCAGGGAACCAAGATTCCAAAATGCCCAACAAAAAGAAGTACAGAGATGTACATAGGTGGCTAGGAGCTAAGGAGGAGAGTAGAATAAAGAATACGGGTTAATTATTGAGAAGAGAGTTAAGGGACTTCAAAAGCTTCAAGAATTTCTCACAAATTCTCCTTGGCACATCTCTGAGTCCCCTTCCCTAATTCTCCAGTCTCGTTTTACAAGTAAAGCAGATCATGTCACTACTCTGCTACAGAATGTTCCAAGAGCTTTTCGGTACTTTTTGAAAAGTGGCTTTTGATAATCCCGGCTCCTCACCTTTGCCCCATGAGTCCCTGCAGTTAGGCCCCTCCCACCTCTCTGACCTCACTTTCCATTTCTCTGAGCCACAGCTATGCTGGCTGCCTTCTTTCAATTTCTCAAATAGACATACTCCTTTCCACATCAAGGCCTTTATGTACGTGGTCCCCATAATTTCATCTGCTCCCCATTCCCTGCTGGTCTTGTTAATGTCTACTAATCCTTCACATCTTGCCTTGTCACTTTCCTGGATACCTCAGACCAGCTCAAATCCCGTGTTCATATTCTTAGCACTCATTGTTCTTTTATTTCTTAGTGGTTATGCCCATTTGTTAACTTTTTATTTGTGGAATTAACTAATTTGTCTCCCTGGATAAACTCTAAGCTCCATTTAAAGGTAGAGCCAAGTGTCTATTTTATCCCATGTCTGCACCCCTAGCACTCAGTTCACTGGGGGTATGCAACCAATCATTAGTTAACACTGTTGGAGGTTGGGGTGGAGGGATGGGGGGTTATGTTGCAGGAACAGAAAAGGAACCCTTTGGGGTAATCACGTGCACTGGTTGGGGGTTGGGGGGAGGAGGCAATGGGCATAATACCTATATAGCTGCCAGCGAGAATTCAGGTCCAGCTGCCAAACATCTTGGATTTCACTGGCCTCAGCCTCAGTCATGGTGTTGAGTTTGCGAAGTTCAACCTTCACTTTCTTTTTCATTTTCTTTTTCTGGCTGCGCTGAGTCTGTGGACATCATTAACAGCCAGGGTTACCATCTGAGCAGAAATTGGCTCAGTTCTAAGACCAAAGTCGAGACCAGAGCACATTAAAAAGGGGCTGCCACCTCGGAAGAACTTCCTTGAATGTCTCAAACTCTTCCAACACATATCCATTGCAAAGTGGCTAAATGGGGGCTCTGGATCCAGTCTGCCTGGGTTCAAAGCCCCATCTACCTCTAGAGTAAGTTACTCAACTTTTATGTACCTCAGCATTGCCTGCTACAAAATGAGGAATAATAACAATACATCTTTGCAGGGTTGCTGACTTGACTAAAGGAATAAAAACATGAAAGCACTTAGAATAGTACTGACACTTGTTATCACTGAATGTCCTTTGACCACATTCTATTTCTCATTCCTAAAACATGTCATGAAAAGTAGTACAGGTAGGTCTTTCTTGTTAAACGCTGTACAGGGCCTGCTAAGACGGTCTTAATGCCATCATATCGCGACAGTACCTTTCACAAGAGGGTGAAAGGCACCATTTAGGAGAAAGTGCTCTCCCCTGGCTCTGTCACTAAGGACTGGCATGAAAGATGGATGTCACAATGTTATGAACCTCCCCTTAGTTCCAAACCAAACCAATCAACTCCCCCTGAGGCCACGTGGCAGAGAGATGCCCAACCCATAATTCCAAGTATTAGGATCAGATCTGAACTAGAAGATCAAGTTAAAAGCTAGCAGACCAGGGAAAACTGCATCCAAAGTTGACTTTGAAAGTCTCTTAAATCATGAGTTTAGAAAATGTTATTTTGAGTATCCAGTACTCTACCGTCATAGTAATGAATGGTAAATTTGGAGGACCACTTGGTTCTACCAAAGGAATGACCAGAGGGAAAGTCTGGGCATTCACATTATTCTGGCGTTAAGAGAAATATCAAATTCCAGGGTGAATAAAGGATGAGTACTCCCTCCAGCCTGTAAGGCTTGCTTCATTCTGCTTTACTTGAATTCTCTAAAATCTTAATGTATTTTTCATAGATTCATTCGTACTTGAGAAGATAATATCCATGAAAGCATCAAGCACTGAGAACTGTAAGTGTTTGATTTGACCCATATGTGGTGCATTTTCCTGAAAGTTCAAGAGAAGCCATTTGGCCACCTGCTTCCTGTTTTTCTAAGTGGGAATTTCTTGCCAGCACCCCTTTGAAGGGTCATAATTTTTATACTCTTGGGAACTGGACCCATCTTATACTACAGTTAGGTTGTAAAACGGGTCAATTAACTGTGAGGACAAGGTGAATACGCTGCTCTAACAGAAATGGGTGAAAATAAGGGGCTGCAGTTCTAGTCAGAACAGATGTTCTCAGGCCTGTTTCAGGAGAGTTTAACCCCCACCATCTGGCAGTAATAACTGAACTCCCATTTCCCATTCTGTCAGGGCTTCCAGAGGCCGTGAGGAAGTGAGCTTACCTCCCACTCTCCTCCAGTTTGCTCCTGACCAGCTGTTGTCCCGGGGCCATAGTTGTCGAGCCTCATGGCCAGAAGCACTTTAGCCAACTCCTGGACTGCCCCATTCTCTTCCTTCTTCCGCCGGCGAAGTCTAACCACCTCTTCCTCCTCAATCACCCGGTCTGCTTGAATTAGGTCAGCCTCCTCGGCAATCTCAATCAGCGAACCCTCCTCTTCTCCTTCTTCTTCCTCCTCCTCCCCTTCTGCCTGGGCTAAGAGGAAAGCAGGCAAGACAGGGGGTGAAACTCTTGAAGCCAAAGAATGGAAGGGGACACTTATAAGAACTTAGATGTATGAAAACATTCTGAAGGGGTTTAAGTGGTTACTTCTAGCAGGGGAAACTGGGAGAAATGAGTGTTAGGGGAGGGAGACTTAGGTTTCCTTATACACTTTTTTGTTATATTTTTAAATATCATATAAACATATCCCTTTTTAAGAAAAGTTTCACTTATGTCAAATACACAAAGGAAGATATATGATGTAAATGGGCAATTTAAAGGATAATAAAAATACATAAAATGAACATCCAGGGTTGCCTCGGTGGCTCAGTTGGTTAAGCACCCGACTTTGGTTCAGGTCATGATCTTGCAGTTTGTGGGTTTGAGCCCTGTGTTGGGCGCTGTGCTGACAGCTCAGAACCTGGAGCCTGCTTCAGATTCTGTGTCTCCTTCTCTCTGCCCCCACTCCCGCCCCCGCTCATGCCCTCTCTCTAAAATAAAAACATTAAGAAAAAAAAAAAAAAAATGAACAACTAGGTACGTCCCACCCAATTTAAGGAGAAAATCCCCAATTTCTTGAAGACACTTGTGGGCCTGTCTAACCTGAATTTTGTATTGCTCATTCCCTTCCCTAGCTTTTTGAAATAACCTTACTATATACATAATGCATACACATCTCTAAACAACACATCATCTAATTTTGGCTTTTTTTTTCATTTCTTGAGCTCTACATAAATGGAATATTATAATGTATTTTCCTACACCTTGCTTTTTCATTCAGCCTGTTTTTGAGATTCATATGTTGCCATATATGCTGTAATTCATTCCTTTTCACTGTTGTACAGTATTTCATGATCTGAATGGACAGTAACTGATCCATGTGCTGTACAAATATTGATGAATATTAGAGTTTTCTATTTTTCTATCATTTGAAAGTGGTGTACCAATTAATATCCCCACTAGCAGTGTATCATAGTTCCTACTGCTCCACCTTCTTGTCAATATAGCAAACTTGAAAATTTTTGGCAATCCGATGTGTAACAGCATCTCATTGTGGTTTTATTAGCTCTTTTCTAATGAGTACTTTCCATATGTTTATTGACCATTACAATTTCCTATTTTGTGATGTGCTTGTTAAGTGTCTTTTATTTACTTTACTATCAAGCTATTGTCTCTCTCTAATTGATTACAGCTCTTTATATATTCTAGGTATTACTTTCAAGTTTTAGTCTCCGGTCTTTACCACGTTCGACCTTAAGATGTGATTCTTGGTAGACATGCACTCTTACCTGTATTTTCAGGTCCTGCTGGAGCAACACTTTGGGTGAAGGAACCGACACCCAGGCCCAGCCACTCCAGCATCATGGAATGCTTCCAACCCTGGAAGCAAATCCATTCACTATCCTGAGGAAGGAATTAATTATCAGTCATGAGAATTCCATGACAACCAGTGTAAAGGAAAGGTTTCTGAGAAGGATCAAAAGTAGTTCTCTTAAATTTCAGAGGCTGCAAGCTGGCAACCCTTAGGCAACGGGATCATTAAATACGACTTGTAGAGAATTTTAAAAATAAAAATTTCTGCTCTTGACAAAATCAGGATCTATGGCAGCATTGAGCCTGCATCTGAGATGGCAACAAATGGCTAAGAGTGGGTTGCTACCATTTCTTTTCCAGTCTGCCAAGTCCTCTCTACTTTCCAATGTCTCACACCCAGCTTGCTTTAGTCATTTATAGATTGACTGACTGACCCCTTCAGGCTTCTGGGTAACCCTAGAAATCACCAACTCAATGATAACAGAGCTACCATTTCAATGGGTTCCTGGCCAACCACTTTACAGGAATTGTGTCAGTTACTACTTAGAACATCCTTTGAACGCAGGCATTATTACCCATTTGACTGTTGAGACACTGTTGAGAGACTGTTGACTGCTGAGGATCATACTGGCCATGGCACACAGTCTATGTGACCTTAGGTCACTAAGGTCACTAAGCCTGACATCCAGGCTCTCTATATGGGCTGGGTTGCCTTATGATTTTGCTTTATAGAACAATCTCTTATAGCACACTAATTAAGTGGTTTATAAATACTAACTTGTTTATCCAAATAATAGTCCTATACCAATTACATTGATCTATTACAAACTGCCATTTCTGCAAGTCAAATTTACAAATATTAGCAATTTCATATGGTTCAACTTAATGTTATTATTATCCCCACTCTATAAAACAGGAAGCAGGCACAGAACAATTAAGTAACTTGCCAAGTGCAAAATCAGAATTCACATCCAGCATGCTGACTCCAGAGTCTTGCTCTTGACTAGTATACTCAGCCACCTCTCCTCCTGAAAAGGGACTTCTCACATTATGGCAGCGTCAGATTATCCTAACAGCTAATGCTTCGCATTGTTGCTTCTGCTAGAGACTGCCTCCAAGTACTGAGGCAAGAGAAATGCTTACAGCCCCCAGGATGACCCCTACCTGTACTGGTCCATTCATCAGGCTTTTCCAATGCTGGGGGGAGATGTACTTCTCCAGGTGCTGTTCCCGTAGTACACCACGCATGGTACACTCCAGGGTCTGGGCCCCTTCATGCAGCTCTTGCTCTGACTCCTTCATTTGTGTCACAATCTGCCAAAAACAGAGGGAAAGAAATGGTAAGCAAGTGAGATCATCCCCTAAACTCAGTTTTTGCCATGAGGGAAAACAAAGCTAAAACAGGAACAGCAAGAAGAGAGAAGAAATAAATAGACCAGTCAAAAAAGTCTTAATTCAAATAATCTTAAAACTGAAGGGTTACTATCTAAAATGTCTAACAGACTCCTACCAACCAGTAAGAAAAAGGAACAAATAACACAACAGAAAAACAGGCTAAGGATACTGTTGTGGAGACTACTTCTCTTTTTCTTGGTAATAGGGACTCAGAGTTTTGCTTGGGTACACTGCTGCCCAGCTAGAAGATGACATTACGCTGGCCAATGGGCTGTAAATAGGGCTGTTGGTGGTTTGCGGGGGGAGTAGCCTTAAAAGGTCCTGGCAGGGGCTGGGAGGGGTGGTATGCTCCTTTCTGTCCTTTTTCCATCTTGATTTTGAGGGCAAAGGTCACACCATGGGATTAACAGATGGAATGCTGGAAGGAACCTGAGTCCTTCACCACTTTGTGGAGCACCTATTTCCTCTGGACTGCCTACCCAGAAAGCCACTGCTACCTAGTCTATTTCTACCATGAACTATCTCAGATATCCAAAGCTGGGACTCACACTCATGTAGGCCCTTCGGAGGTGCATGGGGAGGTTGCGACGGAATTCCCGCTTGTTCCTCAGCTCCCTCAGGGTGAACTGCTTCAGGATTTCACTGTTGCTCCTTCCACCTACCCGCACGATGCTGGTCTTTTGACACTTGTAGATGCCTATGGAGCAAAGTGGAGCATAGCAGAGGTGAGAGGAGCTACGCTGGATTCCCTCAGGTGAGTGCTGTATGTGTTTCGGATGTTATCTCAGCTGGTTCCTTAGGGAACAAACTGGTACCTACAGGAATCCACCCTATTAATGACCAAAAAGTCCTCAGAGATGATATGACCTGCTGAGCAGTAAAATGTGTACTTAAGAACATAGGCTTTATTTTTTTGAGAGAGTGAGCGAGAGCAAGCTGGGGAGAGGGACAGAAGGAGAGAGAAAGAATCTCAAGCAGGCCTCACATTCAGCACGGAGCCCAATGCAGGGCTCGATCTCACAACCGTGAGACCATGACCTGAGCTGAAATCAAGAGCTCAACCAATGGAACCACCCAGGCACTCCAGAACATAGGCTTTAGAATCAGATATCTGGGAACCCAAACCTTGACTTCACCACTATTGCTATGTAAACTGGGGCAAGTTTCTAAACTTGAGGCTTCAGTTCTTCATCTGTGATTTGAAAGTAAGCACTTAGTAAATGTTCTCTGTTATTCACTCTACAGGTATTTACCAACTGGTCACTATGTGCCAGGCATGTGCTAGGTTCTTAAGATATAGCAGGTAAAGCACAGACTCTATTCCTAATTTGTTCTCAGGTCTCACACTCTGGCACAGAAGATACACGTTAAACAATTTCTCATAATAGCAATAAGTACAGTAAGTACTGTAAGTACATGATGCTGTAAATATATAAGAGGGCAACTTATCTAGTTTGGGTGGAGTAATCTAATATTTAAACTGAGACTCCAAGAATAAAAAATATTTAATCTGGGTGAAAGGAAGATATGGAAAATAATATTCAAGGAAAAGGAAAAACATATATTTATTCATTCATTAATACAATTAGTATTTTTTTGAGTGCTAGAATCCATAAACATAGCCAGAAAGAGGACCAACCCACACAGTGTTTATGGTCTAGGGTAGAAACTCATACAATAAATTGTTACATTTGTATTAAGTCTCTGAAGAAAAAATACAAAAGGAGGCTTAACTTTGTCTGGGGGCAACTGGAAAAATACACCTTAAGAGAGATTTAAGGGGAGATCTAAAGAATGAGTTGGAGTCAACCAGGCTAGATGATAGATGAAGTCAAGATGCAAAGAGAAAAAGTGTCTTCTAGGGATGGGGGAACAGCATGGCCCAAGGGAGAAGCTGGAGGAATTCAAGGAACTGCAGACAATCAGTGTTGTTGGAGTTAGGAAGAACAAGGGAAGAGGAAGGAGATAAGGTTCAGAGTTGGCTGGAGCAGACCAGACAGAGCCTGCAGGTCATAGATAGGACTATGGGCTTAGTTCAAATAGCAATAAAATTTAAGCTACCGAAGTTGGTGATGGTTCAACTATAAATGTCTTGACAGAGAACAATTTTGCCTAGAATTACCTTCCAGAAACTGGTCCAAAGCATGATTAGTATAACATACAACCAAGATGGGGAATTTCTGGACGCTAATTTGCCAGACAGGCTCATTGGTTAGAAGTGCCTGAACGATTTTTAGACCAACGTAGGTTTTGCCTAAAAAAGAAAGAAAAAGGAGAGTTAAAAAAATAAAATAAAATAAAGACTTTCTAGAAGGAGTAATTAATTACTTACAGCAAATTATTATTAAAAAAAATTTGAAGTCATACACTGAGATGGTTTAAAAACCCAAGAAGCACAAATGAGTATTTTACGAAAAGTGTCCCTGCTCTTCTCCCAGTCATCCAGTTCCTCTCTGGGAAGCAAACCAGTATTACCAGTTTCTTGTGTAACTTTCCAGAGTTAGTCATTCTATGCAAATGCAAACAAAAAATGAATATAGTCTTTCTCTAGCCTTCCCTTTTTTTTTCAATGCAAATAGCTGCAGACTATTTTCACTACTCTACATCTTGCTTTTTCACCTAATGTACCTTGGAGATAGCTGTCAGCACATAAAAAGAATCCCTTCTGTTTTTTGCAGCTTTAAGATATTTTTTCACAACTGTAAGGTATTTTTTAGCCAGTTGTTTACTGGCTACTTGCTAACTTCATGTAGAAATGCTTTCAATATACCAGAGACTTGCCTTTGTGAAAGGAGGGAAAAACTCAGCGAAATCAACATTCAAGTTAGAGTTATGGGCTCATTAGTAAATGGCCAATTAATTAATTATGTCTACAAACAGCTAAATCCTTACACTGTGTCAGGCTGAGAAGTTAGCCACTGTTTTCAAAAAATCAAAGGTGAGTGAGGTAGCAATACAAGAAAATCAAAGATTTCAGTATAGCAAGATAAACAACAACAATTTCTTCCTTCCTTTTTTCCTTTCGTTTGGGCTTTTTTTTTTTTTTTTTAAATGAAGTAGGCTCCACACCCAACATGGGATTTGAACTCACGACCCTGAGAGCAAGAATCTTGTGCTCCACAGGGGTGCCTGGATGGCTTAGTCACCTTTTTCCCCTTCAAGTAAGTATTGAGTGCCTAACAGGTGTCAGGCACTGGGTTAGATGCAAGAAATACCATAGTGAGCATAACAACTATGGTTCTTATTTTCCTGGAACTTACAGACTTGTAGAAGAGAAAGATAATTAATCACAGAAACAAATGTAAAATCATAAATGTGGGAAATGAGAAATACCCAATACCAAAAAACCCATATAATTGGGATTCTGGCCTAGTCAGAGGTTAGAAGAGACTTCTCTGGGGAAGTGAAAACTGAGTTAAGAGTGGGCAAGAAGGAACAGGGATAGGGTTGGGAGGTTTCTGCCATATTCCAGGCTAAGGCTTGACTTCAGCAGGAGACGGGAGATAAATAGGCAGACAGGGGAGAAGTTTCAGAGGTAACATTGACTGGAACTTGATAATGGTTTGGCTAGGGTGGGGAACAGAAAAGGAAAATTAGGTTTCTAGTTGCAGGACTGGATGGATAAGGATACCTCAGAAGGAAAGAAAATCTTTATAATTTAATATTTACTTTGTCTCCTTCCTTCCCCTTAGAATAGATACTTTTTGGGATTCCCACCTCAAAAAGGACCCCCTTTACTACTTCCCCCTCATATTCACCAGTTCTTCCCTAGTAACCATTTATGTGTGTGGCTTAAGCTAGCCTGAAATTATTACTACACTTGGAACTAATGAGTCCTAATTCAAGTGATAACATTAAGGGAAATTAACTGCAACATGTAGATTTTGAATATACAAAAAGCTCCTCCAAAGCAGTAAGAAGTCATTCAAAAAGAACCCAATCCACAGAAGTAGTAATATAAATAGCCAATAAACTGACAAAAGGATATTTAATTTCATTCTTTTAAAAAAAATTTTTTTTTTTTTTTAAGAGAGAAAGAGCAAGAGACTGCGAGCGGGTCAGAGGGGCAGAGGGAGAGAGAAAGAATCTTAAGCAGGGCTTAAGGAGCTTGATGCAGGGCTCGATCACACGACCCTGGGATCATGACCTGAGCTGAAATGAAGAACTGGATGCTTAGAGCACCTGGGTGGCTCAGTTGGTTATGTAACTGACTTCGGCTCAGATCATGGTCTCACGGTTCATGAGTTTGAACTCCACGCTGGGCTCTGCGCTGACAGCTCAGAGCCTGGAGCCTGCAGCCCCCGCTTTGGATTCTGTGTCTCCCTCACTCTGTCTCTCTCAAAAGTAAATAAACGTTAAAAAGAAAAAAAAATGTTGGATGCTCAACTGACTGAGCCACCCAGGTGCCCTTTTAATCTCATTCTTTTTTTTTTTTTTTAATTTTTTTTTAACATTTATTTATTTTTGAGACAGAGAGAGACAGAGCATGAACAGGGGAGGGGCAGAGAGAGAGGGAGACACAGAATCTGAAACAGGCTCCAGGCTCTGAGCTGTCAGCACAGAGCCCGACGCAGGGCTCGAACTCACGGACCGGGAGATCATGACCTGAGCCGAAGTCTGATGCTTAACCGACCAAGCCACCCAGGCGCCCCTTAATCTCATTCTTAATGAAAAAAATACAAATTAACCACCGTGATATACATTTCCAGGGAGTGATTTGGCAATATCTATTAAAATTACACAATTATATATTCTTTGATCAGGTTAGGAAATTTCTCTTCTGCATATGTTTTGTTTGTATATGAAATGATTCACAAACAAGGCTATTCACTGAAATATTGTTTGTACTAATAAATCTTTCCACACGGGACTGGTTAAAGACATTATTCCACTGTATGGAATATTATGCAATCATAAACAAGAGTTACTACTTATGTACCAATATGAAAGGAACACCAAGATATTTTCTAAATGGACCAAGCAACATGTACAAGAGGATTTCTAGTGTAATGGGTTAAAAAAAAAAAGTAAGGGGTGGGGTGCCTGGCTAGCTCAGTCAGTGGAGCACACAACTCCTGGTCTTGGGGTTGTGGGTTCAAACAAGCCCGTGTTGGGTAGAGAGATTACTTAAAAATAAAATCTTAAAAAAAACAAAAAAACAAACAAACAAAAAGAGGGGTGCCTGGGTGGCTCAGATGGTTAAGTGTCTGACTTCAACTCAGGTCATGATCTCACAGTTCCTGAGTTCAAGCCCCACATTGGGTTCTCTGCTGTCAGCACAGAGCTCACTTCAGATCCTCTGTCCCTTGCTCTTCCCTGCCCTCCCCCGTTCTCTGTTAAAATAAACTTTAAAAAATTTACAATAAATAAATAGAAAGAAAGAAAATCATAAAGTACAATAAATATATTCAATTCAAGCATTTGCTTGAATATTTATAGAATACCTCTGGAAGGATCAACAGGAAGATAACATTGTTTTAGGGAAAGGAACTGAGTGGAATGGTGGGAAGAGAGATTTAAAAAAATTTTTTGAACCATTTTTACTAAAACATAAAAAATAATGGTTCAAAATTTTTAACCTCACAGATCAGCAAAACCTGCTGATCAGCAAAAAACATTGAGATAACACACAACAATACTGGAGAAGATATAAGGAAATGGGAACACTAGTTCATTCTTGGTGAGAGTGTAAACTGGTATATCCTTTTTTTCTTTTTCAAGCCTTGAAAGCATCTCTTTAATTATGCATATTTTTCCATTATACAGGTGTTTCTTATCAGAAAAAAGTTTCCATTCAGTTACATAACGTTTTTTTTTTTTAACGTTTATTTATTTTTGAGAGTGAGCCAGCAAATGGAGAAGAGGCAGAGAGAGAGGGAGACAGAATCTGAAGGAGGCTGTAGGCTCTGAGCAGTCAGCACAGAGCCCGACGCTGGGCTCGAACTCACAAACGTTAGATCCTGACCTGAGCCAAAGTCGGAAGCTTAATAACTGAGCCACTCAGGTGCCCCAGGTTATATAACTTTTTATTGTGAGTTGCTATTACTTTATCAGTGTTTTTTATTTTTCTAAAGATTTTTTTTTTTTAATTTTTTTTTTCAACGTTTTTTATTTATTTTTGGGACAGAGAGAGACAGAGCATGAGCGGGGGAGGGGCAGAGAGAGAGGGAGACACAGAATCGGAAACAGGCTCCAGGCTCCGAGCCATCAGCCCAGAGCCCGACGCGGGGCTCGAACTCACAGACCGCAAGATCGTGACCTGGCTGAAGTCGGACGCTTAACCGACTGCGCCACCCAGGCGCCCCTATTTTTCTAAAGATTTTAAGTAAACTCTACACCCAAGACGGGGCTCGAACTCAGAACCCTGAAATCAAGGGTCACGTGCTCTACTGACTGAGCCAGCCAGTCAATAGCCCTATTAGTGGTTTTTTAAAGACCTCTTTCCAGGGTTTTTTTGTTTTTTTGCGTGTGTGTATCCTTTATGGAGGATAATTTAGCAGTACACACTATAACTATTAATGTGAATTCCCACTTTAGGAAATAATAAGAATACCTAAAGATAAACACATACCAGATACATAGATATATAGATGATGGACACTTACCAAAGCACTCTATGTAATGACAAAACAAACAAACAAACAAAAAACATCATGGTACACTCACTCCTTACAGTGAATGCAGGCATAGTAAAAAGAGTGAGACACATTTCTAAATGTGACTGGAGTGTAATGAATGTAAAAAATGTCTGTAACGTGTTATAAAAATAACTGACCATTTATGTTATTGAAAGAAAACAAAAAGTATGAGTGCATGTATGTAAACATTAGAATACAGACACAGAGATAGATCAATGGTCACCTTTGAGAACATCTGGAAAGATACACATCAAACAACAGCAATTATCACCACAAAGTAGGATCAGAGTGGCATGTGGGGATGAGGGTGCAGAGAGGCATATTTCCGTGAGAAGTATGGTGTAGTAGTTACAAGAGGCAGGACTCTATAGAGTCAGTGCCTGAGTTCAAGTCCTAGGTCTATCACTTACCACCTTTACGAACTTCAACATATTATTCAACCTCTTTGTCTTAGTTTTTCATCTGTAAGATAGAACGGTTTCTACTTCACAGAGCTGTTGTGAGGATGCAATCAGTAGATACAACACTACTAGCAAGTAGTAAAATGCTACTTGGCACACAGGGCTAATATTATGTATTTGATATTATTTAATTTAAAGTACTATAAAATTAAATAAAAATTAACATAGCCTCTGATGAAGCAAAGGTCATGGATGCATCTTCCTAAATTTGACGCCTCAGCAGTCTTCTCTAACCTAGTGACTTTTCTTTTTTTTTTTTAAAAATTTTTTTTTTTTCAACGTTTTTTATTTATTTTTGGGACAGAGAGAGACAGAGCATGAACGGGGGAGGGGCAGAGAGAGAGGGAGACACAGAATCGGAAACAGGCTCCAGGCTCCGAGCCATCAGCCCAGAGCCTGACGCGGGGCTCGAACTCACGGACCGCGAGATCGTGACCTGGCTGAAGTCGGACACTTAACCGACTGCGCCACCCAGGCGCCCCTAACCTAGTGACTTTTATTACCATGCATACCAATGGCCGCCCACTGGAAAATCACCATGAACAGCTACTTTGTAAGTAGGTTTGATGCCCATTTCAGGAGAATGTTTCTAATCAAGACACTCAAGAAACCTAGAGACAAGCCTCCCTTGCCTATCTCATAGGGAAGAGGTCACGTGATCTGAAAAATTCTCTTACCTGTTCCGGGAGGTCCTTGAATAATAGCCAGTTCCCTTGTGAGAGCAAACTGCAAGGCTTCCATTTGGGAGTCATCCAGCTTCAGGGCTTCTTTTGAGGGCCACTGGCTAGGGTCTAAGACATTCACTCTGGGATACCTTAAGCCTTCGGCATTCCTCAGAGAATCCTCAGTGGCTGAGGGATTCTTCATTAAGGGAGTGAGATCATATCTGCCCCCCATTAGCAAGTACCTTGGCTCCCTCACGTAAGAGTCACATTCCACAATGTTCCTCTGGAAGGGGACATCCTCCTCCTGGACCTCCTGAAGTCCTTCCAGGACATGCCTATAGGCCTCGAAGTATGCAGTTGTCTCCACCATAAGGAAAGAGTCAGAGGGCTGGACCTCCGCTAGCAGCTGTTGGCTCTGCTCATTGAAAGAGAGCTGGACAATTCCTCGGCAGAGATCTTCCTGCTCCCGATTAGACACGGTGGCAAAAAGAAATGTTTCAAAGTTGTCCTTGGACATGCACACCAAAGATCCATAGAGCAACCGCTTGGAATTCTGCCAGCGAACAAACTTTAGTGGTTTTGTGTCAAACTGCACCTTGTAGACAATGCCTGATGAGGAACACACGGGGGTGATAATCCTGGTATCAAAGTAGATTCGAATGTCATCAAATTTTCTCTTCCTGAGGCCTTGGTCTTCAAAGCTTTGGAGAAGTTCCAAAATGCCTTCACGTAGGGGTCTAACAAAATCTTCTCTCAGGAGTCGGAAGTGGGTATCCAGATAGATAGCAGTGCTGTCGTATTTTCCGGTAATGATGTTGGGACGAAGGAATGGCCTCTCATCCAAGTGCACTTCATTGTAAGTAGGGTAAATGGGCATGGTCCTGTAGCTCTCAACATGGTCCTCTGCCTCAGGCTGCACTAGAGTGTAGGTATCCACTCTTAAAGTGCCCTCTCGCCTCTTTTCCTGCAGATGTTCGATGACGGTCTGCACCTTTTCCAGGTTCTTCTCTGTCTCCTCTTCTATGTCAACCCCAGAGGCTCTCAAAGCGTTAAGAGAAGCTGGCAGGAGGGAAATGAGCATGGAAGTTTCCTGCACAGAGCTGGCGGGGAAGACACTTACAAGGTCCTGGAGGAGAGAGATGATGTTGCTAATGTGTTCTGGATACTGGTTTCGAATGTCAGGGATGGGTTCAGTGACCATTCCTACCACATAAGTTGGTAGGCAGACTTTGAGGAATTTGGAGTTCTTCAGTATGCCCAGGACATGGAGAACACTCTGGCGGTCCATTTTGGAACTGCAAGCCTTCCTAAGAACCTGGCAGATGAGCTCAAGGAAGTTGGATTTCATAAAAGAATGAGACAGGAGCTCTTTCAGCCCTAAACTTGTGGCAAGAGTGATGACCACCTCAGAAGGGTCTTTCTGCAGAAGACTTTCTAGGAATTTGTAGCCCAGTTTCTTCACTTGCTGTGGCTGTTCTGCAGGTTTCTGGTGTGGGGTTCGCCACTGCTGGAAGTTTTCATCGGACCACGGTGGTCTGTGGTTCCTTCCCTCCTGGTTGCCATTTCTCCGCCTAGCATCATTTTCCTGACGTCTTTGGCCTCTAGGTTCATCATTAGTACGCCCCTCATGGTTTCTCCTTCCCTGATGTGGATTCCTGCCCATAGCCCCAAACCTTTCTTCTCTTTGCCTTACAGGAACAGCATGGTTGGTGGCCCTAGGCTGCCTTCCAGGCTGGTTAGCTCCTCCTCTGAGAGCATTCACTGGTGAGTTATTGGCCTGATTTCTAGCTCCTGGTGGTAATTCTCCATCCACAGGCCCTAAACGCAATGGGAATACTGGGTAAGCACAAAAGTCAAGGTACAAGGAAATCTAACAGAACAATAAGGGACATACTCTCATTTTCCAAAACAACAAAGGAACTTAGTAGGTTTTCTTTGCAGAGAAAAAAGACTTCCTATGAAATCATGTAATAAATGTAAAATAGATTACTGTGGCTGCAGCACATACTATGAAAACATTGTTTTTTCAAAGGGTGCAAAAGGGAAAAAGAATAAACATTTGTTGGGGCGCCTGGCTGGCTCAGTCAGAAGAGCATGCAACTCTTGGGGCGCCTGGGTGGCTCAGTCGGTTGAGCGGCTGCCTTCGGCTCAGGTCACGATCTCGCGGTTTGTGAGTTCGAGCCCCGCGTCGGGCTCTGTGCTGGCAACTCAGAGCCTGGAGCCTGCTTCCGATTCTGTGTCTTCCTCTCTCTCTGCCCCTCCCCTGCTTGCTCTCTGTCTCTCTCTCAAAAATAATAAACATTAAAAAATAAATAAATAAATAAATAAATAAATAAAGAAGAGCATGCAACTCTTGACCTTGGGGTTGTGAGTTCAAGCCTCACGGTGGGTATAGAGATTACTTAAATACATAAACTTATAAAAAAAAAAAAAAAAAAAAAAAACATTTGTTGAGTGCCTAATCCGTGTTAGAGGATAAATACTTGCAGTATCTCATTTAATCCTCATGAGCTGAGATTATTTCAGAGGGTCAAAAAGATCAGCTCATTGCTTCTGAGTCTTCTGCCAGTACCAAATAATAGCCAAAGCATGAATTTCAGAGCAAAACAGTCCTGATTCAAATCTTGTCCTTGCCACTTCCTCACTGTATAACCCTGAACAAGTCAAATACTTTCTTTAAGTCTAAGTATCTATGTAGGTGTAAAGACTAAACGTTTGTAAGATGCTTAATAGTATACCCAACATGTAAAAAGTTCTCATTAATGTTATTACTAGTTGCACTAGTAACACTTTTCCACTGGGAATACTCTATTGATTTCCAGGCCACTGGATCTGCCACTAAACAATTATGTTACAGGCAACACAGGCATCAAGTGGGATAAAATTACAGGAGAAATGCTTCTTGAAATTTGTTCAGCATCAGATGGCAAGGGGGAAGGTGGGGTTTCCTTTACCAAGATGTTTTTGAGCTAGTTAATACATTGAGAATGAAACTGAAAAAGGAAACTCAAATTTGTTTTAGGAAACTGAAAAATGAAACTCAAGTTTTTCTCCTTTCTGAAGCACAAGTTCATCCACATAGTATTATTTACTACCAGCCCTCAGATAAGAAGTTGTTGGGGGAAGGAGAAGATATACCAAGTCCACACATGAAAGCTAACATCACCCTGTGGATGAAGCTGAACTTGTCTTCCTTAATTTGCCACACCTTTCAGAAGTAAATCTGGCCAAATTAACCAAGAGCCCACTGTCTTTCACTTTCGTTTCCTATAAAATTGATGGAGCTGACCCAACTTGGCAGAATTACTTGGAGCTTTTAAATACAAACAAAATAAGATTGTGTACAATGATGTGAGAATAAAAATGTTATGAATGCACATCATATTCAAGATGACTGTACCATTTCATGACATTAGATGCTAAATCTATTTATGTGCACTTTTCCTTGTTTTGTACTTTGCAGAGAAAATTTTGAGGTGACAACATAAAGGAACATTTGGCAAAATATAAACCCTATATTACTGAAGTCTAAATTTTATAAGTGTTACCTTATTTACTTTTCAAACTCTCAAAATATCAAAATAAAGTCCTTCTAATATTTCAATCTGACCCAAAGACTTGATGGTTTTGAAGAATTAAAATTGGTATTGTTTCTCATTCTTTGAATAGTCACACAGCTCATAGAATAAAATTCTACAGTTCTTCCTCATTTATTCTACAGCTAAAACTCAGATAACATGTTGCAAACTTAGGGAAAAACAGGAACCCATTTGGTTTTGTTTGAAAGTTCTAAGCAAATAGAAAAATCAGAGCAGTAATGTTTTTCGAATGAGCTTTACTTTGGTGACTAGGATTCTAGACATATGCCATTAAATTAAATACATATCCATTAGCCATGTATGGTTATTAAGAATCTTAGACATGGTTAGCCTGAATTAAGATGTGTAACTTTGAACACTGAATCCAAAAATAGGGTAAACATCGCATTAAAGTTTCTTTATACTGATAACACCTTAAAATGATAATATCTGAAGAGCGCCTGGCTGGCTCAGTGAGAAGAACAGGCGACTCTTGATGTCGGGGAGGGGGGTGGGGGGGTGTCATCAGTTAGAGTCCCACCTTGGGTGTAGAAATTACCTAAAAATAAAATATTTAAAAAAATGATAATGTTTGAGTATTTAGGGAAGTAAAAATACTGAAATTATTAAAGTACTTGACAATAAAATGTTTGTATTCAGTTACTACAATAAATGACATTATTTGGATATACTCATTCAAACACATGTTAAACAAATTACTATTAAATTTTTAAAATGGATTTCATGTGTTTCTTTTTGCTTTTTTAAAAATGTTTATTTATTTATGTTTGAGAGAGCAATAGCATGAGTAGGGAAGGGGCAGAGAGGGGGGGAGACAGAGACTCCCAAGCAGGCTCCGTGATGTCAGCACAAGGCCAGATGCGGGGCTTGAACTCACAAACCACAGGATCATGATCCAAGCCAAAACCAAGAGTTGGGACACTTAACCAACTGAGCCACCCAGGCACCCCCATCTTTTTACTTTTTTAAATGATGCTACTAGAAAATGAAAAATTACATTTCTGGCTTGCATTATGTTTCTTTTGGGTAGTACTGCTCTAAAAATTATTTCCAATTCAGACACCTTATCACTGTCTTTGTTAATGTGAACTATACCCATTCATCAGCTCTTAAGAAAAGGAGAGGGTTGTCTATTTTTCAGTCATTCATGCTGTGGCTAAGGAATAAGCCATTCTTTACTTGAGAGAGGCTGTTAGTCTTAGGCGGGTCTGCTCATTCATAGGAATTCCATTTCCTTCCCATTAAGTAGAAAATCTTGCTCACCTCTGTGGTTAGTATAGGGATTTCTTGGCCTGGCCTCCAAACAAGGTCTTCTGTCCTCCATGTCTGAGTTACCTGAATTCCTCCACGCTCACGTTATTTTCGGTTATCTGGAAATCTGCACAGATTGAGAGAGATCAAGGCCCTTGAAACACAGCAGCTAGCAGAAAAATACCCAAAACAGCATCAAGCCAATCCTCCTGCTTCTACATCTTAACGATTTGTAAACTAAGAGTTAAACACAGATTTAATCGCAGGCACAAGTGTTCAACTCTGTGAATGCCCAGTATGATATAAAATGTTAAATTCACCATTTAGGTGATTTCAAATTCCTCCCTCCCTTTTATCCTTGCACTCGTTGGGGCAGAGGGAGTGTCATCAATTCCCATTCAGAACTACTGTTTGGTTTATGTCTTTAGCCAAGTTACTTAATCGGTTGCTAGGTTTCATTTTCCTCTCCCACGAAGCAGACAAATATTGTTGCCAGGGAAGAAAGAAGTACATTTTTGTTAATCCAAAAACCATGTATTCACCATGCCATCCAACAGTTATGTTATACAGAACTCTATAGCTTACAGTATTCTACAGTCTGTAAATAATTAGTGAGCAGTTATCCCTTATCCTATCGTTTGGAATGCAGCCAAACCGATTAAGCCCTCTGTTCTACTGAATCAAAGAGAAAAAACTACATATTTCAATAACCAGAGGCTTAGCATCTACAGAATGCTGTTTCCCCAGGACCAGCTAGAAATCTGCAGTTTCTTCCTTCTCCTTTCTTCTTAAAGATTTTTGACAGTGACCCTGTAAGAGGAAGAGGAAGCCCCTTTAAGGGAACTTCTCAATGCAACTCATACACATCATATGAGCTGAGGCTAGGGAATGAGTGGGTGACTCAGAGTCCCCAGCAAAGGGATTTTTGAGACTGTCCCTGTAACTGACTTCTAAAATATTCATAGTTGGAAACTGTGAATAGATTTGGCATTATATGAAGAGTAGCTTTTATCCTCTTCAGAAAAAGGAGTCCTTTTCCTTCCTGCCGGGAATATTTTGGGTGAATCTCTTCTCTCATCTTATCAAACCCAGCTCTCAAGTGCATTCAGTATTTTGGGGGTGTGTGTGTGTGTTTTAATTTAAAAAAAAAATTCGAGGAGAAAATGCCTTCTCCTCTGGTTAAAAAATACTAAAATAGAAACTCAAATTTTCTGAAAAGGGGTAAAAGAAATGGAAAAAAAGAAAAAGGGAGGAGCAGAGAGAACAGGAAATGCTATGAAAAAAAGCAGACTAAAGTGAGTTTCTTTGGGAATCAAGGCCTAAAAGGGCAGGAAGAAGAAAATCAGTGATGGTCAAGGTGGTAGAGGGGTCATATCAGAGAAGGGTAATGGGGGGGGGGGGTAGGAGGGGGGATGGAAGAGGCTGAAACCAGAGGCCGGAGGTGGGTTATCAGGGGGGGGTTCTCCAGGGTCCCGAGAGGATAGAAGGAGGGACGGAAGCGTCACCGGCATCCAGGAGCCCAGGAGTTTCTGATGGAGATATTATGGGGTCGGGGGGGGGGGGGGGGCAGGACCGGGAAGTGGCTAGGCTGGGGCAGAAATGGCAGGGAGGTAGGGGGGCTTCAACAAGGTCTGGCTGAGCCCCGCTGGGCGGGGGGGGGGGGGGAGGCCGGTGTTGGAAATGGGGATCAGGAGCCCAGGTGCTGAGGGTGAAGGAGGCGGTGGCAGGGGAGGACACAGGAAGACGAAGGGGGCGGCCGGGGCAGAAAATGAGGGCAGACACGGGGGTGGGAGGCGGAACTAGCTGATGGGGCCGGAGGCAGAGGTGACGACGGGGGCGCCGAGGCGGTGGCGGGGCTCTGAGGGGCGCACGTGGGGCTCTGAGGCGGGTGATGGGGCGGCATCCTGAGGGGGCGGCATCCTGAGGGGGCGGCGGGGATGCAGAGGCAGGTACGGGCACTGGGGGCTGAGGAGGCGGCGGGGACGCTGAGGCGGGCGCCGGGGCTCGTGGCGGCAGATGTAGTGGCGGGGCGGCGCGGGCGCCGGGGCTCGCGGCGGGCAGAAGCAGGTTCGGGGCCGGGGCGCGGGACGGGGGGGGGTCACTCACCCGGCTCCGGCGCTTCTTCTCGCAGCCACCGCCGCCGCCTCGGCTGGTGCTCGGACTCCGGCCCAGGCTGGTCCGCGGCCCCGCCTGGCGCCGCGCACTTTCGGTTTCCTTCCCCCCCCGCAGACACTGGGCGGGGCGAGGGGCCGAGAGGAGGGGAGGAGGAAGAGGGGAAACAGTGGAGTTGAGCGGGGGGGCGGGGGAAGGAGGAGGAGGAGGAGGAGGAAGAGGAGGAGGAGGAGGGGGCCTCTGGGCTGCGAACGAGGGGGCCGGACCCTGATGCTCTGCCGGCGCCTCCGCCCTCAGGCCCGGCAGGGGCGGGTGGACGGACTGGTGTCGCCTCAGCTCCCCACGGCGGCGGGGCCGGCGGGCTCGGGCGGGCGCGGCTGAGGGGAGGGGACTGAGGAGGGCGGGTTAACAGCGCCCAGGGCCGTCGCAGGCCTGAGCCCGCCCCGGAGGAGGGGGAACCCGCCGGGTGGCTTGGTGCGTGTGAAGCGCGACATGGCGGCGAGGCCGAGGAGCCCTTGTGGCCCGGAGTGTACCGGGAAGGGGGCGGGGCTAGGGCGGCCTTGACAACCATAAGATAGCCTTCGCCCCGGCGACTCCGAGACTACATTTCCCAGAGAGCCCCGCGTGGCGCGGGAGGGAACGGGAAGTGCCACCGGCACAGTGCGCAGGCGCGAGAGCCTCTTCTGGTTATATAAGACAGGTCTAGGGCGTTTCTCGTTCCTTTGCGTCTTTGGCCCTGGTTCTTCTATCTCGTGTTGGGTCGTACCTCATCCGACCCATCCGATGAAGTCTGGGCCCGGAAACTCGGGTTTGCTACTGTGTGTGGTGAGTGGAGATCCTGTTGTTTTCTCTTCGAGCTCTCTGTTCCTCCTTTTTCCTTTTTGCTGTCGCCCCTGCCCGGTCTCTCTCTACTGACCTTAAATGGGCCTTAAGGCTTTGAGGAGACGAGTTTAAACTGGGAAAAATCCGCGCCTGCCTGCGGACCTGAGGAGTCCTTGGCTGGTGTAAATGATGACTTCGCTTTTTTCCCCATCAGATCGACAATGGTGATGTCTTTGAACACTTGCCAGTTAGTTCTGATACACCAGCCTCACGAGGCCCGGCCATGTTCTTTTCCAACCGTGGGAAGATGGTGATTGATGCCCCTTTTTTGGTTCGCAGGTTAGCGCGGTCAGAGGGTACCGAATGGATCTTGGAGGAGGGAGGCACTCGCTGCTGGGCCTCCAAGAGACCCCCACGTAGACGTCTCCAGCCTTCGGTCTCCTGACTTGGGGTAAGCATAGGTCTCCTGGCCTATTGTAGGAAATGCGTGCTGTGGGGAGCCTTTTCACCTGCTAAGCAGACTTGGGGGGAAAGAAATGAAGATCTTAATTTTTGACAGCGTGAGTCAGGGAGGAGCAACAGAGAAGACAGGATCTGAAGCGGGCTCGGCGCCCATTGCAGTGAGCCCCATGCGGGACTGGAACTCGCGAACTGAGTCGTGACCTGAGCCAAAGTAGGATGCTCAATGGACTGAGCCACCCAGGTGCCTCTCTCTGTCTTCTTTAATGTTTATTTTGAGAGAGCATTCCCCTGAGTGCAGAGCCAGATGAGCGACTTGATCTCATGAATTGTAAGATCATGGCCTGAGCAGAAATGAGGAGTTAAGAGGCTCAACTGACTGAGCCACCCAGACAATCCGACCTTAAATGATCTCTTTAAGGTGAATAGATGCTAATTTTCTAAGGCTTCTTTTGAGAGTACGTGGGAGCAGAGGTGAGACCAAGAGAGAGGGGGTAAGAGAATCCTGACTGAGCCACCCCGGGGCCCCTAGCTCATTGTTAAATGCCTTAGTGCTCCTGAAAGCACGTTTTTGGGTCCCATTTCTTCACATGTGATGTAGGTTTTTTGGTTTTCGTTTTTGTGATACACTGTTGTGTGCACTTAAATTTCCAAGTGGACGGATAACACGCGTATGGGGCAGCCTGGTGCGGTGGAGGCCGAGGCTGTGTGTGCTGGTGGTAAAAGAGTTCACCTAAGGCAGAACAAGGGAGAGGGAATACACTGCAAGGGAGAGACTGGCAGGAGGCGGTGCGGGGGTGGGGTGTAGTTACGAGAGACTTTAAAATTCTAAGTCTCTACACCCTTTGTGTAGCTTGGATTCCCGAGTCCAAGATCGAGTCACATGCTCCACCAACCCAGCCAGCCAGCGATGCCCCACGTAAGGATTTTTTTTTATTTTTTATTTTTTTTAATTTATTTTTTTAACGTTTTATTTATTTTTGAGGCAGAGAGAGACAGAGCATGAATGGGGGAGGGGCAGAGAGAGAGGGAGACACAGAATCTGAACCAGGCTCCAGGCTCTGAGCTGTCAGCACAGAGCCCGACACGGGGCTCGAACCCACGGACCGCGAGATCGTGACCTGAGCCGAAGTCGGACGCTTAACCGACTGAGCCACCCAGGCGCCCCAGGATTTTTTTTTATTTTTAAAGAAAAGCGAAGTGTGTTGACCTAGACGCTCAAGCTAATCTTGCACTGTGTACCCTTTAAATTCACTTGAGTCCAGGAATGACCTCTTAAGGGCAGGACTTAACTGGGGGGACAGATTTTTCTTAAAACTTGCAGTCCCAGAGTGTTTCTGTAAGTACACCCTCAGAAAGCAGGGGTGTCTTAGTTGTTACTGCCAACAGAATACAGGTGTGCTCAAACGTTGAGTATGCAGGTGTTAGAAGTAGATCAAGCAAATATTCCTTGTTCAGTCCTTTTTCTGCGAGAACAAGAGCTCCCTACTGGCATATATGATGACTGAACTTTTTTCCCCAACAGATCGACCATGTTGATCTAACTTTTCTAAGCCAGTTTTTGTCTGATATGCCAGTTGGAGCAGCTCCTCTATTCCCCACACCCTTGGGCATCTAGCTGATTGGGACCTCCTGTTTTTTTTCATCTCAGATTTACTGTTGGCAGAAAGCAGGCTTCCAAGTGGACCAGGAGTGGGAAGGGCTTGGTAAGTGATGTCCACGTGGCTGAGTAGACACAGGATCTGGAGAAGGGAGAGGTAGTAACTGCTTTTCTTTTAAATTGTAAGTGATCTCTACACCCAGCATGCAGCTCAAACTCAGGACACTGAAATCAAGAGTTGCATACTCTTCCGACTGAGCCATCCAGGCACCCCTGCTTTCACTTTAATTTTAAATGTGGGGATTGTCCTCTTCGTGTTCTGTTCTAACTCAAATTTGGCCATTGCAGCTGATGACATAACTTTTTTCCCCATCAGATCGACCCTGTTGATCTAACTGAACCATTAGCCAGTGTTTTGTCTGATGCTTTGGCCCCAGAGATAACTTCTATCTCTATCCTTCTATGTGGGTTTTGTTTTTAGTGGGGTTTGAGCTTGCTCTGCTTTTTTCCTCCCAGGAATTGGGTCCTTTATCTTGGTTTTATCTGCTAACTTCTTACAGGTCCGCAGCCCTGTGAGGCACAGGGCAGTAAGTCGATTGATGTAGACTGATCTGCTTGTTTCAGTCTGTCCCATAACAGGTGAGGTTTCTGCAAATGGCATTATTTGTCAGTCCCCTTGTAAGATGGTTAAATGTGCTCCCCCCCCCCCCCCCCCAATAGTGGTGTTGCATTTGCCCGCTAGGGAATAACCTAGGAACCCATTTCCCAAGTGGGTGTATAAAACAGGAGGGGAGGATTGAGGAAGACTGTTAACCTATTGGTACTGCTAGGTCTTGGAGGAAGGGAAAAAATGAAGTTAATCTGTCTGTCTTGGCAGAAAATACAAAAAAGCAGGAAGCTGCAGGTCATGTATCAATTGGGATTCTTTTTTGTAAGAAAATCCTTGCTACATGGACCTCCTCTTGTACATGGCAGCTTGCTTCTAGAATGTTTGGTACTTATTTGTACATCCACCTAGTTCCTGAAGTCTTAACCAGATGTCTCATATCTTAAACAAGGAGCATTTTATATCAGAATTACATGTCAGTATTACTGATTGTAATCTTTTTTTTTTTTTTTTTTTTTTTTTTTTAAGGACTTTCTCAACTGGAGTTTGAATACAAGCCTCGAAAAAGATTGGCCTTGACCTTGTGCTTTTCTGAGAAAGGATAATTAATAGTTCTGGATGAATCAGTCTCACAAGGCTTTTGTGTAACCTGAAGACTGTCTAGGGGCCTTGTGTGCATTTTGAAGAATAAAGAATTGTTGAACTGTGGTAAAATTTCTAACTTGTATCTTCCCAATCTGGAGTAAGAAAATAAAATTCTTCAAATAAAAATGCTCTTACAGTTGGTTAACAGATAAACCTTGAACCCAGGGGTAATTAACAAAATGTCTACAGGGGTCAAACTCCAGGGACAGAGCAAATGGAGGGCAGATCCCAAACTTGGACTAGTAGATTCTTTGCTTTATAGGTGACTTAATGAGATTAGTAAATGGGATTGGGGCTATACTTGATTTGGAAAATACCAGACTGGCCCATTTTCCTTCTCCTTTGTCTCCTCCTAGTGTTTCTTCCCCTTGCCCAATAATTGTAACATGTCCTAAGAGTCTAACCTGAGAAAGATGGCATTCCACACGGGGCCATTTATATTGTGCCTTATAAGCTAGCTCTTGGTATTGACTCCGGTGATCACCTCTCCTTGAGTGTGTTGGACCTAGTGATTCCAGTGACTAGAAAACCACAGAAGAGGGCAGGTCACTGGAGATTAGATTCCTGATTTGCTGATTCTCTGGCTAGTTCCCTTCATATCGGTCTTCGGCTTGCTTGCTTTGTTGAAGCAAGCTCTCCTGTGAAACATCTATGCAACAAGGTGGACTCCAGCCACAGACTGAATTGGGGAGCAGATCCTTCCCCAGACAAATTCTTAAGATTAAGTCTCTGAATTCAGCCAGCTGACCTTCCTGAATTTCTTGTCAGTACATTAGAAACTGGTCCCCAAGCTACATTTCCAGACTTGTGTTCCCCTTCCTGTATTCAATTTAAACTTCAAAGCTGAACTGATCCCCCTCCCCACTGCCCCTCCCACAGTCCTATCCCAGGTATTGGCAACACCTTCAGTCCAGTTGCTCAGGCTGAAAACCTTGGGAATTAACCCTTGACTGTGTGAATCCTATTGGTTTCTGCCTTCAAATTACATCTGAAGTTTGCCCCTCTTACCATCTGTTTCTGTCACTGCTGATTCAAACCATCCAAGCTTTCATTACTGTCCTTTCTACTACCACTCCCCCTTAAGATCTGTTATGCAGCTGGAGTGATCTTGAAAACCAAAGAATCACTCCACGTCCAGCGTCCCCACCTCACACAGAGTAGAAGCCAGTCAGCAGCCCGCACCATCTTGATTTCTGACCTCCCATCCCTTCCTCAGCCATCAAACTTCCACTTGAGGATCACTCCTACTTCAGAATATTTGGACTTGATGTTCCCTCTGCCTGGAGTGACCAATCCTAGCCTCTTCATATCTTTGCCTGGTTCACTCCCTTGTCTCAATCAGCTGTTTATTCAATGTCACCCTCTCTGGGGACCTATCTAAAATAATCTGTTCCCTTTCTATTCCTTTGCCCTGTATTTTATTTTCATATTACTACTACCTAATAAATAGTACCTATGCATATGTGACATTTTTAATATATATAGTGTGTGTATATATATATGATATGTGTGTGTGTGTGTGTGTGTATATATGTATATATACATAGTATGTGTATATAGTGTATTGTCAGTGTTCCCTCACCCCCGCCCCTATTAAACCAGAACTCCATGTAAGTAGCAACTTTCCCTTTGTAGCCCCTCCACAGCAATTGGCACAGTCCCTGGCATGTGGTAGGCCACTCACTAAATATTTGTTAAATGAAAGAATGAATCACACACTTCGCCTTTTGGCTGGACTGTGCTAAAGCACTTGACATGCACACTTTGTTACTCATCTCAACAGCCCAGTGAGGAGAGAACTGGCATGATTCTTAACCCCAATTGTACAGGTGGGGGAGTGACGCTCAAAGAGTCAGTTCCCCAGCTCTACAAGAGACAGAATTGGGTCACCAACTGATGTGTTTGATTCCAAAGTGCCCCTCCTTTTTCCTCTCCAACTTATTGCCTTCTACTAGAACAGGAGGGTTTTCTGTTCTTATCCTCTGCAGTTTCCAGACCTATTCCTTGCATATAGTAGGTGCTCAATAAGGCAAAAATGGCCAAATGATTCCTTTGGTCATTGAATTATCACTCACAAACTGGCAGCATGAAGACATAATCCATTCCATAAGTATTGAGTACCTACCATGTGCCAGGCCCTGTTCTAGGTCTGAGAATATAAATTGGGGGGGGGGGGGTGGGGGGGTTATTGCCAATGTGGAAGATGAACTTGCCAATGGAGGGAAGAAGAATAAAAAATAATAGTATGTTGGGGTGCCTGTGTGGCTTAGTTGGTTGAACTCTTGGTTTCAGCTCAGGTCACGATCTTGTGGTTCGTGGGATGGAGCCCCGTGTCAGGGTCTGCTGACAGTGTTCTCCCCACCTCTCTGCCCCACCCTCGCTCATTCTCGCCCTCTCAAAGTAAAAAACTTAAAAAACATAGTAGCCTGTTATTTAATGATGAATACAATAGAGAAAACCCATTACAGTGGGGAAAAGGGATAAGAATGGAAATGTCGAGGTAGACATTTGGGTACAGAGCTGAACTAGATCAGAGGGTAAGTTGTGTGAATATCAGTGGGATAGTACATTGCAGGCCAGTGCAAAGGCCTTGAGGCAAAAACATGCCTGTTGGTTGCTGTGTTGAGAGTAGAAAGGAGGCCAGCGTGGCTTTGAGTGGAAAATTGGAAGGTCTGGTCATTGTGGACTCGTTTTCCTACCTGGTAATAATGACTGTGGCTGAATAACATCCATCCCTTTGGGCAGGGATGCCCTTGTGCTTTCCAGGTCACCACAGGTCTCACCATGGTCTGCTTCCCTCTTAGGTACCAGCCCCTGCAGTAATAATTATAGTAACCACGGCTAACATTTACTGAGCCCTTACTATGTGTTAATTACAGTTCTTTACATGTAATAAAATATTCTTCCAACAACCCTGTGAGGCAGGCTGTGTTATTAACCTCATTTGACAATTGAAGGAATGGTCTCAGGTGAAACAACTTGCCCAAGGTCAACACAGCTGGTAAGAGTGGCAGAGCCAGGATTCGAGCCCTGTCCGTCTGGCTCTTAAGTGCAGCCAATAGCTCGTATGCTGCCTAATGGATGTAGGAAAGAGTCAATTTTTGGCTCTTAAAAGTTCAAATGCTTTTGCTGGGTTTCCTTGTTGGAAGAAGTGGCCCCAAATGCCTGCCAGCTAGGGACCAAAGAAGCTCCTGAGAGATCTCCCACCCACCTTGTTTCTTGGGTTTGCTGTCACTGCTTCCCTGAGCTCCAGGGCCAATGGTAGGTCTCGGATACCCGAATTCTGCATCCTGTCTCCCTAGCTTCAGTCCCACCAAACAGTTGATGCTTCAGTCTCATTTTACTTCTTTGTCCTAGCAGAGGGATCTGGCAAATAACTTCACCTCTACAAGCCTCAGTTTCCTCATGTGTGAAATAGGGGTTCATAACAATATCTACTTCCGATAATTTGTAAGGTTCACTAAACTCATGTCTGCAAAGCATTTAGCCCAAGGCCTGGAAAATAGTAGGGACGCAATACATATCTAGTGAATAAACAAATCTTCCTGCCACACTGAGATGGGAGGAGGTCTGTGTTAGGGTACTATAGGGATAAATGTGTTCATTGACTGCTTATCATGTGTGATATTTTGTTAATTATTATTTAATCTATATCCCAACCCTGCTTGTTATTACCCCATTTTATTTTTATTTTTACTATCCCATTTTAAAGACAGGAAAACTGAGGCTCAGGGAGGTTTGCCAGCTTACTTGAGGTTACACACCTTGAGAGTGACAGCTAGGATTTGAACTCCATCCTGGGCCCCTAATTTCTATGCTCTACTGTCTTGCAAGGGCTTTTGCTTGAGACCCTCACTAGCTGCATGAATGGAATCACAAGCATTTCTGGGAGGCTGTGGGGAAAGATAAGGACCCACAGATCATCTTGCAGAATTCCAGCCAGGAGATGGTATTGTCTCCCCCACACCTCACTTTTTGTTGTCCGGGAACAGAGCAATTTTATAAATGGTTCTGAGTCTGGGACTAGTCCTGACCCCTGGCATACAGCCTGTGACTTATACCGATCTCCCATCTATAAAATGGGTATAACATTACCTTCCTCTTCAGAATCTGTGAGGATCAAATGAGATAATGTCAAAATGCTTACTATAGCCCTGGCACAGGTTAAGTGTTCAATTAGTTATAACCATCTTCACCCAAGTAAAAAGGAATAAACTTGTGATACAGGTAACAATTTGGATCAATCCCAAGATATGCGGAGTGAGGGAAACTAGCCTCAAATGGTTACATACTGCATGATTCTATTTATTTGATATTCTTGGAAAGAAAAAACTATAGTGATGGGGAACAGTGGTTGCCAGGGTTAGGATGAGTAGGGGATGTGAATATAAAGGAATAGCACAAGGAAGTTTTGGGGTATCCTTATTGTGGTGGTGCTAACATGACTTTATACATTTTTTAAAGTTTATTTATTCTGAGGGCGGGCGGGGAGCAGGGAGTGGCAGAGAGAGGGCGAGAGAGAGAATACCAAGCAGGTTCTGCACTGTCAGTGTGGAGCTGATGCAGGGCTTGAACTCAGTGAAAACATGACCTGAGCCAAAATTGAGTCAAAACCAGTTGCCCCTATACATATGTCAAAGTTTGTAGAACTGTGCACCAGAAGAAAAACTAAAGTCAACCTTATTGTATGATAATATTAAAAAATATTAACAGGGGCGCCTGGATGGCTCAGTCGGTTAAGCGGCCGACTTCGGCTCAGGTCATGATCTCGCGGTCCGTGAGTTCGAGCCCCGCGTCGGGCTCTGTGCTGACAGCTCAGAGCCTGGAGCCTGTTTCAGATTCTGTGTCTCCCTCTTCCTCTGACCCTCCCCCGTTCATGCTCTCTCTCTGTCTCAAAAATAAATAAACGTTAAAAAATTAAAAAAAAATATATTAACAACAGGGGCACCTGGGTATCTGACTCTTGATTTCGACTCAGGTAATGATTTCATGGTTCGTAAGTTCGAGCCCCGAATCAGGCTCTTTGCTGTCGGCATGGAGCCTGCTTCAGATCCTCTGTCCCTGTCTCTCTCTGTCCCATTCCTGCTTCCACATGCATGAGTGCTCTCCCTCCCTCTCAAAATAAATACACATTAAAAATATATATATATATATTAACAAAAAACATGGGCTGTAGACTTGCATTTCTTGGGTTTGAATCATAGCTCTGCCCTTTATTAACCATGCAGCTTTGAGCAAATGATTCACATCTCTGAGCCTCAGTTTCTTCATTTGCAAAGTAGGAACATGGATGGTATCCGGCCTTTGGGGATCTTTTGAGGCATAAAAGAACACATAACTCTGCTTGGAACATGGAAAGAACTTCTCACACGCTTGTTATTTTTTAGTTTCTTTTAATCTTCCTTTTTTCTCCTTCTAGATTTTGTCTACCTCATTTCTAATTATGGCTACACAATTGCCAGGGAAGATGGAGAGGGGTGCCTTCCAGGACTTGCAACTCCAGCCTGTGTCTCTAGGCGGCACTGTGGGCACATATTTCTCCAACTGGTGGGAGCAAAGCCTCCACCCTTGTGCTGGGAAGAAGGAAGATGGCCTGGTAGTGGCCTTGCAGATGGGCGAGCTTTTCAGATCTTGCGGCTAGCACTTCTGGGGTCGCTGCTTCGAGCAGCAAAGCCTGAGAAAGGGCACATTCCCCAGGCCTGAAACGTGGGCTACTAATGGTGTCACCACTAGACTCATGCAACAAACCAGCCAGAAACAAGTGTACCCACAATCCCTTCAATCTAACACATCAGTGATCAGTTTTCACTTTCCCACGTTCCCTTCTGTCCCCATTATGTTATCATAGGAGGGTGGCTAGTAGCCAGCCTCCAGCCACGGCTGGAGCTTCCCATTCTTAAAGGAAGCCAGAAATCCTTAAACTGTTCTCAACCAATTCCAATTTTACTAACTGCGAAGACTTAGAAAATGCACATGTATGGGCCTCAGATGTCCAGGAGGCTGCCAGTTTGAGCCTGTGTCCACAGGCTCGGTTTGGGCTGTATCCCTTCAGGGCCGCCCTCATCATTCCTGAGCCTGATAAAGCACCTGATGCCCTGTTAAATGTGAATTTCAGATAAATAACAAATAATCTTTTAGTGTAAGTGCATCCCATGCAATATTTGGGACACAGTTAAAATTGTTTGTTGTTTATCTGAAATTCACACTTGACTGGGCATTCTGTATTTTTTTTTTTTTGAACTTTATGTATTTATTTTGAGAGAGCAAGAGAGAGCTAGAGCACATGCACAGGGGAGGGGCAGAGAGAGAGGGAAACAGAGAGAGAATCCCAAGCAGTTTCCGCACTGTCAGTGCAGATCCTGATGTGGGGCATCATCCCATGAACCTGTGAGATCATGACCTGAGCCTAAATCAAGAGTCAGTGGCTTAACCGACTGAGCTACCCAGGAGCCCCAGGCATTCCATATTTCTACTTGCTGAGTCTGTCAACCTAATTCCTTGGGGGCACCTGGCTTGGGACAATGGCATCTACTCTTTAAGATGAAGATTTGATGGACTTTGTATGTTCCGAGTAACTCATTTCTCCGTCAACTTGGGTATTTTCCTTCAAGATTGTCTGGTGTGGGTGGGAGGGGGTGGGAATTGGGTTTTTCGGGTTTTCCCAACAGTTTCTAAACTGGCTTCAAAGCCTGGATGGAATTGGCAGGCCCCGTGGCCCACCCATTGGACGGGTCCCCCAATCAATTCCTCCCAAGTTCCCAATGTTAATTAATTGCTGGTCTATTTAGAAGGTGACTGTCTTTTCTTTTATCTGTTAGTCATGGCAGAAACAGACCATCTTGGGCTTATTTATATCTGTGGCTTTTTTAAAAAGAGAGAAAAAGAGGAATCTGGATCCTCTCACTTGGCAGGCTCATTTAAACAAATGGTCCTTTTGCTAAAACAGACCTGTACCACGGGGCCACAGTTTGCAGATGGGAAGGCTTGGGTTGGGGGTGGCCCTAGCAGGTGAGAGCTTTTCTTTTTTCTCTCCAATGTTAAAGTGGCAGTTGGTGCCGTCTGGAGTTCTGACATCAATTTTGGCTCTGCCTAGGCTGACCCGATGATTTTACAGCAAGAGGAGCTATGTACGGAGTGTGATGGTATTTGTCATAGTACCTGATGCATAGTACCTTAGAGAGCATACCTCTCTCTAAGCCCCATTACTCCCTACTCAAGTCATTCTTGTCATGACCATCATCTGTAATTGTCATTTATTGAAATGTCCTGCCGGGCTCCACACTAGGTACTTCACATGTTATAATTTATTCCCTACCTCAATTCTACAAAGGAGGTAATATTATCATCCCGACTTTATGGATGAGAAAATGGAGCTTTCTCCATTTTCTCCAGAGAGGGGGAGTGATTTACCTAAGCCAGACAGGTAGTTAATGGCTCTGCCTAGGTCTTCCCTTGCCTCCTCACCCTAGTCTACCTTGCTCAGTGCTCCTGGAGCATGGACAGCTAGAGCCCGTGCTGGGAGCTTCAATAGGAGATTGGAAGGGGGAGTGGTAATTGAAGTTGAGCTGGCCACTCCCCTGGCCTCACCCTGCAGGGTGCTTCTCCATCTAACCCTTCTTCCGGGTTATGGTAGCTTCTCCTTCCCTGGCTCCTTCACCCCCATAGGGGGTGCCCCCTTCTATTTCCAGCTCCAGCATTCCTCACTAGCCCTGGTGGTTTCCTTATATTCTGCACACACACTTGCGGTATTCTCTAAATACAGTCTGCCGGAATTGTTCTCTTTCCAAGGGGCTATGACTGGTACAGAGGCAGAGCTGGGATTCGAACCCAAGGACTCCAAAATAACCTCTTTGCCAGTGGTCTCCCAGAGATCCTTGCAGATTGCTCCTTCCAGGCACCATGTCTGCCTTTGGCACAGACCATAATCTGCTCTCATTTCTAGCATTTTCCCACAATTGCAGGCAACGTTGTTAAATGTACTTTCTATGCCTGCCAGTGTAATGACCCTATTAAAAACATACACACAAACGGATGCTAGTTTTATATGATGTGTTTTGAGGAGTGAGCTCAAGTGAATACTTGCACTCCCTCCCCCAGGTGCTTGATTAGAATCATTTCAGGACCAAATCATTGAGCTGAGCCAAAGAGGCAACAAGGATAATTATCCGTCAGTTTCTGCCCTAAAATAGCTCACAGCCAAGTCACCAACTCCCTGGTTAATTTTTCAGGCTAGACTATCATGGGGGATAAAACCAAACATGTGGTTTCCAAATCCTATCCTCACATTTGGAAACAGGGACGCACACACACGAATTAAAACCATATATGTTAATCAACACCCAGAAAACAAATAATTCAATTAAAAAATGGGCAGAAGACGTTAACAGACCTCTCTCTAAAGAACACATCCAGATGGCCAATGGATACAAGATGCTCAACATCACTCCTCATCAGGGAAATACAAATCAAAACTACAATGAGGTATCACCTCATACTTGTCAGAATGGCTGAAATCAACAATACAAGAGATAACAGGTGTTGGGAGAGGATGTGGAGAAAGGAGAACCCTCTTGCATTGTTGGTGGGAAGGCAAACTAGTGCAGCCACTGTGGAAAACAGCATGGAGGTTCCTCAAAAAGTTAAAAATGATCCAGTAATCATACTACAGTGTACCCCAAAATACAAAAACATGAATTCAAAGTAATATATGCACTCCTATGTTTATTGCAGTATTATTTACAGTAGTATATATATACACACAATGGAATATTATCCAGCCATAAATAAGAATGAAATCTTGCCATTTGCAACAACACGGATGGAGCTAGAGAATATAATGCTAAGTAAAATAAGTCACTCAGAGAAAGACAAACACCATACGATTTCACTCATGTGGAATTTTTTTTTTTTCAACGTTTTTTACTTATTTTTGGGACAGAGAGAGACAGAGCATGAACAGGGGAGGGGCAGAGAGAGAGGGAGACACAGAATCGGAAACAGGCTCCAGGCTCCGAGCCATCGGCCCAGAGCCCGACGCGGGGCTCGAACTCACGGACCGCGAGATCGTGACCTGGCTGAAGTCGGACGCTTAACCGACTGCACCACCCAGGTGCCCTCATATGTGGAATTTAAGAAACAAAAGAGCAAAGGAAAAAAAAGAGAGAGAGACAAACCAAGAAACAGACTCTTAACTATAGAGAACAAACTGATGGTTAGCAGAGGGGAGGAGGGGATGGGTAAAATAGGTGATGGGGATTAAAGAGTAGATTTATGATGAGCACTGAGTAATGCATAGAATTGTTGAATCGGGGGCGCCTGGCTGGCTCACTCAGTAGAGTGCAACTCTTGATATCAGGGTTGTGAGTTCAAGTCCCATGTTGGGTGTGGAGCTTACTTTAAAAAAAAAAAAAAAGGACGCCTGGGTAGCTCAGTTGGTTAAGCGTCTGACTTGGGCTCAGGTCATGATCTCGCAGTTTGTGGGTTCGAGCCCCACGTTGGGCTCCGTGCTGACAGCTCAGAGCTTGGAGCCTGCTTCGGGTTATGTGTCTCCCTCTCTCTCTCTGCCTCTCCCCCTTTTGTGCTCTGTTTCTCTCTCTCTCTCTCTCTCTCAAAAATAAACATTAAAAAAAAGAATTGTTGAATTGCTATGTTGTACACCTGAAGCTAATATACACTATGTTAACTATGCTGGAATTAAAAAACTTAATAAAAAACATATATTAGAGTTCAGGTGGGATATATACTCAAATATATTCTTATTAAAGGGGCATCTGTGTGGCTCAGTTGGTTAAATGTTTGACTCTTGATTTTGGCTCAGGTCATGATCTCACAATTCGTGTGTTCGAGCCCTGCATCAGGCTTTTTTTTTTTTTTTTTTAATGTTTTTATATTTTTGAGAGAGAGAGAGAGAGTGGGGGAGGGGCAGAGAGAAAGGGAGGCACAGAATCCCAAGCAGGCTCCAGGCTCTGAGCTGTTAGCACAGAGCCCGACTCAGGGCTTAAACTCATGAACTGTGAGATCATGACCTGAGCCGAAGTCAGAGGCTTAACCCACTGAGCCACCCAGGAGCCCCCTTGCATCAGGCTTTTGACAGCACAGAGACTGCTTGGGATTCTCTCTCCTTCTCTCTCTGCCCCTCCCCACCTCAAAATAAATAAACATTAAAAAATATTTATTATGAACTATGATAACATGCAACAACCTAGACTGATCTCAAGGGTATTATGCTTATTGACAAAAGTCAATTTCAAAAGATTGCATATGTATGATCATTTATATTACATTCTTGAAATGACCAAATTACAGAGGTGGAGAACAGATTAGTGGTTGCCTGGGTATAGGGACTGGGAAGAGGAGTGTAATCCTAAGTGGATGCCACAATGGAATTCCTTTGTATCTTGTTTGTGGTGGTTACATGAATATATGAATCTATGTATCACGGAATAAAAACATATAGAATAATACCTGTGTACACGCATACACAAATAAAGATACAAAAAAATAGTGACAACAGAATGAGGTCTGTGGTCTAGTTAAACGTATTGTAACAAAGTTGATTCCCTCATTTTTATATCCTACTACAATTATACAGGATAGCACTCTTGGGGGAAGTTAGGTGAAGGATACACGATAGTCTATGTACTATCTTGCAGCTTCCTGTGAGTCTATAATTATGTCAAAATAAAAAGTTTAGGGGCCCCTGGGTGGTTCAGACAGTTAAGCGCCCAACTTTGGCTCAGGTCATGATCTTGCAGTTCATGAGTTTGAGCCCCGAGTTGGGCTCTGTGCTGACAGCTCAGAGCCTGGAGCCTCCTTCAGATTCTGCATCTCCTTCTCTCTCTGCCCCTCCCCATTCGCACTCTGTCTCTCTCTCTCAAAAGTAAATAAACATTAACAAAAAAATGTTTTTAAATAAAAAGTTAAAAAAAAACACTTTCATTGTTATCAGAGCAGAATAAGGGCATTACAGAAAGCCATAAATGTAGAACAAAAATAAATAAAACACTATTATGTAACTCAGAAACTCCACTGTTAAACCTTATTGTATATCTTTCTAGATCTTTTATGTACTTATACATACTATATGTATTTTGGGGGGGGCTATTTTAAAGAGGATAATATTTTAGAGCAGTTTTTGGTTTATAACAAAATTGAGAGGAAAATGCAGAGATATCCCATATGCCCTCTGCCCCCACTCATGCACAGCCTCTCATGCACCTACACCAACACATCATAATCACCCAAAGTCTGTAGTTTACTTTAGAGTTCTCTGTTGGTGTTGTACATTCTATGCGTTTGGACAAAAGTATAATGACATACAGTTGACTCTTGAACAACATGGGTTTGAACTGCATGATCCGCTTGTACATGAATTTTTTACGGTATGGTACTGCAAATGTATTTTCTCTTCTTTATGATTTTCTTTTATTTATTAAGAGATGTACTTTATTTATTTTGAGAGACAGAGAAACAGAGAGAGCATGAGTGGGGGAGGGGCAAAGAGAGAGGGGGAGAGAGAGAGAGAAAATTCTAAGGAGGCTCTGCGCTGACACAGTGCAGAGCCCAACACGGGGCTCGAACTCACGAACCGTGAGATCACGCCCTGAGCCGAAATCAAGAGTCAGACCCTTAACTGACTGAGCCAACCAGGTGCCCCAATTTTCTTACTTTTTTTTTTAATTTACTTTTTTTTTTTTAATTTTTTTTCAACGTTTTTTATTTATTTTTGGGACAGAGAGAGACAGAGCATGAACGGGGGAGGGGCAGAGAGAGAGGGAGACACAGAATCGGAAACAGGCTCCAGGCTCCGAGCCATCGGCCCAGAGCCTGACGCGGGGCTCGAACTCACGGACCGCGAGATCGTGACCTGGCTGAAGTCGGATGCTTAACCGACTGCGCCACCGAGGCGCCCCTTTAATTTACTTTTAAGTGATCACTACACCCAACGTGGGCTCGAACTTACAACCCCGAGATCAAGAGTCTCAAGCTCCACTGGCTGAGCAAGCCATGGTTTTCTTATGATTTTTAAAAAATGTTTATTTATTTATTTTTGAGAGCAAGTGTGAGTGGGCAAGGGGCACAGAGAGAGGGAGACAGAGAATCTCAAGCAGGCTCCCCACTGTCAGCACAGAGCCCAGTGTGGGCTTCGAACTCATGAACTGTGAGATCATGACCTGAGTTGAAACTAAGAGTTGGATGCTTAACTGACTGAGACACCCAGGTGCCCCTCTTATGATTTTCTTTTTTTTTAATTTATTTTGAGTGAGAGAGAGAGAGAGAGAGAGAGAGAGAGAATCTTAAGCAGGCTCTACACTGTCAGTGCAGAGCCTGATTTAGGGCTTGAATCCGTGAACTGTGAGATCGTGACCTGAGCTGAAATCAAGAGTCCGACACTTAACTGACTGAGCCACCCAGGCGCCCCATCTTATGATTTTCTTAATAACATTTTCTCTTCTTTATCTTACTTTATTGTAAGAATACATATATAATACATATACAAAGTAAGTGCCAATCAATTGTTTTATTAGTAAGGCTTCTGGTTCACATAGGCTATTAGTAGTTCAGTTTTGGGGGAGTCAAAAGTTATCCAGAGATTTACGACTGTGCAGAGGGTCAGTGCCCCTATCCCCTGCATTTTTCAAGGGTTGACTGTATATCCAACATTATTGTATCATACAGAGTATTTTCACTAAAAATCCTCTGTGCTCTGCCTAGCCACCTCTCTCCTCACCCCACCGCTTGCAACCACTGATCTTTTCATTGTGTCCATATTTTTACCTTTTCCAGAATGTCATATAATTAGAATCATACAGTATGCTACATACATATAGTTAGTATCATCCAGCAATGTTTTGAGATGGGCTTCTTTGGCTTAGCAATATACACTCAAAGTTCCCTCCATGTCTTTTCATGGCTTGAGAGCTCATTTCTTTTTGGCAGTGAAAAATATGCCACTGTCTGGGTGTACCACAGTTTAGCAATTCATCAACTGAGTGACATCTTGGGTGCTTTCAAGCTTTGCCAATTATGAATAAAACTGCTATAAACATCCTTGTGCAGGTCTTTGTGTGAACGTAAGTTTTCAACTCCTTTGGGTCTTTGCAGGCAGAGCCTGTCTCCCACAATAGACAGAAATGAAGCCAGGCACCCGCCTTCCAAGCCTCACTGGCAGCTGAAGCATGTAGTCTAGTTCTGACCAATGAGTCACAAAGGAAGCTCAGCTAGAGGGCTCCTGTAGGCAGTGCCACGGCATCTTTTCATATGATTATTAGCAATGACGTGGTTTCATGCAGCGATCAGTTGGGGGAGGTGGCCCGTAGAAGGGTGCAGAAAATCCAAAGCCTGTGTGCTGCTGTATAGGTAGAGCAGTGCTTCTCAGACCCGACTGTGGACATCTTGTGAAAATGCAGATTCTGGCTCAGTAAGTCTGTGGTGGGGCCCAAGAGTCTGCATTTCTTGAGGTAAAGTTAATTCGTGGATCAGGACCCCCTACAAGAATGGAGGCTGTCCTACTGGCCCAGCCCAGGTCACGAATCCGGCCCGAAGCCAGCCTGCACTTACAGGAAGCACCTGTCAAGAAATCTAACACGCACCAGCCATATCCTTCAACTCTGCTTTAGTTAGCTTACCACACCCTAGAAATGGGACCTCCTAGCCCATCATCCTTCTGTTTCGAGTTGCCGTTGCCTCTTCTAAGCTCTATAAAACTCGAGCTTGCCCCTAACCCCTTAGGAACAGTGCTCCGCAGCTTGCACTGTTTCCCTTTGAATAAAGGGCATTAGACATCATTTGAAACCAACAAGCTTCCCGGGGATGCCAATGCTGCTGATTGTTGGACCACAAATTGAACAGCAGGGTATTACATGCTTTTGACCACAAATCAGAGAGCACCCAATTATATGTGACTGAAACCAAAAGGAAAGACATTCCTGAGAAGGTCGTATAAGATTGGTCGACCCTGTAGTTCAGCAGTCTCTTCAAGGACTCAGGAGGCTCTCTCCCCCTTCCTCTCCCCTACCCTGCTTGGTTTGTGTTTAGTCCTCAGGCTTGTTGTTTCAAGGTCATGAGGCAGCTGCAGGGGCCACGCCCAGACGCTGCTGGACTTTCAGAAGAAGAGAGCATCCCCTTCCATGCATCTCTCCATCGGTGAAAAAATATTACCTAGGATCCACACACCCCCACGCTCACCCCCACACCCCCACCCTCATCCCAGGGCTAGGGATTTGCACAATCCAGGGGTACCGTTTTAACAGACTACCTGAGTGCATCCCGGAAGCGTTGGGAAGTCTTCTCCTCGTGCCCGTTGGCCAGAACTGTGTAATGTGTTCAAGCCTAAACCCGGATGTCAAGGGGAGAATTCCTGTGCTTGGCTTAGACCTGTGACTCTCAAAGGAAGGTACTTAGAGCAGTAGCATCAGCATCACCTGGGAAACTTGTTAGAAATGCAAATTCTTGGCTCCACTCAGACCTACTGAGTTAGAAAGTGTAGGAGTAAAGGGCCCAGCAATAATTTCACAGGGTCCCCACATGTTTCTGTTGCTGGGTCAGCCCTGGCTGCACATTAAAGTCATCTGGGAGGACGCTTAAACGTACCTGCTAGATAAAACGCAGGATAATGTTTCCCTCTGGAGGTGGGCTGGAGTATAGACCTGGAAGGAGTGTGAGCAACTTGTCCTGATTTTCCCCGGGACTCTCTGTTTTGCTACTGAGAGTCCCATGTCCCGGAAAAACCCCTCAGTCCTGGACAAACTGGGACGGCCCATCACCCTACCTTGAAGGGACAAAATGGAACTTTGTGGGGTGCTCTGGGAAATGTTATGTTATTATCCGGGTGGTTACGTGGGTGTGTACACGTGTGTAAAAAATACTAAGCTATTCACCTGAAGTTAGTGTATTTTACTAAGTGTATGTTATACCATAAAAAATAGTGATGTCCAGGCCATATTCCAGATCAACCGAATCGAAATTTCAGCAAAGGATCCTAGGTATTGGTATTATTGGAAACTCTCTTCAGGTGTTTCTAACGCCCAGCCAGGGTTGAGAACTAATGTGTTTAAATCACCAGAGATCTTGTTGAAACGGAAATTCTGGCTCAGTAAATTTGGGATGGGGCCTGAGATTCTGCTTTTCCAACAAGCTCCCAGGTGATGCCGAGGCTGGACTGTGCTCTGGGTAGTGAGGGCCAAGTTGATTAAAAGCTTATCTTCTTGGGGCACCTGGCTGGCTCACTCGGAAGAGCAAGGGACTCTTGATCTCTGGGTTGTGAGTTCGAGTCCCACGTTGGGTGCAGAGATTCCTAACAATAAATAAAAACTTAAAAAAGATTGGATGGCATTCCTCTGAAACATCTTGGTGCTAGTTATGGAGGAGGGAAAAAAGTTGGGGGGAGAGAGATGGACCAGCTGTGGGGTGCAGAACTCTTGTGGTGTAAAGGAACCAATGTTTAGGGTAAAGTTAGAAAGAATAGAAGGGCCCCGTGGGCAACCACACACAGAAGCTCAGACAACTGTTTCCAACCACTGACAGACATGCCAACACGTCCATATTTGCCTGAGTCCTGAACCTAGCAAGTCAGGGCCAAGAACCCCAGCCTGGGCTCAGCTGGCTTGTCCTAAAGTCACCCAGGAACCTATCCCTCTGGAGACGCCAAGTGCGGCAGCCAGAGGTGCTCTGTCCTTCTGCCCCGCAGACTCCATGGAGACCTGACATGGGACTGCCAATTGATTTAATTATCCAGATGGGAAGTTGGCAGGTGGAGCCCAGTCTTGGGCAGAGATTAATGACTCCGTTATCTTCCTGGGCAATCATCCTGTCCAGGCCCCAGTCTGGAATATAGATATTAGGTGTAAATAAAGTCCTGTTCTGAGGAGCACACTTTTCATTGTCTCCAGATGGGAACTTGCCCTCAGAAACCCTTGGCTCAAATCCAGCAGGTGACTTTGGCAGAATGACCTCGTCCATTTGGGGTCACCTGGGTGGCTCAGTTGGTCAAGCCTCTGATTTCAGCTCAGGTCATCATCTCACAGTCTGTGGTTTCGAGCTCCACGTCAGGCTCTGTGCTGACAGCTCAGAGCCTGGAGCCTGCTTCACATTGTGTGTTTCTCTATCTGCCCCTTCTCCATTTGTGCTCTTTCTCTCTCTCAAAAGTGAATAAATAAACATTTTTTTAAAAGATAATAATAAATTGTTATTTTAAGCCTGCATATTCTGGGGTGGTTCATAATGCAACAATAGAAAATTGAGGCAGGGGTGAAGGGAGACTGAGCAGCCTTCCTGCCCCCACCCAGAGCACAGTGCCCTGCAGCCCAGACCCGTGGGGAGAGGGGTGCCACCCCTCAGCTGGACAGTTCATTGCATTCTGATGGGTCCCTTTCTCCCTGCTACGAGGTGAATCAGCTTCTCTCTGTGCACACAAATGTGGCATCTGCCAAGAGCCCCACAGCCCCCAGGACCCTCACAAAAGGGCAGCATGGGAGGTTTCCTGAGAACTAGGTCACCAGTTACTTGGATGCTTCAAATCTGGCAGGACAGAGAGAAGCCACATAAGGGGGGGGGGGGGGGACTGAAAACTACAGGAAGCTGCTGGTCCTCGTCATGGGGCATGCTCGGGGACATGCCATGGTCAGGAGTGGCTGACCCCCACTTGACCCTTACATCAACAGAGACTGCCTCTCTTTCTCTCTCTCTGCCTCTCTTTCTTGGTAGTGAAAACGTTTGTAAATCAATATTCTATATTATATCAATATTATATATAATATGCATATTATATATCTTTTATTATATGTGTAATTAAAATCCACCACCCCTTCCCACCCTTCCCACCCCATTCAGTTCTCTAGAGGCAATCACTTTTTTTCCCCACATTTATTTGAATAGGTAATATGGGCATGAGGTAAACACTTCCAAAAATACCACTTGGCTCCTCTCCCCAAAGGCAACCATTCTTACCAATGTATTACATCCCCTTCCAGAGATATGCTTTGCATATGTCAGCATATAATATAAATATACTTTAACAACAGAAACGGTGACCTGTTACATTGCTATGCACCTTGCTTTTTTGCCTCACAGTGAATCTCGAAGATCTAACACATAAGTACATCAACAACTGCTTTATTAATTTAGGAGACTGCACAATATCCCCTTATAGGGATGGATCATGATAGATTTAACCAGCCCCGACTCAGGGACGGTGAGAGTGACGCCAACTTTTTGACATTACAATGAAGTAGCAAAGAACCTTGTTCTAATGTTTGCCTGCACACGAGTGCCTCTATCTGTAAGGATTCCTGAGTCAAAAGTATGTGCTCTTATAGTTTGGGTAGCTAATGACAAACTGTCCTCCAAAAAGATTGTATGGATGTACTTGCCCACCACCTTCGTACTCAAGGGTTCCTTTCTTCTCACCCTCCTCAATTCTATTTAAATAAAAACCAACCTTTCAGACCTTTGCTGGTGTCTCCGTACTTTGATATTTGCAGTGTCTTATTAGGAGAGCATCTTCATATGTTTGGTTGGCATGACAACCACTTCTAACCTTTATAGCTATTTCTTCTAGTTGTTATTTCCATATAGCTAAATAATGTACTTATGTGGACATTTGTTGATTTATCAGTTTAGACATTATCTATTGATTTTTGCCCCAATACATGAGGATTTAGTTCACTTATAGTATCCCTGTATGTCATTTGTCTTTGTGCCCTTCCTTCCTCCTCCCTTTATTTATGAAAAATATTACTGACTTCCCACTTTTCTTTTGGGGGTGCCTGGGTGGCTCAGTTAAGCGTCTGACTTTGGCTCAGGTCATAGTCTCGGGGCTCGTGGGTTCAAGCCCTGTGTCAAGCTCTGTGCTGACAGCTCAGAGCTTGGAGCCTGCTTGAGATTCTGTGTCTCTGTCTCTCTCTGCCCCTCCCCTGCTCGCACTCAGTCTGTCTGTCTCTCTCTCAAAAATAAATAAACATTAAATATTTTATTAAAATAGACTTCCATTTGTTAGAGAAGTTTTATATTCACAGTACAATTGAACAAAAAGCACAGAGTTCCCATGTAGCTCCTGCTCCCCACCCAGATTCCACCACTGTCAACATCCCCCACCAAAGTGGTACACTTGTTACAATCATGAACCTACATGGACACATCATTATCACCAAGTCCATAGTTTACATTATGGTTCAGTCTTGGTATTAGCAGTAGATTCTATGGGTTTTGACAGTGAATAATGACTTGTATCCACTGTTATAGTATCATACAGAACAGAATAGTTTTACTGTCTAAAGATCTTTCATTGCTCCTTTTCCCCAACCCTGGAAACCATTGATATTTTTACTGTCTCCATGGTTTTGACTTTTCTAAATGTCATATAATTGGAATCATGCAGTATGTAGCCTTTTCAGATTGGCTTCTTTTACTCAGTAACGTGCCTTTAAATTTCTTCCATGTCTTTTCATGGCTTGATAGCTCATTTCTTTTTAGTGCTGAATAATATTCCATGGTCTGGATGTACCACAGTTTATTTATCCATTCACCTACTGAAGGATATGTTGGTTGCTTCCAAGTTTCGACAATTATGAATGAAGCTGCTATGAACATCCATGTGAAGGTTTTTGAATGACATAAGCTTTCAACTCATTTGGGTAAATAACTCATTTAGGTCAATACCGAGGAGTGCAATTTACTGGATCGTATGCTAAGACTATATTTAGTTTTCTAAGAAACCGCTAAACTGTCTTCCAAAGTGGCTGTGCCATTTTGCATTCCTACCCGTGGTAATGAGAGTTCCTGTGGCTCCACATCCTCGTCAGCATTTGGTGTGGTCAGTGTTTTGAATTTTAGCCACCCTAATAGGTATATAGTGGTATCTCATTGTTGTTTTAATTTGCAATTTCCTAATGACACATGATGTTGAGTATCTTTTCATATACTTACTTGCAATCCATATATCTTCTGTGGGGTGTCTGTTTAGATCTTTTGCCCATTTTTATTTTTATTTTTTTATTTAAATTTTTTTAAATGTTTATTTATTTCGAGAGAGAGTGAGCGAGTGAACAGGGGAGGGGCAGAGAGAGAGGGAGACACAGAATCTGAAACAGCCTCCAGGCTCTGAGCTGTCAGCACAGAGACAGACAGGACCCGAGATCTCGACCTGAGCCGAAGTGGGACGCTTACCAGACTGAGCCACCCAGGCGCCCCTACCTTTTCTTTAAAAAAAAGAAATGATAAACATTTTAAATGTTTGCACCCTTTTTTACATTTTATTTTTTAGTTTAATTAAAAAAATTTTTTGAGGGGCGCCTGGGTGGCGCAGTCGGTTAAGCCTCCGACTTCAGCCAGGTCACGATCTCGCGGTCCGTGAGTTCGAGCCCCGCGTCAGGCTCTGGGCCGATGGCTCGGAGCCTGGAGCCTGTTTCCGATTCTGTGTCTCCCTCTCTCTCTGCCCCTCCCCCGTTCATGCTCTGTCTCTCTCTGTCCAAAAATAAAAATAAAAAATGTTGAAAAAAAAAAAATTTTTTTTGAGGGGCGCCTGGGTGGCGCAGTCGGTTAAGCCTCCGACTTCAGCCAGGTCACGATCTCGCGGTCCGTGAGTTCGAGCCCCGCGTCAGGCTCTGGGCCGATGGCTCGGAGCCTGGAGCCTGTTTCCAATTCTGTGTCTCCCTCTCTCTCTGCCCCTCCCCTGCTCATGCTCTGTCTCTCTCTGTCCCAAAAATAAATAAATAAAATAAATAAATAAAAAAAAAAACGTTGAAAAAAATTTTTTGAGAGACAGTGTGAGCATAGGAGGGGCAGAGGGAGAGGCAGAGGGAGAGAATCTTAAGCAGGCTCCATGGCCAAGGTGGAGCCCAATACAGGGCTGGATCTCATGCCTATGAGACCATGACCTGAGCGGAAACCGAGAGTCCAAGGCTTAACTGACTGAGCTATCCAGGCACCCCCAGATAATTCTTCTTTATCAGATGTGTCTTTTGCAAATTTTTTTCTTCCAGTCTACAGCTTGTCTTCTCATCCTCTTGAGTGATATGGTTTTGTTAAAAACAAAACAAAACAAAACAACAACTATTTTAAGTTTTAAAAGTGAGTCTATTCAAAGAAAAATATTGGTAGGGATATAGCAAAAAATAAAGGTACATCCAAGGGACCCAGGTTTGGACAATCCTGACGACACTCCTAAAGTACGGTAACGCAGCTTGGCTCCCAGGCTGCTTTCCTGGCAATTACTACGCCTACTACTATTTTTAATACTATTGACAGCCATTGTTGGTATTATTGGTGATATAATTATGATTAGTGGCTATTACCGAGCCTCTACTTCCTCTATCTCCCTGGAAACTGGGGGCCGTGGGGCCCCCTTGCGAAGTTGTTGAGGTTATTACCTTTGTTTGGATCGGACCAATGGGCGACGGGCATCAGCTCCTTGACAGGTAGGAGGTGGGTCTGGGGACGGGTCGGACCCGGGGCGGGCCGGGTGGGGTCGGTCCCCGCCGGCGTCCGTGTTCGGTCCCCAGCCTGAGCCCGGCCACGGCCTTGCGCAGCGCGACGCGGCTCCTGCCCCTGGCGCTCGCCCTGACGGTGGTGGCCCCGGGTGTCCCGGGCCCGGGGGCCGTCGGGCGCGCTCTGGCCCTGGGCCGCTGCTGTCCCGGCCGCGATCCGACCTGCGTCGCCCGCGGGCCCCCGCGCTGCTTCTGCGACCAGGCGTGCGGTGCGGTGCGGGACTGCCGCGCGGACTGCGCGCGGGTCCGCCCAGGTGCGCCAGGAGGAGCCCGCGGGGCCATGGGCGCGGAGGGGAGCGGGATTAAGGGGGTGCGGCGGCGGCAGGAAGGAAGCCGCCCACGGAGGGGCCCTGGGCGCAGAGAAGCGCGCGAGCAAGGCGCGAGGGCGGCTCCCGCGCGCAGGACACAGCAGGGAAGAGCGGGCTGCGCGGCTGCGGGCGGACCGGGATGCGTGCGGCGTGGACAGGGTTGCGCGAGTCTCGGGGGCCGAATGGAGAAGGACGCGTGGAGAGTTAAGGGCTGTTTGGGAGGTGGGGGCGCAAGGACCGCGCGCGGGTCCAGGGGGGCGGCACGAGGGTGGGGTGCCTCGCGGAAGAGGGGCGCTCGCCAGGCACGGGTGGGGGCGTAGAGCACCGAACGGAAATGGGCGGGTCGGGGCACACAGGGCTGCGAGAGAGGAGGGGGCGCGTGAGGTCAGAGGGGCTCGGGAAGCAGCGAGGGGTGCGAGGGGTGCGAGGGAGGAAAGGGCGCTTGGACTGGGGTAGGGTGGCCAGATCTGGCAAATTCAAATACAGGATGCCCATTTAGACTCAAATTTTAGATTAAAAATCGTTTTCAGTCTAAGTGTATCCTAAATATTGCATGGGCCATATTGATGTTAAAAAGAGATTGTTTTTCTGAAATTCGAATCTAACTGGGCGTCCCGGATTTTATCTGGCAACGCTGGATGGGGCAAGGATAGAGGGTCACGGATGGGATGCGGCCCGGGAGCAGGCAGGGAGTTCACAAGGCACAGGGAGAAGGTGATGAAAACCGAGGGGGGCGCTGAAACCTGGAGGGAGCTTGGAGTGGAGGGACCCGGGGCTGGGTGGTCTGGGAAGGGCGGAGGAACTGCGGGTGTGGCGGGGAGCAGGTTAAAATTTGGGTAGGCCAGCGGAGGCAGAGGGACCTGATCCATAAGTAGGTAACACAGGCCTGTGGCCGCCAGACCAAGATCCCAACACGCCCTCTAATAAAGACCCTGCCAGAGTGGTATATCCACTAGGCTTGGAAATTAGGGGCTGCCTTTTTATTTTATTTTGTTTTTTAAAGTAGGCTCTAAGCCCAAAGTGGGACTTGAACTCATGACCTGGAGATCCAGAATCCCATGCTTCACTGACTGAACCAGCCAAGCGCCCCAGGGTCTGCTTCTGAGATAGTAATGGGAGGACTCTGCACTGGAGACAAAAATCTAAATTGTGGCACCCTGTAAAGTGATGCGATCCAGCTTTCCTTTGTCAGGGAGAAAAGCTGGTGGACTCTTCCACCCTGAGACATCAGTGGGGCTTCTTTCAGGAAATTTACATTTAAAAGAGGGGACGATTTTTAAAAATTCAAAATTGAAGGGACCTGACTTTTATCATCACCTACGTACTCTGTGCCCATGGGCTGCACTGGGTGTCTCATCAAATCTGATTACTTTCTGCCAGCACTCTGGGGTTCTGGCCTACAATAATGTGCCTGTTCAGTAGAGGGGGGAAAGCTTAGCTTGGGGGAGAGGGTTTTGGCCAGCCAAGGCCACCCGGCGGGATTTGTGTCTGGATCCAATCCTATGTCTTCTAGCTCTTAGTGCTAGCTTCCCACAAGTTTGAGTGGCTAATGGTGGACATTCGGGCAACAGTGAGAGGGAAAAGTAATTTGGGGAATGGTATATTCCTAAATCATAGCAAATGAGCCTCCCCCCCCAGATTAAATTTGCTGAAGGACTGTGTTGGGACAACTTTTGTACTCCTTTGCTTTCCGTGCAGAGAGAGCAGGCAGCCATGGGGTCATTTAGAGTGTGGGGCTGACGTCTCTCCTTTCCCTGTAGCCACAGGGGCTCCCCTGCCACAGCCCAGGAATGGGGGCCTCAGGAAGAGGACCAGGCAGAGGGATCAATGGCACTTTCCCACGGTCTGACCCACACCTACAGAATCACAGGATTTTATCAGCTCTCTAGCGTATTCCTTTGCGTAAAGACCTTGGGCTCATGGGCCCAGGAGCCTCAAAGCTTTGCCGTCCTCTTTGTTTTGTTCTTTTGGGAAGGCAGCAAAAAAGCAGCAGGCCTAGGATCTGCCCCTGTGTCTGGGCTGGGTGGAGCTGAGGGCTTGAATGGAACAGGGATAGGTTCACTTTCCCACCCCCCCCCCACCCTGGGGAGCAGGGCAGGAGGGGATGCGGGGGCCAGTAGGGAGGCAAGAGATGGGGAGGAGAGAAGAGTGTGTTTTTTCATGAGATATATAGGAGTTCGAATTTACTAACTTCAGTAATCGATGGTAGTGGGCAGTGATGTTGAGGATGATTAAAAACCCCCTAACGTTTACTGAGTACATACCGAGTGCCAGGGAGGTACTGTTTTAAGTGCTTTAAATAAATTGTCTCCTTTAAGCCTCATAACAGCCTTACAGAATAGATGGGGTTGTTGTGTCCATTTTACAGATGAAGCACCGAGAGGTGGTGCCCTGCTCCAAGTTGCACAGGTATTAAGCAGCAGATACGGGATTTGGACCCCAGCAGGCTGGCTCCAGACCACAGTATTATATGGTTGCTCGAGGGAGGGGGCATCTGAGCCATGTTGGCGAGGGAGGCTTGACCCTCCAGGGGTCTATTTTCTCTTTATTCTATATTCTCTTTAATTCCCACTTCAGGGGCACCCGGGTGGCTCAGTGGGTTGAGCGTCCGACTTCTGCTCAGGTCACGATCTCGCGGTCCGGGAGTTCGAGCCCCGCGTCGGGCTCTGTGCTGACAGCTCAGAGCCTGAAGTCTGTTTTGGATTCTGTGTCTCCCTCTGTCTCCGCCCCTCCCCTGCTCATGCTCTGTCTCTGTCTCAAAAATAAAAAACATTAAATAAATAAAAACATTAAAAAAAATAATAATTCCCACTTCAACCCTGTGAGGATCAATGTCCTCACTTATGCACTTGAGCCCTCATTGTACTAACCAATGCTCTTAGGGTTGTGGCATAATTCCTATTATGTAAATGAACAAGGGAATTTATTGGCCCAGGTAACTGAAAACCAATCCACGGATTTTGGCTTCAGGCATGGCTGGATCCCAGGACTCCACGGATGTCGTCACGATTCTTTCCACCACTCAGCTCTGCTTGTGTTAGCTCATTTTCAGGCATACTGTCACCAGGTGGTGGCAGAGGTAGTACCCAACAGCTCCAGACTGTGTCCCTCGTGAAATGAGAGCATCCTTTTCCCAGCTGTTCCAATCAAAATCCTAGGGATGGTTCTGTTAGGCCCCACTGGGTCACAGGCTCATTCCAGATCCAGTCAATTGCTGAGCTTAGGGAGGAGAAATATGCAGTTGGCCCTGTCTGGGTCACATACTCCATCCTAGGAATGAGAGCGTGAGGTCAACTCTGTTCAAACCATGTGGGTGGAGAGTGGGGAGGGTTGGTTCCCCAAAAGAAAACTTGAGGTGGTGTTACCAGAAGATGAGGGTAAGGAGGCTGGGAGGGCAGAAATGACAGCTGCCCAAAGTTGAGCTGTGGGCGACCATGCATTTCAGGAAACTCAAAGTGAAAACCGTGCTGAGATATTAAATGGGAGGAGTGAGTGAATGACTGCGGTGTGTTGTAGGAACACTTATGAGTTTTAGTCACTAGGCTTGGGGGTCTCTATGATCCACCATCAAAAAAGAGCTTCGGTGAACACTGCAATGAATAGGAGACAGGAAACACAAAAGATTTCAGGTAACAGTCTAGAGCTAGAACTACATTCCGGAAAAATCCTTGTGGTAAGCAGTGAGGAGGATGGACAGTCAGGGGGCTGGGCAACGGGTTCAGAGAAGAAGGTGGGGTTTTGATTATTCAGAAAGGATTTCCCCAGGAGCTTGGGCCTGTTGGGAGTAGGGGCAGGGGTCCAAAGGGACTGTGGGAAGTTTGGTCTGGCTCCAGCAGGCTCAGATGGCACGATGTTACCGGAGTCTCCAGGGTTGGGTGAGCAACCTTAAACCACCCCCCAACCCCTCTTTTTTTGCTAGAATTTCTCCTTTGCTCAGAAAAAAGGGGCATGGCCTTTTTTGAGAAACACTGCCATCTGGTGGTGTCTTTTTGCAACGCCAACTTGTGGTCCTGTTTCTTTTGCTGTTGCTAAGGCAAGATTTCCTCGTTTGTTATTCACGGACTCAGTACTTACTGGGTCCCTGTGTGCCAGGAACTTTGCTTGGCACTGAGATTCAGCAGGGAACAGGGGCCCTGCTTCCGGGGAGCTGACATTCTAGTGGAGGAGGCTGATGACATATGATTAACCACATGAATGTATTGAGGTCATGACCCCAGGCCTAGGTGAGACGTGATGACCGTTCCCTGGGAGTGTCACATGTGTATCCTCCTTGCTGACTTCATAGATGCCAGCAACATGGAAAGGAATCTGCAGAGTGGTGCTTGCCTACTTTTCTGCAAAATCTCTCACCTGCTTGGTAGGCAGGGTAGGGGATCATGGTGGGACTTTGCCAAGCCAGTGCCTGACTGTGATCTGCAGTCTGCCTGCCAGGTTGTCCAGCCACTCTGTGAGCACTTCCAGTGACGTAGAACTCCTTTATTCTAGAAGCTTCTTCTACTGTAGATTATCCGTTCTTGTCTGGACAACAGCAGTGGCAGTCTTCCCGGTCTCCCTCTTTCTGTTCTCACCCGCATGCAGCAGCCAGAGACATCCTGTTAAAACCTGAAATGTGGGGGCGGCTGGGTGGCTCAGTCAGTTAAGCGTCCAACTCTTGATTTTGGCTCAGGTCATGATCTCACGGTTTGCGAGTTTGAGCCCCGCGTCGGGCTTGCACTGACCCTGTGGAGCCTGCTTGGGATTCTCTGTCTTTCCCTCTCTCTCTGCCCCTACCCTGCTCATGCTCTCTCTCTCTCTCTTCCTTCTCTCTCTCTCTCTCCAAAAATAGATAAATAAACATTAAAAAAAACCAAACCCTGAAATGTGACCATGTCACTCCTCTGCTCAGAATTTGGCAATGGCTCTTTTTCATGCTTAGAATAAAATCCAAACTCCCTACAGTAGTCATCAGAGCCCTGGATGCTATCACTATTTCTCCCTCTCTGACCTCACTTCCTATCACTTTCCTTCTGCTTGTTCTGCTCCAGCCACTCTGTCCCTCCAGCATCCAACCTTGACCCTGCCTCAGGGCCTTTGCACCGCCTGATCCCTCTGCCTGGAACACTCCCCCCCCAGATACTTACACAGCCCCCTCCCTCACCTCCTCAGACATCTTTTGTCACAGGAGCCTTCTGTGACTCCTCCATCTGAAACAGTGTCTTATCACCCACCGCTGCCCCTCTTATTCTGCTTTGTTCGTTGCCAGAGCATCAGTCACCGAACTTGGATAATGTGCTGTTTACTGTCTGTTTCCCGGATGGAATGTCAGCTGCTCGAGGGCACGGCTTTTTCTGCTTTGCTCGTCTGTGTTCCCAGAACCCAGACCAGTGCTTAGCACACAGTAGGCCCTAAATGCATCAAGACCCCTGTCGTATTGAGCATTTACAGTCTGCACAGTGCTTCTCATTTGTCATTGCGCCGATCCTGTGAGGCTGCAGTTTGAATCCAACTTCGACGCCAACGCCTTGCCTCGGCTCAGATATTCCACCCCCTTAAGCCCCACTTGCCTCCCCTGCGAGATGGATTTGACAACAGTGCAAATACAGATGATACACCCAGAACAGTTGAATGGAAGAGAATTTGATGAGGGCTCTATTCACAAAGGTGAGGGCAGGGGTGCAGGAGGAAATGGTGTTCTGGGAGCCTGGTGAGAGCGGATCCGTGGCTGAGGCTCCCCCCACCCAGGAGGGAGGGCTGGGCTCTCTTCCCTGCTGGTTCCTGCCCTCCCCACCCCCTCCCCCAAGTCACCTGGCAGCCAGCTGCCCAGGGAGCCTCTGTGATGCACAGGCTTCCTGAGGGCACAGGACAAAGAAGGATCCAGGAGAGCACAACATCCTAAGATTGTTGGCAGGATTACATGAGGTCAGTGTGTGACTTGCCTGGTCCAGCACCAGCGACATAATCAGTGTCGTTATTAGGTGGATGGTGAAAGCAGTCAATGATTTTGAGGTGGTCATACCTCATCCATGTTGCTGAAGTGGGACATGTCTCATAGCTGATGAGTGCTTTGCATGAGGACAGACTTCATCTTCCTTGTTCACCCCTGGACAGTGCCTGGCTCATAGCAGACTCTTGGTAAATATTTGTGGAATGAGTGAATGAATTCTGACAGTTGTAGCTGCCTTGTGTGTGTGTGCGTGTGTGTATGTGAGTGTGCTGACACATCTGTAGAAATTCTCTTCCCGGTGAAGTCCTCAGATCCTGTGTTTTGGCTTGATTCCCTTCTCTGTCTCGTTTGGTCCCGTTCTGATCCGGGACTATGGAATTGGACAAAGATGTTGAAGGTCCCAGGGGCTCCATCATCAGCAAATACCTACCCGACACAGCCCCCAACCGTGGTAGGCACACAGAGCATCTCAAGGACCCGGACACCCAGCGCCTTCCCTCTTTCATTGTGATGAGCCATTCCAGACATACTCCACTACAACAAACCATCATGCGAAGCTAAGAAACAAGTCTTGAGGAATGCCCCTGTAGCACTTCTGAGTTCCCCTCCCCTGCCCCCCGCCCAGTGGCTCTCCTTCCTTCTCTCCTCAGAGGTAACTGCTATGCTGCATTTGGTATTTACAGTTCCCCTGCGTATGTACGCCTGTGTTTACATACACAAATATATGCAATGAATACATATGTATGGTCTGTTCTCATGATTCACAGTAGTTATGCTCCATGAAATCACAGCAAACACTGACTTAATGAATGCCCCACCGTTGCTCCTGGGGAAATAAGCACACCTATATCTCACAGAGACTATGATCTTAGATCCTAAAGCCACTCACTCTGGTAGATTCTATCTCCTTTGGTTTCCAAAACAGGAAGCTGAGGTTCCCTACCGGGTGCCGGGGCTGGGATTCAGACCCACCCGGGCCTCCACCCAAGAAGGCACCTCGGCCTCTTTGACCTCAGCCGAGAACGTGTGCCTCAGAATTTTTACTGCTCTGCCCGTGTCGGTGAACGGCCGCCGAAGCACCTTAAAGTATTGATTCGGGGGTTACAAATAAATTTTAGCAGGAGGTGAATTGGCAAATACAGAATCTGGGAATAATGAGGATTGACCGTATATATTCTCATGTATATGAGTCCTGTATGAATTAATTTTTTTGAGTTTTATTATTTACCTATTTAGAGAGAGAGTGCAAGCCAGGGGAGGGGCAGGGAGAGAGGGAGAGGGAGAGAATCCCAAGCAGGCTCCACACCAGCAGGACGGAGCCCGATGCAGGGTTCGAACCCACGAACCGTGACGTCAGGATCTGAGCCGAAACCCAGAGTCAGACACTCACTGATTGAGCCACCCAGGTGCCCCTACCTGTATGAATTCTTAAACACCGTAGAGCACCGTCTTGCAGGTTCTAAAACTGTAAATACTATCACACCAGAACTGGCTTCTGCAAGGGGTTTCCTTCCACCCCATGATGTTGCTAGTGCAGCTGTGGTTCGTTTCACTGCTGCAACAGAAAAGCTAGTGTTTATTGAGTACTTGCTATGTGCCAGGAGCAAGCGCTTTATGTTCATATCTGACTGAATCCTCAAGGCCACCCTATCACATGAATATTGCTATTATTTCTGTTTGACAAAGGAAGAAACTGAGGGATGGGGAGGTGACATCAGTTGCCCTTAAGAGCTTAGGAAACGTTTAGTTGTTTAAAAAAAATGTTTCTTTTATTTTTGAGAGAGAGAGAGAGAGAGAGAGAGAGAGCGTGCGAGCAGGAGGGGGAGGGGCAGAAAGAGGAGGAGAGAGGACCGAAGCAGGCTCTGTGCTGACAGCAGAGAGCCCAATGTGGGGCTCAAATTCACAAACGCTGAGATCATGTCCTGAGCTGAAGTCAGATGCTTAACCGACTGAACTGCCCGGACACCCCAGGAAACACTGATTGAAAGAATGAGTGATGGAGACACAGCCCAATGGTCACCGGCAGGATGATGGGTAAATAAAACATGAAATTCCGAGTTTCCTTGGACCTATAAACAGTGGTCATAGCGGAACTTTCAAGGAAGGCAGGGACTCAGGTTTGCACGAGTTCTAGGGGCCATGTGGTGTTTTGGGGGGTTTGTGTGGGGAAGGTGAAGACCTGGCCGCTGGCCAGCCACATTCCGCACAAGTTACCCTTGGAGACCCCGCCTTCTCTTCCAGGGGTCTCCTGTGTCGTGGCCGAGTGGAGTGGCTGGGGTTGCTGTCTCAAGCCCTGCCAGATCTCCCATCACGTCCGCCAGAGGCATGTCCTGCGGGAGCCAAGGAACGGGGGTGCCCCCTGCCCCCTGCTGGAAGAGCGGGCCGGCTGTGTGGATGACCAGAGCTGCCAGGGAGCAGAGTGCCAGCAGTCTCTAAGTGAGTTGGAGCGGCTCCGGGGTGGTGGTGTGGGGCAGCTGTCGGGGGGAACCACCTGGCTGGACGTGAGGGCCTTCCACGAGTTCCTGGGTGGGGTCTGAGTTTAGGACTTTTGTCTTCCCTTACCCTGATTTGCCCTCCTCACCTTGTGAATGAGGTGAGGAGCTCTGGCTTCCTCTGGGCATCTCGGTGCCAAGCACTTTGCCACACTATTGACTCTATGAGGCCAGTGTTACTGTTCCCATTTTACCGAAGGGAAACCGAGACTCAGAGAGGCGCAAAACTTGCCCAGGGTGCACGGCTCATTCTGTAACATCTTATTCAGCTCTCACCGTAACTCTGTGAATAGGTACTAATATCATCCCCATTTTGCTGACGAGGAGATTGAGGCTCAGAGAGGAGTAGGAACTTGACCAACATCACTCAGCTGTAAGAGGGAGAGCTTCTCTGGACTCTCCTCAGGGCTGTAGGTTGCACCAAAAAAGGCACTACGGATGTTGGAAGAGAGGAGGAAAGGCCAATTGGCAAAGACCAAACCCAGCCCTAATGGCAGCAGCAAGGAGAGAGGCCTGGGATGCCCTGGTGCGGCCCTCGTCTAGGTCACAAGCATCATTTAGTTCAACGCCGAATCATTCAGGGAATGGGGCAAGGTAGGGAATGTCCTTTGGCTTTTTAATTTTCCTGAGGAATCTCCACTCTCTTATGGACCAACTCTCTGTTCACCTCCTCTTTGCTCTCTGTCTGCTCTAGGAAGAAAGAAACCTGGCAGTTGGCTCAACAAAATATTTTTTATTGGTTCATTTATCCATTCCCCTGTACCTCCTTTCTTCCATCCTTCCATCTTCCTACCCACTCATTTGTCTGCTCATCCGTCTACCTTTCCGTCTATCGATTTCTTTTCTTCATTCATCTGTCCATCCACCTGTCATCTCTCCATCCATCCTTCTTTCCATTCATCAGCTCTCCTACCAATCATGTATCCTCCCACCTCCCCATTTATTTATCCATCAGCCATCCATTCTTCCTTTCTTTCTTCCATCATTTCAGCTAGCCAGCCAGCCAGCCATTCACTCCGCTAGGAGGTTTTATCTACTCTGTTTTACTCATTCATTCATGAAAATCATTCATTTGAAACCCTTTTATTGAGACCCACTCTGCAGCCCACTGTGCTAGGCCCTGAGACACAGAGATCAATCTGACCCTGCCCCCAGCGTTGCTAAATGGTACAAGTGGGGCTCACCTACCCAGTTACCAGATCCCACGTTCTCCTTTGGGTTGCCATAGAAATAGCTCAAACACCAGCAGTATCTGACCCTGCTTCCTGTGGTGTCATAGTCTGGGGGGGTGCTGGGCTACCTAACTCTGTTTTCTCCTTGGCCCACAGTCCCTGCTCTGATAGCCACAGATAGCTATGGGGAAGAGCGGAAAAAGCAAGGTGTCCCCAAGGAGCAGGAGACACTAGGGTAAGTGAATGCAAATAAACCCAAAGTCAAGGTAAAATTTGTGAACACTTTTCCTTGGATTAAATTTCCATCGTGTCCCTTTCTCTTACTTTGATAGCATCAACATCTCCCCATGTCTTGTCCTGGTTCATTTGTAAGCTCATTAACATGGATTTTGAAGTCCTTCATAATGGGTCTCCATTCAACTTCGTTCGTTTGTTCATTCACTCACTCGGTGTTTATTAAACGCCCGTTATATGACAGGTACTCGGGGCAGAGTACTCACAGGATGAGGGCAAGAATCCTCCAAATAAACCACCAAAAGGGGAAGAGAAAGTGTACTGGGAAGACAAACGTTCCAATTTCCACAGGCTTTTGGTAAGAGACAGATTCTGGAGGATGGAAGGGGCTGTGGACAGCTCTGGCTTGTCCTGGAAAACAGTCTATTCCTCAGGCCTCCCAGAGGCTGCAGCCACCAGGGGGCAGCAGCCCCACACAGAGTCTCCCCCAAGTCCTCCACAGGCTGTGTCTCTTCCCGAAGGACCGGGGCGGTGGGGGGGGGGGGGGGGGGGGGGGGGCATTTCCTGCTAATGGGAGAAGAAGTTGGGTAGAAGTAAAATTGTAATTCGCTCATTATTTCAGATACTCCAGAATGGGGAACTGCCCTTTTAAATAATTCTCCCGATACATCTTTTCTATAGAATAGGATTTTTTTTGCAAACTGCAGTGGCACCCTCAAGAGTGTCAGCTTGGGCTTTTTTGGGTTTAGGTGGTTCCATTTTAGGCACCGCCACTTAGTTGCTGTGTGACTCTAGGCACGTTATCTCTCTGATGCTCAGTTTCCTAATCTGTAAAGTGGGGCAACACTTAAATGATTCATTCAGCAAATTTTTATGGAGCTGGATACTATTCTAGGAGTTGGACACAACTGTGACCAGAATAAACAGGAGTTGTGCCCTTGTGGCACTGGCATTATCGTGGGAACGCAGGTGAGAAATAAGCCACATAATCTTTTGGATTATGTGATTTGGATGTGATGCTTGAAGAGGCTTGATACACAGAAATCCTCAGTGATGTTAGTTTTTTTTTTTTTTAATGTTTATTCATTTTTGAAAGACAGAGCACAAACAGGGGTGGGGCGGAGAGAGAGGGGGACACAGAATCCGAAGGAGGCTCCGGGCTCTGAGCTGTCAGCACCAGAGCCCGACATGGGGCTCGAACTCATGAACCGTGAGATCATGACCTGAGCCGAAGTTGGACGCTCAACCGACTGAGCCACCCGGGCGCCCCCTCAGTGAGGTTAGTTTTAAAGAGTAGAGCCAGTCTTTTGTTTTATGCAACCATATTCAATTGATTAATATTGGGCTGCCGGGAAGGTTTCTATTCTCAGGGAGAGACTGTACCAATGTGGGTCTACATAAGGCTAGGTACCCAGCAGGTGCTCCATAAATGCTCACGGGTGTTTGGGGGTGGTGTCTCCCTGTGTGGCTGCAGGTACTGTGTTCGGTTCCAGCTGGGGCCCATTCCAGGGAGCTGCCGGCAGGTGAGGACACTGCATGCCCGGTGGACGAGGTACCTGACCCGAGGCCACACGGTTTGTGTGAGATGTGAGTGGCCTGCCCAGGACGCCAGGACCCAGGGCTGCTATGGGGATGGCGGTGGGGCCGGAGGGTAAGCAGCGGAACTTGGGCTTGGGGAAGTATGATTGTAGAGCCTGCTGCCTGGGAGACAGAGGTGCTGTAGGAGTGAGATGCTGATTCCTGGCTGGGGTGGGGCCCGTGAGGATCCTGGCCCCAGTGTCCTAGAAGGAGCAGCTCCTGCTTCTTCCAGCTGCGTGACCTTGGGCAATCTCATAACCTCTCTGAACTCTAGTTTCTTCATCTGAAAATGCAGCTAATAAGAGGGCCTCCTCATGGGACAATGGTAAGGGTTAAACGAAATTTTGCAAATTGAAGAGAGAGCATAGTTGCTGGCATCCAGAAAGCACTTAAGGAAAGGGAGCTGGTATTATTATTGAATCCTCACAGTTCCCTTAAAAGCCAGCTTTGGCTACCCTCATTTTATAGATGGGGAAACCAAGGCTCAGAGAGGCAGTGTGACTTAGTCAAGATCACACAGCAGGATTTGACCCAGATTTGGCTTTTGTCAGCCTCTTACACTGCCTCCTAGAAAGGTAGATGTCTCAGAAAACACTTAGTATATTAATTATAATAGTAGCTAACACTTACTGAGTGCTTACTATGTGCTGAGCATTATTCTAAGGTCTTTTTTTTTTTTTTTTATTCATTCATTCATTCAGTAAATATTTGTTGAGCACTTACTATTGAGCATGTGCCAGGCAATGTTTTGGGCACTGGGGAGACGCAATGAACAAAGCAGATGTGGTCCCTTCTCTTATGGAAACAACATTCTGCTGTGTGGAGACAGACATTAGGCAAGTAAATCTGTAATTTGTCAGATGCGAGATACGTGTTAGGGAAAGAAAGCAAAATCGGGTGAAATTTTGTTACTTTTCACGGAAAGCGATACTAAGGAGGTGACATTTGAACAGAAATCTGAAGGGAATGAGGACATGGCCATGTGGCTATCTGGGGAAAGGGCATTCCGGGCAGACGGAACAGCAAGTGCAAAGGCCCTGAGGTGGGAGTGTGCCACCATTGTGACCAGAGTGGAGTGAAAACATGGGGGAGTGTGGAAGGAAGTGGGGACACATTAACACATATGATGCCATTGAAACATTCCAAGAACTCAGAGTGGACACTTTTAGGACTCTCTCTTTCCATCTGGGGAGATGGAGGTGTAGAGAGGTGCCTAGGGTCACACACCTAGCAAGCGGCAGAAACGGGATTTGAACCCGAACTGATCCGACCCCCGAGCTCTAGAGACTACACTGTTTCTCGCTGACAGTGCTTTCCTAATTCGGGGACTATTATATGAGAGCCTCTCTTCTGGGGTCTGACCGGGCAGTTATTCTCACACTTGCAAGGGTATTAATTTCCTTCCTTTCCAAATTGAGCAGCCCTGGAGCAGGGAATGCCAATGCCAGGTGGCGCGTCAGGGACGGATGTATCTGAACGAGAGGCATTGTCACTGCACAGATCTGGGTTCCAAACGCTGCCTTTGGCCCTTCCTGGCCGCGTGGCTCTGAGCAAGCCTTCCTCCTGACCCTGACGGTCTCCACCTCTCAGACCGGTAGAAGGATCCTGAGGCCTTTGCACAGCACCTGGCCCCTCGGAGATGCTTAGTAGTGGAAGCTGCTATCATCACATCTAACCTATAAAAATAGGCATAATAATATGTACTTTGTGAAAACGAGATGGAGTGGGCGTGGTGACCCTGGTGCGCAGTAGGTATCCAGTAAACAAGTGGCAGCATTATGATCACCCTCTAGGGAGGCCCTGTCTGCCCACCTGCCTCCAGCTTCTCTCCCACTTACCTGTCTTAGACTGGAGGCTTTGCCATTACAGATTTGTTCTTTGGGTTAGATGCTCGTTACTTAGAGCCTCGGTCTTTCCGTGCATTTTTGGAGAAGCCTTTCTAGCCCCCAAGCTCTGATTAGTCTTCAGTTTCTCTTTTGGATGCAAACGCTCCAGGATGAGGAATGTGGCACTTGGGTGAGGCTGAGATGGGGGTCACAGGAAGCCCTGCTCCCACTGGGGACGGGCAGCATGGAAAGCAGAGTCTGGGCCGTGCTGGGGACACATCTCTTCCCGCCCCGCCCTACCGGGGGCCAGGCTCCCAGAACAGGTGATGGAAGGTCTGATTGGGACATGAGCTCACCAGGCAGGACTGGGCAGGAGGGGGATCAAAGCGGGGACAGAGACAAGCTGTCAGCCGGATTCTTTCCGCGGGCAGCTGGCGAGGGCGGGCCTGCAAAGGGCATGGGCCTGGGGAGGGATTAGCCTGTCGGTTGGGGATTTCAGGAGGGTTTATTTAGTCCGAGAAGTGTCTGTGAGTTGGGGACAGGCGGGAGGAACACCTGCCGTAGCCATGCACCTACTGTATGCCATGTGCCAAGTAGGTGCTTTACATGTGAGTGCTCATTCAGAGCTCACAAGCCCTTTTGAGACAAGGGGCATTAACTCCATTTATGTAATGACGATGGCAAAAATAATGGTGCTTCATTCGTGACGTCCCTGTTATGTGCCAAGCTTAGGCCGGTGCCTGACATCTAATAGGCACCCAATCAGTGTTGGCTGTCATTGTGAGTTCTTATTTTGCATTTTTTAAAGATTTGAATTATACCTACAGAGAATTGGTGGAAACATATACAAGCAGCTTAACACATGTTTGGAGGCACTTGGGTGGCTCAGTGGGTTGAGCGACCGACTTCGGCTCAAGTCATGATCTCACGGTCTGTGAGTTTGAGCCCCGAGTTGGGCTCTGTGCTGACAGCTCGGAGCCTGGAGCCTGTTTTGGATTCTGTGTCTCCCTCTCTCTCTGCCCCTCCCCCGCTCATGCTCTTTCTCTCTCTCTCTCTCTCAAGAATAAATAAATATTTTTTAAAAATGTTTTTAGGGGCGCCTGGGTGGCGCAGTCGGTTAAGCGTCCGACTTCAGCCAGGTCACGATCTCGCGGTCCGTGAGTTCGAGCCCCGCGTCAGGCTCTGGGCTGATGGCTCGGAGCCTGGAGCCTGTTTCCGATTCTGTGTCTCCCTCTCTCTCTGCCCCTCCCCCGTTCATGCTCTGTCTCTCTCTGTCCCAAAAATAAATAAAAAATGTTGACAAAAAAAAAAAATTTTAAAAAAAAAAATGTTTTTAAACGCTAATGTTTGGAAAGGAGACACACATGGATAGTTACCACCCAGGCAAGAAACAGAACCTGGGCAGCCCCCCCCCACCCCCCCCGCCCCTGCTAACCACAACCCTTCCCTTCCCCATAAGGGACACTGCCATCGTGACTTTTATGGTAATCCATTATATAGTTTTCTTTTCTTTTTTTAAGTTTATTTATTTATCTTTGAGAGAGAAAGAAAGCGTGTGTGCAAGCGAGGGAGGGGCAGAGAGAGAGGGAGACAGAGAATCCCAAGCAGGCTCAGTGCCTATGTCGGGGCTCAAACTCACAAACCCATGGGCTCATGACCTGAGCCGATATCAAGAGTCAGATGCTTAACTGACTGAGCCACCCAGGTGGCCCCCCCCCTTTAAAGTTTATTATAGCTTTCTTCTTTTTTTTTAATTTTTTAATGTTTATTTATCTTTGACAGACAGAGAACAAGCAGGGGAGGGGCAGAGAGAGAGAGGGAGACACAGAATCGGAAGCAGGTTCCAGGCTCTGAGCTGTCGGCACAGAGCCTGATGCGGGGCTCGAACTCACAACCGTGAGATCATGACCTGAGCCGAAGTCGGATGCTTAACCCACTGAGCCACCCAGGCGCCCCTACAGCGTTCATTCTTGTTGCCGAGATGGTTAGCTGATGTGTCCTGATCGTTTTTATTTCCTCTGCACAAGGCATCTCTCAGAACCCCGCCAGTGCTTCAGAGGAAGGAAGGTTATGGACAGGCGTGGGCACTTCCAGGAGCTGGGTCGCGCACACCGTTGATTCCAGAGCCTGTGTTCTTCGTCGCTGCACTGTGTTGCCTTCCAGCAGGAGGGGGAGGGGAAACAGGGAAGTTAAGCAACTTGCCCCGTTTGCCCAGCAAGGATGTGACCGTGTCACCTGACCAGACCCTCCGAGCTGAGTCGGGATTGCTCCCTTGTGGCCTCTGGGGTCAGTGCTGTGCTGTCAGCTGGGGACTAACTTCTCTATCAGGCCGCAGCGCCCGCACGCTTTTAGGGCCCACGAAAATGCTTTGATTTTAACTTCTTTTAAAATCAGAAGAAAAAAAGATGAATAATAGTAATGAAGATCTAAGTGTAAGTCCAGCTTGGATTATATTTGTCTTTACACCATACAGCCGCACGCTATGAATGTAAAACATTTTCTCGGGCCGAAGGGGCCGACTGTCCTACAAGACAGTCCCATGTCTTGTAGGAACCAGCTGTTACAGTGGCAAGCAGCTGGCCACCCCCGGTGCCGAGGGACCTGGGAGAGGCTCGGGCAGCTCCGGGACTGTTCCTGCCCCGAGGTCCACGGCCTCGTCTTCATCTAGCGCCCGGGGCCCCCTCACTGCCTAGAGCCCCTGTGTCCCGAGCCTCCCTGGCTGGCAGGGAGATCCCCCAGGGCTTGGGCTCCCAAGGAGAAGGCAGTGGGGAGAAGTGTGCCAATGTGGGACTGGAGGAGCTGCCCTGTCCTTCTGTTGACACTGAAAATAGCTTTGTGCTTCCCTCCGTGCTGGCTGAGTCACAGCCTTGCTGACATCTCCTGCCAGTTCAGGGCGGCCCGAATTTCATCTCTGAAAAACACACTCGCCTGACTTTTACCCTATTCTCCTCGCCTGTAGACTTACCTTTTCATGTTTTGACTCCCCCACCCCTACTTTTTTTTTAAGATTTTATTTTGAGGCAATCTCTACATCCAACATGGGGCTCAAACTCACAACGCCGAGGCCAAGAGCCACATGCGCCTCTGAATGAGCCAGCCAGGTGCCCTCACCCCTACCTTTTTTTTTTTTTTTTTTTTACTTAAATAGATTTGTTTTAAAAGGAAGCTTACACTAAAATGCAGGTGTTTGAAGAGGGAGTGTTTTGTCCTTAGAAATAAGAACAAACAACGGTAGCCAACTTTTTTCAAGTACTTACAGTGCGTCAAACACTGTCCCGACCCTTGAAACTTGTTGCCTCGCTGGATCCCGAGTGAGGTGCAATTACTATCCCCACTTTACATGTAAGGATCTTGAGGCACAGAGAGGTGAAGCCACTAGTCCGAGGTCACACAGGTAGTGGCAGAGTGAGGGATCTGAACCCAAGAGCAACATCTCCTGCTGAGATTCCCTGCTTTAGTAATGCATCAGCTCCTGAGGGCAAGGTTTTTGTCTTGTTCCCTGCTGTGTCCCCTGTGTTTAGAACATGCAGTAATGCTCAGGACATATTTGTTGAATAAATAAATGAACGAGTGAGTAGATGAATGGTCAGTTGCCATACCTCGAAGGCAAGCAGAAAAACAAATACAGTGGGAACCAAACAAACCTGCCCAAGGAGTTGAGCATGGAGTCTGCTCTCTTCTCCTTCAAACAGGAAATTAGCATGAGTCTAACGGAGACTTGTTCTTTGACAAATGGAAAGAATTACATAAGGGACTTGAAAGAGGGACTGATTTCTCCCTTTGGGAGTCAACTGTTATCAATATACTTTTAAACACCTTTACTGAGATAAAATTCACATACTATACCATTCACTCATTTGAAGCGGACCGTTCTGTCCATTCGTAAGGTATATTCTGTATATTCATAGGGGTTGTATAAACATCCCATGGTCTAATTTTACAACACTTTTTAAACTCTCCCCCCGCCCCCGCAAGAAGTCTCCTATCAAGAGTCCTTACCCCCGACTCATCAGATCCCTCCAGTCCTTAGCAACCACTAATCTACTTTACGTTTCAAAGAATTCGCCTGTTCTGGACATGTCGTATGAATAGAATCATACAAATGGTCTTTTGTGTCTGGTTTCTTTCACCTAGCATCATGGTTTCAAGGTTCACCCATCTTGGAGCAGGTAGCTGTCCAAGAATCAGTTCTTTTATGCCCCATGCTGGGTTTGTGTAAAATCATCTCAACAACCACTTTGGGAGGCATCGCTGCAACGGAGAGCTGTGGCTTGCTCCCTGCTCACAGTGGTGCTGGCCCAGCTTTCCCTGCCTTTGGACCCAGGAGCTCCAAGGATGGAGCTGGGGGAGGGGTGTATCTTTCAGCTGTCCTTGGGCCTGGGCAGGAACTGGCCCACAGGTTGCTTCTACCTAGCTCTCCTTCCTCAATCAGGACTCTGGGCACCTCTGGGAATCACTGTCTGTTCCCCTCTCTGGGAGTGCGAATGAGTCACTGGGCAAACCTTTGAGAAACACCTGTGTGTGCCAGTCTGGGGCAGGAGCTGGGGCGGTGGAGGGGAGAGAGGCGCACACGGGCTAGGAGGCGAGGGAGGGCACGACTTGACTCACATCCAGGCCAGGCTTTCCCTGCCTTTGACCCCTACACTTGTTTTGACTACAGGAGGCCTGTTTGTGTGTGTGTGTGTGTGTGTGTGTGTGTGTAGATCCTTTTGTGTGCGTTTAGCTGCTGTCTTCCCAAGCCAACCATAAGTGCCTGAATTGCCCAAGCTCTGAAGTATGTACTTTTTGGAGCCCCTCATAGCTACCACTCTTACAGCCCCCAAGGAGTGATGCCTGTTCTAATCCCCTCAAGGACCCCGTAAGTTAGGTGATCTTTTCCCCATTTTCGGAAGAGGAAACTGAGGCTGAGGAAAGTCAGGTGACAAGGTCTCATCAGAACAAGGTCTCATGATTAGGAAATGCTGGAGCTGGGATTCAAACTGGACTCCAAAGCCTGTGCTCTTGACCGAACAGGAAGGCAGAGGCTGCTGGGTAACGGGTGCCCAGAAGGCAGAGCCATCTCTTGGGTATCCCGAAATGGGGCATTTACCTTGGGTACCCCCTCTGGAGAATGCTGCTGGAGCTTGTGCAGAGTTGGGGAATCTGCTGGGGAGGGGGAGGTATCTCCATGCAGCCAATACTTTAAAAAGATCAGAAATGTGTTGAAGATGGAGATGGGGAGTGAGCAGTGTGGTGTTCCTGGAACCTTGCCCCACACTACGGACTTCAAGTCAAAGGCCTTTGGGGATGAGTGACCGAACTCAACCAACTTTAGCAAAAATGGAAGACCACTGACTCCACACTACGGACTCCAAGTCAAAGGCCTTTGGGGATGAGTGACCGAACTCAACCAACTTTAGCAAAAATGGAAGACCACTGACTCATTCAACTAAAATATCCAGAATAGGTCTGCCTTCAGGTTTGGCTGGATCTAGCGTTTTAAAGTTTGAAGCTCATTGTATCCTTTTCCTTTGGCCATGCTCTCCTCTGTGTTGGCTTTATTCTTAGGTAGACATCTTGTGGTGGCATCGATGGCTGCAGGGAGCTGTAGACTTTCTTCCTCCCAGTCCAGCATCTCATTCCCAAAAGCCTTATCCTTAGCTAAAGTGCTGGGGTTGCTACTTGCTTGTCTGGCTCATCTCACTTGCTTATCCCTGAGCCAGTCAGGCAGTAAGTAGGGAACGGACTGCTCTGATTGACTGGGACTGCACCAAGCATGTGTCCTTGGAGATAGGGGACGGGTCACTTCTTCTTGAACCATTTAGGCCAAGAATGGGGAAGGGGTAGTACCCTCAAGGAAAATGCAAGGTGCTGGTAGCAGCAACAGCAGGACTGAGAGCTGGGCAGGTCCCAAGACCGCAGATGTCTTCCTCCTGGCAAGTGGAGGGGCTGTTATCCAGCTGTTTGGCTTTGCCACCAACTTGACGTGTGGCCTCGAGCAAGCCCTTTCATCTCCCTGAGCCTCAGTTTCCCCGTCTGTATAGTGATCATCTCCACGGATTCATCCAGCTCTGCGCTTCTGAGGCCAATAGGCTTCACTTAGCCAATGGCCCTGCCTCCTAGCTTAACAAATGCAAGCTGCGGTTTAGGAATGCATGGCCTTCACAAACCCTGAGGTTGAACTTGGGACGGGACACCCAGCCTCCCGTTCTGCCCATCCCGGCAGGGTACAGCCTGTGATGGTGGGAGGGTAGGGCTCCAAGGAGGTTTCTTTGCACATCTCCAGTGTTCTCCATCTATAATTGGCTCCGAATGAAATGATCTCATCCCTGAACACTGAGGAAGAAGGGCGGCTTGGGGGGGTGGGGGGGACAGCTCACTGGCAGCATCTGACATAATTTGTGACTAACCCGTTTCTCTCCGGAAAGAGAGATGGTCTGCTCGCTCGAAGAAGACGTAAAAGTCTGAAAGAATGCCTTGGTAATCCATTGAGAAGCCTCCAGCTTTTTGGGCTTTTGAGAGGCCCGAGGTGTTTCTCCTCTCCATCCAAACCAGGTATCTTCTGACCGTTGCTCCCAAGTCAACTTGACCGCCTGTCATGTCAGCCGCTGGCCAGGGAGGGGGGGGAGGGTGGCCAGTCCATCAAGCAATTTATCTCGTATGGATTCTTGATGGGCTTTTGTGGCCAGCTGAAACTCGTTTAAATGCCCATACATTAATTTTGAAAGATGGGCTCCTAATCAACTTTGAAAAAGCTTGTCACAGCACCATCTGTTTGGCGTTTGTCACTATTGCATTACATAAGAGGAAAGACATTTTTAAAGAATGCGGCTGCATTTAGTAATTGGATCGCCGGAGAGGAGCCAAGCCGGGGCGGATGGCACCGTGATTCAGAAATGCCACAGGCCCTTCTCCCGGGTGCGGTGGCCTCCCCAGATTCCACTCAGTTTTGTCAGAGACCAGCTTGGGGGGGGGGGGGCGGTTGACAGGCCCGAGATGGCTTCTTTTCTTCTTATCTTTCTCTTCCTCTCTTATTCTCCCCTTCCTCCCATTTGCTCTCACTCGCCTGCCACCTCAGATCAGTTCCAGCAAATATTAGCAACAGCCAAATGACTTCACTTCCCTAAGCCCGATTTCCTCATCTGGAAAATGGGAATAATAATATAGTGTTGCTGTGCAGGTTAAATGCATTAATATATCCAGGTTCACACTTTGGGCCTACCCTCGTAGAGTTATAAACATCATTTTGAAGGAAAGAGCTTCTGTTCCTTAAATAGGCCAAGTCACCCCTGCCTCAGGGCCTTTGCACATGCTGCTCTTTCTTCCTGACATCCTCTTTCCCTATATCTTTGCATGGCTGTCTTCTTATTTTGGTCTAGCTCAGGTGTCATCTTCTCAGAGAGGCCTCCCCCAACCACCTTTAGTAAAGTAGTCACACACATTCACCTATGTTATTTTCTTCCCAGAACTTGTTTTCCGTCTCCCAGAGGACCTGGTCTGTCTTAGTCACTGCTGTATCCTCAGCACCTAGACTGTTGCTTGGCACATGGTAGGTGCTCAATAATTATTTGTTGAATGAATGGCTGAACTCATGAACTCTTCATGACTGTCCTGTAAAGCAGGGGCAGGAGGGGAAGTGACTACTCAGGGTCACATACCCAGGGAAGGGGCAGGAAGGGAGATGGAGATCTAGGTGCCCTGCTTCCAAGCTTCCTGTGGCCCCCAGGTGGGAACAGCATAGACATGTGGACCTTTGGGCCCACCCTGCCTCCCTGGAGGGTTCAAGCGAGGAGTAAGGCCCAGGGAGCAGCCTCTGAGAGTGGTAAGAGTGAGCCAGCCAGGCAGCCAGGAGGCAAGACTATTTACAGGAGCTGGGGCCATCTCCATGACAACTGGACAACCTACAGCTTCCTGCATCCCTAGGGAGGAGGTCTACTCTTGGCTGGGATGCAGTCGGGACAATGGGGACCCTTGTTTCTGAGAGTTGCCTGAAGGCTGGAAGGGCCTAATGAGGCTACGTAAGTCTGTGTGTGTGTGCATGTGTGTGTGTGTGTGTGTGTGTGTGCGTGTGTGTGCACGCGCGTGTGTAGGGGAGAGTCTGGGCTGTGTGCAGCCAAGCTGCCTGATTTGAATCCTGGCTTTGCCACTTCTGCACCGTGACACCTTGTGCAAGTGAATTATCCTTCTGGTGCCTAAATTCCCTTCCATGTAAAGACAGCATAAACAGTAGTGTCTTACAGGGTCTTTGGGATGATTAAATGACAGGGTACTCTTACAGCCCTTAGAATGTGCCCGGCATTGTTACTGAGTTCTGGAAATCAGCTTACATCTGACTTCAGGTTGCCTTCCTGCAGCGGTAGTGGGGAATGGGTTCTCCGTCATTCTCTGGGATCTCCACTTCCCTGGCTTTTTGCGTTCATTTAACAAATATTTATTGAGCAGCCACTATGTGCCAGGCAATGTTCTAGAAGCTGGGAACACAGCAGGGAACAAAGCAGACAAAAATCTCTGCTTGCGTAGAGCTGACGTTTTTGCAGGATAGATAGACATTAAATATGAGAAAAAGGAAACATGCTATGTCAGATGATTTTAAGTGTTAAGAAGAAAAATAAAACAAGGTTGGGGGATGTGGACTGTGAAGCAGGGGTTACAGTTTCAGACAGTGGCAGGATGTGAGGGTGCCAGAGTTTCAATAGGAAAGGGACCTTTGGGCACGAGTTAAAGGAGGTGAAAGAGGGAGCTGTGTGGCTAACTGGGGCAAGAGCATCCTAGGCAAAGGGAACCGCAAGTGCAAAGGCCCTGGGGCAGGAAAGTGAGTATGTATGGCATTGTATAGTGTAGTTCTATCTCTTGGCATGTCTGCATGTGATGTTAGGTGACACACATTTAGTGGTATGTGGGTGGTTCTGGATGGAGATGTTTGTACATGTTTGTTCATGCACAGGCCTGCTGTGTCCAGCCGGAGGCTGTGCCTGAACAATTCAGGGGATGCCATCCATGTAGATTACAATGGAATGCGACATCCTAGAGGTGGCCCCATGCATATTTGTGAGTAAATATTATAAAAACATGTCTGTAAAAATGTCTATAAGTGCATGTGTCTGGACATTTGGATATAAATGATACGTAAATGTGTGTATATGGATATATCTTTATTTAAAATGTTAATATTTTGCTTATCATGCATTTTTAAAAAATAGGATTTGTCTCAATTACTGAGTTTTTTTGGTGCCCTCTTACATTTTATGCCATGGCGAGTGCCTTACTCTCCTCACCTTAGTCCTGGCCCTACTCTGGCCCAGGGACGGAAAATGAATGTGGGGGAGGCCTGGCTGAGGCAAGGGAAGCCTTTCCTTCCAGTTTCTTCCAGCGTCTGTGCTCAACCAGAATCCAAACCCAGTCTGAGCACTTCCTGTTCCTTGAAGATAAGATCTACTGAGTGCTGACTACATACCAGGGACTTGCATACATTATTTCATTTTATTCTTACAACCAGCTTCTGGTGTAGATATTTGTTCATTTGATTGAACATATATTTATTTAGGGCCTACTATGTGCCAGGAGTACCATTTGGTATTCCTGCTCATCCAGCATCTATCCCTCATTTTTCTGGTAACAGCACCCCAGTTTTTCTTTAGGGAACCTAGTCTCTTCCCCTCACAGTCCAAGTGGTTCAACCTGGGCTTTCTGTACCCCTCCCCCAGCTCCACAGGTAGGCATGCAACTTGGGCGGCCCAATCAGCATAGTCTATCCCTCCGGCTATAGAGATGGAGAGATTGATTATGGGATGAGCATATGACCCACATTGTTCCAGAGTGAATTCTGGCTCTTTTTGCTGCCTTTCTGGGAAAAAAGAGCTCTCTTTCAACTAAGATTTGTAGCAATATGAATGGTATAACCCTGGAGCTCCTAGTGAAGGTCCGGTACACGGAGAGGGGTAAAAATCTGAGCCCTTATAACATTTTTAGAGCCCCTAGATCCAGCCATACCTGAAGCCATTACCCTAAGACTTTCCAGTTCTAAGACTTTACTTAAAAAACTTTTTTTTAATTAAGCCAGTTTGAGAGGGCATCTGAAATCCTGTGCTTGGCATCTTTATACATTATCTCCTTGAATTCAGAGATGAACTCTGTGAAAAAGGGGCTAGGATTACAAAGAAACTGAGCCTCAGGGGGGTAAGTGGCCTGTCCAGGGTCACACAGCAGGTCAGTAGCTGGAGCTTGGACTTGAACCCAGGTCGTTCTGACTCCTGAGACTTTCTTCCATTCCACATTGTCCGAGCTCCGGACAAGAGGGTCTGTGGGGGTAATAGACAAAAGAACTGAGTCTCAAATTAGCCACCATTTTGCTGTGTGGCCTTGATCAAGTAATTTCTTCAACATGAGCCTCAGTCTCCCCATTTGTGAAGTGAGGAAAGTGGTGGTGGCTATCCCACTAGGTGGTCGTGAGGGTTAAATGTGATAAGCAATGTAAGTAAAGTGCTTAGAACAGGGCTGGGCTTGAAGCAGTGAGCATGAGCTGTTGTTACCATGGCTCTTTTTCTGAGGGAAGGAAGTGGGTCTGGGGGCTTCACCCCTTGCCCACAGCCAACGTGCTCCCTGCCTCCCTGCTGGTCACAGGCTCCCAGCAGCCCTCAGGTGGTGCCCTCGCCCATCTCCTGCCAGATGCGCAGACCTGGCTCATTGACCCGGGAAGTGGGCACTTAAGAGCCACTTCCCCAGTTTCTCTTTTAATTTTCGTTACATAAATTTCACATTTCCTGGAATAGAGATCTTGAATGGCTGGACTCATTTGGAAATCGAGTCTGCAAAGGACCTCATTTATATTAATGGGGCCTCGAGTCTGGCTTGTAGGGAGGCTGAGACAAGGATGGATGGTAGGGACTCCCGGGCTGAGCTGCTCCAGGCCGAGCCCAGACGCTGCCTTGGGTAAGCAGATGCCTATAGATTTAGGCTGGGACCATTCCTATTATGTGGGAGGCTCCTGGATGCAAGGACTGTGTTGCTATCTGGCTTACCTCCCCCAGTGGCTGCCCACTGCTCAAAGTAACCCTGCTTGACAAGGTGCTGTGTGATGGGCCCCAGCTGACCTCTCCCATGTCCTACCTACCCCTCTTCTCATACATCCCTCTCCAGCCAAGATGGCCTCCTGAGAGTATTCCTGCCTCAGGGCCTTTGCACTTGCTGTGCCCTCTGCCTAAAATGCCATTCTGCCAGCTCTTGGTGTGGATGGCTCTTTTCTGCCAATCAGATCTCGTCTTATGATCACCATCTCTTGGGAGGCCTTCCCTGATTGCCCATCTAGAGTCCTCGGTCACCCTGTATCTTACAGCTTACAATCTGGTGCAGAGAGGGACAAGCCACAGTAACAAACACACATTACTGACTATGACAAGGACTTTACAAGACAGAACACAATCAGCCCTCACCAAAGCCCTTGGAACTAGCTGTTTCTAGTACTAGTTCAGGTAGCACAGAGAGGTGAAATAACTTGCCCAGGTTTACACAGCCAGAAACTAGAGGAGCCAGGATTCGAACGCAGGCCATCTTGCTCCCACATTTGCTGGGTTAACCAGCTCACTGAAACCACAGGAGGCCGTGGGAGGCCAGGAGAAAAACCGCCTGATCCTGCCTTTGAAGGATCAACAAAACTCCCTAAGAGATGTGGTGCCTTAGCTGTGCCTGGAATTTATTTATTTTTAAGTTTACATTACAGCTTAAGAATTTTTAACATCTCCACACTGTCCACAGCTAAATTTTTAAGTAATGCATATTATTCCAGGGAGAGACAGTGCTATTCATCATTCTGGGCAGGTGTGTGCTTGCAATTTTGATGTTCTCCCAAATGCTCCAAGGATCGACTCCCTAAGCTTAGTGAGGCAATGGAGGCCTTAAAAGCTTGGGCTCCAGACCTGGTTTCAAATCCCAGCTCCTCCCCTTGGCTCCAGGGGTGTCTCCAAAGTCACTAAGGTGGTTCAATCATCGATAACCAGAAGACCCTGCCCCCTGCCCCTCCACGGTCTATGCTGCGGTGCCAGGTGAGAGCCAGGCTCCCCAGACCCAGGAGAGGCTGAGTTGACCTCCTCTCCTGCTTGGCAGGTCCTCGGAAATTAGGTTGGTTTAAGAAATAAAGAAATGTGGCATTTCAATGAGAACTCATAAGAGTAGTTGGTTCTGCAGAGGGAAACTGGGTGGTGAGTGAACGGGGTGTGAGGGAGATTCTCCTTGCGTACCCTTTCATACCTTTCCCATTGGCATCTCTTGAAATTATTACCTGGTAAATAAGTAAACATTAAAAAAAAACTTGAAGGGAATGTATTATTTTCACATACCTCTGTGGATTAAGCTTCATTTAGTGTGTTCATTTTCTTTACTCACCTCAACAGCCTGGGAAGTAATTATTGCCCCTGCCTGACAGCTGAGGGAATTGAGGCCCGGAGGGGGGAGGCAGGGCCTTGCCTAGGGTCACATGGTAAGTGAATTAGTGCCTGACTTGACACTCCAACCCAGGCCTCCTGACCTTCTCTCCAGGCTGCCTCTACCCCACCAGGGACCATTTCCTTCATCAGTGGAAGCCACGTTGAGGTGTAGATTGAGGGGTGCTAATACCATAGAATGGGTATACTTCAACTCATCGTGATCTGGTTCAAATCCAGGGTCTGTCACTTGCCTGTTGTGGGACCTTAGGTAACTCACCAAACCCCTGGGGACTCAGTTCTGCAGTGGCCAGCCTGCAAGATGGCTTCCTGTCTCCTCCTATTCACTCCTTTGGGTCATCTCCTTCCACAGTGAATAGGGCTGACCTGTGTGGCCTATAGGATATTGCAGAAGGGGCAGTGTGTGTGTGACTTCCAAGTCTGGATAATAAAAAGACAAGACAGTGGAGTATTATTGAGCCTTAAAAAGGAAGGGAATTTTGACACAGGTTACAACATGGATGAACCTTGAGGACATGATGGTGAGTGAAACAAGCCAGGCACAAAAGGACCCATACTGCGTGATTCCATTTATGTGAAGTACTGAGAGCTGTCAAAGTCATAGAGATGGAAAGTAGAGGTGTGTTGGGGCGCCTGGGTGGCTCAGTCGGTTAAGCATCGGAATCTTGATTTCAGCTCAGGTCATGATCTCACGGTTCGTGGGCTTGAGTCCTGTCAGTCGGGAGCCTGTTTGAGATTCTCTCTCCCTCTCTCCCTGCCCCTTCCCTGCTTGCTTACTCTCTCTCTCTCTCAAAAATAAATAAATAAACTTAAAAAAAAAAAAAAAAAGAAAGTCAAGGCATGGTTTCCAGGGGCTGCATGGTGGGGCGGGGGGGGAGAGTGGGCAGTTATTGTTTAATGGGGACAGAGTTTCAGTTTTGCAAGATGAAAAACTCTGGTGGGGATGGTTGCACAACAGTGTGGGTATAATTAATGCCACTAAACTGCACATTTAAAAATGGTGGGGAGGGCTCCTGGCTGACTCAGCCGGTGGAGCATGTGACTCTTGGTCTTAGGGTTGTGAATTTGAGCCCCATGGTGGGTGTAGAGAGGGCTTAAAAATAATCTTTGGGGAAAGAATGGCTGGGGATGGTAAAGTTTATATGATGTGTATTTTGTCACAAAACAATAATTGGGAGGAAACACATTGTAGCTTCTGTGTTTCTCTTGGATCATTCACTCTGGGGAAGCCCCCACTGGTACATAAGGACGCTCAAGGAACCCTGTGGACAAATTCACCTGGTGAAGCACAGAGGCTTCCTGCCATCACCTCTACATCTCAGCCTGATAACCATGTGGAGACGCCATCTTAGAAGTCTGCCCTCCACCCGTCAAGCCTTCAGATCTGGCTGACATCTTCATTGTAACCTCATAAGTTCCAGAGTCACGCAGCTAAGCCACTCCCAAATTCCTGAGCCACAGACACTGTGTGAGATAATAAATACTTATTGTTGTTTTGAGCCACTAAGTGTTGGGATAATTTGTTACTCAGCAGTAGATAACTGACATGTTTCCTCATCTGTAAAATAAGGATGATGTTCAGTTCACAGGGTTGTTGGTAATGATAATCTTATGATGATACCCACGATGATAATTTCACAGGTTGTATTTCATAGGGTTGTTGCTAAGAATCAGCAAATGCATGTAAAGTGCTTGGAACAGTGCCTGACATGCAGTAAACCTTCTGTAAATATTAACTGGTATGGTTTCATGTGCTCCGTGATTTCTGGCATTGGTAGGAGCTCAGCCTAGACAATAGATCTCTATGAAAGAATGGATCTAGGCTTTATGTTGTAGTGGCAATAAAAATTGTGGTAGCTATGAGAGCTACAGCTCTATTCCAAGACTTGGGCTAAGCAATTTACGTCTTTTCATTGAAGCCCCCCAGCAGCCCCTTGAAGTGGATGCTATTATTTTCCTATTTTACAGACTAGAAAACCAAGGTCCAGAGAGGGAAAATGACTTGCCCTAGGTCACACAGCAAGGAAGTGCCATAGCCAGAATTTGAACTCAGATGCTTCGGACCCCAAGTTTTCTCTTCGGCACCACTAGCCCAAGCTGCAGATTGACGTACCCCCCCTCCCACCCCAAAGCCCATTGTTCTCCCTCAGCCATTTCCTGTTCATCAGCACAGGGGTAAAATTGCCAACACATCTGACCAGCAAATCATTTGTTCCTGCATCTCCCTTCTGCAAGTGTCAAGCTCCCTTTCCCTCCGGAGACCAGAGAGCGGGTCCCTTAGAAATTTTCTTCTTCTGATTCCAGTGTCCTCTCCCAGACCCGCTCCTTCCATATCCAGGGTTGGGAACAAGAAGAACACACACATCCAGAAAAGCACAAAACTGCCTGCTCAGCCCTAGTTCCCTGTGGTGTCTCCTCAGAGGCAGCTTAATTAGCCCCAAACCTTTGCAGCCAGGCACTTCCAGACACGCCGCCAGCTGGCTCCTCACAAAAGCTCTCCTAATATTTGCTGTGGGGACATGTGGCCATCAGGAGGGGCATGTCCCCAGACAGGCGATGAGCTCAGGACATGGGCATCGCCACACCTGCTCCTCTCCCCGAGGAGGGGGGGGGAACAGTTGGGTAACCCCTGATAACACAGCCTTTTCTGAGTCTGTGTGTGCACTTGTGTATGGGCAGGAGGGCAAATGGGGCCTCGAGGGAGGGACAAGGGTGCTTGCACCTGCAGTGTGCTAGTGGCTGTCCTGGGTCTGCTTTCTCCCATGTCTCTGCTTCTCAGCTATTTCTGAATTGCAGGAAGAAGTACATTTTGTCGCCACGACCTGTAACACACACAATTGAAAGGGAAGCTTCATGAATCTGTACCCACATTATGAGCAATGCATGTTCTGTTCTATTCTGTTCTATTCTATTCCAGCCTATACTATTCTTTCATTTAAAAAGTACTAGTCATGGGGCACCTGGGTGGCTCAGTTGGTTACGTGTCCAACCCTTGATTTCGGTCCAGGTCATAATCTCACAGTTGGTGGGTTCGAGCCCTACATTGGGCTCTGCGCTGACCATGGGGAGCCTGCTTGGGCTTCTCTCCCTCCTCTCTCTCTCTCTGTTCCTCCTCTGTTCTCTCTCTCTCTCTCAAAATAAATAAATAAACTTAAAAAAAAAAGTATAGTCATGACCCATGAAATAAATTTCACAGTTCCCTAATACCAGGTCTGTAACGTGGGTCTGTGAACTTGCATGGGACAAAATTCTGTATCTTTATCTTCACTGACCTCTGGCTGAAATGCAACACTTCCTTCGGTTATGAATATGGGCAGCAAATCATAGTAGTATTAACAGTACTTGCAACATTGTCACTAATAGAAATCGTAGATTTTTCTGTATTGCATTATGGCTGTTGCAGATGACTCAAAGCAGCATTTACGCTCTGCATGACCTCAATGTTTTGGTAATTAGTAGACCCACTGCTACATCTTGTTATTTGTTAATAAGGAAGCACATGTATTACTATATCACAGTGTTAAAATATTTCAATAGGCTTCTTTTGTAAACCCGTGTATTTTATTTCATGCATTTAAAATTACTTTTCTGAGAAGGTGACCATGGGGTTCATCAGACTGCATGGGGGGACAGGGCACACAAAGTTGAAGAGCCCCTGCATGAGTGGGCCCCAGCTCATGGTTTATGAAACACTGTCCTAAGCTGTAAGCGTCAGGGGAGCAGTGCCCTGGGGTGTCTAACCCGTGTGTGGTCCCTGAGCCAGCACTGAAACCACATTAATGGCCAACGTTCGTGCAACGCGTGTGTGTCTATACAAGGTACTTAATGCAGATCATACAGTTTAATCTTTACACCAACCTTATAAGGTAGGTGCTATTTTGTTGCCCCATTTCTCTCTTTACCCAATTTTATCTTTTCTTCTTTGCAGCCTCCCTCTCTAGGACCTGTTATTCTTTTCACATTTCTTGCAAGGCAGGTCTCCTGGCAACAAATTCCTTCAATTTTTGTCTAAGAAAGTCATTATTTCTCTTGCACGTTTGAAGGGTAATTTTGCAGGGTATAGAATTCTAGGTTGGTGGGTCCCCCTCCCCGCCTCCCCCGCCCCCCCCCCCCCCGCCAACACTTGAAATCTTCAATTCCACTCACTTCCTGTTGCATGGTTTCTGAGAAGTAAGATGTGATGCTTATCTTGGGTCCTTTATAGGGTGTGGTGTTTTTTCCTTTGGATTCTTTCAGGATTTTTTCTCATCTTTGATTTTTCTGTAGTTTGAAAATGACATGCCTACTGTAGCTATTTTGGGAAAGTAATGCTTCTTGGTGCTTCCTGGATCTGTGGTTCCGTGTCTGATTTTAACTTTTGGAAATTCTCAGTCATTATCATTTCAAATATTTCTTCTGTTTCCCTCTTTCTTTCTTCTCTTTCTGGTATTCCCATTATGCAGATGTTATTCCTTTGGTAACTGTCCCACAGTCCTTGGATCTTCTGTTTCTTTTAGTCTTTATCCTCTTTGATTTTTAGTTTTTGAATTTATGCTCTACTGAAGGGAGGGATTTATGATCTATTGGAGGGAAGTGACAATATAGTGTGTCAGAGATAGTGTTATGGAGAAACAACAAATGCATTAGGGGACAGAGGTGACAGGTGCACGTGTGTGTGCAGGGGGGGGGGGAGGTTGCCATTACACCTAGGATTTTCAGATAAAGGGGATGCTGAGAAGGTGAACCTGAAGCTGGTGAGGGAATGAACCATGGGGCTAGCTTGGAAAAGATGTTCTAGGTAGAGGGGACAGCCAGTGCAAAGGCCTTGGGGTGGAAGTGTGCTTGGCATATTCGAAAATTGAATGGTGGCCACTGTGCCTGAAGGGGAGTGAGGGAAGGGAAGAGTAATAAGCTAGGGGATCAAAGAGGATTGAGGAGTCTGGGAGGGAGGCTGGAAAGGGACAGCGTCACTGGGTGAGTCCACACTGGGCATGTCTGAGGAACAGTGAGGAGACAAGCGACAATGGAGCCCAGCACCCTCAGGGTACAGCAGGGGGAAGTGAAATCAAAGAGACAGGTGGGACCAGGGGATGTAAGGTCTTGCAGATAGTGCCAAGGACTTTGGAGTTTATTCAAAATGTGATGAGAAGCCTTTGGAACATTTTGATGATGAAGTGACATGATCAGACTGACAGTTTGACAGGATCCCTCTGGCCACTGTGCTGAGAAGAGCCTGAAAGGGATCGAGGGTGGAACTGGGGAATGTGGTCTGGAGGCTGCTGTAATCATTAGGCAATAGACAATGACGGTGTGGCCCAGAGCTGTGGCAGTGCAGGGCCGAGGAGCACAGATTCCAAATCTATTTTGGAGGCAGAGCCCACAGGAACCGCTGACAGGCCATTCATTTTAGCACTGTTTGTTATCACAAAAGTTTGGAAGCAACCTTAATGGTCAGCTGTAGGAGACTAGCCATTACTGTGCATAATAGCACACAGCACAGGCTTCCCAGGAGAATGAGGAAGCTCTTCGTGCATTAATACAGAAATACAGAATGATTTTCAAGATATATTAAATGACAAAAGCAATATGCAGAACAGTTTATGGTATGTTACTATTTGTGTGGGGCAAAAAAGAAAAAAAAAAGCAAAACACACAGATACACACGTGGTCCTTGGATGTTCTGTTTTGTTTTTGTTGTTGTTGCTGTTTTGTTTTTTTAGTCTTTATTCTCTCTGCTTTCCAGTTTTGGAATCTGTGTTCTCTCAGAGGGAGGGATTTATGTTCTATTGAAGGGAGGTAAACAATAAACAAAATAAATAAGGTATAGTGTGTCAGAGGTGGTGTTATGGAGAACAGTGAAGCAGAGAAGGGGACAGATTGTGAAAGTTGTGTGTGTGTGTGTGTGTGTGTGTGTCCCCAAGGCCCCATGAGACACTTTGATGAGCGAGTGGTAGTAAGGCCGAGAATACCCAGGTACAGCTGACACAAGAGCCAAATAACCAGAATTTGGACTTTGGTCCATGAACATAGCATGGGGTGGGTTACCGCTGCTTGCCTACTGGGGTGACAAGCTAGTTACATTTTCGTACCCTCTTTCAGGTGAAGGCAATCAGTGCTGCCCCTCCATGTCCCCCAATTCAGCCTCTTGTGCAGATCTCACCTGCCCCCCATCTCCCTGTGCCCTCCAGAAAATAAAACAAACTCCACCAAGCTTGTTTTCTCCATACCTTTTTATTGAACTGTGCATACTTCATTAAAGGACCATTTGCTTAGAAATTCTTAAACATTTGGACATATTTTACAAGACAGGACAGCAGCTGGAGGTCACAATTTCATCCCATCACATGCATAAAAAGACACGGGTTTTTTTGTTGTTTGGTTTCTTTGTGTGTGTGTGTGTGTGTGTGTGTGTGCCTGAGCATGCACACACAATGCTCATTGTCACCTTTACAGGAAGGACTAGAGACATCAACTGACCAGAGATGAACAGGACCCACAAATGCGACCCCGAGAGAAGAGTGGCTAAGGACATTGGTCACTTATGGCTAATGTGATTGGCTTGGCCCCCATCATGGGTGGGGTAATCAGAATGGCTTTGCTGGCAGAAAAGCCTCAACCTCACACCATAGTTCCTGGGCGAGACAGAGGGTCTTAGCTAATGGAGTTGGGGCACATGCTACCAAGGGAGACACTGGGGCTCAGAAAATAGGAAAACCCATTGGCTCTCAAAGTTGGAGGGCAGGCTGGCCCTCTTTTCCAGCTGGACTCCCATGGCTCAGGGATTGCAATCCAGTTTCCAGATGTCAGCTCCCAAATTCCTGCCCCAGCAAGTCCCAGACCAGGAGAAATCCCTTCTTTGTGAGCTAAACTAGAACATGAGGCTGAAAATGCAGGATAGGAGAGTAGGAAGGAGGCTGGGGCTGCCCCATGGGGCCCCTGGTAGTGTTGCTCTGAGAAGACCAGGGCCCTGAGGGCAGACAAGTGTCAAATTTGGACATCACCTTGGCCCCTAATTGAATCAAAGGCTAGATGGCATTGGTGGAACTTACAGGTTTTAATGAGAGCCCCCTCTCCCTGCCCCGCCATTTCTCTTTCCTTCCCAGTTAGCTAACTAATGAACTCCTGTATTCACTCACACATTCGCTCATTCAGAAGTCAATCATTTACACATTCATTCACTCAAAGGAACACGGGTTGGGTGACCACTGTGTGCCAAGGGCATACACTGGGGGATAACCCTGAGTTCCTGGTGCAGAAAATAGTGTTTCCAGCTCTTGCCTTTGGATCAAAGCCAGGAGGTCTGGAGAGCAAAGAGACCAACTTGCCCCCAGCTCAGCAGCTGCTGATTTTCCTTTTCTCCACCCATCAGGCACCCGGAGCTTAGATGTCAAGCCTACCAAAGACAGAGCCCGAAACCCTAGTGAAGCCTTAGGGGGCCATGATCCAAAGCCATAGAGAAGTCTGAATCTCTTGGGCATCTTCTCTTGTGCTTCCTTCCTTGTTGTGCAAACCTGGATTAGCTCAGGAGGCAAGAAGCATGGGACGATCCACATATGATCCTCGAGAGCATCTTAATGGAACAGAATTGGGAGCCTCCCTTCGTTTTCTAGAACCGACATGCCTTTGGAGCCGTTAACGTGAGCTATTTCTGCAGGACAGAGCCTCAAAGGGGGATCTTGGGAACTGGGTTTTTGTTTCACTTTGTTTTGAAGGAAAGTAGCTGATCAGGCTATCCATGCAAACCTACTGTCCTGCCTCACTTCATAATAAAACCACCTATCACTGCCTGGACTTGGGGTCATCCTGAGGAGGAAGGGCCACCTCCTCCAAACCCACCAGACACAGTTGGGGGGGGGGTACTTTAAAACTTCTTCTGTCAAATGGTCTCCTTGGAGAATGCAGTACTCAGACCCACTTGGGAAGGGGCTAGAGATGTGGGCGACCGGGCAGCTGAAGCCTAGTTTTGCTGTAAAAATGGATTACATCTGCTTCTCTCTTTTGGTCCTTCTGGATTTACTTCATTGGGTGGGGATTTTAAAACATCTTAAATGGGGTTTTCTGTTTTACTTGCCGGTTGGGGGGGGAGCCCTTTTGGAATGGTGCCATTTGCTGTTGCCTAGGCAGTTAGGCGGCTGGCTAATGGACAAAAGATCATTGCATCTCTTGTACAGAAAGCCTCAGGCCCATGAGGGCACAGGGTCTGGGCAGAAGAGCAGCACCGTGACATGGTCAGCCAGAGAGGGACTGTTCCTTGGCTGGTCTGGTGAGGGCAGCATAAGCCTCATCCCAGCCAGTGTGGCTCCTGTTAGGGCACTGGGGACAGGTTGGATGAGTGACCAGCAGGGTCATTAAAATTACCCAAGATAGGAAGCAGAGGGGAAGCAGGGTATCTTGCTGCCAATTCCTTCCCTGGCACCCCTGCAGAAAACTCCAAATCCTAGAATTTGAATTCCTGCTAACTGTATTGCTTTTGCCTCAAGGCTTTGAGCCTGTGCCTAGATGTCCAAAACACACACACACACACACACACACACCCCAGAGAGAGAAGGAGAATTGCCCTGGTTGATCAGTCCACTTGCCATGCAAATTGAGGGTCTCTCTGCAACATCCATCTTGTGCATGATCTATAGCCTCTTTTCCTCAGCTCATCCCCCAACACGGCACCGACTTCCATGGTGAGGCAGCCCCACCTGCGGGAAGCACTTTCTTAACTTGAGCTGAAACTGACCACCTTGTTCCTCTCACTCAAGAGAGAGGCTTCACTCAGAGGCTCGCTCGCAGCCATTCTGCAGGCAGATGACATCTTCTTCAGGAGAACGGCCCCCCTCCCTCCCCATCCTGGCCAGCCCTTAGAAGATCTTTTCGGAATCTCCGCAGAGAAGAATGGAGAGTTAGAATCGGAGGGAAAAAAAAGATGAGGGACCACTGGATTCACCAGAGCCCCTTCCAAATCCATTTCGTCAGGTTGGCATTTGGGGAAGTTCAGGAGAAATTCCAGGTTAAGACAAAACCAGGGGCAGTGGAGGGAAGCCCAAATGACACAATCTCTCTCTAGATGAAAACAGCCACAGGCTGGAGTGTTTGCTTATCTGGGCATCAAACCTAGCAAACTACTAGGAGACAATTTTGTTTTGTTCTTGTGCAAAAGTTTTTAAAAATCTCGTCTGTTTTATTTGGCTCTGGTCCAAACCAGATTACCAGGAACTTTTGGGGGTAGCAAAACTCCGATTAGGGTCATAGTCCAGAATAACACATTTGTCCTTCAATTGGTTTCCTCTTGGGGTTTATCCAAAGGGATGGTTCACTGCCATGGGGGTCCAGATTCAGCTCAAATCTCTGATCTGGCCAGAGGCCAGAGCCCTGAAGCCAACAGTGAGGCAGGTGGGGGTATGAATACCTAAATGAATGGAAGCTGAAGATTATCTGGGTTTTCTTCAATTTCCTGTAGGAGTTGAAGAGTGGAGAATCACTTTCTGCTGAAGATCCTGCTTCCTGAGATGTCCTCTGCCCACCTGAGGCTGGAAGCTGCTTGGGGGGGATTAATCAGGACACTCCAGAAACTCCCTGGGGCCTGGATAGGTGGGAACTGGAGAAACACCACTGCCCTTGCCACACGTCTCTGGTGCTAGGGAGCCAGGCAGCTGGGAAGGGGAGGACAGATGCGTTGGCAGATTCTGGGGGACACGTCTTCTCAGGGTTCGGCTGCAGGCTTGTCTATTGCTTTTTGGTGAGGCTGTTGGAAATGGATTAAAATGAGGACCTGGTAACAAGTTGATGAGATCTGAGGCCCCAGCATGTTCTCCGAGGTTTGCAAGAACCTGAAAATGCTCTGGCCTTCGGATCCAACTGATGTTACAAGGGAGCAGGGGTGTTGCAACAGGCCAGCTGAGAGGGGCTTAGGTGTATCCTGGACCCCAGCAGGAAGTTTGCTTGCAAGAGATTTTTGGTTCCAAGATCTCTGGGGATGAGAAAATTCAGTCTCTTCCAAGTGCCAGCAGGGTGGGGGAGAATGAGCTGAACCAGCCCACATTCTATCCCGATCTTGAGGGCCATCCACGGCCCTGCTTCTCCTGGTCTCACTCCTGCATCCATGCCCAGGATTGTTAAGAACAGAAGAAACACACAGAACGAGGGAAGTAACAGTGTCCGCAGACTCTAGGCCAAGTGTCAGGAAACGCCTGCGTGAGCAGGTCAGAACCCCAAGTCTTTCCCTATCCCCAGAAAGTCAGAATCAAAAGGAAGAAAAGAAAGTAAGCCCAAGGGGCAATGGGAGGAAATGAAAAAGACCAGAGAGTATCAGCTATGGTGATGACCCAACAATAAAACTCCTAAGACGTTGTTCTAGATTACAAAAGTAGCCATGAGACGAAGCGGCCCTATTACAAATTGGCTAAAAACACCTATGTATCTATATACTTTTTATCTGAACAGAACAAGAGGCTACTCTGAGACACATGGATATCCTACGATGTAGACCCGCATCAGACACTTCTAGAGCCAGAAAAACAGCAACAGAAAATGCAGAGGTAACTTTTTTATTTCTGGGCGTAGCCAGGCTGGTCTGGGTCCCCCTGGCTGAGCGAAAGCATTTGGATGCGGTCATGTGTGTGGTGAGAAATGGGCAACTGTAACTCAGGGCTGGAGGTTCTCCACTGTCCAGTTGGGGGTGGCGGAGGTGACCTCTTCTTCCTCTCGCCACAGGAAGAGCCATTTCCCAAAAAGGATCATGCCCCAGAGGCGGTTTGCCTGGATCTCATCGGATTCAAAGTTACCTAACTGGAGGCTGAAGCCTGGGGTTATGTTACTTGGGGCTAGTTAGCAGAGAACTAAGAAGCGAGGGTGGGGGGAGGAGAGAGACGGGGAGAGAGAGAGAGACCTGGCTCCAGTGACCCTTGTCCGCGATGAAGTTTGAATTTCCCCTTGTCCATGGACTAGACACTCCAGCCATGACTTGGAGCAAGACAGAAACGTACGATAGTTACAAACATGAATACGTCAGAGTTTTACAGAAGAGAATACTGTTTCTTTTTCTCCTCAGAAAAGGGGATCTTATTAGGAGAGAGGGCAGGGCTGAAGCTAGTCACCAAGAGGCGGTGGAGGAGAGCTGGGAATCAGTTTGGCCAAGTTTGTGGTCGCCAGCACTTTGGGGGCGGGGGTGGGGGGGGTGGGGTGGGGGTCAAGCCGGGTGAGTTGAAAGGAAGTGGTCTCCTCAGGATTTTGCCGTTCTCCGTCTTCTTCTTTCTTCTTGATCCCCAGTGCTTTTAGAGAAAGGGCCTTCACAGGAACAAATGTCCTCTCCTCTTCTTTCTTTCCCCGTTAAGTGTGCTTAAGATAAAATTCCTAAAGAAGGCACTGAGAAATCTGCACCAAAGCCCTGTTTTTTTCTTTTTTTTCTTTTTACCCAAAGATAAAAAAAAAAAAAAAAAGGTGAAAAAACCGACTCCTCCAGAGCTGGCCCTCCTCTCTCTGCAGGTCGCAGACTCCCCTGTGTGATCGGGACACACAGCCGCCTGGTCCCTAGCCCTTACTGATAATGGCGGAAGTTGGAAGCCAAGTTCGGCTGGGTTCTCGGCGAATTTCACTGAGTTCGCCAAAGGGACCAGGCATCCACCCGTGCGAGCCCCTAGCTTGGTTTCTTTGGGTTGACTTGTTTTTTTCCTCCCCCCCCCCCACCCGTTTTTGTTGGTTCAGGAATGGGTGCGATATGGATCACCAAGGTAAAGTGGTATTTGCCTCCAGACCATGCCTTCCTCTCTTCCGTGAGGACCTGTCTGTCAAGGTCAGCTTCTCAGTGGAGACTCTTAGGTAGATTTCCCAGTGCATATACACAGGTACAGGTAGGGTGTACACGTATTAAAAATCGGGGTATGCTCCTTTTTGGCAGATGGGGCCTGGGAAAACTTACAATACTCTATTTTGAATTGGGCACAGGGGAAAAGCTATATTCCCACAATACATACACAAGTAAAAGGAAAAAAAAAAAAACCCAAAACATAATGCAATACTTTCTAAGCATAGTATATGCTGAGTTTCAATTATTCTGTTTCTATAAGAACTCTATAGGACTCTGGCTAGTAAGCCTGAAAAGGTAGGTTCTTAATGATACTTCTGAATTCGTCCTTCAAAAGTGACTCCATAAAATGCTACTTTAAGGTCAGACAAACTACACAGGGAAGGAAGGGCCAGGTCCTGTGTGACCACACAAGGCAGAAAGGGCCTTTGGTTACAAGGAGAGTTGCACCAATTGGTTATTAGTTAAAAAAAAAAAGAAAAAGAAAGAAAAAAAAATCATATCCAATCTGTACACTTCTCATCGGCTTCAACCAACAAATGAAATGCCTTGATTTGAAGAAGGGGTGGTAAGTTCCTTCTCGCTGTATATGGCTATATTTAAACATGTTCACTTTTCTGATATGTAAAATAGACTATATTACTATTGTTACTAATTTTTACAGATAGCATCAGCTCTAAAAATATCGGAATCGGAAATCACAACTATTTACTTTTATCAAAAAGCATTTGTTTTCCCTGAATTTTCACGTTTGTGCTGATGGCCGACGTAAATGGTCACGAAAACAAAGAAGAGGCAGGTGAGATGAGATGGGCCGGGGAGGACTGTCCGTCGGCCGCTCCTCAGTAGGCCCCCAGCCCGCGCTGTGTGCCCGGCAAAGCGCTTGGGGGCGTGGCTGCTTCCTCTCTCTCTGGTGCTACCAGCACAGGATGACCTCACACTTTCCCTGCCCCTTAAGTCCCTTTGCGGTGGCTGCGAGGATGCTCTGAAGATACCTCAGAGTGGCAAGATACTTCGGCATCGGCATCGTAGCCTTTGTTAACACAGCAAAGAACAGGACTGCACCCTCTTGGAAGGATCCACAGTCCCCGGAGACACTGAGAAGCAGTATGAACCAGGTACATATTCAGCAGAGCACAGGTGTTTTTAAGGGCGGTGGGATGACTCCTGTGGACACCTGTGACAGGTGGTCCAACCGCATGCCATTGTGCAGAGGGCAGGCAGAATGACTCTGATTATTTGTGTACTGACAGGTGGCTCATGCCATCACACTCACAGGCAGACCAATGACATATTGTAGGAGGAACAGGAGACCCACGCCGTGTTTGTTCCATCAGGAAGACGTGTGCCTGTCACCGTGTTGTGGGCGGCAGATCTACGCTCCTGTACTTGGGACATCGTCCATCCGCGTTGTATTCAGGGAACGACATCGGTCCGCTGTACCAAAGACAGGCAGATACGTCTTCTTGACTGACAGATGGGCCAACAGCAGGGCATCATGCTAACCGGTGGCTCAACCCAATGTGTCTGAACTGAGGAACGGCCAACACCACCGTCCTTCCTGGACCCAAATCAGGCAGGCCAACGCCAGGTCGTCGAACTAGGACAGGAAGACCCACACCAAGAAATACACCGGAACCACTCACAACGCACACAAATACTTATTGCTTTTGTCCGTACTAGCTGCATTGATGGCTGCAGAAAGGAGGGCTGAGTTTTAGTACAGACAGTGACACTGAAAACATACCAACAGCTGGTTGACGAGAAAGAGAACAGAGTAAACACCCAGTGCCCACCACCTACTGTATTCTTCCGAGACGCGCTTGTCTCCTGCACACGGGACTCTGTGAGAGGCCCCGCTCCAGGGCTCAAGTACCCTTCCTCGCAAGGGGGCCAGCAGGAAGCTTCAGAGGGACAGGGAAGGAGCCCACAGACTTCAACGTGGCAGACAGCAATACCCGCACAACATCACCCACCGTGGCCCGACACAGGCATGTAGTTAACAGCCCAACTGTAGTCCCAAAAAGTGGCCCACGGGAAATAGTGCTTGTTTTAAAGTGCAAGATGTTGACACTGTCCCTGGTAGAACCTATTTTTGAAAAACATAAAGTGCTTTTTATTTTAACTTTTTTTTTTTTAAACTTGAATACCACAGGAAACAAAAAAGAATTTCTATCATAGTAGATGCTTTCCCTGCTGCCACAGGAAGTATTCAAAAGTCTGAACTGGGCATTTCAATTGGGGATTTTTTTTTTTTTCCATTTTTGCAGGTAAAAATAAAAATCAGATTTTATTCCGTTCTTCGGTAACATACAGTCTCTTTGAATAAGCTATTTCTTTTGCATATTTGACACTTCCATATCTTTTGAGGCTATGCTAGTGATGTACAGAGAGGGTTTTCCTTATACAACCCTAAAGCAATGTTCACAGTTCACACTGTTGGCTGAGTGCCTGCCGTCTGAACCCTTCCCACGTTGCCAGGGGGCAACCAGAATCAGGAACAAGTGGTGCAACTCACCCTGATGATATCTCAAAATTAAATCTCAGGTACTACGGAACACTGAAGTCGATGACGACATTTGAGGAAGGGTTTTGCGCTGGGACCGTGCTTTATGGCGCAGAAATTTCCCCACGACACAAGCATCCTCTGCAGCCTTCTGACAGTGGGATCCATCCAGGAGGCGATGGACAGGAGTTCCTAGAGGTGGCTGGGCAATGCCGAAAACGAAATCGGTCAACCCGGCCACTTGTTGTCCAGCGTCCGTCTCCAGCCGAAGCCCAAGGGATGGAGATGTTGCCCCCTGAGGCTGCGATGGAGAGCCGTGACAGAAAAAGTGGGGACTAGGTGGGCTTGGTGAGGTCTAGCATGTGGTAGTGGGTGGCTATGAGTTCTGCCCACGTCATCTCCCAAAGAGGGCAGCAGAGTTGTCACAAGGAGACGCCATAGCCTGTGGCTTGGCCCACTTCATCCTGCTGTACCTGTCACGGCTCTCCAGGCCCTAGGGAGCCTCCTCTGGAGTCTCTCTTCTGCCTGGGGGCTCTGCAGAGCCTGTCTGTCTGAGTTCGTGCGGAAAAGCTCTGCGGCAGGTAAGCTGAACAGCACGCCTCTTAGGTCTTGCCACAGGTCTCTGCTGCAGGTAGGGTAGCTCAGAGGCTCTGATCCCGTGTGCTCCCATGGGCTCCTCCCCCTGGCAACACGCGGACGTCGGGGGAGATGTGGTTCTCGAGTTTGCACTTTTCCTGACCACTGGGGCCTTTTCCAGTCAATGCTTCTGTAGAGTAAATACAGTTCTGCCTTAAGAACTTAGGGGACGTGGGTAAGGGGGAGCTTTCAAAGTGGTTCTTCTCTGATCTTGTCCCGACGCTGAACTTGGGACTGGTGCTCACATGCACGCTCTTGGGAGGGCTGGAATCTACACTGTAGAGAACCTGCCCCTCATCGTCTGTGTCCGCATCAATGTACTGGTGGATACCTGCTTCGAAGTTGAATGCTATTGCTGTGTGTTTCTCAGGCGACCGGGGGGGTGTCCTAGCACTTGCTGTGGTATAGATGGAGGACTCTGGGCTCAGTACAGGCCTGTCCAAGAGTGTGGCACACTCTAGCCCAGCGACAGCAGCTGCACCCCCCCGGTTCCTAAGAGGGTCATGGTACATCCCCAGAACGGGGACTAGTGGACTGGGGTCACCCTCCATGAAGTTGACTTTAAGTGCTCGTAGCTTCAGGGGGTTATTCGTCTTCATAGAACTCTTGGGGCTCTCAATGAAGAAAGAAGAGCATTGGCTGGCATCAGGGGTGGGGTTGGCCTCCACAAATCTCCCACCACTGGCACCCAGAGCTCCCCGCCAGCCCACCTCTGGGGCCATGCTACCCCCGGTCTTGCTGGGGAGTGAGGCCAAAGGGCTGTGGGAGAATCTGGTGGCTTCGGGAAAGTCTGTGGCACAGCTAATGAAGCTATCGATGCTCGACATGCTTCGCATGTCGATGACCCCTTCTGTACGAGTGGGCAGAGGGGCTACAGGGCTGGGGATACTCTCCATTTCAAGTTCTTCCTTTGGTGTGCTCTGTGTTGTTGACTCCTTGGTATTGAGGATGGGTTGAGACTGGGTCTTGGCCATCTTATTGTACATGTCTTCCAACTGCTGGACGTTCAGGTGCTGAGGACTGGAAGATGATCTGGCCTTCTCAGGGGATCCCTGCTCCTTGGTCTCAAAGGACTTACTTGAGCTAGTTTCAGATAGTGTCCTCTTTGTCCATTTCCATTTGTTGGGAGACAAGTGATTATCTTGTACTTTGTCCTTCTTACTCATATTTTCTCCATTTTTCTCTACCACAATGTCCATCATCTCGATGCTCCGGGCGAAAGCATCTTTCATGTTCATGGAGACAATGCTGCCATTCCTCTTGGCTCTCTCCAGAGCCTCTCTCCGCTTGATTGCTTTCTCCTGCCTCTTCTGCTCCTTGTAGAACTCAGAGAAGTTGTTGACAATGATCGGGATGGGAAGAGCAATCACCAGGACGCCTGCGATGCAGCAGAGGCCTCCGACAATCTTCCCCAGGAGAGTCTTGGGGTAGATGTCTCCATACCCAACCGTCGTCATGGTGATGGTAGCCCACCAGAAAGAGGCTGGGATGCTTTTGAACTTGGTGTCATCCTCGTCCTTCTCAGCAAAGAAGACGAGGCTGGAGAAGATCATGATGCCCATGGCGAGGAAAAGGATGAGCAAGCCCAGCTCATTGTAGCTCCTTCGCAGGGTGAAGCCCAAGGACTGGAGGCCGGTGGAGTGCCGTGCGAGCTTGAGGATGCGGAGGATACGCATGATGCGGAAGATCTGGACCACGCGGCGGACATTCTGGAACTGCAGCACACTCTTGTTGGATTCGGTGAGGAAGATGGTGACATAGTAGGGCAGGATGGCCAACAAGTCGATGGCGTTGAGTGGGCCCTTGAAGAACTTCCACTTCTTGGGTGAGGAGAGGAAGCGCAGCAGGTACTCCATGGTGAACCACGCGATGCACACGGCCTCCACGTGAGCCAGCTGGGGGTTGTCCGTGGTCTGGCCGAACTCATCAAGGCTCTGCAGCTCGGGCAGCGTGTTGAGCGACAGGGCAATGGTGGAGAGGACAATGAACATGATGGAAATGATGGCAAGGATCTGCAAGGAGAAGAGAGTGGGGATTTAGTTACCGACCTCCAGTAGGATGATCATCCTAACACCCTGACTCTGCGGGGTGCCCCTCAACAGTTCAAGGGCACTGTCACATCTCACTTGTCACTTAATGACTGGTTGTTTGAGCTAAAAAGATCATTTATTCAAATCCATTTCTTTTTTTTTGAATCCATTCAAAACCAAAGCCCGGAGACTGCAATGATTTCAAGCTAACTGTTCTAGCCTGAGGGGTCAGCAGTGAGGACACAGCAGGTTTGAAAGACACCGTGAGGAGCAACAATTTAAGAGCTTGGACTCTGGTGTCAGGTTGTTTTGGGTTTAAATCCCAGCTCGGCCACTTCCTTACCTGGAGCCAGGTGTTTATCCTCAGCCTCAGTTTCTTCATCTGCAAAATGGGAGGGCAAATACAGTGTCTATTTCAGAGAGCTGCTATGAAAAGTCAATGCGTTAACGTGTGCAAAGTGCTTAGGACAGCTTCCAGCGGCACATGGTGAGTGTTTGATAAACACCCGCTATCTTCGTGGGGGCGACCTCTCAGCCCTCACCCCACAACATGCCGTCAGCTGAGACCACCCAGGCTCCGCGTGGCTCAGCTGGCCTTTGTTTCCTGCCCTGTCCCCAAATGTCCTGTTATGTCCCGTGAGCAAATGCCACTGCTGTTTGCATGTGAGAGTTTTCTGTCCTTTGCAATCAGTCCTCACGCACAACACAGGGTGGTCAAGCCTACGTTTTTACTTCGACCCCTCTCTTTGGGTCTCTCCTGCCACAGGTTCCCAAATGTCACACTTCTCTGGCCACACGCCATTTTTGGCCGATCCCACATGTCTGTGTCCCTTCTTCTCCGTTCAGTGAACTCCAATCCATCTTTAAAAACCCAGCCCACGTGACCCCTCTCTGTAGAGGTCATTCCTGGTGGGACTGGCCGCTCCGTCCTTCGGGGTCCCTCACCACTTCGCCTTCCCTTGCGTGCTTTTACAACACATCCCATTACAGAGGTGTGTGTGTTCATCACTGCCCAGAATCCGTGAGCTTCCGGGGGGACGAGGGATGGGTTCAGAGCTTTGTCTCTGCACCCCTCGCACTCCTAGCACCTAGCCCAGGGCAGGGGCTAGTCCAAGTTCACAGAGTGACAAGCGGAAGGAACACGACCAGAATTCAATTGTCGATCTGGCTACTATTTATTGATCATGTACAACATGTGAAGCACTTTGCTAGGCACTGGGGGCACCATGAGCAGCAAGAAAGCTCTTTCTCCACCAGCCCAGATGCTGAAAGGATGTGTTATGCGTTTCTCCAACCTCAGGTGCTCTATCAACTTCCTGGTTTTTTGGTTTTTGTTTTGTTTTGTTTTGTTTTGTTTTGCTGTACTCATGTTCAACGTATTCTGTGTCTTTTATTTTTTATTTTATTTATTTTTACTGTTTTTTTAAAATCTTTGAGAGAGAGAGAGAGAGAGAGAGAGAGAGTATGAGCATGGGACGGGCAGAAAGAGGAGACAGAGGATCCAAAGCAGGCTCTATGCTGACAGCAGAGAACCCCATGCGGGGCACGAACTCATGAACTGTGAGATCATGACCTGAGCCGAAGTCGGACACTTAACCGACCGAGCCACGCCAGGTGTCCCCCCCAAGTACCCGGTGTCTTTTAAACAAAAGTTTTGAGTGTTAATACCTTGATTTGCACTCACCGGAAAAGTAAAATTCTGTAATCACTTTATAAAAAGAAATATCCGATACACAAAAGTAGGTCAAGTTTATATATATTTCCGAACCATAATCAAAAGAACACCCACGAACCCACCACCCAGGCAAAGAAACAGGGTACACAACAGAAATGCTGACACTTCTCACAGGTCCTTCCCCACCCTGTGGGTAACCAGAAATTTTTCTCCTCCCTTGTCTTTTCTGTAGAGTTTTTTTTTTTTAAGTTTATTTTTGAGAGAGACAGAGAGAGAGAACTCGAGCAGGGGAGGAGCAGAGGGAGAGGTAGAAAGAGAATTCCAAGCAGGCTCCACAGTGACAGTGCAGAACCAATGTGGGGCTCAAACCCACGAACCGTGAGATCACAACCTGCGCCGAAACCAAGAGTCGGATGCTTCAGCGACCAAGCCATGCAGGTGCCCCATCTGTAGTGTTTAATGCAGAGGTAGATGGCCCTCACAAATTGGTACTGTGTCTTGCTCAGGACTGACATCCTACTGTATGTGTCCTTTTGCTGCCTGTACTCTTTGCTCAGTAGTAAAACAACAACAACAACAACCACAAACACGGCTCACCTTCTCTGTTCTATTTTAGTCTCGTCCTGAGAAATGACATTTGCAAAGATGCTGAGTTTGGGTGCCAGGGAAAGGTATGTTAAATATTCATTAACATAAATATGTGCTTATTGGAATAAAGCATTTGGGCAGCATACTTCGGCAACTCCTGCACTGAGTTAGGAGTGTGGGTCCTAGAGGTAGAGCCCAGCTGGGTGGCCTTGGCATTGAAACTTTGCCTGCCTCAGTTTTCAAGTGCGTAAAATAGGGATATTCTAGTCATTCATGACTGGGGATGATTTTGACACCCCCCCCCCCCCAGGGGATATTTGGCAAATTCCACAGAAATTTTTGGTTGTCGCAACTTGGGGGAGGAAGATGCGATACTGGCAGCCTGTGAGCGGAGGCCAGGGACGCTACCGAACATCCTACTTTGCACGGGACAGCCTCACAATGAAGAATCACCTGGCTGGAAATGTCGATAGTACCAAGGTTGAGAAACCCTGGGGAATACTGGTAGCCAGCCCCTTATAAATTGTAGAGTGGGGGACAAGGAGATTATGCACGTAGAGTACCAGCACAGGTGGGCCTGACTTTGTGGGGGCGGCCAGCCAGGGTCTTGGGCCGAGCCTGGCAGGCTGCGGTTCTGGGCACTGACCCCCCAGCCAGGAGGGAGTCTGCAGGAAAGGAGCTGATTCCCGATTCCCGGGGAGCCTGTTCCTTTAACAGCTGGGAGGTCCCATTTCCCCCAGAGGCTGGCAAGGGAAGCCCGAGCCAGTTTCTAACCCCTAGACAACTCCAGGGAAGGCCCACATAATTGACGTTCTGCTGACAGACGCATGAATTATGCACCCGGCATATTATGTACAGTCCTTAGGGCTTGTTATTTTAAGGCGGGCACCACCTTTGTACCTGAGAATGGGCCCTCCCCGTCCCTCCTCTCAGCCTCAGGATGCCTAGAAAAGAAGAAAAGGGGGCGGAGGCCTCCCTGGGTCCTGGGGGAGGGCTGCCTGCTGCTCAGGGCTGTGTTGGGAAGGTCAGAGCACCTCAAGCCTCCTTCCCCGAAGGCAGCATGCAGGGTCTTTCTCTGCACCCTCTCCTGGCCCTGCCCACGAGACAGTTTTCTTTCCTGAACCCACTGAAGCCTTTAGAGTCAGGGCCACACTTCCCCAGCCAGGAAGTGGCTGGGGAACTTCCAAATGGGTGTTGAACCTTCTGTGCCTCAGTTTCCTTATCTGTAAGACTGAGGGGTGGGGGAGGAGGTGTCCAGGGCAAGGCTGCAATGAGAATTCAATGAATTCATAAGGCCCTTAGCTCAGCTTTTATTGCTATTATCCCCAGCCTTACCCTTATTTATGAGCTGGTTTTGAGTCCTGCCACTATCATCCCGAGCTGTGTGGCTTGGGACAAATCATTGCCCCTCTCTGAACCTCCATTTCCTTCTGTCTATAATGCAGATGAAAGCAATTGAGCACTTACCACATAACAGCCACTTAATACACATTATGTTACTAAGTTATTATCTGGGTCGTTTATCATCGCCCCCATCCCCAGCCCCTGGACTGGTTGCTTAGGTCTGTGGACCCCAGTGCCTGGCTAAGGCAGCAGACATCCTACAAGCTTGGGCTCTGTTCTCAAACCCAAACAGTTTTGACCCAGTCTCCGGATGGACCCCAGGGATCGGGGGGACCGGCCAACATCCAGAGCCCTCCCAGGTTTTGCTCAAAACTCTGTCTGGGCCTCTGCATCCCCAGCCCTGTTTGCCTGGGATCTGAGCCCAATCAGGTTTGGGCAGGACTCCAGGAACCCGGGGAGCAAAGGCAAAAGCCGGGACAAGGGACTTGGAGGCAGTCCTCAAATTCCCTCCCTGTGAGGAGATTCTGGATCCTGGAACCCACCTGTCTGCACCGAAATGGGGGAGGAGGCTTGGGCTCTCTCGGGGGAAGAGAGCAGCAGCGGGAGTCCTCAGGGTGGGACCCAGGGGGTGCTGGAGCCAAGCCCTCCTCCTGATTGTCGGCTCTGGTGGCTGATCACGGGGATGCCCACCTTTGGCTCAGCAGCTATAAATACAAACTGTTTATCATTTCCTGCACACGTTCCCCTGCTCTTCCAGGAATGTGAACAAGGCACAGAATATCTGTGCATAAAAGGGCACAGGCTCCTGTCTGGAAAGATGGGGAGACTCAAGCAGAGAGGGAAGGGACCCTTTCATGGTCACACAGCCCACTGGGGTCAAATCCGTACAGTGACCAGAGGCTCTGCAAGCTAAGAGCTGTTCAGGGCTTGGAAGCTGCCCCACCCTTTTTAAAAAAACAAACGTCATAAACAATTGTTCTAATTTTAACTCCAGTATAGCTAACATACAACAGTTCTCTTAGTTTCGGTGTACGATACAGCGATTCAACGATTCGATACGTTAATACATTACTCGGTGCTCATTGTGGTAAGCGCGCTCTTATGCGGAAACTTCTTCATGCACAAGCATGTTCGTAGCAACATTATCCGTAAATTAAAAAGTGGAGTGAACCCAATGTCCGTCACCTGATGACTGGATAAGCCATGGTCTATCCACACATTGGAATAGTATTTATCCAGAAAAATGGACGAGGTGCTGACGCCTGCTACAAGGCAGATGAACCTTGACAACATGATGCTAAGTGAAAGAAGCTAGGCACAAAAGGCCACATACTGATTGGTTCCATTTAAATAAATTATCCAGGGGCACCTGGGTGGCTCAGTCGGTTAAGCGTCCGACTTCAGCTCAGGTCATGATCTCGCGGTCCGTGAGTTTGAGCCCTGCGTCAGGCTCTGGGCTGACAGCTCGGAGCCTGGAGCCTGCTTCGGACTCTGTGTCTCCCTCTCTCTGCCCCTCCCCTGCTCATGCTCTCTCTCTCAGAAATACACATTAAAAACAATTTAAATAAAGTGTCCAGAGAAGGCAAATCTATAGGGATACAAAGCAAATTAGTGGCTGCCAGGGTGGGACTATGGATTAACCGTAGTCAATGGGCATGAGGGATCTCACTGGGTGATAAAAGTGTCGTAACACTGAGGTAAGGGTGATGGCTGCACAACTTGGCAAATTCACTAAAAAAAAAAAAAAAAAAATCACTGAGCTGCACACCAGAAGTGGGGGAATCGTATGATATGTAAAATAAGCCTTGGTAAAGTTATAAAATTTTTGCTTTCCATAAGGAGTATCACATTGCCTTTTTTATTTTAAAAATTTTTTTACATTTATTTATTTTTCAGAGACAGAGCACAAGTGGGGGAGGGGCAGAGAGAGAGAGAGGGAGACACAGAATCCGAAGCAGGTTCCAGGCTCTGAGCTGACAGCACACAGCCCGATGCGGGGCTCGAACTCACAAACCGTGAGATCATGACCCGAGCCGAAGTCGGACGCTCAACCAACTGAGCCACCCGGGCACCCCTGTTTTTGTTTCTGTTTTTTTTTAAGTAGGCTTCACATCCAGTGTGGAGCCCAATGTGGGGCTCGAACTCATGACCCTGAGATCAAGACCTGAGCTAAGATCAAGAGTTGGATGCTCAGGGCACCTGGGTGGCTCAGTCGGTTAAGCATCTAACTTTGGCTCAGGTCATGATCTCACAGTTTGTGAGTCTGAGCCCCATTTTGGGTGAGCTTGAGCCCCACATCAGGTGGGCTCAAGCCCCATATCGGGTGAGCCCCGCTTCTCTCTCTCTCCCTCTCTCTTTGCCCCTTGCTAACTTGTACCTTCTCTCTCTCAAAAAAAAAAAAAAAAAAAAAAAAAAAGTCGGATGCTCCACTGAGCCACCCTATCCCACTGATTGCTTTTGATGTTCACAGTCATACTGATAGATCATAGAAGAGAAGCAAAACTCCAAGCAAGCCATAGCCCTGCTGTAAACCCTGCAATGGCTCTCCAAGCTCTCGGATAATGTTCTAATTCTCTGCATATAGTTGGCATGTGTTTACTGAGCACTTACCAAATGCTATGCTAGTTGCTGGGGATGCAGCATGGATAAGAAAGACCATTTTCTGTGGCCTCAAGGAGCCGCTAGGGAGAAGTGGACAAAATAACCCGTAGGCCCAGAAAGAACAAGATGATGTCAGATAGTGTTACGTACTACACGTTACTGAGAAAAACAAACCAGGGGGAATCAGTGGAGAGGCAAGGAGGGCTGTCCACGTGAGGTTGGGTAGTCAGGGCAGACCTATTTTGGGAGGTATCCTGGTTGCTTAGACTTGAGGATGATCAGTGCGTCGTTCAAAGATCTGAGCATGCCAGGCAGAAGGCATAGCATGTGCAAAGGCCCTGAGGTGGGAATGAGTTTGGCCTGATCAAGCCATAGAAAGAAGCTCAGTGTAGGTGGGACTGAGTGAGTAGGAGGGAGAGTTGGAGGAGATGAGGTTGGAGAGGCAGGAGGAACTGATGAAGAATGATAAAGAGATTTGGATTTTTATATTGACTACCTCTCTGTCTCCAGATTTTTCTGAATTTCCCACTGCATATTCCATACCGAATCCTGCCGTACCACCATGGTTGCTCATACGTTGATATTCTCACCATGCTGTTCCCTCTGCCTTCAGTGATCTTCCTCCCCCACTTCTCCTGGCTGATTCCTACTGCCCCATGAGGCCCCAACTCAGGGGCCATTGCTCTAGTGAGCCTGCTCTGACCCCCAGGTCTAGGTTGGGTGTGTCCATCCTCCAAAGCCCCACATAGCACTGATGTTGCTGAGCTGGAATTTTCTCCTCTGTGCCCTGCAAAGAATGTCAGCTCCTGAGGACCCAGGCTGAGTCTGTCTTCCACTGCTGTGGTCTTGGTTCCTGAAACAGTGCCTGGCACAGCGTATGTGCTCCCTAAATAGTTGACGAATGAATGAACAAGCAGATGAATGAAACGGAGGCCCAGAAAATGAAGTGACTTTTCCAGGGCCACACAACACGTGAGAGGTAGATCTGGTCCGTGGGTGTCCTGAAGAGGTTTTCAAGGACACAGGAGGAGGCAGCTTCCGGACCATCAAACCTTTCGCTCCTTTTATGGCCCTTCCGCTTCCGCAGCTTTAAAGGGGGATTACAGCCGGGGAGTTTTAATTAGAAGGGTCACTGGTGCAGATCCGATTAAAGGGATTGGGAGCAGGCTGATGGTCTGTCCCCCCTCCCCGGCTGGTGGGGGCCAGCAGTGGGGGATAGGTAAGAAGTTGGAATCAGAAGCCTGCCGGTGGCGCTCCTGGGCACAAAGGGACGGGAATCCAGGGATCGTGTGCTTGGACCACAAAAGAGGAAGGCAGAGGCCTTGGGGTGAGCCAAGCAACAGCGGCCTTCGCCATCAGAGGGCAACCGAGTCACAAAGGTGGAAAAGGCAAGGTACAGTGGCATGGCTGGGGGCATCCTAAGCATTATAAACCAGAAGCCTTGGGATAAGAAATTTATTTTTACTTATTTGCCTAAGTTTCAAAATGGCAAGATTTCACATAAAAATCTAGATTTTCACATTCCCTTGGAAAATCAGATGTACCTACACTCACCCTGCATTCCCGACAGCAACCACTGCCAGGAGCTAAGGAGCAGCTGCCCCTTTAGACAGGGCATGGGCTCCCCAGTTTCCCTAGAGGCCCCTTGACTCCTTTTGTTATCTGTCAGGTCACGGTACGGGTTGGGCTTGCAGTTCTAGACCCACTGACACAATATCGAAGATCGTAACCACTTAATGACTTGCTACTGTATATGAAGAACTTTCCAGACAAGATTTGCATCTAATTGCACAAGAAAGGAACCTAGGGGTCACCCTTGTCCCCATATCCAATCCCCCACCAAGTTGTGTCCATTCTGGCTCACAAACATCTTTGGGTCTGTTCCATTCCCTCTACCTGTGAGCCACCACCCTGCCCCAAGCCACCATCACCTCCCACTGGACCACTGCAAACAGACATCTTCCTGGTTTCCCCAAAGACACTCTGGCTCACTGTGGCAAAGACCACTAGATGTCCTCAATCTCTGTTCTTCCCTTCCTCCATTGTAATAAACTTTTAGCTAGACACGAGCTACCCAGAATGAAGACTACATTTCCCAGCTTCCCTTGCAGTGCAGTGTGGTCATGTGACTAAGTCTGGCCAATGGAACACGAGCAGAAATGAAGCTTGTCTTTGTTTCCTCTTTCTTGCTGGCTGGGAGGCAGATGTGATGGGCAGAGTTGAAGCAACTCTCTTGGATCTGAGACGGAAGCTAATCCCAGCCCTAGCCTGGCCCTTTAGTGAAAAAGTTTGCCAACTCCTGGTCTACCTTATAGTATCTATATTGTTTAGGCCACTGTATTTTGAGGTCTCACTGTTACAATCACTTAGTCTATACTCTGCTGAACTCTCCAGCCTCATCTTGTACCACACTCCCCTTTGCTCTTTCACTCCAGGTGCATGGGTCTTCCTTTGGTCCCTCACGGTTCTCATGATCCTTCTTGCCACAGGGCCTTTGCCCATGCTGTTTCTTCTGTCTGGAATGCTTTTACCTCCGCTCTGTCTGGTCAGCTCCTAGTCATCCTGCTTAGCGCAGGCATCACCTCCTCCAGGAAGCCAACCCTGACCCTGATTTGATCAGATCAAATCCCTAATTACAGGCTTTCTGAGTACATGTCCTTCTATTCATAATGCTGTCCAAGTTGCAATTTTACAATAATGTCCACCTCTATAGAATGTAAACCATTTAAGGGCAGGGGTTTTGTCTGATTTTTCTGAATCTTGAATCCGCAGAGTACACCATAGATTCCTGATACGTATTTACGGAATGAAGAAGCATTCCATCCCAAAACCCACCTGCAGGTTGTGCTGTGCCCTTGCCACCGTTTTATAATTGGGGAAACTGAGGCTTGGAAAGACAACATCCAAAGTGACAACGAGGGAAGTGGCTGAGGCAGCGTTTCATACCGTATGTACTAGTCTCTAAAGCCCTTCTTTGTTTTAACACACGAGGACCTTTCTTACCCTAGAATCCTGGGGTTCAGGTTATAGTTTTTAACATGTCCTCACTTGAACCATCTCCCCCAGGTGACCCGACTCTTCTCTGGGTTGGGCATCCTTCGCCTAACCGGTCAGTTAAGCTCCCGTGAGCCCTGTCAAAGCAGGGATTCTGGGAGCTGGTGATGTAACAACCTCCTGCCCATCTAAGGACAATGTCTCTGGTGGTGGTGGTGGCGGTGGAGACCTGACTCTGGTCCCTGCAGAGGAAGGGGGTGATAGTGAGAAGTGTGATCAGAGCAGTGTCCTTCCTGCCTGAGGGATCGCCAATTCCCTGTATCGGCTGAAGGCGTGTGGAACTGAGGAAGGGACCGTCGGTCTCAACAGTGATGAATGGTATCAGTCCATCCATGCTGCAGAGAGCAGTGTATTGAATAAAAAAGGAAGAGAACAGGAAATGTTAGGTAAGGATAGTGTCCACGGGTCCTGCTGAGCCACAAAGCTGTCCCCTTGCCCCCTGAATCTGGCAGGATGGGGAGCGGGGCGGGTAATGTTTGAGAGCCTGGCCGGGGCAGCTGGGGGTGTTAAGGGAAGCTAAATACATTAGTCTGGATGCTGGGATTGGACACCACTCTGGCTAATGTCAGAATGATGGTTCCATGAGTGTTCATTCTCAAAAATAGCCAGATTTTCTGGTTAATGTCCAATTTACATTTAGAAGGAGACAGTGGGGTGGCTTAACAAGAGATCTTTCTCATGTACCATTTTTTTAATGTTTAGTTTTGAGAGAGAGAGAGAGAGAGAGAGAGAGAGAGAGAAAGCACGGGAGAGAGAGAGGGAAACAGAGGATCAGAAGCGGGCTCCATGCTGACAGCAGAGAGAGCTCACGTGCTCACAAGCCGTGAGATCATGACCTGAGCGCAGTTGGACACATAACTGACTGAGCCACCAGGTGCTTCTTTCATGTAGTATCTTAGTCTCACTAGAGACTCACGCTGAGGTTAAACGGATGCGTACCTATTCTGGCGGGGCATCCTGAGGCAAGTGTCTTCACATCTCTGGTCTTTCTCACCGAACAGCCACTGAGAGTCTGCTGGGTCTCCAGCATAGCTCCTTTCCAAGCGGTGACTCGGGGAACCGGTGGCTCTGTCCTCTCAATCTGTGGCCTCCATTCTTGCCAAGGCAGGGGAAGGGATAGTCTGGAGAAGTCACACTTGCCCGTGACCAGAAATGATACAGGTCATTCCCTCCCGACAGTGAGGTCTGAGATCTACACCCTGCCTCCCTCATGGGGAGGAAGGAAGTGCTCTGAGACCTATAGAATGCTTCATGAAGGCTAAGGAGATGGCCTCCAATGCAGGTGTGTGCAGTGTGATGCCCTGGGGAGGTGCAGAATGAAGTGGCTGGCACTTGGTGAGGAAGTCCTAGACGTCTGCCAGCCAGCATTGCACCCAGAGTCAACAACACTGCAAGGCACACCAACAAGAGGGTAGATGTCGCACTGAGTGTTCTCATAATAAAAACAACTGGGATAGATTTAATGAAAAATGATAACATTAGAGGCAGATTTAAAAAAAGAGAGAAAATACCGGCATTTCTACTTTTCAATGTAAAGAAAATAAGGGGGCGCCTGGGTGGCTCAGTCGGTTGAGCTTTCGACTTCAGCTCGGGTCATGATCTTGCGGTAAACGAGTTCAAGCCCCACGTCGGGCTCTGTGCTGACAGCTCAGAGCCTGGAGCCTGCTTCAGATTCTGTGTGTGTGTGTGTGTGTGTGTGTGTGTGTGACTCTCTCTCTCTGCCCCTCCCCTGCTCACGCTCTCTCTCTCAAAAATAGATAAAACATTAAAAAATTTAAAAAAAAGAAAGAAAATAAGAAATTCAGTTTTACTGACATTGAGTCCACGTGTCAACTCTGGCATCCTGTTCACTCTGTACATGAGACAGCAGTAGGGGAAACAGAAGTGCCCTGAAGGAGGTGAGGGAGACCTTGGCTCAGCGGGTTGGCAAAGAAACCCTCACATCTTTGACTGCAGCAATGCAGTGTATATATGCCTGGGGTGGAAGAACCTTCTAGCAGTCACTCCTATCTGGCTCTTGTCTTCTTCCCGGGCACGTTGGAAGGCTGTTTTCTCTGTGCAGAAGGTGTGGCAGGCTGTGGCCCATGGGCCGTGTGCAGAGATGATGTAGGTCGCTTCTGGGCTGAGCGTGAGTGAATGTGGTTGTCTTCCTGTCCTCAGCAAGAATGGAGGTCTTGGGCACCTGGATGGCTCAGTTAGTCGAGTGTCTGACTCTTGATTTTGGCTCAGGTCATGATTCCAGGGGCATGGATGGAGCCCCACATTGGGCTCTATGCTGAGTGTGGAACCTGCTTAAGATTCCCTCTCTTGTTCTGTCTCTATCTCGCCCCCCCTTCTGCTCCTCTCCCCCCCCCACCCCATTCCTTTCCCCTGTTGTGCATGCACGCTCTAAAATTAAAAAAAAGAATGGAGGTCTCATGTTGAGATGACAGCTATCGGATCCTGAGTCACCACTTGGAAGAGAGCTGTGCTGCATGGTTCCCGGGTCCTTAGTGGCAATCACACAAGTGAGAAACAAAACTTCAATGTGTCAAGTCATGAGATGGTGTGTTTCTTCATCACTGCAGCATAATCTAGCGTATTCTGGCTAATTCATCTAGTTGAGTTGGAGTGCAGATTCTGTTCTCCATTTTTAAGCAAACTAGTCCTTGCAGGCAAAGACAAATGGCTTACAAAGATCCTTGTAAAGAAACAACAGCTTGGAGCAGGTATTAGGACGTGAGCCCAGGTAAGCATCAAGATAAGAGCTAAACTGATACCTGTCCTGGTATGAGCCCCTCGGGCACTGACAACATGAGGTTAAAGACAATGATGGTCTCATCAGATCAGACAAAAAGTTAACTAAAAGGGTCAAAATTACCAGGAAGACTCTGTAATCTGAATTTCTGAATTTCATCCTGTCTTTTACAGTGAACCCTGTCTTCATTCATCTATCGAACACAGAAAGAAGGCATGATAAATGAATAGAAAAATGAATGAATAAACTAAGTCCAGCAGGAGGGAGGCACTAGAATGTATCGGTTAAGAACTTGGACCTGCATTTTAATCCCAGCTTCCCAATTTTCCAGCTGTGCAACCTTGGAAAAGTTACTTAACCTCTCTGAGCCTCAATTTCTTCATCTGTGCAATGGAGATCACCATAGTTCCTACTTCATTAAGGATTCAATGAGATGATGCATGCATGTGGTGCCTGGCATGTAGTAAGGGCCCAGGGAATGTTTGCTGCTTACTTGTTTTAAACTGGAAGAAAGATGCGAGCTCAATGTAGGACCATTCTAATGCAGGCACTGTTACAATAAGCTATTATTACTATTCATTGGCAGGGCTACTGAAGAAAAGGGTGGAGTTGGTGAGGTCTGGGTTCAAGTCCTGCCCCTGGACAATCAATGTTCCCCATGGGCCCCTTACACAGCTGTATTAAGTTTACACAAGAAACTTCACCTCTCTGAGCTTCCATTCCCTCATCTATAAAAAGGGAATAATAATATGTACAAGGTCAGATTTTCATAAGGATTAAACTCGCTTGTTCATTGGTCCGTCCATCCATCCATCCATCCATCCGTTCGTTCGTTCAATGATGTGCCAGGTACCACCTGAGGTTCCGGATACAGCAGCGAACAAAGCAGGCAGAAATCCTAGCTTGTGTGGAGCTGACCATCTTATAAAGGGAAAGGATACACAGTGAACAATAAAAGATCAACAGGATAATTCTGGGTGATGCCAACTGCTTCGAAAAAATTAAGCAGGTTGGTAGGAAGGGAAATGACTAGGAGATGTGTTTACTTTACCTGACGTGGTCAGGTAGGGCCTCTCGGTGGAGGTGACATTTGAGCGGAGACTCGAATAAGGAGGAGCTGCGCATGTGACCATCAGCGGGAAAAGCATTCTAGGCGGAGGGAACAGCAAATGCAAAGGCCCTGAGGTGGGAACATGCTGGGCCAGCGTGGTTCGAGTAGGGCAAGTGAAGAGAAGATGCATGAGGCAGGAGAGGGAACGGGGGCAGAACTTCAAGGGTCTTCAGGCCTCCCACGCACAGTGCAGAACACCGTATGGTTCTCATTAATATAGTTAGCAGTAGTCTTCCTCTGACTCCTTCTTAATGCCCCACTAAGGGCCTGCTTTGGAAAATAAGGACAATCATTCTTGTGTCCAAGAAGAGTCCCTCAGATGTTCAGATACTCAGCCAGAATCCCCCCCTCCCCCATTTTTAAAAAAACTTTATTTTGAAAGAGTATGAACAGGGGAGGGGCAGAGAGAGAGGATAAGACAGAAGCCCAAGCAGACTCCATGCTGTCAGCCTGGAGACTGATGTGGGGCTTGATCCCATGACATGACCTGAGCCAAAATCCAGGGTCAGATGCTTAACTGACTGAGCCACCCAGGCGCCCCCAGGATCCCCCTTAATGTGCTGTTTTCTCGTAGTGATTTTCCAACCACTGAAGTCACCCTGCTCCTTAGCTGTAAATTCCCACTGGCCTGTGCTGTACTGGGAGTCGAGTCCAACCTCTCTCCCCGCGGTAAGATCCCATTGCGGTGGTCCCTATACGGCGCGCAACGTCCTGGATAAAGTCTGCCTTACCATCTATAACAAGTGTCATTAAATACCTTTTCTTTAACACCTTTCTTCTCTGGATCCTCTGTAGCCTCTCATTTTCCTGTTATAAAAGAGAAGTCAGCAGAGCCCTCAGCACGATTCCTTTGCTGTCCCTTGGGCCTGGAGAGCCCCTTTCCTGTCCCTTCTTGCACACACAGTTGGCTTTGTCTTTCTTTCAGGACTTGGCAGAAATGTCATCTCAGAGAAGCCTTTCCAACTTTTCCCCAGACTGAATTACATCCCCTTCTAATGTGTCACTCAACCCTTTCATTGTCCTTGTCATAGCAGTCTTTAAGGGAGGAACTAGGTCTTGTCACTCTCTTTTTTAAAACCCTCCAGTGGCTTCCTCCTGCACTCAAAACAAGGTCCAAACTCTTACAGGGCTTACAAAGCCCTGCCTGATCTGGCCCCCATGTTGACCTCTTAGATTTGCTCTTTCCCACTCTCCTCCAGCCACACTAGCCATCGATCTGCCCCTCAACATGCCAAGATCATCTCTGCCTCAGGACCTTTGCACTTGCTATCTTCTCTGCCTGTGATGCCCTCCTTCCAGATTTCTCTAAGGCTGGCTCTTTCGTATCCCTCATATTCCCTCCTTACAGGGGCTGTTCCTGACAACCTGATTCAAAATAAATACCCCCCGGGGGCTCTTGGCTGTCTTAGTTGGGGGAGCAAGCGACTCAGGGTTATAGGTTCGAACCCCATGTTGGATGTACAGATTACTTAAAAATAAAGTCTTAAAAAAAATAAACTCTTCCCATTACTCATTCTTCCCACATTGTTTTACCTCCTTGGTGATTTGTCACAATTTACAGTCATTGTGTTTAGTTATTTGTTCACTCATTTATTTTCTGCTTTCCCACCAACCCAGATTAGCACTGTGACGGCAGGGACTGTATCTGTCTTGCAAAGCTGGATCCCCACGGGCCGGCACGGAGGTCTGGTACGGTATTGACACTCAACGAACACGGATACATTAAATGAAAAGTGGATGGGTAGATCAACGGATGGTTGGAAGGATGGGTTTAGAAGGCATGGCCCAAGTTGGACCGCTCAAGATGCAATGCTTATCGAGTCCTCACCCTGTACGAGGCACTATGATGAAATACGAGCTTCAATCAGCAGCTCAATGTCTCATAACAATGACATAATAATAACAGCCAAAGTGTATTGGTTCCTCCCCATGGCAGACACTGTGTCCACTACTCTACATAGCTCATTTCATTTACTTCCTTTTTTAAAAAAATGTTTATTTATTTTTGAGAGAGAGACAGAGACAGAGACAGAGCACGAGCAGAGGAGAGGCAGAGAGAGAAGGAGACACAGAATCCAAAAGAGGCCCCAGGCTCCGAGCTGTCAGCACAGAGCCCGACGCGGGGCTTGAACTCATGAATGGTGAGATCACGACCCACGCAGAAGTCTGATGCCCAACCGACTGAGCCACCCCAGGCGCCCCTTGTCTCATTTCTTCTGATGTCAACCCTAAGAGGCAGATACTCTCAGAATCCCAGGCTCACAGAAGTGAGGCTTCATGGAGGAGGAATCATTTGGGCTGGGCTTTGAAGGATGAATTCCAGCAGGCGGGATGGGAGGAGGACGAGTTTAGGTAGAGGTAACCGCGGGTGCAAAGCCTTGGGAGTGGGGAATGACAGTCAACCCAGTAGTGGAAGCCACCACTTAGTGAGCGCCTACAGCATGCCATGTCCCAAGGCATTTGCTCATAACCATCCCAGGAGGCAGGGCCTCTTTTCCATTTTTCAGAGGGGCAATCTGAGGCCTAGAGCAACTAAATAACTTGCCCAGAGTCACACATCAGAATTAGGATTGAACTCAAGGCCGCCTAACTCTGGGGTGGACACGCTGGGTCAGAGAGGTATTCACGGGTCCAAGAGGGAGAAGACAAAGGCAACCTTTTAGCTGAGCACGTACTAAGAACCAAGCACAACATATTATCTTGTTCAATCCTTACAAGTACCCAGGAGGCATTACTGCAGTGGATGTGATTTTGGGCTGCTTAGCATCATTTTTTGAGCATCACCCCACGTCCACTCTCATGTACTGAGACAAGTTGCCTTTACTCCCCAGTCCCAGTGGGTAAGAGTGAGACCCAAGTTTACCATTTAGGATAATCCATACCCCTAAACCACAGTTCAGTAGTGTGGACATGACTCACACTGGCCAATCAAGTTTCATCCCGGGTTTTTTTTTTTTTAATTTTTAATGTTTATTTTATTTTTGAGAGAGAGAGCACACGCGCGAGAGAGTGAGTGAGCGAGAGAGCGCATGAGCAGGGGAGGGGAAGAGAGAGAAGGAGACACAGGATCAGAAGCAGGCTCCAGGCTCCGAGCTGTCAGCACAGAGCCCGATGCGGGTCTTAAACTCACAAACCGAGAGATCATGACCTGAGCCGAAGGTAGTGTTTAAATGACTGAGCCACCCAGGTGCCCCTCATCCTGGGATTTTTCTCCTGGAATTATTGCGGAAGAAGTGCTCCCTTTCGTCAAGGGCTACTGACTTATCAGGATGTTAACCTGCAGAGGCCAGAGTCCTCATTGGCCCTCTGGAAAGAATCTTCCAAAGAATATAGCCAATGCTGAGGGACTTTGTGCCAAGGGACAAAGGCAGGTTGCCGATGACCCTATTTAAGCACCTGGATACAGCCATTCCTGAAGCCAGTCTCCCTGGATTTTTCCAATGACATGAACTGATCAACACCCTATTTTGATTAGGCCAGTTTGGGTTGGGTTTTTGACCCTTGCAAATAAAAAGTGACCTGGCCAACAAAATTGTCATCTTCATTTAGCAGGTGAGATAATATATTCATAGAAGTAAAGTGACTTGCCTAAGATCCCACAGCCAGGAAGTGGTTGAATCACACTGAGATATCACAAAGAAGGTAGCTGGCATCTAATAGGTCCTCCACAAATACCATGTTCTTTTCTTCCACTGACCAAGAAACGGTGGAGCAAAGGACTGGAAAACATACATCATGTGGAACCCTGGAGCTCCAAGCTGTTGGGCAGATTCTGGGTTCCTTCTGGAATCCTCTACACTGCACTGGGGTCTGGCAGGAGCAGGAGTTGGCAAGTAAAGTGAACTAGCTGCCAGGATGTCTGCATGTGAACAAAATTCCTGAGGTCCCCACTCCTCCAAAAAAGGCCCTCTGAGGGTCCTGGCTGTAACCCAGGGTTTCCAGGGAAAGACCTGAGGTCTTAGCACTTACTTACTTACTTATTGATTTAAAGTACAGTTGATCTTCCTTCTTTTTTTTCCCCTTTTAATTGACCTAGCACTTCTTAGAGACTCACACTTGGTAGGAGCTCGCACAGATAACAGACTCAGGACTGCCGAAGACTCTGTGGTCATTCGAATTTTTCAAAGCTCCTTCACACTGGAGCTGACCAGCAAGTAAGGGGTTAGCCTGCACAGTCTGATGCCGGACTTGGAATTGGCTCGTGGCAATCCTGGCTCGTGTGAGCTTGGTGACCTCCGATATGTTACTTAACCTCTCTGAGACTTGGTTTCCCCTTGAAATGGGGAAGGGGCAGATTAGGAAGAAAGAATAAGACAAAGCACACAGACGCTCTTAGGACAGACACTGGGACCTCTTCCACTTTTGGGCCACGCAAGCGAGCGCTACACATGCCATGGGTAATGAAGTCGACTCTCTGAGCCTGAGTTTTCTCATTTGTGAAATGGGTGCTTGTGAGGCAGCAATGAAAATCGGGGGGGGGGGGGATTGCACCCAGGGCATGCCTCTTGGTGCCAGGGAAGGGTGAGTGGCCACGCCACGTGTGAATCGAGGCCGCCCTGCCAGCTGGAGGGCTCCACCTACCTGTGGGCAGGTTGTTTGGGCCCACACACTGGATTATTTGCCAACACTTATTTCCCCTATGAATCCAGATTTCCAGCTTCTCAAAAAAAGAAAAAAACAAAGCTGTAGCTCTGGCTACTCTGGACGTGTCTTCCTCGGTGGCAACCAGGCAGGATCTGAGCGCCAGCTAATCCGGGCCTGTGCTTTTAAAGTCTTACACACGGCCCGCAGGAGTTGTTTATGAGGCCTGCTTGGCGTCTGTGAGGGATCTCGGTTTGTGAGCCTGGGAATAAATCATTACAAGTGTGGCCAGCGATGAGGGAAAGGATTGAACAGTGCCAGGGAAACAGTCACGGCTTCCTCAGAATGCTGGGCCTGCAGCTGGGTGCACGGTGTGCTCCGAATCAGGCAAGTGGGGACGGGAGCCCCTCACCCATCTGTACTGTGGCCTGCTTGTCCTGGTCTGCTGGGAAGCCACGTTGCCGCTTCCTTGGAGTCCTTGGCTGCGTGTTCTCCCCTGTCTCTCCTGTTTCCAGACTTCTTGAAGCCCCTTCCCATTCTCCACCACCTGCTCTGCTGGTAAAACAAAGTTATGACATAACAAACAATAGAGTGCCCCTGGAGGGCCTCTCTGAGGAGGTGACATTGGAGTGGGGATCTGACTGACTGAACCACCCAGCTGCCCCTCATCCTGGGATTTGATCTGAGGACAGGGTGTTCCAGGAAGAGGTAGCAGCAAGTGCAAAGGCCCTGAGGCAGAGAAGAGACTGACATATAAGAACAGAAAGGAGAACAGTGTACCAGGGACATGGCCAAATGTGGGTTTATAGAGCTTCCAGCTGTGTTTGGTAACAGACTGTAGGTGGGTTGGAACAGATGCAGGAATCTAAGTGAGGAGGACTGGCAGGTGTCCAGGTGAGGGACTGTGGCTGTTGAGAATAGAGAGAACAGATTCAAGGCATATTTTGGAGGTGGAACTATAACCAATTTGCTGATGGCCCAGATGTGTGGGGTGAGGCAAAGAAAAGTCAAGGAAGAGTCCTGGGTGTTGTTGAGAGTGGCATTTCCCGAGATAGAAGGACGGGCGGAACGTCCTGAAGAGGCTGGAGGGGTACCTGGGGTCAGATCAGGACAGGTGGTGAGCACAGGCTGAGGGGTCTGGATGAGACCCTGTAGGTAATGGGGAGCTATGGAAGGCTTCCTGATATGTTCCCTTTGATACTTCAGTTTCCCATTGTTTATGGTTTAGGAATACCTAAAAGGGTTCACTGTTAATAAAACAGTGTTACAAGAAAAAAAGAAAGAAAGGAAAATGGCAGAATATTCATTCAGTCTTTTAACACACGTTTATGAAGACAGGTGGTCCACTTTTGCTCTCTCGCAGACAGCAAAGCTCCCCCAACCAGCTATGGGTTTGGGAGTACAAACCACCTTCCTGGAACCAGGGTGTGGATCAAGGGATCTCACCTGCTGACCCATGGATTCCCTCCCTTTCCTTCTCCATCTCCTGATTAAGGAGCCAAAGTGCCTTCAAAAAATCTTTATTGAATTACCGACTGCCTGTCTTCCCCTCTAAAAGCTCCGTGAAGGTAGGGACCATCTTCAAGATTTCTGTGTCCCCCGTTGCCTGGACCTGTACCTGGCACACAGTTGGTGCTTGATAACCATTTACTGAGGAACTGAATTCAGAAGAAAAAGCCCCCGTCTGCCATCTGTAAGGACCAACTGAGATACTATGACGTGCCGGGCTCGGGGCCGGGTATCCGTTAGGCATTCAAGAAATGGAAATAAGAGTGCACAGAAAATAGTCACACTGTCTGCAGCCCTGGGCCAGTCTCTGGTGGGTCTGGAGGCTTCCCCAGGGGAGGACAGGCCTGAGGGGTGGGAGGAAGAGGGGGCCTGTGACCCATACTCCCGGGCCCCTGTCTTGGGCCTGGACAGGATAGGCGTGGTGTGTGGACTAATCCCGGCTAAGCAGCCGGATGTGTAAAGATGTGTAATCCAAGGCCTCAGCGTCCTGTCCAGCCGGCTTTAGCCTGACCTTGGCTGAGGATGACCCAAGTTAAGGTGGGTGCCCTGGCCTCCCAAGGCTCCCCAGAGTTGAGACCCTTTATATAGCCAAGGACAGAGACCAAAGGGAGGCCTTTTTGGAGCACAGAAGGCGGCAGGCTCCCCCAGGTTTCCCCCACCCTCCACCCCTGCAAGTCTGGAAAGTGCATCTCTGCACTCCTCTCCTGTTCTTGTATCTCTGTCCTACAGCCCTGTTGGGGGAAATGCTGTACAAAGACTTTGTGTCAGGGAAGAAGAGAGGAATCCGTTCATTCATTTAGCAAACATTTACGAAGCCCAAACTATGTGCCAGACCCTGGTCTAGATTCTCAGGATACAGCAGTGACCAAAGCAGATCTTGTCTTCAGGGAACTGACATTTGGGTGGGGGCGAGCAGATATGAAATGAGGAAACATGAATTAGCAAGGTCACTTTGGACACTACAAAGACAAGCAAATGGGCTACTGGGATAGAGAGTGAGTGGGTGTAGTGGGGGCATCATTAGCTATGGTGGTCAGGGAGGGCTTCTTTGAAGAGATGACATCTGAGCTAAGACCTGAAGGGGAAAGATCCAGCTCTGTGAAGATCCAGGAGAGGAGCATCCGGGCAGAGGAAAGAGATTTCAATCCTCACAAATCATGTTTGACATTATTACCTCCATTTATTGAGCACTTACTATGAGCCAGGCTCTCTTCTAAGAACTTTACATGCAATACATTGTTCAATACTCCCCAAATCCATGACTGTCATCCAATTTTACAGATGAGGAAACTGACTCACAGAGAAGTTAAGTACTTTGTTCAAGGCCACACCGTTAGCAAGTAGCAGAGCTGGGATTTGAACCCAGGTCTGCTCTATCTTCCAGCTTATATAGGTTGTTCCCTATCCTCAGAGCATAGGGAGGAGAAAAATCAATTGTTGAGCACCTACCAAGCACCAGGCTCTTTGACTTCTATTATCTTTACCTGCTCTTACCTCCGAAGACAATCCATGGTCCCCTGCCACGCACCGTACGTCTCTTTCCTCCTCTCTGTCGTCACCTGTATCTACTTCCAACTCCAACAGTGGCCATGCAACCCATTCTGGCCCAACCCCCATAGTTCAACCCTTCTAGTCATAGTGATTGGCTGAAGGATGGGCATGTGACCAAGATGGGCCAATGAGAGCAAATCCTGGGACTTTGGCTGAACTGCCAGGGAGGACGAGTTCTTGTTTGAGGGGCACAGTCTAGCTGGGAGGCTGGAAGTGTGGAAAACCAGAGAGCTTGCCTGAGAGTGAAGCTGGCCCAGGGGAAGGCAGAGACAAAAGACAGGGAGAAACTGAGTTGCAATGACAAGTCCTGACAACATGGCTCGAGGGCCTGTGTGTCTGGAGCTAGAAGCCAGAGCTCCTTCTGGACTTGCCAGTTGCTTGAGCCAATAACTCACCCTTCTCTTTCTTTTCTAGCTTAAGCCAACTTGAATTGGATTTCTGTCACTTGCAACTGAAATGCGAACATTTTTTTTTTTTCTCCTGGAATGTGCTCCCTTCTCTTCTCCCCTGCCACCAAGTATTCTTCTTCCTACCATCAGGAAATAACCAGCACTGCCATCACCTGTGTACCTTTACAACTTTCATTCATACCTGTGTTACCACCGCCAGCAATAACACCATCACTGTCACCATGAACCCAATGACCCCTGGGGCCATGATCGCTCCTACGACTGATGCCGGCACCTCCGCAAATGTCACATTCTCCCTCTGTAAATCTGTCCCCAGCATACAGGACATTTGCACAACCCAAGCCGGGTTCCACTGAGGTCCCATTGGAGGAGCAAGAAAACTGAAGTTTGCAAAGAGGATGGAATCTGCCTACAGCCACAGGCGCGGCTGCTCAGATTTTCACTCATTCATTCACTCATCTCCTCATTCGTTTCTTAAAGAAATGTCACCGACTGCCTTCTGCGTGGAGATGGGCTCCCCTAGATGCTCGAATGCCTGGGTGAACACAGACCTGGTTCCTGCCCTCACTGAGCTGGGTCAGGTGGGCTCTAGGACATTCCAAGGAGACCCCCTTGCAGGCTGCACAGGAAGCCCGGCCAGGATCCTTCTCTCCTCCTTGGGGTTCTGAGACTATGATGGAAGAGCCCAGCTTGTAGGCAGAATTGAAGGGCTGCTGTGATTTTTTTTTTTTTTTTTTTTTTTTTACCTCGTACCTGAGCTGCCTTGCGCAATGGACAGCCTCTGATTCTTGCTTTCCAGCCAGCCAGAGAGTTCCTTGTGTAGGTGTGTTGGGGTGAGTAGGGATCCTTTACTGAGTTGACTTCTCTGTCTCTGCACAGTGCCAAGCTTGGGGCTGCGCACTAATGGATTGTTTTTCTCAGAGACAGAACTAGGGCTCCTTCCCTCCACGCACCCACGCACCTACCTCTCCACCTGCCCATCCTTTCTTCCCCTACCCTTTGCTCCTCTCCCTGCCTTCATTCTGTCCTGTGTCTACTCATTCTCCATTTTTTTTTAATTTTTTATTATTTTAAAAAAAAATTTTTTTTAACGTTTTTTATTTATTTTTGAGACAGAGAGAGACAGAGCATGAACGGGGGAGGGGCAGAGAGAGAGAGGGAGACACAGAATCGGAAACAGGCTCCAGGCTCCGAGCCATCAGCCCAGAGCCCGACGCGGGGCTCGAACTCACGGACCACGAGATTGTGACCTGAGCCGAAGTCGGCCGCTTAACCGACTGCGCCACCCAGGCGCCCCTCATTCTCCATTTTTAAATTCACCCATCTTCCACCTACTTCACCAGCATCCAACATCCTTTAGTTTTCTATCATCTATTTATTCACCCCTTCCTCTCTGTGTTCCCTTCCTGGATTTGTCTTTTAAATAACCCATTATTTAAAAATTTTTTTTCAACATTTTTTATTTTATTTTTGGGACAGAGAGAGACAGAGCATGAACGGGGGAGGGGCAGAGAGAGAGGGAGACACAGAATCGGAAACAGGCTCCAGGCTCCGAGCCATCAGCCCAGAGCCTGACGCGGGGCTCGAACTCACGGACCGCGAGATCGTGACCTGGCTGAAGTCGGACGCTTAACCGACTGCGCCACCCAGGCGCCCCTAAATAACCCATTATTTAAATCAATTCTTTATTCATCCCTCCAACCTGTCAGGTCTTACGTCAGCTGCTACGGCAAAGTGACCCACCATCACTTGATCCCCTCCTGGGGTGGGGAGTGGGGGGGGGGGGGAAGCATACTTGAACGTCACCCTGTCCCTACAGTCTGTCTCCTGAGCTCTGAGGGACCCCAGCTCTCATCCAGGCACACGAAACTCTTCAGCCATTTTCCTTTCCTGCCTGTGTTTGGAATCCTCCCTAGAGTTCCAGCCTGCAGACCAGGCAGAGGCTATAAACACAACCACTCTCTTTGGCTGTTCGGGGAGCCGTTCTTAACCCCTGCCTTCAGAGAACACAGCCCTGGGCGGGGCCCAACTGCTGCATAACTCTGTGCAGCTGCATACAAAAACAATACAGTACTGCTTAAGCGCCTACTGTGTACTGGCATCACGGGGAGTGTAATGAGGACAACCTTAAAAATTTCTGAGCCTAAAGGCCTCTTCCCAGATCAACCCTACCCTTTTCTTACACCCATTCCCCCGTAGGAGGCCCAGAGAGGGGATGACTAACCGGGCCGGTCTGTGGCAGAACCTGGACTGGAATCGGGGGCTCCCGACTTGGTGCTCTGTCCCCCACCTCACTGCCTCCCAGCCCCTACCCAGTCTCATTGGGTGATGAAGGATGATTCCAGCCTCCAGGTTTTCGTTCCTGCTACGCCTCTTCCCAGCCTCCTTTCCTAGATTGTTAGCGTTTTCCCAGCTCTAAGCAATTTGCCAGGAGCAAGCAAGATTGAATAAACAAACAAAAACCCTGATTCTCTGAGCCACTTTCTGAAGCACTCTGAATTCCTACAGGACTTCTTATCTTTCCTGACAACCCAGCCCCAATCCCGTGTTTCCTTTTAAAAACCTTCCTTCCGGTTTCCTGAGTGGTGTTCTTCTCCCCACCACCACCCCCAAGCCCTTGCAGGCAGCCTGGGGTCCAACACGCAGCCTTCAACAGGGGCCAGGCAGGAAGTGCGAACAACCAACTTCGGTTGGGTGTAAAATGCCAGGAAGGGTGAGGGATGTTCAGGCCACCTCTGGCCAGCTCCAGGAGGGAACAGAGATGGCTCAAAGGTGGCCTCATTTTCCAGCTTCTCAAGAGAAACAAAAAAATCGAGTTCTTCCTGCTGAAATCTTCCAAATTGTTAACGCTGGCAACTAATTAAAATACGCAAATGCAGTTCAGTTCAAACAATACACATTAAATGGCTAGATCTGCGCCTTTCCCCTTGACAAGTCGTCTGTGAGCCGCTCCCTCCTCCCCCACAAATTGCCACCGGAGAGCCTCTGCTCCAAGAAGAGTTTATCGCGTTGAATACAAACGACTTAATAACAACAGTAGCAGCTACCGCGACTTGGATATCCAAAGACTTCAATCCCTCCTAGCAGATACTTTTATTGCCATTTTACCCATGAGGGAAACAGGAGGCTCAGGGGGGTTAAAGAACCTGCCCAAGGTCACATAGGTAAGTGACAACCTGGATTTGAGCCCAGGTCTGCGTGACTCCAAGACTGAGATCTAGCTCAGCGGGCGGTGGCACTGACCCCTGGGAGGCACTTTAGAAAAGTGAGGGTGGGCAGGCATTTCTGAAGGTCACGGTGACGGGGTGGGGGGTGCTGGGTGGGAACCTGGGACGGAAGACGCCCTGTGATGTGCAAACAGCCCTGCATCCTGAGCTTCCATCCTGATCCCGTCCCCATGCCAGTAGGGCCCCCAGCTCTCGCTCTCCCTGGACAACGGCAGCCATTATTGAGTGCCAGCTGTATGCCAGAGATTTGAGATCCAGTAGCCTGGACGTAGATAGTATTAGCATCCCAACTTCAAAGAAAGACAAACTGCAGTTTGGGGCTGGGGTGACTGAACAAAGGTTACACGAAGTAGCCCAGGGCCAAGACCAGGGTGAAGCAGTTTAAGGGAGTCCCCCAAACTCAGGAATCCAGATAAGTAAGCCCTTAATGCACTATTTTAGAAAGTCAAAAAAGCTCAAGATGAACACAATATCTCAATCGGCTCTGAGAGAAAAGGCAAATCAATCACGCGCGGACCCTGGGTTTTTGTGCCTGGGGTAAGTGCCTCACCTACCTCCCCCTAGTCCTGACCCTGAGCAAGAACCACACCCTGGGGCCTCTCTATCATTAGCCTCAATAAGCCGGGGAGCCGGGCAACCAGTCCTCCCCCCTCAACTCGCCAGGCCTTGATTGTAGCTGGTTAAATTACAGGCCCCTGAAAGCCATGATTTGTAAAGCAGAAGACAGACAGGCCTTTAATTAGAGCCAGGCGGGTGGGTGGCTGGTTAATACTAAGTTCCGTAATAAGTGCTGTATTTTTGAATTTGTTGGCTCGATCACGCACATTCTGGAGGCCTCTTTGGAAACCTGTTCACAGAAAATAGGGTAAACAGCTATTTCCACCCTGAGAGAAGGAAAGTGACTTTGCAGCAGGGTGAGCGGCACGAGAGTGGGCGCTGGGGGCAGCGGATCTGGGACAAATCCCAGCCAACAAGCCCTCTCCGAGCTCCTGTTTCCTGGTCCACACCATGGGAACGGGGAGACCCTACAGGTGGTGAGGAAGATGGGAAATAACAGCCAGGACACGCCGTCTCCCAGGGGTTTGCCCCAAGGGTGTCGTTTAGGAGGAACATTCTTCATTTACTCTTGAAAATCCCTTTCAATTGTGACAACCCCAAACTCGCAAGTCCAAAAGGCGAGACATAATGAACTTTATTTCACATGTGGCAGGATGTAAATGTCTGATGGGGTGGGGAGCGGTTAGGGAAAGAGGAAGAAATACAGGGGAGGGTAAAAAAATCTTTAGCGAGAGAGCAAGAGCCAGGAGAGAGGGAGGAGAGCGAGCGGGGGAGGGGCAGAGAGAGGGAGACAGAATCCGAAATAAGTTCCAGGCTCCGAGCTGTCAGCACAGAGCCGGACGTGGGGCTCGAACTCACACGCTGTGAGATCATGACCTGAGCGAAGTCAGATGCTTAACTGACTGAAACACCAAGGTGCTCCTGTCTTCCCAGTTCTCATGCTGGGATAAGAAAACCTGTTCCAGCTAAAAGTCTGGCCTGTACAAAAAGCTCATTACGGTTCCAGATCTAGGAAACAATAGGCAGGGGTTCCAGACCCCACGAGCTCCCTGTTTGTGGCTAGAATCACAAGTGGGAGCTGGCTAATGTCCACAGTGTTCGTCTGGAGTGGCTGAGAGTCCTTAGTGGATCCAGCCAGGAGCTGCTGACTTCCATGGGCATCTCCAGCAGGGATGAGTAGCGAGGCTGCTTCGGACCAGTCAGGAGATAATGTGTGCTGTTTTTGCCTCCTTGACTTCCAAGGGCAGTTACCAAGGCTGTGCACAAATTGGACAAAAAGACAAGCCCCTCACAGCGTGCAAAAACTCTAAGGCAGTGTAAATAAATAAACCGCTAGGTTGAGAACGGACAGAACGACAGATAACAAACACGGCCCTCTACTCAGAGACTGGCTGGCTGGTAGCTGGAGGTTGGATCCAGGGATTCTCAGTGGGGCGGTCCTGCTCAGCGAGCGCTGTTTCTGGAAATCCATGAGGATGTCCTGAGGATGGAGGCTGGCATGCCAGGTGACCTTGAATACCCAAGCCGGTGCTGCTTAGGGCTTCCTGAACCTAGACTCTGACTCCGCTTTACATATAAACACAACGAATATCTTTTCTTTTTTTTATGTTTATTTTTGAGACAGAGAGAGACAGAGCATGAACGGGGGAGGGGCAGAGAGAGAGGGAGACACAGAATCGGAAGCAGGCTCCAGGCTCCGAGCCATCAGCCCAGAGCCCGATGCGGGGCTCGAACTCACGGACCGCGAGATCATCACCTGAGCCCAAGTCGGCCGCTTAACCGACCGAGCCACCCAGGCGCCCCCACACCGAATATCTTCTGCCAAGGTTTTAATATACCCCGAATTTTCCAGAAATGCAACCACTAGGTAAAGCAGAAGGACTGTACTTTTTTCTGTTCGGAACTTTCTCAAGAGTTAGTCACCCCATCGGAAAAATCACGTGGCCGGCTGACGGCAATGCCGCTTGTCTCTGTTTCTGTCACTGTCACACTCACAGTGCTTCTGTGTATAGTGGAAGCACCTGACACTTTCATGGTCTTCTGGTGTCTCTGTCGTGATCAAGCATCTGCACACTGAACTGCATACTAGTCTAGTATAAATTACTTCCCTCGTCATTCTCCTTTCTGCTACAGGCAGCGTGTCCCCTGGAGAAGGGTTGTCACGCTGGGCTTGGAGTGGGGTGGGGGTGAGTGATGCCTAGTGGCATCTAGAGGGCAGAGGTCAGGGAGGCTGCTAAACACCCTACAGTGCACAGGACAGCCCCACAGCAAAGAATTTTCCTGCCCCCAACATCAGCGGTACTGAGGTGAAGATGTCCGCATAAAAATCAAGTCCTGCTTCTGGGCCACATCGGCTCCTGGGAAGGTCCCGTCGGATCTCACTGTCTTTCTACTTGGTGACTAATCACCAGCCTTTCTACCGCAGTCTGGAACTGGTCTGGAGAAACCATGCTTTTTCCCCACACGCCCGGGGATCCCCACTAGCCCCCAGCTCTCCAGCTCACACTTTGATTTCTCTGGTTCAAACTTCAAAGCGCCCTGGACATAGGTGCCTGGATGTTAAGACCCCTCTTTTGCACACAGGCAGAGAGAAACAGAGAGAGAGTCACCAGCTTGACCAAAGTCACACAGAGAAGTGCGGGGGGGCTGGGATTTGAACTCAGGCACTGTGACCCCCAGCACATTCTCTGAAGTTGCGTTTTGAGAAGTGACCTCCTCGGGGGTTCAGGTTTCTTGTGACCTCTCTGCTCACCACTTTCCATGCCCTTCTGGTTAGAAATGAGCCCTTAAGTTACAGTGGAAACAGAAACAGAAGCTGGTTTTGAACCCTCTCCCTCGGTGATAGGCTGAGGCTCTAAGGTCGATCTTGGAAGGTCTTCCTAATGACGGCACGTTACGTACAGTGAAATGGAGGAGTGTGCCGTGAGCAGCACAACACAGGGGCTGAGGAAACAGACTCTGGCTCCAAACTGGGGTCTAGTGTCTGGCTTCCAGCCCAGACCCTGGAGAAATTCCTTCAGCTTCCTGAATCTCAGTCTCCCCATCTGGGAAATGGAGCAGTGATACTTCGTCAGTCATTGAGTTGTGAGGATTTGATGAGACTATTCATGTGGAAGGCTGGCCCAGGGCTTGTTCAATGAGGCGAGCTGGGGTGGCTGTTAGCTCCAGGGTCTGTGGAGGCAGGGGGATGCTCTGGAGAATTCTAGAAGGTGGCAGTGCATCCTCACCTCCAGAGAGTCGAGGAAGGAAAAGGAAAACGATGGTCTTGTTTTCTCTTTTAAGAATTCTCTCCAGCACCCCTCTTTGCCTATGTTCATGCCACAAAGTCATATGCCGAACCCTTAACCAGCAGCCCCCCCCGCCCCCAGCCGGGCACTGAGTGTTTAACCAAGAGGGGACCCCAGAAGCTTGGCTCGGCCCTTCTCTGGCTCGGGCATGTTTTGTATTTTATGTTCATTCAGTCACCGTATACTGAGTGCTTTCTGTGTGCCAGGCACTCTGCTAGGCTCCGGGGGCAGAACAGGAATGAGGCAGCAGTCACTGTCCTAAGCAAGAGAAGGAGTCAACAAACACACGCATGGACAAACAGCAGAGAGGGAGTTCATGGGTGATGGGGAGAAGTGTCTGTGGGAGGTAGGCAGCTGGTCAGGAAAGGGCCCCCTGAGGACACCTGCTAAGCTGAGGTCTGAGGATGAGCATAGAGTAAGATAGCCGGAACAGCAAGTGCAAAGACCCTGAGGCAGGAACAAGGTGTGTTTAAGGGCCAGAAAGAAGGCCAGTGTGGAAGAAGCAAGGGAAAGGGGGCTCAGAGATGATGATGGAGAGGCAGGCAGGAGCCAGATCATGCAGGGCTTTGAAGGCCAGAGTGGGGGGAAGGGGGAGCTTCCAGTTTATTCTAAGAACCCAGAGGAAGAGAAGGCTCTGGCCCTGAATGGAAGAGCTGCCTTATCTCTTGGGAGCACCAGGGCTCACAGGAGAACCTGTCACCCCTCCCCAGGAAATCTGGCTGGTTTGTGTATAGCCGGCCCCTGGGTACGATACCTCACTGCACATGCTGGCCTCATTCCTGCCTTTCCACCTTTTCTCAGGCAGGTTCCTCTGTCTGGAATGCCCTTTCCTTTCCCCTAACTGGTCCAACTTCTCCTCAGCCCACCCTTCCTGAGGAGGCCCTCTCTGACAGCTACAGCCCATGGCGACTTCTTCCTCTCCTGAGCACCTCTCTGATATTGAAATCATTTTGCTGGCAATGTAGATTCCTGGTTCTCCCAGGAGAGACTGATTCAGGAGACTGCGGTAGGGCCCAGAAATCTGCATTTTAGACAAACTCTTCAAGGGGACTTCATTACACGGCCTTGGAGAGACCCAGGTGCTGACGTTTTCCCAGAGCCAGCTCAGGCAGTAGGGTGTGAGGGGGGTGTATGGAGACGGAGGGGAGGGGAGGGGAGGGGAGGGGAGGGGAGGGGGGCTAGTCAGTGGAACCAAAAGACTGCAGGCTCAAACCTCAGCTTTGCGCCTTATAACCAGCTGGGTGCCCTTTGGCAAGTGCCGTCACCTCTCTGAGCCTCAGTTTCTTCATCTATAAAATGGGGACAGTCACACCTAACTCGAAGTGTTGTGGAGATGACAAATAGATGCCGCTCCCCCAGGGGGTGGCCGGCTGGCTTAATAAACACAGTGTGGTCCCCACCCCACAGCTGCTTCCCAAGGACCTGAATACAAAGAGCTATAGCACGGGGCGCCTGGGTGGCTCAGTCGGCTGAGCATCCGACTTCGGCTCAGGTCACGATCTGGTGGTCCGTGAGTTCGAGCCCCGCGTCGGGCTCTGTGCTGACAGCTCGGAGCCTGGAGCTGCTTCAGATTCTGTGTCTCCCTCTCTCTCTGCCCCTCCCCCGTTCGTGCTCTGTCTCTCTCTGTCTCAAAAATAAATAAATGTTAAAAAAAAAAAAAAAAAACCCAAAGAGCTATAGCACACTGAGGCTTGCTGTGTACGGGCAATGCTCTCTAGCCCAGGGGTCAGCACACTTTGCCTGTAAAGGGTCAGATGATGAGTATCTCAGGCCGCGGGCCATGTGCCTGTCACGACGACTGCACTTTGCACGGCAGCACCAAGGCAGCCAGAGACAACCCGAAACAAACTGGCATGGCTGCATTCCGAGGCACCTTTAGGGACGGACACTGAAATTTCAATTTCGTATCATTTCACTTGTCGTGAATGGAACTCTTCTTTCGATACTTCTCAGTGCCTTGGGAATGTAAAAGCCACGGTTAGCTTGACACAAAAACAGGGCGTGGGCTCGATTTGGCTTGTGGGCCCAGGTTTGCTGACCCTGTTCCACACGCTTTGCAGGGATTCGTGCCTGGGACCCTTACGGGATAAGCGTGTGGTCACAACCTTGGTTTCAGATGGGGGAAACAGGCTCGGAGAGGCTGAGATGCACGTGCTATAGGTCCATTCGGTCTCTGTTGAGAGCAGCAGTGGTCTGAAGTCGTAGGAGACAGATTCAGGGCCCATGCTGGTCACCACTGTGCTCTCCTACCTCGCTGGGGCCACACCAGCCTCAGATGCAGACGCCGTATTTCAAGAACCGGTGACCTCTCTTTACTGAGAAAGAACTCTGATATTGTTCAAGTCACTGCTACTCAAGTCTCTATCGCAAGAGCCAATCTGTATCCTAAGTGATGCTGAAAATGCCCGGGAGTCATACTAAGTGGGGTGGCCAATAATGGCCTTTCTGAGACGAGATGCTTGAGCTAAGAGCTAACTGCGTGAAGGGGCTGCTTATGAGAAGCACCTGAGGCAGAGAACCCCAGGCAGAGACCGGTAAGTGCAAATGCCCTAGGGTGGGAGGACCCCCTTCCCCAGGGCTTCTGTAGCTGCCAGGGCACCTCCCACCAACAGGCTGTGTTATGATCATCCATGAGGTTCTAACTTCTGTGGCAGGTGGCTTGATTTCGTTGAGCCTTAGTGTTCTCAGCTAAGAAATGGGATAAACGGTACTCTTTTCATAGGGCTTTTGTGAGGATTGATTGAATTAATGCACATAAGGTTCTTAGGAAAGTGTCTGGTGTATAATAGGTGCTCAGTAAACGATGGGTTCCCTTCCCTGCCTTCTCTGAAAAGAGATGGTGTCCTAACTACATGCTTCCCAAGGTGAGAGGGGAGCCTGATGACTTAATGTGCAAGAACAGCTTTCTCAGATGGAAATTCTCTCTCACACCTCTCTTATTTCTTTTTCTACTTCATCCATCCATCCATCCATCCATCCGGGAAGCATTTATGGAGAACCTGTGCTAGATTCTGGAGATGCAGAAACTAAATAAATTCAATCTATGCTCTTGAGGAGCCCAAAGGCCCTTATGCAGGATAAGTACCTAAGTTGCCTTATAGAACATGACAGAGTGTTGGGTTTGCCACTTCTCTCAAATGGCCTCGAAGTAGTGATTTCACCTGTCATCTCTAACTTCTTACCAGTAAACCAGAGGTGATAATCCCTACCCACAAAGATTAGATGAGATCAGAAAGTTAAATTACTTTCTACAGAGCTTGGCACATACATAGTAGGCATTCAAAATATGGTTCCTGTTATGCTAGTGGATACCCCAAAAGGTTTCTTGGAGGCTTCCAGGCTCGCATAAAAGGATGGAAAGAATTTGGATATGCGAGAGTGGCAGAGGGGAAGGGGAATCCAGGCAGAGGGCACAGCAAGAGCAAAGGCAAAGAGGAAGAGAAATTCAGGGTTCAGAGAGGGGCCAGAGGAAGAGGAATGTTCTGGTTTCCCTCTTTCAGTGTTCTCAGGGCAGCAGGGTTCCCAGAACTGAAAAAGGCGGCTGGGGTAGGATGGGCTCCGAGGGGTGAGGTCTTGCAGTCCGGGTGACCCAGATAGCCGGAGGCAGACAAAAATGGGTCATGGAATTCATCACTGCCACAGGGCGGGCTCCCCTCCACCCACCGTCTGGGCTGGTGGGGCCTGGCTGGGGAGGAGGAGATGTGTTTGGACACCTGGATGTCCCATGGGCTTGTCAAACTTAACCAGGTCGAGTGGAGGGGGTGCCTGGGCTGGCTCAGTCGGTAGAGCATGCGACTCTTGATTCTGGGGTCATGAGTTCGAGCCCCACATTGGGTGTGAGCCTACTCAAAAAAAACCGAAAACTGAAAACAGGGTCAGTGAAGTTCTTGATAACCTACCAACTGCTCCTTGCTGGGTTCTTCCTGCTTTGGCAAACGGCAGCTCCCTCCTCCCAGATCCTTAGGCCACAAACCCAAGAGGCCTCCTCGACTGTTCTCTGTCTACCAGCAAGCTGTGTGGGCTCCACCCTCAAAACAGACCCAGGGTCTGACCACTTCTCACCTCACCATCACCTGGTCCAGGCCACGGACATGTCCCACGAGGACTATTCCACCTGTCTCCTCACTGGTGTCCCTGCGTCCTCCCCCACCCCTACCACCCATTCTCTACAGTTCGTTTTGAGAGAGAGAGAGAGAGAGCGGGAGAGAGAGAGAGAGGGAGAGAGAGAGAGAGCGCCAGAGAGAACACAAGCGAGAACAGGGGAGGGGCGGAGAGGGAGGGAGAGAGAGACTCCCAGGCAGACTCCACACGGTCAGCACAGAGCCCGCTTCAGATCCTCTGTCCGCCCCCCCCACCCCTCCCCCACTTGCGCTCTCCCAAAAATAAACATTAAAAAAGAAACCACTTGGGGGCACAGGGCTGGACCCGGCTGGCAACACCCTCTTCCTGAGCTACTGACTAAAAGGACAGAGCAGGGATTGGCACCCGTGGAAAAGCAGGCGACTAACCCTCCTGAGCTCTCTGTGCCGGGCCTTGTTCAGGACGCGTTGCGTGCTTTACCTGTTACGTTTTGCTCCAGCCCCAAAAGGCAGGTGCTGTTCACCCCATGAGCCCCTTCACCATCTTCGCCCCTACGAGCAGTGAAGCGGGTTGCCCACAGCTTACCAGGGGCAGGACTGAGTTCCCTTGGGGCAGACGGGCTTTGGCCTCAGACCAGGCTTCTTGGCGGGGTGGGCAGGTGGGTAAGGGTGAAGAGGGGCCTGAGAAGGGGATCTTTGAGCTAAGACAGACAGGGGCTGACCACCAAATGATGGAACAAAGAGTGTTGTAGGGTGGCTAGAGGGGTGTATATGCCCAGCCCTACTGCAGTCCCCCCCCAGGTTCCCATCCTTCCTAAAATGTGCTTGGCCCAGGCCAGTGTGGACACTGGGATGGGCCAGAGGCAAATCTGCAGAGCTGTGGCAAGGCACTGGGCTCTTTCCTTTCTGGGGGTGACCTTGGGGAATGCTCTAAGAGGGGAGGGACCACCAGTCTCTCCAGGAACCAGAGGTCAGGAGAGGGCCATGTCGGTCTCTTGCAACATAATGTCTTTTTGGTTGTCATAGATGTGGCTTCATTTACTCACTTAATCCCACCTCACCATGGCCCACTGGTGCCCCTCCGCACCCTACGGCCTCTTTAACCTCATCTTGTGCTACTCACCCCCTCACATGCTCCAGCCACAATGGCTTTCTCGGTGTTCTCCTACTGTGTTGAGCTCATTTCTGCCCCAGGGCCTTTGCACTGAAGTCCCCTCTGTCGGGAACGTTCTTCCCCCATTTTGTGATGTTATCCTCAAACCTCAGCTTCTAGGAAAGGGTTGGGAGTATGCAAAGGAGAGGCCATTCCTCCCAGACCTCACAACCCCTAAAGGGCTTAAACAAGAATTTTCATGATAGAGACTTAAGATTATTCACTGCACCATAGCTTATTAGATCAGAAAGTTTGGAAACAACCTCAATGTCCATCAACAGGGGAAAAGTTAAATCAACAGTGGGCCATCCACACAATGAAATACGATGCAGCTATAAAAGAATGAGGTGGCCCAATATGCATACATAGGAAACGATTCCTATTAGCAACAAACAAAGCAAGATGAGAACATCATGTACAACCAGCTCCCATTTCAATAAAGCAAAGAAAAAAGAAGGTACACATATGGATTTGGATTTACTTATATATGGATACACTATTTCTGGAACGGATCAGAAGAAATTGGTAACAGTGGCTGCCTCTGGTGGGGGGGTGGGCAGCGGGACCGGGGACAGGGGCAGAGGGAAGGACTTTTCACCGTGTGCCCTTTTGAACACTTTGACTTTTTTTTTTTTTTTTTTTTTTTTAATTTTTTTTTTTTCAACGTTTATTTTATTTTTTGGGACAGAGAGAGACAGAGCATGAACGGGGGAGGGACAGAGAGAGAGGGAGACACAGAATCGGAAACAGGCTCCAGGCTCTGAGCCATCAGCCCAGAGCCTGACGCGGGGCTCGAACTCACAGACCGTGAGATCGTGACCTGGCTGAAGTCGGACGCTTAACCGACTGCGCCACCCAGGCGCCCCTGAACACTTTGACTTTTATACTGAGAAAATATATTACCTATCCACAGAACTGGCATTCCAACATTTTTAGGATTTTGACCTTATCTCTAAATGGGTTACGCACACAAACAGAGACAGAGAGGGGATGAGCAAAGGCTAGGTTTATTGAGCCACGTCACCCTTACATTCTGTCACCGGCTCACTCGGAGAAAACACCGTGAATTTCAGATATAAATGTATAGATAAAGAAGACAAATCCCGCGGTTATCTTGTGAGCCTCACACTTCTATGTTGCCTGGTAATTTCATGCACGTGGGTCAAAAGCATGAGTTTGGTCAATTGAATATTTTAAGTGAACTGTAACTTTAGGGATGTCTTCTTTTTTTTGTTTGTTTTGTTTTTAGATAAATTAATATTCTGGGAGTCTCAAAAAACAGAAGTCTTAGAAGTCTCCCAGGCTTCTGTTGGCCCGAGGGGACCCTGTCCCAGTTCTCTTCAGGGAGAGACCGGGGAGGCTCGGAGGACAGGAACAGTAAATCCACAGTTCCACATTTAGCTGCCCCTGGGGGACAATGACCAGAAGCAGGGCCAGCCCTGCCACTGGGAATGTGGCTCCTGATAAATGTGGGCACAAGCGAATCCCCAGCTTAGAAGGCCGGTCCTGCTATAAACTGGGGGGACTGCCTGTTGTTTTTTAGCTGCCTCTTCTGGAAACAGCCCCTCACAGTATGGAGCTAGAACTCTCCTCAGTTCTGTCCAAATCCAGGGCCTTTTAGCCACTACGTCAAAGTGAAGGATGCTGATTTAGCCGTGGCTGTGGCCTGACCTGAGCCAAGGTCAAAGTTTCCTGAAATGCTCAAACAGCCCTACTAAGGATATCTGAGACTTTGACCCGTTCGTGAGTGTCGTCCTTTGCTGCCTCCGAAGCTCATGTCCAGCCTGCATCTCACTGGATTGTCACGACTCCTCTAGGAGGTAGCCGGGCTGGCTTCATAGCTCCCATTGTACAGACAGGAAAGCTGAGATTCAGAGGGGGAAGGGACTCGTCTAAGGTCACACGGCTGGGGAATGTCACACATGGTTAGGTTTTCCAGTCCAGAGCTCTCTCTGAGACACTACCTGGAGGAAACCAGGGGAGGTCTAGCTCGGTGCCTGGGTCCCAGGGCATGGATGTGCGAGGCCCCTTCTCGCCAGGTGGGCAGAGGCCAGATGGGTCCAGCCACCTGTCCTGCTGAGCCTGGTAATGAGGGACTCCTGTGGAGCCACCTACAGGGCATCATGGAATATCTACAGGCTCAGCAAGCTCTGCCAGATCCGCCTCCAGAAGGTATTTGCCAGACACGTGCCCACCTCTCACCTCGGACGGCCCCTGGGCCAGGTCACCATCCTTTTCTTCCTGGAGGAATGCAGTCACCTCCTGTCTTCCTTCTGTCCCCCACAGTCAAAACACACTCCGTTTTGCACTTTCCTGTATTGGGGTCCTGCGAGAACCTAACCCACATCTCATAATTCTTCTTTGTTCAAAACACCCCCATGTCTTCCAATGCACTCAGAGCAAAAGCCAAAGTCCTAACAATGGCCCGCAAGGCTCTGTATGGCCTGGCTACTCCTTACCTCTGACCCACCTCTTTCCACTCCTTTCTCTCACTGCATCCTAGCCACCCTGGCCTTCTGGCTGCTCCTGAAACGTACCCAGCACTCTCCTGTCTCAGGGCCTTTGCACTTGCTACTCTCTCACCCACATGGACGTTGGTCTCCTTTCTTTACCTCTTTTATGTTTCTGCTCAAGTGTCACATCCCCAGAAAGGCTTTCCCTGACCTCTGTATTTCAAACGGCACCCACCCCAGTTAATACTTGCACCCTTACTTCTGACATATTACATCTTTGGATAGATATATTTAATTGTATCTTATTGTTTATTGTTCTTCTCTCCCTTCTGGAATAAACTGTGGGGTCTTGGTCCTTTTCTTGACTGCTGGAACCTCAGGGCCTGGCAAGGGGCTGGTATACGGTAGATAACAAGGATTTGTTGGAAGGACAAACGTGAGAATTCTAGGTCTCCGGATGAACTTCACTGGGCTCTGACTGAGCCTTCCCACTGAGGCTGGGCAGTTTACCTGCTGGCCACATGTCTGAGACCACAGTGACAGCACCCAGTGAGTACGTTTTTCTGATTGGAGACAAAACACACTCTGTTTCCTCAAGGTAGTCAAACAAACACAATGAGAACTTTCTGGAGCTCAAGGTAAAATGTGTACAGTGGCATCTAGTTCCAAATGTGTGGTTTACGAGGGACCAAAGAGGACCCAGGGATTATTTCTTTGAAAATAGCAAATGAGATCTTATGTCAAGTTGGCTTCCCTTGGGGTGGCTCCCATTTCCAAAAACCTCATTATTATGCAGAAAATAATCATTCATGATAGTTACCATTAACTGAGCAGCTATTATGGGGTGAGGCACTGTGGACTGCTTTGGGTATACTGTCTACCCAATCCTCAAGATACCTTTGAATAGTATCCCTGCCTGAGAGAAAAAGGAAACCAAGGCCCAGGGAAGTGAAATGCTTTGCGGGCTGTCCTACAGCCACAAAGAGAAGTCAGCAATCAAACCCTGGTCTTCTCACCCTGAATCCTAGAAAAGGTCCATAAAGGACCCTGGCCCTGGCAATCTGCTGCTAAGACAGCCCATGCAGATGAGCACAGGCCTGCTGACCAGGGCCTGAAAAAAAAAAAAAAAAAAATTCTAGGTCGTCCAAACAACAAAGCCAGTCAGTCATGCAGCACTGGGTTTGGGCTGGGGTTATGACTCACTGTGTGTTCCTAGAAGGTATCCAGAGAGCTCTGGCCATTTTCTCCTAAAAGCTTTGGTGAAAGGTGAGGGAAATTGTGTTTGGGAAGCCTTCTTTGGATTCCATTAAAGCAGGTGCTAGGGGCCTAGAGCAGCAACAGGTGCTTTGTCCCCACCAAATCACCTGTGGGTCTTTCTAGTTCTCAGGCTGGGCAAGAAAGCCTGGATTTTCAAGGACACAGTCCCTTGGGGGTGGGGGTGGGGGTGGGGTAGGGGCACTGCCCTGGGGGCATAGAACAGACAGGGTGGGGACTTGCTTCAGGCTTGCCCCATAAGGCAAAATGGAATTTGGCCCAAACCAACTTTGGCCAACATGAAGTGGTAAGGAATGTCTTATTCTGAGACGGGCCCACATGGTTTAACAGTCCTGTGGAGCATTTTCCTCCCAAACCTCTCGACCTACTGACATCGCTTTCCAGCCACGTGGGTCTTCAAACATCACCCCCACTTTGCCTGCCACTCCTCTATCAAAAGGCAAGGGTTATGCCCCTTCCTCTTGAATTTGGGCTCTGCAACTGCTTATTCAGCGGACTGTGGCAGAAATGACGTGGAACCTGTTTTTTGGTCTGATCACTCTTGGAACCCAGTCGCCCTGCTGTGGGGAAGCTCAAGCTACTCCACGGAGAGAAGATGCTAGCCAGGAACAACCCCATGTCGTGGGCGAGCCCCAGGTAAGCCACCCCCGCGGACACCATGTGTGGGGCAGAAATGAACCGGCCCCACACAGCCCTGCACCTGCTGCAGACCCATAACAAGTGACTGATTCTGTTCCAAGCCACTAAATTTTGGGGGTGGCTGTATGTTACACCCCAACAGGTAACCAGAACACCTTCCCAAATTAGAAGGAATTCCTGGGTCTCGCAGCACCCCCAAATCCAGATGGAGGACTTTAATAATAACAGAGAGGTCTGGTCGTTTGAAGGAAGGCTAGCAAATCAGGTCGGAAAACTTCATCTCATCGGTTGGAATAGCTAAGAATAGTCTTGGGCTCTTCCCTATTGCAGATAGAATCCTCGGTCAACCAAACACACCCCTAGATGCTCTGTGGTCGGGGGTTAGGGTGACAAAGGCAGATTTCCCTTAATTCAGGATTTTAGACATTTCTCACGGAATTAGCTGGTAGTTACCATCCTATTTGGAATATCAAAGGAAATGAGGCCACTGTATAGGAAAGCACCAGAAACCTTTCCTTCTGCTCTTTTAATGATTGTGTGGGGCTGCCATGGAGATAAAACCGGGAAGAGGTGGAGGAAGGCAGCCTATAAAATCACTGTGCATGCCTCTTTTTCTGGGGCTTGGCCCGGCTCCATGGAAGTGGGCTTGTCATGTGATTCAAAAAGGCTCCAAAACTCTGTCTGCCAAACTGTCCCTCTCTCTTAAGTTAGCTAGAACTCCTAAAGGGACCATGACAACGGGACAATGCCCAGGAAGCAAGAAGACAGGGATCTGAGGGCTAGCAGTCAGTGCCTGCTCCCTAACGGACAGAGCCCCCAAAAGCTTCCATCAACAGCATGTTGGAAAAGATAGTGAAGCCAAGGTGACTGGATACAAACCGTGGTCCATCCGAATGTAAGACTACTCAGCACTAAAAAGGAAGGAGATACTGCCGAGTGCTACGTGATGGACAAGTCTCCAAACACGACGCAGAGCGAAAGAAGCCAGACCCAAAGTGCCACATATCGTAGGATTCCATTTCCACGGAATGCCCTGAAGCGGCAAATCCACAGAGACAGAGCACAGATCGGTGGTGGCCTGGGGCGTGGGAACGGGGAGGGAGCGCACGGAGGCATACGGTGTCTTTTGGAAATGTTCTGAGATTGGATCATAGCGATGGCTGCACAACGCTGTAGGTTTGCTAAAGAATATGCTGAATTATACCCTTAAAATGAATGAATTTCATGGTCTATAAATCAGTCCTCAATAAAGCGGTTTAAAAACGAGAAGCCAGGGAAGTTAGAGGGAGGAGACGGAGGTGAACGCTGGGGGTTTTTAAGGCATCGCGGAACATAGGCGATAAGTGGTTACGTACTGCTAGGAAGGGATAGAAACTGTGATTGTCTCGTCACTAGCTGGGGAAATCACAGAGCAGAAGACCTCTGACTTCCTACTAGTCAGGAAGAGGTTATACCACGAGCAGGATAAATGCTGAGAATCATAATGATAACGGCTAACACTTACTAAGTTCTGATTCTATGCCAGGCTGTGTAAAGCATTTTATACGCATGGACTCTTTTGTTCCCCCCACCAGCCCTACACAGAGATGTTGGGAGACAATTCTCCACGGGCCTCTCAAAGTCTGCATGTTTTCTGAGCAAGAGACACAGAGAGCTTTGCCCTGGACTATCTTCTCAAGATTGTCGTATAGCAAACAGCCTTGGAAGAGAAAAACTGTATCTCCCTCTGGGGTAGAGGGCAGAGGGCAGAGTCGTTTCCTAACCAGTATAATAAAGAACATCTCTCTCCAGGGCAAAGGCTGGGCAGGTCTGCCAGGAGCCCCCCTTATAAGACTGGGGATTTCCTAAGCTTTAGGATCCCCAGTTGTGGCAAATGCAGGTGGTGTGGGATCTATGTGGGGTGCTTTGCAATGCTCCCGTGGAACTTAGGGGCAAAGAGAACTGATGTGAACGTGAACTCATTCCACCTGCTGGACTGTGAGTAATAAAGCCCTTTGTCTCTGACCCAAGAGTCTCGTGTTTTCTGCCAGCACTTATGAAACCGGCAGGCTCACCTGTTAGCTTATAAACAAAGTAAAATCTCAGGTCCTCTGCATTTCTTTTTCTTTCTTTTTTTAAAGTAAGCTTCACATCCAGTGCAGAGCCCAACGCGGGGCTGGCACTCACGACTCTGAGCTCAAACCCTGAACCGAGATCCAGAGTCGGATGCTTAACCGACTGAGCTACCCAGATGCCCCTGAGACCCTCTGCGTTTGTTGACAGTCAGCACTCACATCACCCCCATTCTACAGATGAGGACTCTGAGGCCCAGAGAACTGAATGTTCTTGCTCAAGGTCACACAGTTAGCAAGTGACGGAGCTGGGACTGAAACCCAGACAGACTGGGAAAGGCAGGAGACCTGAGGAGGGGGTTTGGTGAAGGCACCAGCTGATACTGATGAGAGCTGAAAGCTCCAAAGATACACAGAAGGTCGTACCTCTCAGCCTCCTCACCCCGCACACCCCCAGATGCTGCCTGTCCCCACATCCGGCTGCTGGGGCTGAGCAGCCAATTCGGGACGGCCGCGATATATTTAACGGTGAGTCACGCTCTCCCCCAGCAGTCAGCAGTGGCAGGCTTGGAGGATGCAGGGAGCATCTCTGGGAATCCATGCTTGAGGGTTGCCATGGCAACCCACCCGACCCGCTTGCCAGCAGCTGGGATGCCAGCGCCTGAATCGAAGCAGAAAACAGTCTCACGGCCGAGTGTGGCCAAGGACAGTAGCAGGCCCGCCACACGCCATCAGCAGTGGGGTCACCAGGGGTTGCTGTGGGGGTCTTGGGGACTGGTGTGAAGGAGGTCTTGTAGGCATGTGTGTGAGCTCAGAGCCAGCCCATGGAGGCCCAGCGTCCCTGGCTGGCTGGGATGAGGGTACTCGACTGAGGGTTATTTTGCTGAGTGCCACCTCTTTTTGCCTCAGTTTCTCTTGGTTTCTCTCTCTCATACACACCCACCCTGACAAAGACCCCTCTCCATCTGAGCCTTCTAACCAAGCACAATTACAACAGCTAAAGACTGATGGCAGCTTGGAGTGTTGACCACAGATCCATCTTCCAGGGTCCTTCTGAAGACTTGAGAACGTATGACCCATCGGCCACCCCTACACTGGTATGAATATTCCAGTGAAAGCAGTTTGGAATCCATCCATCCATCCATCCATCCATCCTCTTAATTGTTCCTTCTGAATTATATTCAGGGTCCTAAGGGTCCTAAGGGCCCTACATAGAGCTGGGTTTGGTTATCTCTCTCTCTCTCTATCTCCTTCCACTCTCCCCCCCCCCCCCCCCTTACTCCTCTCTAGCTCACTACCTTTGCTGCTGTTCCTTGAACATACCAGGCACTTCCTGCCTCAGGGCTTTTGCCCTTGTCCTACCTGCCTGAACCATTCTGCCCTCAGATAGCCACAGCCTGACTGCCTTACCCCCTTTAAGTCTCTGCACAAATCTCAGAGAGATACCATTAAGTCCACCCTAGGAGAAAGCACCCAATCTGGCCCCAGGGAGAAGGCCAAATATACACACAATATAACACAAATTATGACTTGGTTTCCTCTGTTTATGGTAAGGAGAGGGAAGTGGAAAGTTAGTGACTTACGGATTGAATATGGTCCACAGATAGGTTTCGTTTTGTCTGAATGGTGTTTTAAAAAAGTTGAATTAGTCGCTGACATTTATAGAATGTGGGAGATTTCGTTTTTAAATCCCACTTTTCAACTTCTCTTGAAAAACCGGAGGATCAAGGTGCACATTCGTGCGTTTGTAACGGCAGCTGGCTGGGGCTGAGTGGAGGTCACCCCTTTGGACAAGGCGTGAGCACTCCGGTCTGCCAGGGGCCCCACTTGGCCCTCATCATTCATTTATGTGGCCGCAGACACCTCTGTCACTCTGTGCTTACAACCTGGGCCTCCAGTCGGAGCTCTCTAAGGGTCTTTGGTTTGGGATGGAAGGAGTAGACAGCATGGCAATCGTTTTGCTTCCATCAGAAGAACTGAGGTTCTGGACTCATCCAGGCATCCCAGGTGAAGGCACTGGGTAAACCAAAGCTCAGAGGTGTGAGAATGTAGGGCAACCAGAAGGACGGCCAATAAGTAGTCTGGTGTGGGAAGAAGCCAGCAAAGTCATTTGGGACCAGAACCTTGAAGGGCCTTGAGTATCTTGATAAATCACTTCAATTTCTGAGGATAATGGGGAGCCACTGAAGATTCTGGAGCACGAAGAGAGACACGATCAGAGTTAGCAGTAAGATGGGGAGGGGGAATGAGAATCACCCTTGATATCAAGTCTGGCTCAGGGTTCTCTTGGGGCCAAACCCCAGTGTGGAGCGTATACAGGGGTGAGAGGGCTGTGTCTCCCACCTCCACGCGCGGCCCGCCGGCTCCCTCCTGGCTGTCTTATAATAACAGTGTTTTCAATCTGGACATTCTGGGTCCCCTGCGGCGGATCTCTCAGACATCCTTCTAGAGAGAAAACAAAAAACACTGTTTTTCCGTGTCTATTTTAGGCTGCTGCCCACATCTTTGTTCTTCGTGAGGAACACGCACTCCTGGGGGGCCCCGTTCTCAGCTGTGGCCCGGCAGCCAGGTCTGGACCACCAGGCTGGGTTCCGTTACGGGAAAGAACCAGCAGATGTAATGGAATCATGCCAATTAGGCCGGGAGCGGCACGGGGACGATGGTAGTCACGAAGTCCCCGAGACGTGGAGGTGAGGGGAAGGCAGCTCGTTCCGGTGCACGTGCCCCTCCTAGACAGACGCCCTTTGACTGTTCTGATGCTGCCTGGAGCTCGGAAAGTCCGTATCGTGTCGTATACTCCTGCCCGTCTTACTGAGAGGAGAAGCAGAGATCCACCTGTACCTGGATGGATCCAGCCGACTCATTTTACAGATGGTAAACTGAGGCCTGAGAGAGAAGCACGGGCTGCTCAAGACTGTAGAGCAGTTGGCCACAACTTGCGACTGAAGAGATCAGACTATGCAGTCTCACAGGGCCTGTACCTTGTCTGCCTTGGTCACAACTCCATCCCCGTAACACCTGGCAAATGGCAGGTGCTTGATAAACACGTGTTGGAAGAATACATCACATCTCTGCAGCTGCTCTCAGCCTTTACAAATAAGTCTCTCCCACGTTCCCATGATTATCTTTCCAGCCAGGAATGACATTTCTCCTCATTTTGCAGGTTCAGAGAGGTTTGGCTGCCTACCTGAGATCACACAGCCTGGAAGTGGCAGGGGCAGGATCTGCACCCACAGCATCTTCCCGTAAGGCTGGTCATCCCTTGAATCTCCAAGTAGAGGAAGAGACCCTGGAGCCCCCAGCTGTGAGGTAAAAAGCCTGATCCCTGAGGACAGCTCTGGTCTGAATTCCACTAGACAATCTCCGGGGGGAAGAGGGAGACTAAGAGAGCGGTTTCCCAAAATGCTAAACAGAGTCGCCCTCTGACCCACTCCTGGGTAGCTACCCAAGATAGCCACACAAAATTGTCTACCCACACAAAACCTTGTACGTGAATGTTCACGACAGCATCGCTCATAATAGCCGGAAAGTGGAAACAATCCAAATGTCCGTCAGCCGACGAAGAGCGAACACAATGTGGTCTATCCGTACGATGGGACAGGATTGCGCCACGAAGAGGGAGGGAGTACTGACACCTGCTACAACACGGACGAGATGTGAAAACACGAAGCTGAGTCAGAGAAGCCAGACACAAAAGGCCACAGCGCGTATGATTCCATTGATATGAAATGTCCAGAAAAGGCAAATCTCCGGAGACGGGAAGTGGGCTGGTGGTTGCCAGGGGCTGAGGGAACGTGGGATTGGGGAGCGACTGTTAACGGGCACAGGGCTTCTTTTTGGGGTGGTCAAAATGTCCTCAAATTAGGTTGCGGTGATGGCTGCACAACCCTGTGACTGCACTAAAAACTACTGAATTATACATTTAAATTGCCATGTGAATTATGTCCCGACCAAACCATTTTTTAAGGAGACCCAGAGACGCATTTCCATGACAAGGGAGTTTTAGAAGGGGGAACACACAAACGAGACAATGTTCCCAGCATGGGCAGTCTCGTCCTGTCTTCCTGGGTGTCTCAGGAAGGATTTCGACCCCACGCCCCGAGGACTCGCCTGAGGGCTTGTTCCTAGAGAATTGAGCATGTGCAGTGCACCTCTTCCAGGCAGCCCTCCCAGATATCCCACTCAGGGTCAAGAAAAGGAACCCAGTATGATGACTGGGCATTGCTTGGGGACCAGGGGCTCTATTGGTGATATGTCATGGAAGCCATGCGACAGACAGCCCTGCTGTGTTCAAGGCAGCATCATCACCCCATTATCCAGGCAAAGAAACAGAGGCTCAGAAAGAGGAAATGACTTGCCCAAGGTCACATGTGCTGTGACCTTCACTGTCCGGGTAGAGGCTTCATTCGGTCAGAGCATCCCCATCTGCCACTGATATAATGGTGCTCCACATTTCATCAGATTTCATTTAAACAAAGCCAAACATCTTTCCCAGGGCCCCACCTGCCACGGATTCTAGGCTTGATTGTGCTGTTTTTCTCGACTCTATCCTGCTAATGTCTGGCACGCTGCTGTGGGCCGTGGACTCTGTCACCACGTCTCAAATAACCCTGATGTGGGGTTCAAGGAAGGAGACAGAGTTGCTGCCTTGCGAAGCATTTGCATGATGCAATTTTTATGTGTTCTCTCCTCTCAGCACTAAATGAAATGAAGGGCTCTCCCTTCTTCTGATGCTTTAGGTGCAGCTCTGGAGTTTAGAGGTCTGAGAGCTGGCCACCAAAGTGCACACACAGAGCTGGAAACACACACCCTTTCACGTCTCCATCCATCCGTCCGTCCATCTGTCTGTCCATCCGTCTATCCATCCACCCATCCATTTCCCCATTTACTTCATTCCTTCATTAATTCAACATTTATTGAGGGCCTACTATGTGCCCGGCACTGGGTTAGTCGCTGGGTACAGTAAAAGGAAAGATAATACAAGCTTTGTCCTCATGGAGCTCACAGTCTAGTGGAGGAAAACAAGCCTCAGTAGACACACAAAATGTTAACATACATTGGGATGAATGTCACCGAAGAAAAGTTCAGAATAATAAGGGGGCCCTAATTTCATTTGCGGAATAGGAGAGGACTCTCTGAGGAAGTTGATAATGTGGGATAAGTAGGATTTATGACTTATCCGTGAGGAGTGTGCTTGGTTTAAAGAAGTAGAAAATGTTGGCTAACAGGGGTTGAAGGAACCAGGAGATTTATCATCCCACATATTCAAAAAGTCCTGAAACAAGGATCCAAGTTCTCTACCACCTGCCCTCCTGTCCTCTAAGGACTGGTTCCATTCCCAGGCTGGCTCACCTCGTGGACCCAATGTGGCTGCCATTGCTCTAACCATCACATGAAGACATGACCACACCCAAGAGCGGGGAAAAAAGATCCTCTCATTCTCCTATTATTTCCCGAGATAGAGGAAAACCTTCTCAGAAACTTCCCGGCAGACTTGGTGGGTGGCCACCCATCACATATCCGTCTGTAAACCATCACTGGTAAAAGGAATGGGGTCACCATGATTGTCTCAAACAAGCAGTTCTTATCCAGTGGTAATTTTTCCCTCCAGGGAACATTAGGAGACATTTTGGGTTGTAATAGTTATCATGCATGTGTGTATGTGTGTGGGGTGGTTGCTATTGATATCTAATAGGTAGAGGCCAGGGATGCTGCTAAATATCTTACAGTACCCAAGACAGCTCCCACAACACAGAATGTTCCAGATGTTAATGGTGCCAAGTTTGAGAAACCCTGCCTTGGGCCAATCAGAATCAAATCCTGAGTCACGGGGGCACCAAGTGGAAGCAGGTGGGAGAATTGGTTGGGAAAGGTTTCCTAGAGGGTATAATAGCTCAGCAGAGTCTAGAAAGATGGACTTTGGCTAAAGCGATCCAGGTAATGAGTCAAGCCTCCCACTTGGCCATGTGGATGAGCAGAAACGCAGATGACCTCCTCCGTCTTTGCTGCCTCTTCCAGTGGGATGTGAGTCCACATGGGCAGGGAGTCTCCTGTCCCGCCCGCTCGTTTATCCCCATTCCCAGTTCAGGACCCGCCACAGTAGTTGTTCAACATACTGTTGTTAAAGAATAAGCAAATCAGATGGAGGAGACCCGCTCTTGACCAAGAAACCTCAGCTCAGGAAGCTCCTGGGAGTCACACAGAGTGGATGCTGTGGACACATTCCGGAACAAGCAGAGGAGGGGCGGTCCGTCGGCACCAGCAAGACTCCATCATTGTACAGATGGGGCGACAAGCCGGAGGAGAGGAGACCGTAGTCTGAGATTACTCAGCAAGCTGCGGACAGAGGCAGGCCAGGATCTATGTGCCCTTTCCTAACCCTGGATCAACACCAATTGGTTGCTCGGAGACACACGATCTGGCCGATCAGTTTCTGGTTGATAAATCTAAGTCTCTTTGGGGTCCCATCTCCTTACAAGGCTGTCTTTCTAGATTCCCTTCCCTCATGACCCCAAAAGCACGCTGAGTGGATGGCGATTTTGTCAGTGAGATGCTCTGCTCAGTTGCAAAATGGCAGCGAAAATGGCTGGCCCATGAACCCACTCAGTTCAAAAAATTGTATTGTTTGCCTTCTTTGCCAACAACATAAATAACTGGGACGGTGTGCCTATAATCCAAATTTCCCACTTCTCTCGGACAATCAGAAGGTTTGGCAACACTGTGCCCATTTTTCTGCATGGCAGCCATTTCTTGGAGGTGGATGGTGGGCGCCCCTTCAGTAGGGATACCAACGCTCCGTTCCACCCCAGGGCCCCCCTAGCCCTCGCCCATGTACAGGCCTGCCTAGTCCCAGGGGTATCCTGAGATGGCAACCCAGCCTCAGCTGATGGGTCCAACGTGAGGGGCCAAGGCCACGAAGGGACCCCAGGCAGGACACTCTCCCCCCCTCTCAGAAGGAAGCCCTCGGTGGCCATGGCAACACATTGCCATTGGTAAACACACCTTCCACCTGAATGCACAGATGACGAGTACATCTCCCTTCTCAGCTCCCGGCACCCTAAAAATCTAAGGCAAGAAGGGGGAGGAGTGTGATCTGCCTTCTCCAATCTGGCCCCCAAAGGCAGATGCCCCAAACACCCCCACGTGTTCAACCAAACGAGAGACGGGGCGTTGGGGGAAGGGGGTTGTTTGAGATTCCATCTTATGTAAAACAACCAGAAAATGTTTGATTAGAGACAGAGGAAGGCGTGGGTGTCTGAGCCGGGGCTCTGATTCTGGGCAAACGTACACATTCCCCGTCGACGCCCTCCCCTTCACTTCCTCTGGGCAAAAGCAGACTCTCCTTGCAGCTCACGGCAGCCAGCTTCCCCTTAGCCGTGACCCAGCCCTTTATGGCATCCTGGAGTCCCCAGCGCATCGGGATGTTTCTAGGCTGCTTACACAATCAGGAGGAAATAAGGGAATGACATGAGAATCCGTCTGAAATAAGGAAATGCCCCACGCAATAGTTCCCTGTGAAACGGAGAGGCTGAGACCCAGCACAGCAGCAGAAACTGGAACCCTCATTGAGAAAAGGCGCACAGAGAGGAGTGCCAATTAGCACCCAGGTCCCCTTCTGAGAGTGTCAACCATAAATATTAATGGCCATAATCATCTGGTATTAGTCATAATGCCGTGTAAATTAAGGTCATTTTACTGGGGGTAAATAGCCGCATTAATGGCAGCACAAGGGAACCTCCGAGGCAATGGCATAAATCAGAAGTGGGACAACGGCATCTAGGGCAAGCGGGGTGAGGGGGCAGGAGGCGTGGTGGACCCTCTCTGTGTCTGCTGCCTCCAAGCGGGGCCCTGGGGGAGATCTGATCTGCGAGGCTGAAGCTTCAGGCGAATGATGTCTGGAGATTCGAGAGGAGGAGCTTCCAGGGAGGGGTGAGGCCTGGTGGGCAGTGAGAGGGGTTCTCAAGGGAGCCAGCCCCAAGGAAGCAAAGGCTTGGGCTAAGGACAGACGGAGGGAGTTCAAGTTGCTGCCCGTCATTTTTCATTTTGCAGCTCCTTGCTCCTCTCCCTTCTTCCCTCCTCCTCATTGTCCCTCCCCGCCTCTCCCCTGCCAGGGCCCAAGTCTCCATTAGGCACAGGAGATACAGAGCCTAGAACTCACAGACACCCGAGGCCCCTCCCCAATGTTTTCATTTCTTTTATAATTAGAAGGGGAAAAATGAACTTTTAGACTGCAGAAAATATTTTGATTTGTAGTATTAATACATTTACCTTTATACCAATGCAGCTATAAAATATAAGCTTTTATGGAGAAAAGGCACAAGGGCCCCAGGGCGCGGGAAACTCATCACATGGTCCTGCTTTCTGCTGTCCCCTCCTCTCCCATGCCTCCATTCCTTCTCTCCTTCTCTATTTCCTCCCCCTCCTCCCCTAACCATGGGATCTTAGGCAATCAGCCTTGCTTTATGGAGTCTCCGTTTCATCCTGTGCAAAATAATAATTTTGGCAGCACCCCATACAAAATGAACCACTGCCGATCGCAAACATCACAGACCAGGAGCAAAAATAAGATGGAAGCATAACAGTCAAAATAATAGAATCCCAAATTTCTCAAGCACTCGATATATCCTGGCCTATTTGAATGCTTACACCAACTTCTGAGGTGGGTCCCAGGATTATCTCCTTTGGACAGAGGAAGAGACTGAGGCCTAGAGAGGTAAAGTCACCTGCTTAAGGCCACACAGTCAGGAGGCAGCAGAGCGGGGCTTTAATGAAGGCTGATGTTGGACCAGAGCAGGGAAGGGAAAGGGGGGTCCTGTTTCTTCCTTTGAGGCAGGGACCCACAGACCCGTAGGGGATGCTTCGTCCTGGGAATGGACTAGAGAGCGTGGGTGACAGAAGTGAAGAGTATGGCCCCTGATTGAGTGCTAAGGCTGAGTCCTGAGGCCTATTGTAAGCCCTATGTTAAAACCTGGGTTCTACCAGTACATCGACCTGGAAGGTCATGCACCCTGATCTGTGCCTCCTCCCGACTTTGCTGACTTCACCTCCTGCACCCTCCCTTCCCTCACTCCATGCCAACACACTGGCCTCCCTAGTGTTCTCAGAATCTACCAAAGGCATTCCCACCTCAGGACCTTTGCACTTGCTGCTTCCACTTCCAGAGCGCCGTCATGCACCTATTTGCAAGGCTACTTGTTTTTCTGGTTTAAATTCAAGGGCCACAAAGCACGTGTGTGTTGGGGGAACGTGATAGGTCTTCTCTGACTGCCTCACCTGGTAATATATGTAAAGTGCTTCCACAGCACCCAACACTCAGTAAACACCACAGAAGTGACCAGAACTGTTTCTATCATCTAAATTTGCAGCCCCTCCACCTGTCACTCAGTTCCCCTTTCCTTCTCTGTTTTTCTTCATTGCACTCACCCCTTCCTGAAATTATTTTACATGCTTGTCTACTTTGTGCCACCTGTCTCTCCCACTAGAGGGTGGGCTCCATCGGGCTGGCACTTTGTCGCAGTCACTTTGGACCCCCAGAGTCAGCACAGGGCTCTGGTGTGCTGGGGCCAGGAAATCAGCTCCCTGAGCCTTGCTCTCTTCACCTGTACAAAGGAGGTACGGCAGCCCCCACAAAAGCTGAGGAGCAGAAGGAAGGGGGGAAGGCCCTGGCAGGGTCCTGTGATGCCAGTGAGGGAGCCACAGCGATGTCCCAGTTCCTAGAGCTTAGCTCTGAAAAGCTGGCCATAAGTGCCGGTCAGTGGCCCAGACTCGCCCAGGATGTCAGGACTTGCTGCCCACCAAGCCTCTTCCCACCCAGCTGGCCACCGGCTGCCTGAGTCAGCACGGAGGGCCGGCCTGGCCTGACCCGGGAGGCTGTCCAGCCTCGAACAACATCCTGGGGGTCACCCGGGCTCCAGGCTTCAGCCCTGCCGTGGCCCAGAGGGCAGCTGAGGGGGCTGGGCCACACAGACCCCGGTATGGACCCTCACCTCACAGCACGTCATTTGATGCACAGGGAAACGCAAGTCAAACAAAAACACTAGGAACAGGGGCACCTGGGTGGCTCAGTCAGTTAAGTGTCCAACTTCCGCTCAGGCCATGATCTCACAGTTTGTAAGTTTGAGCCCAGAATCGGGCTCTGTGCTGACAGCTCAGAGCCTGGAGCCTGCTTCGGATTCTGTGTGTGTGTGTCTCCCCCCGCTCTCTCTCTCGCTCTCTCGCTCTCTCTCTCTCTCTCAAAAATAAGTATTAAAAAAATTTTGAAAAAAGGCTATGTCTACACAAAAACTTATATACAAATGTTTGCAGAAACATTATTTATAATAACCAAAAGTGGAAACAATCCAAATATCTGTCAATGATGAAGGATAATCCAAAAGTGTGATATGCATACAATGGACTATTATTCAGCTATAAAAAATAGCAAAGTACCGATCTATGCTACATGGATGAACCTTGAAAACATCATGCAAAGTGAAAGAAGCCAGACATCAAAGGCTGCATATCACATGACCCATTTATATGAAATGTCCAGAAGAGGCAAATCGAAGAGACAGACAACAGATTGGTGGTTGCATGGGGTTCCTTTTGGGGGTGGTCAAAATCTAAAGTCGATTATGGTGATGGGCACACAAGTCTCTATATACTAAAAAGCATTGAATTGTATACTTCAGATGGTTGAATTATATGTCCCCGCCCAGTAATATCTCAACAAAGCTGTTGTATATATGTAGAGAGATAATATGTTTATGAAGTGTCTACTGAGTCAAGTGAGCCAAACAGAAGAAAATCCCTGCCTTGTCAGGAAGTTAACAAGGAGGAGACAAGAGTACATTTAAAAGTGTAATTTGACTCACGATAAGAATGAAGCAGGAAGGGAATCGTGTAATGAATGGGGTTGGAATCAAGGTCTAGGAAGGCCACTCTGTGGAGGGGACACGTGAACAGAGATCTGAATAAAGAGATACCTAGTGAAAGAGCACCAGCAGATGCAGCAAGTGCAAAGGCCCTGAGGTGGGAGCAATAGGCCAGTGGGAAGGTGGTAGGAGATGAGATCAGAGAATTGTCAGGGGCTGGATCATGGAAGGTCTCATAGGAACCCTTATTTTATTCTGTAGGAGCCACAGGAGGTTTTAAGCAGAAGAGGGATGTGTTCTCACTGAAGTGTTCATGGAATCCCTCTGGCTGCAAATGGAGAATGGACAGCGGGGAGGAGGTGGGCAGGATGGAAGGCGGGAGACCAGCGAGGGGGCCACAACAGACCAGGTGAGAGACGATGGGGGCTCGGCCCGGGGGGTGGAGGCAGAGAGGAAAGTGCGGAGAAGTGGTCGGCAGACAAGCCCGTCTGTGGCCTCGCCCAACCGCCCCACAGCCCCGATGTCTGCAGGCGACACTGGTTGCCATTTAAGATGAGACCAGCGGTCAGCTGGGAGCAGGGCTTCCTTTAACAGTCCGAACTCCTCCCACTCTCCAAGGTCCATCCCACATCCACAGCCCCTGCTCAGAACTCTGGAAAATCCCACAGATCCGTAGACTCCAGGTCCTTGCTGCTTCAGCCCCTGCATCCAAGTGTCCTGACCCCATCCGGGCCCTGGTTCAGCCCCCCACTATCAATTTCCATGAGACACTTAACCCCACCCGACTCTTGATCATTCTGGCAACAAAAGACTCAGCTTCTAGATCTATAAAATGGGGAGAATAATAGTAGATGCCTCCGGTGACTGTTGCCAGGGTTAAGTGAATGAATGTACATCAAAGCACTTACAACAGTGCCTGGCCCTCAACAAATGCTGGCTGTTATTATTATTGTGTGGCTGTACTCCCATCAGTGGCGAGGGGTATTTGGAAGGTGGCCAGGCGAGGGGGGTCATGTTGTCAAGGACGCCCCTAGTTCCACCAACAGATTCCTCTCTTTGTCACCTGTGGCACGATCTCACCCCCTTTCCGGGCAGCACTGGCCCCACCCATCCACACCCCAGAGGGGCTCACTCATTTCAGGAGGTCTTGAGATGCCATCCAGAGCAGCACTGGGCCCCTGGGAGGAAATCTCCCGCCAGCCGCGAAAAGGATAGATCTATCTGTATCTTGTTCACGGAGACGGAAGCACAGAAAGAGGGGGGAACAGGCCCAAAGTCACCAAACTTAGATTGGACAGCGCTGGGAATGTAATCCGCAGCTGATGCTAAGTGACCAAAGACGGAAAGCTGCTTTTGTTGAAAGCTTATTATGTTCCAGCTGCCTCTTTCAAGACTGTAATTTTACACAAGTTTTTTTTTTTTTTTGAAAAGGTGCATACAGTTGGAAAAATCAAAAAGGTAGAAAGGAATATACAGTTAAAAGGGTGTCTCTCTTCTGTCCCCAACCTTTGTCATTCAGCTTCCCTCCCCCCCACCGCAGGCAACGACTCTTCCCATTTTCTTACGGATCCTCCCAGTGATGGACTACCCGATGTCCTACCCAATATCATCCTCCGCCTAAGAGAACCCCGATTTTGTTCAGGCGACAATGTGTCCACATTAAAAATACTCAGGTTCCTAGACTCCCTTGCCACTAGGAGCAGCCATGTGACCCAGCTCTGTGCCATAAAATGTAGGTGACAGTCCCTAGGCAGGGCATTCCTTTCTACCCCCCTCTCCCCTCCCCATAAGACAAGGCAACTGAAAGAGAAGACTTTTGTCTTTTTCTTTTTCCTTTTGCCCTTCCTTTTTCTTCCTGCCTGGAATGTGGACATGATGCCTGGAGCCAGAGCAGCCACTTGGAGGACATGAAGATCAAAGTCTCATGCTCAGAATGGTGGAGTGGGAAAAAGGAGGACGCCCCAGTCCTTGAGCAGCTGTGCCAGCACCGGTCCACCCGGCTCTGGACTTCTTGTTGTGTTTGTTCAGGCCATCACTTGTGGAATTTTCTGTTCCTCGTGGCTGCATGCTTTCCTAACGTGTGCTTGCCTGTGTGCATGCCTTCCCCGTGTGCTGTGCATGCATAACCATTTATATTTATCTACATTCTTTCTTCCCCACAAAAACGGTAGCATACCCTATGCTCACCCTTCGGGATCTTATTTCTTCACTTAACGACGTCTGTTAGAGTTTGTTACAAATTGGTAGGCACAGAGCTGCCCAAGCTTTTTAATTAATGTGTCAAAGGCTTTGTACAGATGCCCCAGAGAGCCTTCAACCAGTCCGCTCTTGGGCCACATTTGGATTGTTCTCAAATTCGCAAAGATTATCCAGGTACATATTTCATTCCCCACGTGCAAGGGTTTATCTAAAGGCGTAGAACTGCTGAATGAAAGAGGTTTGGCCGACTTGCATTCCACCGGCTACGTGTTAGCCTACCTACACACGGTGTCTAACCCCTTCAGCAACAAAATAGAATAACGCTTGGGGAATTGTCCGTGGCCTTCCCAAGGGCATTGCAGGTAACAGGTGGAACTTGTGCTTAGAAACACTTGCACGACATTGCTTTCCATGTAGGGTGGATTTCAGGGCTTCTCAGCAAAGCGGGAAGAGTGAATATGACCGGGTCCTGGTCTTTTTTTTTTTTTAATTTTTTTTTCCCAACGTTTTTCATTCATTTTTGGGACAGAGAGAGACAGAGCATGAACAGGGGAGGGGCAGAGAGAGAGGGAGACACAGAATCGGAAGCAGGCTCCAGGCTCCGAGCCATCAGCCCAGAGCCTGATGCGGGGCTCGAACTCACAGACCGAGAGATCGTGACCTGGCTGAAGTCGGACGCTTAACCGACTGCGCCACCCAGGCGCCCCGACCGGGTCCTGGTCTTAACCTGGGAAGGACCATTAGAGTGGAGCCGTGGCAAGATCCACGTGTGTCCTAGGCTGGCTTCCAGCTCAGGTGTGCCACTGCCTTGCCGTGTGAGCAAGTCCTGCCTCCTCACTAGGCCACAGTCTCCCCATCTGTGAAACGGACCACTTGGAGCTGTTGATCTCTAAGACCCTTTAGTGCTCAGCTTCTGGAAAATCCCCACGTCTGAGGGTCTCCCGGGAGCTGCTTTTCAGCCCCGAAAATGGAAACAGTCTTCTGAGCAATTTTTCCTCCATTCCTGACCGATCAGAGGTCAAGCGCATCCAGGGGGTTCTATTTCTATCTGTGGACTGTGGCCACAATCCCTGGGGGAGGAGGCCACGCTGCGGGAGCAGGGAACAGCCTGGCCGCCCTGTTTTCTCCATGGATCACATCTTCCTCCAGCTCTCTGACACCCAGACTCTCAGGGCAACGATTCCAATTATGGTTTCATATACTGAGAGTTCGCGTTGGTCAGGCCCTTGCCAAAATTCTTTACAAACATAATCTATACAAACCTGGAGGAGAGGGACTGTTCTTATCCCCATTTTACAGATAAGGCCAAAGAGGCACAGAGAGGTTAAACAAGTTGCCTCAGCTCACTCAGTCAGCAAGTGGCAGGCCGGGGTTTGGACCCCAGAAAGTCCGGTGCCCTTAACACAGGATTTCTTCACCGTGGCACTGGTGACGTTTGGGGCTGGATCCTTCTTCGTTGTGGGGAGCAGGATGTCTAGCAGCACTCCCGGCCTCCACCCACTAGATGCCAGTAATACCCATTCTCCTGGCATGACGACCAAAAATGTCCCCGACACTGCGAAGTCTCCCCCGGAGGGGTCCAAATCGCCCTTGGCAGAGAACCTCTATCGCAACCACAGCTCTGGAGGAACGGATTCTGTGTCCTTTTGGGGACTCCCAGCCTCCTGAGCCCAGCTTTGGCTCTTGGGAGGCACGGCCAAAGGCTGAGAGGACCTCGCCCGAGGACCACGCCCTGCCAGGCCACGCAAGTGTCACAGGGCAGCCTCCTCTGAGACGAATGAGGGGAAAACTCAGTGAGGGGCACCGGTGTGCAGGTGGTAGGGTGGGTTTTGGAGGTCAGCTGTGTGACCCACATGAGTGTCTTAACCTCTCTGAGCTACAGTCTTCTCAGCCGAAATCAGAGATAACTGCTCGCAGAGTTGAAACGTGGAAAGCTGAAGTAACGTGTCATCACTACGGGTGAGGAAAAACGAAAGCCAGAAACTGCCTCCATGCGGGGTCTAGTTACATAAATCACGGTACATCTATAACACGGAAGAGTATGTAGCCGTCAAAACAAATGAGACTAATGTGTTTTTGCTGATGTGGAAAGATCTCTAAGATTTATTAGCTTATGTGTAGTTACAAAGCAAGGTACGGAGCAGTGTCTAGGAGACAATCCCATTGGTATTAGGAAAAAACCCCCTGAACTTTCAACATACCCTGATCGGAAACGTACTCCTGGCCACACACTGTTCTAAGCAGTGGGAACACAGCATGGACAGAACAGACACAAATCCCTATTTCCACGGAGCTGGTAGATAAAAACACAACACATGAAGAAGTCATAAGGGCGCACAAGCGAGGCTCCTCTTTGAACCTGTTGAAGCGGGGGTGACATTTCTCTCTCTCCCTGGCAGACCCCTGGGTATTGTTTAAGCCAGTCTTCACTACTTGTATGCACCCACGGTAATTTTCAGTTTTTAAAAGACTGCATCAGAACATAATTAGAGGGAGGGCCCAGTGCAGCCCCTGGTCCATTGGAAATGGTTGCTTTTAGTACGATCACACATTCCGTAACTGTTCCTCGAGCACCTTCCACGTGCAGGTACTGTGCTGGGTGCTGAGGACACGGCAGGAAGCAAGGAAGATAAGCAAACCGCCCTCAGGGAGTGGACAGTCTAGCTGGTGGGGGAACACGGCCATTAGGGAAGTAACTTACAAGAACCAGTACTCTCACAACGGAGGGGATTAGGGAGGCATCAGAACCTCACAGAGGGGTGGCCTACAGATCTGGGGAGGAGGAGCTTGGGCCCTCTCTCGCCGACGTGACTTCTACCCTGCACTGTTCACAGGGTGTGGGCCCGTATGTCTGTGGAGCTAATGAGAACAGCTAAAACTGATGGACAAATGCCAACCAACCAGGCCCTCTGTAGGCACCTTGCACGTATTAGCTTATTCTGCAGATAAGAAGGCTAAGGCACAGGAGGGATGAGTAACTTGCTCAGGGTCACACAGCTAGTAAGTGGCAGACCAGAACTGAAACTGGGTTGTGTGCTTCACACTGTAACTACTTCTTTCCTGACTCCCTTCGACTTTTCCTCCTCTTCCCTGCTCATCAGGAGCAGTCCCCTGCCTCCACACATGAGGCTGAGACATGTTCCCCCAGACATGAGGCTGGCCTTCTGGTCTCACCTCGGCAGAACACGCAAGAATTGGAGAACAACCGTCCACACCCTCACCTGCCCCAGGGGCTCACGAGGCATCTTAGTGGTGTCGTCAGAGCCCAGGTGGCGGAGGGAGTAAGGATAGACAGGAACCACAGGAGCATATTGGCCCCTCTTCCCACCTGTCCTTTAGGGTTAAGGTATCTCGGTTGACTCTTACAGCCAAGGATCCAGACTGAAAGTAACTCCAGCCCCTGAATGAGTCCTGACCAGAGACTTCACTCCGGTCATACGGAATCTGGACTCTAGCCACAGATTCCTTCATGACTCTGGTCCTAGCCTAAACCCCGACCCTGGCCAAAACAGAGCCTTGACTTCGGTCACGGACCTGATCCTAGGCTGAGTCATGACCCAGGTCACACATTAATCCCGACCCTTCTCGTTGGTTGAGACCTGACTCTGGTCACACGTTGAGTTTACTTTGACCTCAGATACACAGCCGTCTCCAAATGCTGCTGTCCACTGTCCAGGGGTCTGGAGAACTCCCAGAATGTCCCCTTCCCACCTCCCCCAGAACTTGGACCAGTCATCCCCTCTACCTGTGCAAGGACTGTCCAGCCTGCTGTCTCCAAGGGCCAATCTGGGGGGCCTGGGGAGCCAGCCCTAAAGGAAGGCATGATTTAAACAGAGCGAAGTTTTTGGGAGGTCCCTTTTTCTGTCCAGAGGCTCTCACACTCCAATTTCTCCCTGCCCATCTCCTGCCACGTTCATGCTTGTATTTATCCCAAAATAAAATTCATCAGCGGAGTTCTGTCTTTAAGGAAGTGGGGGTCAGACGGCAACCCGCCCAGCAGCTGGGCAGGATCCTATCATCAGGAGGCAGTGTCACCAGCAGGAAAAGACTGTGCCTTCTCCCTCCCAGCAAAGCATTACTCACTCTGCCCTGGTTCATTCTGAGGGACTGTGGAGTTCCTGGTGCTGGAGGTGTGCTGACCCAGGGAGCCTGTCCTCCCGGCATGGCTGTCTGCCCCCCACCCCCGTCCTGGGAATCAGCCCCAGTGTCTGAACAAGTGTGTCGAGATTTGTGCTTCCAAGGATGACGTCGGGAAAATGTCCTTGTGGCATCTTGGAGGAGTGAAGTTGCCTCCAGGCCCCGGGTGTTCTTAAAATGGGGCTGGGGAATGGGGTGGGGAACACACATTCATCGTGCCTTCCTTACCCACACAGAGTGCAGGCATTTGAAATCGAGGAAACTGAGCAGGTGCTCAACTTTCTGCCCCGTTCCCCTCTCGTCTCTGGAAGGGAAAAGACTTTAGCTCCTCTGGGTTGAGAGTGGGGAGAGCCACGGAAGGAAGGAGAGAAGCGTGGGGTGTTCCAGATGTGCATCATCCAAGCCCTACCACTACCTAGGACAGCCCCTCGGTAGTGTCCTCCTTGGGGAGTCAGGAGTCATAGCCAGTGAGCCAGTCAGGTGCACAGAGAGGTGGAAAAACAGCCGGTCAGCCGGTCAGCCATCTTGCCAGTCAGATACAGAGAGAGGTGACGGTCAATCACTCATCCATTTGACCAGACAAATGGTCAGTCAGTCAGCCAGACAAGGAGATGGACAGACTTTCTGTCCTCATCTGTTAGATACAACAGACACCTAGCAGACAGACAGACAGACAATCAGGCTGTCTGCAGGCATCCTGTCAGTCAGACACGGAGACAGCTAGCAGGCAGGCCAGGAGATGGAGAGATAGGCTCAGGTCATTCACCTAAGTACAGACAGCCAAACAGACTGTCAGCAAGTTGGACAGACACGGAGACAGGCAGATCATCTGTCAGCCGCTCAGTCACTGGGTCAGACACTCAGAGGCAGACAGATACATGGCCAATTAGACATTAAGAAAGGCATTTAAACGAGGAAATGGGCAGAGAGGAGATTTGTTATGCATCTAATTAGATACAACAGCCAGTCAGACAGGCAGACGGACGGTCCACCAGCCATCCATTCGGTCAGAGCTCTGACAACACAGTCAGACAGGGAGACAAACAGCCAATCACCCATTCAGGTGGACACATGGCAGTCAGCCAGACACCTATGTGGACAGAAAGACAGTCAGACAGCCACCCATCCAGTAAACCATCCAGCCAACCAAACATCCAGGAAGGGGGCCGGACAGACTGACAGTGATCTAGGCATATAATCAGCTTGTTAGTTGGACAGATCATCAGGCAGGCGGACAGCCAGTCATTCAGACACTCTGTCTGTCAGCCAGTGGTGTGGTGGACAAATCAGATGTCAGACACTGTCAAACAGACCCAGCCTGCCCCCTGGCCAGTCACCCAGCTGGTTATTACGAGGACATTCAGGCTGAGCAGAGTTGTAGCTGGACCCTGTGAGGGATGTTGGGAAATATGACAGGTGGTCCCGAGCTCACAGAATGACTGGAGTCAGAACACGCCTCTCAAGACTCTGACACAGCCCTGGAAGCAGTCAAGGAAGGCTTCCTGGAAGAGGAGGTAGGAGGACCAGGGTCAGCCGGCAAGAACAAAGCATTCTGGGTAGGCTAGCTGCCTGTTCCCTGGCCAGGATTTGAGGCATTTTTCCTGTTTGTACCCTCCTTTCCTTAACTACAGTGTTTTTTTAGCCAAGGGGATGGGGTCCACACACATCCCCCCACCTCTTTATCCACAGCATGCCCCCCCCCCCTCCCCAGCAGCCACTGCTTCTCCCTCTGAACCACAGGAACACATTGCCAGGGCCTGGGAACACCCCAAAGGCTTACTATTTTTACAGGCCACAGGACTGGAGAAGGGGCTGCAGTGAGTGAGTGAGTGTGTGTGTGTGTGTGTGTGTGTGTGTGTGTGTCTGTGTCCGTTGGGGGGTGTGTAGAGTCTTGTTGGGCCCCCTCCTTTCTCCCAGCTCTGCCAAGTTCTCGCTTCCTCCCTCCTCCACTGGAGCTGGGGGTGGGGAGGCCCTCCCAGGCCTCTTCCCATTTTGGGAATTGGGCTGAGAACTATGCAAGGAGACAGAAATAATTCCTTTTTCGAGCCTGGCCAGGGCCATAGCAGCCCAAACACTGGCACAAAACCAGTGCGGGCGGGGGTGGGGGGGGGGTAGGGGGTGCTGTCCAGGAGGGGGAGGGGTTCAGCCCCAGGCCCCAGGAGACAAAGGCCCGGTGTCTGCAGAAAAACTTCCTCACCCAGCCCCAGGGCTGGATACCAGGAACCTGGAAAGTTCAGCAGCTCCCAGTGGGGAGCTCAGCTGCCAGGGCTGAAGAAGGTTGGAGGGGTGGGGAGCTGGAGACGGAAAGAAAGAGCAGAAAAGGAGTCACAAGCCCCAGGAGGGGCAAAGACAACTTGAAAAATAGACCATTTCTGGGAACCAAGAAGGGATCTCTGATTATCTCCTGAGAACACGGGGGCATCTGCAAAATGGGGCAGACCCAGCGGGGAGCACGGAGCACAGAGTAGATGCACACTTAAAGCAAGTGTCCTGATCAGAAATCGAACACAGCCAGCTTCGCGCCCCTGCTGCGTTGCCTCCCGGTCTGTGACCCTGCGTAAGCCACTTTCGCTTGCTTGGTCTCCTGTCTCAAGTCTGTAAACCCGGAACAAGGACAGAAGCTGCTCTCCAGGGTGGCTACAGGTTTAAGTCACACGAAGATGTGGGAAACCTAGCACGGGGGTAAGGTGTGCAATGCATTCTAGTCTTTCCTTCTTCCTCCTCCTTCTCACAGCGTTGTTACTATTTCAGTGGGGTCTTACAGCAACTCAGCCCAAGGCAGATCTCCGTCTACATTTTCCAGGTGACACCCACCTGGAACCAGCCTCTTCTCTCTGAGCCTCAGTTTCCTCCTTGCACTAAATGACCGTGAAGGACAAGAGGAGACATGGTGAAGACATCCCTCCCCCAGCTGGATCAAACCTCACCGGGCCTTTTCAGTTATTCCATCCAATAAATGCCCTTTATTGTTTATGTCCGCTTGATTTGACTTTCTGTTTCTTGCATTCAAATTCACCCTTGCAGACATATTTCCTTTACCAAAGTTTTTTTCCCCCCCAGTGTTAACCCTCATCATCACCCTTCTGAAGAGATGTTATTGTTCTTCTCAGCTGAGAGATGAGGAAGCTGAGGCTCGGAGAAGTGAAGTGACTTGCCCCAAATTTGAACCTGGAAATGTCTTATGCTCCCTTCAAGACCTCCCATTTCTCATCTACCTCTGAGCAAGAGAGAGGGAGAAACACACCAACAGACACTACAAAACTTCAGTGATAAGTGTCCCAAGGAAGACAAATCCCATATTGTTGAAGCCTGGAAGAAGCTTAGAGATCCTCAACGTTCCCATTTCAGAGATGAGGAGACTGAGGCCCACAGAGAGGAAGTGTTACAGGGAGCAGGAGGCAGACTGGAAGCCAGGGCCTGTGAGGGCAGAGGGGTCCTCGGCTGTGTCACGCCTGTCGGGGGGCTTCCTTGTGGTAAAAAAAATTCCTCTCAAGCTTTTGGGAAACCATCCCTCCACTCTGGAGCGACATGCCCCTCCTGAGGCTAACCCCGGGCTCTAGCTCCAGGCCTGGCCAATCAGAACTGCACATTCCCCCGGTGATGCCAATTGGCTGGGTCTGGGCACTGACTCAAGCCAATCAGAGTGAGTCTGCCTGCCAGCCTCACCAAGCTCTGTTCTTAGCACAGAAAATGGGCTCTAGGTTCAGAACCTGTGGCAGGCCACAGGGGCCAGTTCCAGCTTGACGATCTAGTTCATTTTCACGGTATTCATTTTTAAAAAATGTTTATTTATTTTTGAGAGAGAGAGAGAGAGAGAGAGCACGCACAAGCCGGGGGGGGGGGGGGGCAGAGAGAGAGAGAGAGAGAAAGGGAGACACAGAATCCATAGCAGGCTCCAGGCTCTGAGCTGTCAGGACAGAGCCCTACTCGGGCCTCAAGCTCACAAACTATGAGATCATGACCTGAGCCGAAATCTGACACTTAACCGACTGAGCCACCCAGGCACCCATCGTAGTATTTATTTTTAAACGTCTTCCATTTAGGTTGACGTACTCAACCTGGCTTGCCAGGATTTTAAAACCCTGATTTTTAAATGGAAAAGTTCCATGTCCCGAGAACCACCTCAGTTTCCAGGCAAGTGGAGGCTGGGACAGGTGGTCACTCTACCTCAATGTATGGGTAACAGATCCCAGCTCTCCATTAATGGCAGGTTCTTTTTACAATAAACTTAAATTTAAAAACAGAGCTGGCTAAGGGAAAAAATACTAACAAAATAGTATACCTTTAGTGAAAGGAATTGGCAGAAAAATCACGAAAGCTGCTCGTGGGTGTGAATTGTCATTGGGAGAGACTCAATGCCTGCAAGGTTGGAAACCCACGCTCAGTCCCTGGGTCAGTGGCCTACTGGCTGTTTGACCCTGGATAACTTGCTCATCCCCTCTGAGCCTTCGGGTCCTCCCCAGAGGCAGGAAGGGTGTGGGCAGGAAGGCTCTGTTAACTCGCTAAGCATATAGGCTCTTCTCAGGGCAAGACCTGTAGCCAACAGCAGCTCACAAATCCTTGGGAGGCCTGTCACCTCCCTACTGTGCTTGCCTGATGGAGCCATGTCTGCCTGAAACAGTGCCTGGCATGTGGTTAGTCAGCTCTCAATGAATGAGATCTCATATGGATCATTTTTCCCCCAATACCCTCTTATTAAGGTATCATTTACACATCATAAAATGTCCAAGTTTTAAGCGTTCAGCGCTTAACCATTGATAAGTGGTTACACCTGTGTAACCACCACCCCAACTAAGTGTAGAACATTTCCACCACCCAGAAAGTTCCCTCGGGCCCCCTTCTAGTCAATATCCCCAAAGGCAACCACGGGTCTGATTTCTCGCACCATAGCTTAGTCTTGCCTACTCTTGGAGTCCACATAAATGGAATCATACTGTATGTTCTTCTTGATGATAACTATTACGCGCGTGCTCAAATGTGGGCACGCGAGTGCACACAGACACATACACCTGCACATGTGTGCCTGGGAACTCATGGACGCACCCACGCACACAGTATTTCCAAGCTGTAAATCTCTCGGCTTCAGTCTGCAGCTCGGCTTGGCCCCACCAGGCTTTCTGGTGGCTCAGGGAGGTAATGGGGCTCCCATCCCTGGGTCCAGACCTTGGGAAGGCTCCTCCGACATCTCCTTCAGCAACTTCTTACTGGATGACCTCAAGCAAACACTTAAAATCTGTTTTCTCCTTTGTAAAATGAGATGATTAACACCCACTTCATAATAAATAACTTCCCCGGACTGACCACTTACTATCCTGCCAGGCATTGTTTTAAGGGATGCACCAGTCCTAACCCAAGTCCATCCTTCCAGCAACCTTAGGGTCTAGATATAGTTATGTATGACCCCTCTCTTATAGGTAAGGAACCCGAGGCACAAAGAGGTCCAGCAGCTTGTCCGAGGTCACACGGCAGAGGAAATGGCAGAGTTGCGTATGAACTCAGTCTGGCTCTGGATTCTCCCCTTGCCACCATTTCAGTATCACGGCTCACGGGGAGACTATGAGGGTATTATCGTCTTTGTCCGTGGCCCGGCACATGGCAGGCGCTAAATCAATGTCTGATGTGGCTACCACGAAGAACAATGCCTCAGAACAACCCCATTTTGCAGATGAGGAAACTGAGGTTCAAAGAAGTCAATTGCAAAAATTCCAGATCTTCTAATTCTGAATCCCACATTCTTGCTATTTTCCCCACTGGTGGTGATGTTCTCCCCACCGGGGAGGGATTTTGCCTGTTTTGTTTACTGCTATGTTCCTGGCACCTATAAGAGTGCCTGGCATATACCCAGTACTCAATAAATGTTCTTCCAATGGATGCGTACAGCAGGGAGCCCAGTGCCCTTCTTTACAGCAGGAGGACCTAAGACCTGGGGAGGGGTGTGACTTGTCCAAGGTCACACTGTGCCTTAGCGCCCCTGAATCTATCATTTTCTCCCTGCCTGGCTCACCCTCTCTACTTCCTGACCTGAGCAGGCCAAAAGATTTGGGAGCCCCTGACGCACTCGCAAAGGCCCACATTAATGGGAAGCTGGCACGGAGCCTCCCCAACCTCATTACACCATCCAAGGTCGGTGCAGAAGCCTGCCAGGCTAACACTCAGGAAATGCCGGTCAAAGGGAAACAAGGCCCCGGCTTGCCAGAGCTTCTCCACTGGAGAGGGGGAGCATTCCTGGCAGAGAGGGTGGGGAGGGAGGGCCAGGCCAGCCTTTAAAAGCGCTCTGCAAACACATGCTTGGACTGCAGCCCACTCTGGCCATGGTCCCCACCAAGTCAGCAGAAGAAGCAAAACTCTTGGGCCCTGCAGGACACTGCACGGGGTGCGGCCTGGGGGGGGTCTGTGTTTGTGAGGACTGAGCCAATAAGAGCCCACCCTGAAGATCGAGGGGAGATGGCGATGCTGGGGGAGGGGACAGACTGCCCTAGGCGGAGGGTCAGTCTTAATTCAATCCCCAGCACTTGCACATGGATGGAAGTTTTAAACACACTGATCACTTCCTCTCAGGATTCAGGTGAGTGCTTCCAGACGCAGAGCCTGAGGCGAGGATTGTTAGGGAGCAGATGCATTGAGGAAGTACCTTTGGGAGAAGGGAGAGAGAGGGAAGCCGACTTGCCAGGGCAGGACCTGCATTGGAAAGTGGTCTCAGCAGGCAGCTCGCTCTGCTTGAGCCCACGGGGAGCTCAGGAGTGTGGACAGCACCCGGAGTTGGTCTCACCTTAAAGTAAGAAGGCCTCCGCACCCTTGATTCGGTGAGTCACTGGCTGCAGGCCGCCCGCAGCGGGGTGGGAGCTATTGTGGGTTGCAGACCCCCAGGCAGGCCACTCCCACTGGCCGAGGGTACTATGAGCTATTCACAGTCGGTGGGCCGCACCAGCCTGGAAAGGGGATGTGGGTGAGGCCCCACTGCGTCCACCACTCATTGCAATGACTGCCCCTCTCATTGCATTAATTCATCGGTACCTACACCTCCCCGCCTTAGGGCCAACCCTCACGAGAAAGGAGGAAAAAACTGAAAAGATATGATGTTTTCTTCTACCCCCCTCCATGGCAGGCCATTGCATCCGGTGTTTGAAGAACAACAAAAAAAATCAAACCAAAATAAAGAAATAAAAGCACTTCACGTGTCCAGACTAACAGGATTCCAGAGTCTGCAAGGCACCAAGGGTAGCACAGTGGAAGCGTGGCCTCCAGGCTCTCTGAGCGGATATGCCCGCTGCAGAGGCCTGACCCAGGACAGGATGGGGCCGGCTCCAGGACCAGGCAGGGCAGATGAAGTTACAAGGTCAAGAAAGACAAAGCGGCCTGGCTGGGCCTCAGGGGAGGCTCCGGGACCGTCCAAGGCGGGGAGGGGGGTGGGGGTGGGGTGGCAGACCCGACCCTGTGGGGAGGTGGCATGATGGAGTAGGAGCCAGGGGGCAGAGGGTCCCTGGGAAGGTGACAGCCTGGCCTGCAGCCCCCATCCCAGCTGTGAGCCCTGAGCAGCCCTGAGCAGGGCCTAGGGCAGGGCCACTCCTCACCTTTACCTCTGCCAAGTTGAACCCTCCCTCCCCTGGGCACAGCGCTCTACAGTGAGCAAAACACCTGCATCTCAGCATGTTGAGGTGGGCGAGCCAAGGGCTCAATGCTACACATGGGGAAACTGAGGCTTAGAGAGGTGCACAGTGACCCCCTTGGTTAACAAATGTTGATTAAGCACCTACTGTGTACCAGGCACTCCTTCCGGTGCGGGGGAGACTGTAGTGAACAGAAACCCCGTTCGCGTGGAGCATGTATGCAAGGGGTTCAGGGGTGTGGAGAGCAAGACGGTAACAGTTGCTCTGGAAAAGTAACAATAAAGCGGGGAAGGGAGAAAGAGGTGGCCGTTTAACAATGGACGGTGAGACACGGGAGAACACCAGCTCTCGAGTTTGGCAGGTTCAGTGTTGAGATCCCAGCCCTGGCAGAGTCTTGGGCAAATGACTGGGTCTCTCTGAGCCTCCGTTTCCTCACCTGCAAAAAGGAGGCTGTTATGGGGCGCCTGGGTGGCGCAGTCGGTTAAGCGTCCGACTTCAGCCAGGTCACGATCTCGCGGTCCGTGAGTTCGAGCCCCGCGTCAGGCTCTGGGCTGACGGCTCGGAGCCTGGAGCCTGTTTCCGATTCTGTGTCTCCCTCTCTCTCTGCCCCTCCCCCGTTCATGCTCTGTCTCTCTCTGTCCCAAAAATAAATTAAAAACGTTGAAAAAAAAAATTAAAAAAAAAAAAAAAAAAAGGAGGCTGTTGTGAGGAGGACGGGGCTTGTATGGGCTGCACCTCTGGATAAGGGGCTCTCGTGATGAACCCTAAGGCACAGGCAATACGCTTTTAAAGCACACTTTGAGGGCCGCTTCGGTCAGCAGCAACGGAGATCCTTGTGAGAATGTATTTCCACTAGAGACCTCCATTCTGTGATCTGGGGGGAGAGACCTGGGAGTCTGAATTCTGCTCGGGTTTGGGAACCCCTGACCTCTCAGGCTTGGGTGTGGGGTTGGCCCATGGCTGCCTCCCTGATGGAAACTCACAGGTGCCCAAAGGGGAAAGGCACTTAAGGATCACAGGGCTCAGCCGTGTGCTCCCATGATGCAGATGGGGAACCTGAAGGAAGACCAGAGAAGCTGGGTGACTTGTTCAAGGCCACACGGCTAACGAGCAGCAGAGCTGGGTCTGAGGCGGTTGACAGATGGATGGAGAGAGTTACCAGCTGGTTCAGGCACCGAGCAGTGGGTCCCAGATAGTGGGGGTGGGATCAGTGTGAGAGCTGAACTTCACCCCAGGAACCTGCACTTCCTTCCCATTTGAGAGTGTGAAATGGCCCTCACCGGACTCCTACTCAGTTCATTCCTTGGAGGAACCGGATCCTACTCTCCATCATACTCTGACCGGCCCAGGGCAGCCCAGTCTCCCAGTGAGCCCCTTCCTGCAGCCCGGTGGACCCTGCCCATGCCAAAGTGGGGCACATGCCAGCAGCACTAGAGGCACTGAGATCTGGATTTCTCAGCCTCGCCGTTAGTGGAATCACCTTGGGAGCTTTGAAAAATACCAGACCGTGGGGCCCACCCTAGAGATTCTGATTTAATTGGTCTGGGGAGGGGGGTGACTTGGCATTGGGACTTTCAAAGGTCCTCAGATGGTTCTCATGTGCAGCCGAGACTGGTTTAGCCACACGGGGACAAGACATCAACTCACACTGATCCAGAGTGAGCAGTGCTAGCTTTTCCAATTCTCCTTCAAACCTCTGGACTCCCTTAAGGGGAAAGTCCACTTTTAAGCTAACGGGATTTTAACACCTCTCTAACACGTGTACATCTCCCCTTTTAACCCGAAGAAAGCAGGTGTCAGCCTCCAGCATCGGGCTAGAATTTCACAGCATGATTTATAACTAATGGTACCAACTCTTCATGACACCAAATTTCCCCGCAAAACAACTTGATTTCAGTAAAATAAGTGAATTAATTTAAAGAAGAATATTAAGCAAATTCTATTTCGGGTATTTCCCTTGGACCCAGTAGTCTATGACTCAAACTGGTCTCACTTACGTTCTCTTCTGGCCACAAGAATTGTTTCAGAGGTGAGCACGTGACTAAAATGTACCCAGTCAGAGCCAATTCTGGAACTTTTGCTGGAATAGCCAGGAAAAAAGGGCTCTCTTTCTGCTGGCCTTGGTGCCGGTAGGATGGAGTCTGGAGAAAATGTCACTTCAGAGAGGGGAGTGACCTTCTAAGGCCACAGGCACTAGGGTTGGAACTGAGATTTGAACCATGTCCCCAAAGGTAGTATAAGTTCCAAATAAACCACATTTCTGGGGGAATTCACTGGGATCCCTCAGAACTTCTGTTACCTGGGTTTAGAGTCTTTATATGCAGCATTTGTTTAAGAAAAATTCAATAGCACCCAAGCAGGTACCTTTAAAAGCTGATAAAAGACACTGTCATTATCTTCAGCACATTCTGAGCACCAGAGAAGATTTGGCTATGTGTAAAGATTTTGGCACCCTTGTTCCTTTCAGGGTTGGATGGTAAGAAACTTCTGGTTGGAGTCTCAGCTAGACATTTCAGACTATCTCACCCACACCCCCCTGAAAGGAGTGTGATGTCTGCTTTCTGCCTACTGTGATAGCCTCTGAATCCATCCATCCATCCCTCCCTCCCTCCCTCCGTTTTCCTGTCTGTCCATCCATCTATCCAACACAATTTTACAGCATACTCCTAAGGAGGGAAGCACCATGCCAGGTGCAGAAGAGACAGGTGAATACATAAACAAGTCAAGCCATCAGGGAGCTCACAGTCCACTCCAAGTGGGGGAGGGCAGGCAGCAATCAGATAATTGCATGCATGAATGTGACATTACAGTGGGAACAAGGCCAAACCAAGGGAGACAGGTAGAACTTTGAAAACCATAACTGGGGATTTGGCCTATTCAGAGATCAGAGAGGGCTTCCTGGAGGAAGAAGGCACATTCGATCTGAAAGCTTCAGGATGAGCAGGCAATAACTGGGTGAAGTAGAGAGGAAAAGCATTTCAGGCAGAGGGAACAGAATATGCAAAGGCCTTTAGTAAGTATGTGATCAGTGTGGCTGCACACAGGAAGCCAGGAGATGAAGTCGGGGGTGAGTGGCTGGTCACATGGAGCCTTTTGGACCCCTGGGAGAAGATGTGCCCCTTTCCTCGCCCCATTTTCCTTCCAGTCAAATGGAAAACTCCCACCTTTCCCCTCCTCCCTCCCTTACATGATAAAGATGTGAAGAAACCAAACACAACGCTGCCCTTATGATTTCTGGGCTTGAGTAGTACAGCAAAGCATACACACAACGAGAGGGAGTTTGGGCTGCTTGCGGAGAAAAGGCAGAAGAGAAGAAAGAGAAAGACAAGCAGTCTAGGAGTAAAACGAAGAAAGGAGGGAAGCTCCAGGGGGAGTGGAGGGCGTCAGTGGCTCAGTGCCCGGGCTCAGATCTGCACCTTTTAGCTGCATTCTCGCATGTGTCGCTCGACCTCCCTGGGCTCAGTTTCCTCATCTGTAAAATGGGGGATAATAACAGTCCTTTCCTCATAGGGTGCAGTGAGGGCTGGATGGATTAACGAGTTTGCCAGTCTGTCCGTAAAGAGGGACGTAGGAGTGATACGTGGGTGTTATGCGGGTCTTGTCAGAACCCAGTCTGTCTCTAAACTCCTCAGAGTCCCCAGGACAGCTGGAGGGGGAGAAGTAGCTGAGGGGACAGAGGGCCCGTGGTGATGAGCTGTATGGCACAAGCTTTGGAAGGCAGCTAAGAAATCTCCCGGGGAGACCAGAACTCCTCCCTTGAGTGAGAGCATCTCATATCTGGGGGAAGGGCCAGGTTCTACAGTTTTCTGAGTAAAAAGGAAGGGGCTCTTGCCACCTCCCTCATAAGAAACCTCTAGTTCAGGGAAGATTATCCCCCACTGTTGAACTTTGGAATCCAAAAGCACTGACTGAGGGGGCTAATGGCAAATTCTTAGAAAAAAATGCCAGGGCCCATCATGAGGGAAATGACATTCAGTTTGGGAAGTCAGGAGGAAGCTATTTAAGTAGAGTCATAAACGATGAGTTAAGGAGACCAAGGGGGCCGGGGGTGGGGGGGGGGGCTGCAAGATTGTTCTAGTTAGCACAGCATGTGCAAAGGTCCTGAGGTAAGACACAGAATGGAGTCCTGAGGATCCGAGAAAAGAGATAGGGAGTCATTTAAAGTGTATAATATGAAGGCAGGGGTAGCTCTTATAAGCCCTTAGTGGTCAAATAAGGGCTTTGGAAATTATCCTGAGAGCAATGAGAAATCATGGAGGGGTGAATGCCCCTCCCTCTTGCCACTTCCCCTCATCCCCATCCAAAACCTCTGTACAGATAGAGTGGATGAGACAGGAGGCAGACTCCGCATGAAATAATAGAGGCTTGAAAAACTCTCTTAAGTATCTGAAGTGGCAACGTTCATTCGGTCAGTCAACAAATATTTATTTAGTAGCTACTATATGCTAGGCACAGTTTTAACACCGAGAAGACGAGAAGACACAAGCAGAACCTGACCAACTCTCTCTCTGATGGAGCTTATAATGTAGCGAGATGAGTCAGATAAACCTAGAATATAGCAGGTGGTGAGAGGGGCTTGAAAAAAACTAAGGGATGATAAAGGAATGGAGTGTGAAGGTCGGGGAGGGAGGAGGTGGAGGTCAGAGAGCAGGGCGCGTGAAGGTCGTGGAGGGGTTGTCTAGCATTTACTACGGGATGAGACCTAGCGAGCGACCTGTCCCTGCCAAGCGCCACTGAGTGCCCATCGTGTGCACATGCGCACGTGAGTAGGCTGTAAAGACGATTCCCTAGCACCTGTCCACTCCACCGTCAATGAAGCTCCCCGCCCAGCTGGCACTCACAGTGCATTTGTGGGGACCACAGTGACCAGCACACTATTCCACGTCCCCACAGGCTGCCGCCAGCCACGCCTCTCAAGAGCCAGGAAGCCGCACGCCCCTGGCATCCTTTCGGACCCTTGCCTGACACCGTTTGCCTTTCTCTGGATAATGGGACCCAGGTGAGATCATCCGGGTTGCCCACTGCCCCCCACCCCCCACTCCCTTGGGGTTGGTAGGGCTGCTTCCCTGGGCCCGCTCCAGGTCAACCGGCAAGAAAAAGAAGATTAAATGGAGTTGACAACAGGTCAAGGGTCTCTGGCTGGGGAGTCACTGTGCAGCCGCTTTCCTGAGGATCGTGTCACTTCTCACAGTGCCGCCTGAGGGGATGGGCATCAGAAACAGCAAGAGAAAGAGGCGAGATGGAGGCTTGGGGACTTCCTGTGGTTTGCATTTCCTCAGGAACTGCTCCCTGGAGGGTGGATGATGAAGCATTAATGACACACGTAAGGGATGAAACCCAAAAAATAACGAGTCAGGAACAAGAGTTCTGACTCCAGACATCAATGTTCTCAGTGCGCCTGCCAGAACGCCACTGAGGTGACCTGACCTCGACCTTCAAAATTCAGGCTCTGAACATCAGTTCCAGCTTGGAACATCAGCGTTCCGACCTTGCCCGCTAGAGTTTCGATCACGAGTGGCGATACCCTGGCCGTGTACCCCTTGGGTCCAATTACGGATTGAGGATTCTGACAATGGATGGCAGCCTTCCCACCTTGAATCCCAGAACTGCGACCCTGAATAGCGGTGTTCCAACAACCCTGGGCACCCCATCTCTACCAAGAACTCCCGAATGTTCAAGCTTCCCAGCCTGAATTTGTAAAGCTGACATTACTTTGCAAGGATATAAAGTTTAATTCTACACAATAAACGCTTCCACGGGCCCACAGTCCCTAGAAATAAGCCAAATGCTTGCATAAGGAAGAAAGATGAAAATAACAGTAAAAATAGCACCAGCTCATATTGGTTGCACATCAGGCACTTTGCTGAGCACTTTCCATGCTTTTTCTCATTCAGTTCTCTAGACAACCCCGTTTTACCGATGAGGACTCTGAGGCTCAGATCCAATCCAGTTTGCTGACTTAATATCCAGTGCCTTTTACAGCAACTGCAGTAGCCTTTTCTTCCTGCTCTGGTTGGAGGTTGGGTAGGGGGATGTTGGATCCTATTAGCTAATTAGTTAACGATTCACCTGTGAATTTCCCTGACTTGTGTTAACATCCACCGGGGGTGACTTGGGTTTTGAAGCCAAGTCCCAGCTGGGTGGGACAGTCATTCATTCAACAAACACTTGCCACCCTGTCTTGTGCTTGACAGCAGAGAGTAAGAAAAGGGGAGGGGGACCCGTTGCTTCTGACCCCCAAGCCCCACCCTCACCTCTCCCTTCTAGGCGGGAGGGCCTCAGAGGCGAGAAATGATTCCTCCTTCTCCTTGTAGCCATCAGAAGGCTCTCTGCTTCAAGGATCAAACGTGGAGCCCTAATGGCTGAAAGTGGTCCACAAGACCACTCTGTCTGGCCCACTGAAATGGTTTAATTTTTTAAAAAAACTAGTTGCCAACATTAGTAACTTGGGAGGTCTCAAATGAAAAATAAAATCACTGGGTGGGCCCAGAACCCAGCCCGGAGCTGAACAGCAGCTGCCTCTCTTGATGGGCGCATATGCCCCAGTCCCCACCACTCCCTGCTGCCTCCTTGACACTGAGGCTGAGTGTTAACTGTCTTGCTCATTGAACTTGCCTTATTACAGTTCTTCCATCCACCTGCTTCACTTGTTATCACTACCTACCTGGCCCCTGTGGCCATCTGAGTCCGAGGTCCCAGCTCTGGCCTCCGTGTCCCAAGGCAGGGAGCTTGGGGAGGTACTTTTTCCTTGATAGAGTCACCGGGACTGAAGGACTTTCCACACTCCTCACCCTCAGGACTTCTGAGTCTTTCTTCCTAGCGGGCAGGGCCGGCTTCACGGGGGGAGGGGGGGTGCAGCCTGCATGGTCCCACGGGGCCCTGCGACCAGAGGGCCCCGAGTTTGGCTGCGTGCTCTGCTGTCGCTGTCTTGAAATGCTTAGGGGTTTTCGCACAAGGGGGACTGCATTTCATCTTGCAGCGCACCCCTCCCGCCACCCTCAGATTCTGCAACCGGCCGGGTCAGCACATCACTCAGTCATTAGGGGCATCCGGTACGCGCGCGTGCACGCACACGTGCCCGCGCACGCACGCGCACTTCTCTAATCTGTCTGGAAAACCAGACAGATTAATTGGTCTGTTAATCACGAGGCCGGCAAGGGTCTCAGACTTTTATGTAGGGGTGGGGGGCATGGGGGCAGCAACCTGGACGGAGAGGGAGAGGGACTAGGGGACTTGCCTTGGGTTGCATTTACACAGAGCTTTATGTACGATAAAGCTGCCTACCCTCCAGCCACTCCCTGGCACAGGCGTCGTGCGAAGAATTCGGGCAGGCAAGGTGTCATCAGAGGCCTCGTTAGGGCAGGGTTTGGGGTCGACTATCTTTCTTCTCCCCCTCTTGAGAAAAGGAGGCAAAGATGAAAAACAACATCATGAACACAGCACGTGCGCTGGGCCCGGCTCAGTGCTGGCCGCTCCGGCGCGCAGATCTTTCCTGCTTGACGATGCCATACCCATTTCCCAGCTGAGAAAGCTGAGGCCAGAGATGAAGGGTCTGTCTGCCCAGGTTTTCATAGCTCATATGTGGCAGTGTTGGGATTATGAACCCAGGCGTCCAGAGTTCTTTCCACTTATGCTACCAGGGAGGTGGCACAGGAGATGAGGGAAAACACCAGTGAGGAGAAGGGTGTCCGCGCCCAGGTGGCCCTAACTTCAAAATAAAGCAGAGAGACATCTTATCGCGGGAAGAGTGTAAGTGCCATCAGATCCAAACTGGTCATTCAAGGTCAGGGAGGGCCTTTCTGAACAGGTGACATAGGAGCCAAGATCTGAAGGATGAGAAAAGGCAGCTGGTGTTGCAAGATCCGGAGTCAGAGGACCAGAGAGGTTAAGTAATTTGCTCAAGGTCACACAGGTAGCTTGTACCTTCATTCCCTCTGGCCATCCTCCAAAGCCCTCCTGACAAAGCCCCTACTCTGCATCAAGCCCCGAGGCGACTTTAGAATACAGGCCGGCAAACTTTTCCTGTAAATGCTATTGTAACTAAAAGCAGGTTCAGATAACAGGTAAGTGAATGTGGCAGGCGTTTCAGTAGAATTTTATTAATAAAACAAGCAACCCACCTACCCGGCTTTAGAACACAGAAATGAATACAAAACAGTCCTAGATTTTGAGAACTTCCTGCCTTACTCATGGAGATAAGACAAGGTCAGAAGAAAATAGAATAGAATCCAAGAGGAAGGATGCTAAATGGCGCAACAGAGAAAGAACTTGAAGAAAGATTGCTTCTGCAATTCGGGAAGGAAGGAGGTCAAGTACAGGTTCTCAGAAAGGACCATCTGCCCTGTGAGGCCCTCTCTGACCACACCCTCTTGTTCTCTGTCAAAATACCTTGCTTCAGGGGCACCTGGGCGGCTCAGTCCATTAAGTGTCTGACTCTTGGTTTCGGCTCAGGGCATGATCTCGCGGTTTGTGAGTTCGAGCCTCATGTCGGGCTCTGTGCTGACAGCTCAGAGCCTGGAGCCTGCTTTGGATTCTGTGCCTCCCTCTCTCTCTGCCCTTCCCCTGCTAGCGCGTGTGCTCTCTCTCTCTCTCAAAATAAATAAACGTTAAAAAAATTAAAAAAAAAAAAACCCACCTTGCTTCTGTCCTTCACAGTTGTACACATTATGCTCTGTGATTATTTTCATTTACTTTTTTTTTTTTAATGCATCTCTCTCTCCAGTAGGCTGTAAACTCCATGGCGGCTGTAGAGTTGCCAGTTTACGTTTATTTCCCGTCTTGGTAGCAGCACTTAATCTCTCCTTGGGGTGCCATCTCCTTTACTTCCATCTCTGGGTCCCCTCCCAGCTCTAAGATGTGATCCACACTTGGTGAAGTGATTGGCTTAGGGACAGGCCAACGAAAACAGCCCTGCGGTTCTGCTGGATCTATTTGGAAAGAAACTTGCTCCCCCTCCCCCCACCCCCACCCCCCCCCCACCCCCCCCCCCCCCGCCCACCATGGAAGCCTGCAGTTGCTGGAGATTATCTTTCCAGCCATGTTACAGCCTGCTGAGAAGCCAGAGCTTAGAGATATCGGAGACTAAGTATTGATGGCATGTTTAAGCCCCTGGATCCAGCCCTGCCTGAGGCCATCCCTAACCCAGGACTTTTCAGTTACATTTTTTGCTTAGGTCCGTTTGAGCTGTATACTTGTTACTTGCAACCAAAAGAATCCTAACCAATAGATACACAAGTGCTTCCCAAGCACCCAGCATGGTGCCTAGCATATAGTAACAAGCCCGTGGATGTTTGTCACACAAACAACATTGTGGCATTGAAGCAGGACCTCAAAACAAGCACACGTATCCACATAAAGTTACAAGAACCAGAGGAGACCAGAATGGAAGCTAACTTTGAATCCAGGAATGGGAGAGGATGACCGAAATTGTGGTCACTATTTGAAACAATAACAAATGATGTGTACGCATATGCACGGCACAGGAGATGGAGGAAAGTCGATCCCTTCAAAGAGACGCTGGGAATTCCAGGCATGAAGAGAAGACGGAAGATAGGGCCAATATCATCATCCCCTCTCTACCTTCTTTTTGCTCCTCACGTGTCCCTGGCAGGGGAGTCGTGGGCTGCCTCACTGGGGCCCTTGGGTCCACGAGGACTCTACGAGGCAGAGCTGGCCAAGGTGAAGGGCCCCGTGGATCACACAGGCCTTGAACGACTCCAGGATGGGCCCTGGGTAGCAATAAGTGAAATATGATGACCTATTTTTAGAAGCTGTTTGATTCCAGGTCCATTACCTGGTGGATGTGAGTGATGGTGTGGAATTGGCAAACGTAACATTATTCTCGTAGACGGCGTCCGCCTGCCAGGCCACAGTGGGCGATTATGGTGGAGACCAGCCTTGTTGCAGAGCAAAAATGGAACAGTCAGGGCATGAGGCAAACACCTCAAGTGTCTAATTTAATTGTGTCTCCTTGTTGTGAATGAAGGCCAGAGGCCACTTCTTCCTGGCCCAGGAAACATGGGCCTGAGAGTGGGCAGGTAGAGACCAGGAAGGTGGGAGGATATGGAGGAGGTACACCTGAGAGACCCTTGTTTCTAGGGGAGATCCCTCTGACCAATCATCACATGATCATGCAAGTTTGCACACTCATTCACTCAACAAACATTTACTAACACTTAACTTAAGCCAAAATAATAACAACAACAATAGTTAACTTGTACTGAACACTTGCTGAGTGCCCACGACTGCTCTGAGTGCTTCACATAGAACTCTCAGGGTGCCTGGGGGGCTCAGTTGGTTAAGCACCCGACAGGCTCAGATCATGATCTTAGGGTTCATGGGTTCGAGCCCCGCGTCGGACTCTGTGCTGACAGCTCAGAGCCTAGAGCCTGCTTCAGATTCTGGGTCTCCCTCTCTCTCTCTCTGTCCCTCTCCCACTCATGCTCGGTCTCTCAAAAATAAATAAACATTAATTTTTTTTTTTTTTTTTTTTTAGATAGAACTGTCACCCTGGCTGTTGTGAGACTCCTCAAATTATGGATCAGGAAGTCAAAGCCCAGAAAAGTTAAGCCATCCTCCCAAGGACACACAGCTTGAATCGTCACTGAGCTGGGATTTGAGTCCGGCCAGTCAGGCTGCAGAGCCTGCTTTTTTAAGCATTCCTGTCTCTCTGTGGGCCAGGCCTGGCATCACATAACAACGCAGAAGCTACACTTAACAGTGTTTTGTGCGAGGAAGGTATGAACATCGGGTTTTTGGAGCACAGAGGAGGGAGCAGCCAGTGCTGCCTGAAGAGGATGTGGGTGGTGAAGGAAGAGAAGCTGTGGGTAGATGAGAGGAAGAAAGGGGACAAGGCAGAAGAATCAGTCTGGCCAAAAGTATGGAGCAGGACTTTTGCATTCTGGGAATGCAAAAAGCTGAGTGTGGTATGAAGAAGCGAATATGGAGTGGTTGGCTGGAGCCTTGAAGGTCAGGCTAAGGAATTTGGGCTTTACCCTGGGAGTAGTGAGAACCATGGAGGGGTTTTTGGAAGGGGGGATGTGAGCAGATTATATATGAGAAAGATGCCTCTTGGTTCTCTGCAGAGGATGAACTGGAGGAGGAAGGCTGGAGACAGGGAGGCCAGTGTGGAAGTTCAGTGGAAAGGTCAAGTTCCAACAGTGACAGGTCACCCCTCTGATCTTACCTCCCCACCTCCCGGGATGGCTCACTCTGCTTCAGCCACACTGGCCACCTGGCTGTTCCTTGACTGACCCAGACATGCTCCTGCCCCAGGGCCTTAGCACATGCTGTTTTCTCCATCAGGAACACTCTTTCCCCAAAAGTCCACATACCTCCTCCTCTCCTCTTCTGATAGTCTTTATTTAGTTGGCATCTTCTTGGTAAGCCCTTTCCTATACACTGCCCCCCCCCCCCACCGACCCTGGTCAAATACACTCTCTCCTTCCTGCTGACCTTTCTTCATGGCATTTGTTATCAACCAAAATACTACATTATTTGATCTTGTAATCTCATCCAAAATACTCCAGTTTTTATCTCTAAAAGATGAATATTTAAATTTTTTTTAATGTTTATTTATTTTTGAGAGAGAGAGAAAGATTCAGAGCACAAGCAGGGGAGGCACGGGGAGAGAGGGAGGCACAGAATCTGAAGCAGGCTCCAGGCTCTGAGCTGTCAGCACAGAGCATGATGCGGGGCTCGAACCCACTGACTGTGAGATCATGACCTGAACTGAAGTCAGACGCTTAACTGACCGAGCCACCCAGGCGCCCCTAAAAGATGAGTATTTTAAAACACAACCACAATAACATGATCATACCTAAAAAATGGCATTAATTCCTCAATAACACCAAATATCCAGCCAGTGTTCATCTTTCCCGGTCATTTCATGACTCCTTTTTCACAGTTGCTTTGCTCTGGTCAGTTTCCGTATTTGTTAATGCTCTGAATGGTTTCACTCTCTCCCCTACTAGAATATTAGTGCCATTAGAGCTGGGATCTTTATTTTGTTCTCTGCTGTGTCCCCAGTACCTGGCACAGGGCCCAGCACACAGTAGGTGTTCAACAAATCTTGCTGAATGAACACAGCCAATCATAATCATACAGCTGATACTGATCTTGTGGGCATTACATGTTTCTTATCGTTATGTACCATATTACCTTATCTAATCCTCATAACGTCTTTGTGCAGCAGGGGCTATGATTGGACCCATTTTACAGAAGGGGAAACTGAGCCATGTGGCTCAAGGACTCACAGCTAGAAAATGGCCAGGGCATAAGACCTGAGACACAGACTGGGCGTCCGTGGATGCTGATGGAGGCTGAGGGTTTATGGCTGCCCAGAAACTGCCCCCACATCCCACATAGTCTTCACAGATTCCTCTGCCCCCACCCTCCCCCACCCAGGCCGCCATCTTCTCTTGCTTGGAACATTGCAACATCCTCCTGGCAGCTGGTCATCCTTTATTTCTGTAAAATGCCCACTTTCCAGGCAACATCCAGGGGGTGGGCGTCCACGATGCACAGGACAGCCCCTCACAACAAAGAATTATCCATCTTCAGATGTCCAAAGTGCTGAGGTTGAGAAACCACGCCCAGAAGTATCCTGCATCCAGAGCTTAGCTGAAGTCCATGCGAGTCAGACTTCCAAAAATGTGTTAGTGACAGCAACGAAAGTCCCAAAGTTGGTACGCCAAATTGCTTTTTTCGTCAATTAGTGTGTATTCTCAGTTATCTTTAGGATAACACCTTTCATTTGACAAACATTTACTGAGTGCCTGCTCTATGGCAGGCACTGTTCTAGGCACTGGGGACACAACAGTGAACAAAACGGACAAAAGCTCTGCCCTTTGAAGCTGGTATCCAAGTGGGGAACAGAAAAAGTAATTGCATAATTAAGTAATTATATGCTAGGTCAGGTGGAGAAACATAAAGCAGGAGAGGGGAATGGAGAGTGTTGGGGATACTGTTTTATAGGGTGGTTGGGAATGCCTCGCTAAGATGACATTCGAACTGAGATCTGAAGAGTATGGGCAGTGAGTCTTACGGCTACCTGCAGGAAGACTACCAGGCAGAAGAAACAGCAAATGCAAAGGCCCTGTGATGGGAGAACGGTATGCCTGAGGAATAGCAAAGAGGCCACTGTGGGTAGACTGCAGTGATGGAGAGAAGGAGGGTGGTAGAGAAGGAGGCCGGAAGGATATTGGAAGAGAGAGGAAAGATGCCAGACAAGGGCCCTGGATGATAGGACTTGAGCTTTTTCTCCGAGGGAGATGGGAGCCACGGGAGGATTCTGAGCAGGAGGGGTGAGCAGATCTGACTCAGAAGTTCCTCTGGCTCCATGTGGAGGATAGACTGCGGGGGTGTGGGGAGGTGGGAGCACAGACAGGAAGAGGCTCCTGCAGTGGTTCAGATAAGAGAGGAGGGGGACCTGCGTCAGGAACGCAGCAGTGGGGCAGTGAGAAGTGGCCACATTCTGGACAGGGGTCACCCACGTGTGTGGTGTGTGTGTGTGTGTGTGTGTGTGTGTGTGTGTGTGTGTGACTGGCATTCCACAAAGCTTTCTTCAGTGGAAAAGGAGAATGAGGGGGCCATGCTGGATGTGTCAGGGGCTGTCCGTTATCTCTGTCAACGATTACCCAGACGGCACCTCTCTACATCCCCAGCACGGTGTACAGAACTCTACATCTGTCAGGACCTTTGACTCTCCTTACCCCAGGGCTCTTCCCAGGAGTCAAAGGCATCTGGAGCAAACAAATGGTGCTGGGAAAACTGGATGCTCACGTGCAAAAGGATAAAGTTGGTCCCTTACCTTACACCACGCACAAAAATTAACTCAAAGTGTTTCAAAGACCTAAACGTAAGACCTAAAAGTATAAAACTCTTAGAAGAAAAGATAGATGGAGGACATTGGATTAGGCAAGGACTTCTTCGCTTTGACACCAAAAGCACAGACAACCAGAGAAAAAAAATAGACACATAGGACTTCATCAAAATTAAAAACTTAGGTGCATTAAAGGACACAATCACTCAAGGGAAAAGGCCTACAGAATGGTAAAAAGTATTTGCAGATCACACATCTGATAAGGGGTATTATAATACCCAGAATATATGAAGAGCTCTACAACTCAACCACCAAACACAAACCACTTGATTAGAAAATAAGGAAATTACTTGAATAGACATCTCGCCAAAGAACGTGTACAATGGCCAGCAAGCACACGAAAAGATGCTCCACATCACTCATCATTAGTGAAATGCAAATCAAAACCACACCAAGATACCACGTCACACCCAAAAGAGTGGCTACTATCAAAAGAACGGAAAATACCAAGTGTTGGTGAGGACTGGAGAAATTGGAACCCTTGTGCACTGTTGGTGGAAATGCACCATGGTGCAACAATATGGCGGTTCCATGGTGGTAATCGAATTACCACACGATCCAGCAATTTCACTACCGGCTATGTACCCAAAAGAATTAAAAGCAGGGTCTTGAGGAGGTATTTGTACCCCCATGGTCATGGTGGCATTGTTCACGGTAGCCGAAAGGTGGAAGCAAGCCAACCATCCATGGACGGATGAAGGGCTAAACAAAGTATGGCCCGCACATACAATGGACACAGCCCTAAAGAGGAAGGAAATCCTGACACAGGCTATAACATGGATGAACTGTGAAGGCGCTGACCTAAGTGAAATAAACCAGTCATAAAAAGACAAATGCAGTATGATTCCATTTATATGAAGTACTTAGAGCAATCACCTTCATAGAGACGGGATGATGATTGCCAGGGGCTGAGGGGTAGGGAATGAATTTAACAGATACAGAGCTTCAGTTTTGCAAGATGAAAAGGCTCTGGAGACTGGCTGCACAGCAATGTGAATACAGTCAACTCTACTCAACTACACACCTAAAAATGGTTAAGAGAGTGAATTTTATGTTATATGTATTTTGCCATAAATAAAGCAAGAAATCATCTGGGGGTTATATTCCTACTGTGGGGCCCGGGCAGAAGTGTTTCTCAAAGCTCAAGGGATGTGGACTTTATCGGTGAAATTACCTATGAAAATAATGCTTAATGCTAACCCTGTGTCTCCAGTGGTCCCATCCAGAAGCCTTTGGGGGCAAGGTCCTTATGGATCAGGAGCCAGGAACACCCCCAAGTCAGGTGGGAGACAGCAAATACATCTCTCCCCTCACACCATTCTCCCTACGGTGAGAAGGCAAAGCTGGGGGTGGCATCCCTGGGCTCGCTTCTCACTTCCGGAAGGCTATCCACACGGCACAGAGGCCAGACCACGGGCTCCCGGTCAGGGAGTCCTCCTGTTCCCTGTGTGACCGTGGGCCAGCCACTTTGCCTCCCGGGGTCTCAGTTTCCATGGCGGCAAGACGAGGGTAATTTTCCCTCCCTCACTGGGTGATGTGGGAATCAGATCTGGTGGGCATGTAATGTTCCTTGCACTGTGCTTGGCTCTCCTCACTGGAAGCCGTGAGTGGTAGCTACGGCTGCCATTGTTTCTCATTTTATCGGGGAGGGATGGGGAAGGGGCCGACGCAGCCCGCCGGCCCTGGGTTTTCTTCTTTTAAGACCGTCTCCGGTGGGGGTGTTGTCGTAAGAGGCCTTTCTGGCCCGCAAGACAATACTAGGACACTGATGAAGAAACATTTCCCACAGATCTTTGGCTCACTCCCCCAGGACCAGAATCAAAGTCAGGGATCCAAGCACAAGCAGCTGATGTGGGAAGGGATCCCAGAAAACCCTGGTAGGGGAGAGGGGACGTGAGACGGGGAGGGAAAGAAGCAAACTGGGTGTATTGTCAAGCAAGGAACTACTTACTGTAGGCGCCTGGAGCTTAATTCTTCTCAGGAACTCTGGGGCCCAGTGTAGACCATCCAGGGTGAGGGAACTGGAGTGTTTACAACCTTCCCCCATCAGGCAGCAGTTGAGGGCTGCTCTGGGTGGGGCATTAGGTCCCTGTCTTTACTGGACTCCACTGGCCAGAGGGAGCCTCTAAGGCAAAGAACAACAGGTGCAGGTGGCTGGGGGTTGGGCTAGTGGCCCCGAAATGGAAAGAGCTAAAAGGATCTGGGTAAGACCCGCATGTCCTCCCTCTATCGGGGCCGAGTCCCGACGGCCCCTCTTGCTGTTGAGCAAGTTATAGAACTTCACCTTACCATGAGCATGTACCATTTTAAAAGAAGAACAACTCTTTGAAAAGGAGCTTATTCATCTGGCAGGATCATCAGGAGGATTAAATGAGACAATGGCAATTAAAAGCAAAACAAAACAAAACCCCCCGACAGTTACTGAATGCTTTCTCTGTGCCAGACCCTATTCGAAGTGCTTTGCGTCCATTAACCCATTTAATTTGGTAGCAATTCAAGGAGACAGGCACTGTTACTGCCCTCATTTTATTAGCGAAGGACCCAGGGCACAGAGAAGCACAGCGTTTCGTCCCAAGTCACACGGTTAGTGAGTAAAGGAACCCAACTTTGAACCTGGGCGACCCAGCTCTAAAATCAGGGCTCCCATCCATGATACTATTAAGTCTAGGAAGTACACAAAGTCCTGGGTATGGAGTTGGTGTTTATTATTCTCTTTCAGCTAATGAAGCTTTGGCCAAACATTCATTTGGCCAACACTTTCCTTCCTAAGCATTTTCACATTTTCACATCTTGTAGCCTTTCAAAACCCCCGGGAGACCCACTGCCAAGGTGCGATCCTGATCGATTCCAAAGGAATGGAAAGATCTTTGAGCCTTGATGAGGGTACCAGTGAGGTCAGAAGGGCCTGGAAACGGTCCCTGACCTTTCACCAGCTCGATGCAGGACCCAGGCTAGTCGAAGCATCCTCCGTGTTTCCTTGTATCAAAAGGGGGTACGGCATTTCTGAAGCCCGGCTTCAATGCCTTACATCCACTATCTTACTTAATCCCTCGGGCAACCCCATGAGGTGGGTTTTCTTATCATCCTCACCTACAGATTAGAAAACGGAAGCTACAGCTGCTGGGATTCCAACCCAGGACTGTGTGACCCCACAGCCAGGATTCTGGATCTCTGCAATTTCGTCTCCAAGGAATAAATACAGACATCTAGGATGACTGACCTGGGGCTGGCAAGAACCTCAGCCGGACGACTTAATGATAATACATGAAGCCCCCTGGCTCAGGTCAAGGAAGCAGAAGCATCATCACATTAGAGGCATGAAGTCCCAAAGGGGCAGGCAGTGACCCGGCAATTAACAACACTGTAATAGGAGAGGCTGCCAACCAAGGGTGTAGCTAGTATAGAGGAATTCCGTGATAACGTTAATAATCACTGTTGTCATTTATCGAATGCTGACCACATGCCAGGCACTTTATGCAGCTTATCTCCTCATGGCCCTCTGAGGTGGGCTCCCTTATAATTCCCATTTCCTAGATGAGGAAACTGAGTCACAGAAGGAAAGGAACTTCCAAGGTCATATTACTGGCAAGCCATGGAGTTGAGACAGAATCACATCTACTGGACCCCAGAGATGATTCTTTTTCTTCTTTTTTTTTAGATTTTGTTTTTATGTAATCTCTACACCCGAAGTGGGGCTCGAACCTACAACCCTGAGATCAAGAGCTGCACACTCCCCAGACAGAGCCAGCCAGGTCCTGCCCCCACCCTTTCACCTGAGATGATTCTTAAGCAAATCTGTGGTGGGCAAAATACTGATCGCTGCCATTACATAAAGACCATTCCTGCTTTTGAATATAATAATATATAATGATGATTATTCACACATATAAAATACTTTCCACTTGCAAATTATATTCACATCTGAAATCTCACTGAGTCATCAAAACAGCCCAAGAGGTGGGCATGGCTCTAACTACCATTTGGCTGATGAGCTTACTGAAGCTCTGACAGCTTGAAAGGTCTACCCAAGATTCCAGGATTAAGAAACGCAGGCTGGGAGCCAGACCAAGCTGGGTTCAAACCCTGGTCCCAACCCCATTTTCATTCCTTCAACAAATATTCGCTGAGCATTTGCTTATGTGACTTCACCTCTCAGAGCCTCCATTTACTCTCTGTGAAAGAATCTGTTTAAAAAAATTTTTTTTAATATTTATTTTTGAGAGAGAGAGAGCGTGAGTGGGAGAAGGGCAGAGAGAGCCAGAGACACAGAATTCGAAGCAGGCTCCAGGCTGTGAGCTGTCAGCACAGAGCCCAACACGGGGCTCGAACTCACAGACCGCAAGAACGTGATCTGAGCTGAAGTCAGACACCCAACTGACTGAGCCAGCCAGGTGCCCCTGAGTCTTAATACCCCTCATCAAAGCCATTCTTTCCCGCATCTGAAAATGCCACTTGCTTCCCCCAGCCTTCCTTGCAGTGAGAACAGGAGCATGTGACCAGATCGTGGCCAATAGGATGTGAAAAGAAGTCTCATAGAGCCTCCTGGGAAAGGTTTGCCTCTCAGAGAAAAGGTGGTACACAGGAGGAAATATCCCTCTTCCCTGGGTGGATCTCATGGGCCTACATTAGCCCTCTTGTGACATGAGGCATCCAGCCTGAGGACCAAGCCAGCTGGAGGACTCTAGATTCTAGAATCCTGATGGCATCATGGAGCCATTAACCAGAAACCAGCTGCCTTGGAGCTTTCTGTTATGTGAGAATCTTCCCTCTTGTAGAGGCCACTTTGAGTCTTCTAGTTCATTACTTGCAGTCCAAATTGGCAGATTATCTGACAGGATTGTTGAGGGGATTTCAATGAGACAGGACATATAAAGTACCTCTAATCAGTGCCTAGCACCATAAACAGTAGCCAATCTGGAAATCAGGAAGTTATCTCAGACTGAGATATATGCCGTGAGACTATTCCAGGGAGGGCAGACACTCCTGGCCTCGCAAATTATTTCCCTCTTGCTCTCCTGCTGAGAAAAGCCTGTAGAGTTTTCCGAGAAAGCAGAAACCCAGGGGTGGCCCAGGACCACAGCCCTGTCGCTCCAACGGGGCTGACCCCAGCTTCCCAACAAGAATCAATCACGTTGCCTTTTGCCTAATGGCTTTTGATTTCCACGCCCCTGACGGTGAAGGCTAGGGCCTGTGCTTTGGCTTGCCTCCCGTTGCCGAACATCCCATCAATTATTAACAGCGTCAGCTCTGTCTTCCAGTACTGCTATCAGAAGGAAATAGTTTGTCGCAACTCAGCCCACCCGGTCATAGAGAAGGGCCTGCGCTCATTATTTATAGCAAGAAAGCCCCACCTACTCCTACGCGCACTGTGCTATAAATCTTGACAAACATGATTTCTTGATGACCCTGCAAGGTGGGCCTTTTAGCTCCAATTTATAGGTGGAAGGCTAGGGTTTACGGAGGCGAAGAACCTACATGAGGCCCGAAACTGGGGAGGTGATGCGGCTGGGCCCAGACCCCTGGTCTGTCCTTGCTCTAAACACATGAGGTACGGTTGTTTCTGTATCTCACAACCACCTGGGAATGATCCTTCATTTGACCATCTCCTTCTGTGGTCTCCAAGAAACTTCCACAGGCTTTACTGTTCTGACAAGCAAGACAACCAAGTGGGGGAATGGACGGGGTGGGACGGGCAAAGTGCAGACAACTGAAGGAGGCCAGAGGCCCGGGAAGCTGGGCTGCAGGCAGGCAGTGAGGAAGGAGAGACAGAGCCCCCAAACCTGAGACACCCTGACTGACGGATTGCTTGATCCATTCATTCATTCATTCCACATGTAGTTATTTGGAGCTCCTCTGCACCAGGTACCTTGATGGGTGCCGGGAACAGAGCAGCAAATGGAACTCGTGGCACTCACACTCTTGAGGGGGAGAAAGGAAAGGAAGCAAAAATGCAATTCCAGATGGTGCTTAAAGCCTATGCAGGAAAGACCCCGAGTGAGGTCGCAGAGAGTAAGGAGAAGGAGGCTGTTTTGGACTGGAGTTAGGAAAAGTCTCTCTGCGGAGGGGTTATTTGGACAGGGACCTGCTCAAATGAGGAATGAGGAGAAGCAGCTGGCCACGGGACAAGTTGGGGAAGAGCATTGTAGGCAGCAGGAATAGCAAATGCAAAAGTCCTGAGGAAGGCTAAAGCCTGCCCGGTTTCAGGAATAGCAAGGAAGCCAGTGGGTCTGGAGCCCAGTGAATGACAGGAGATTGAACAGGTGAATTCAGAGAGGACGTGGGGACCGATTCAGTAGCGATTCAGGTACGCCATGGTGGAGGGTGTGGATTTATTCAGAGTGTTGTGGGAAATCTCTGGAGGATTTTAAGCAGATGAATAATGTGATCCAATTTATATTTTGAAAAGCTCACTCTGGCTGCTGTGTGGGCAATGGATCACAGGGGGCAAAAGTGGAAGCGGGGAGACTAGGGAGGAGTCTGTGGCATTAAATCATTATGGAAAGAACAAGGTCTTCAAAATGACACTTGGGTTTGAACTTCTGGCTACTTCTGTTTGCTTGCTGTGTGACCTTAGGCAAGTTATTCAACCTCTCTGAACCTATTTGTGAAAGGTGGGATAACAACAGAGAGCTGGTGTAAGGATTAATTGTGTTGTTACATTTCGTGCACAGTTAAATATTTGATCAATGGTGGTCAGGATTTCTGCTGAGGATCAATGAGCCTGCCTGCCTCCCCATCTCAGTTCTGCCTGAAGAATATCCTAGACTGTCCATCTGCCAGGAATGTGAGCTGACAGCCTGAGCCTGGGATCACGGAGAGGTCATGAAGCTCGTCCCTGCGAGCGGATTAACCCGAGGGCAAGATGAGGCTGTTTATTGCCAGACGGCGTCTTTTGCAAGCCTGAGCTCCCCTATCTCGCTGCCAGACTCCAACCCAAACACGGTCCTTTGCCTGCTTCTTCTGTGGGAGGGTGACTCGACCCCCGTGGCCCCTCAGTCTCATGTCTTAGGGACAGGACAGGGAGGGGGAAGAGTCATGTTTGGACCTAAATAGGGTGTGTGTAGGAAGAACCCATGTCAGGCCTGGAAATAGCAAAGTAAGTCTGCTGATCCTAAGCCGGTTAAGGGTGAGTGACTGTCTTAAGAGGGAGGTTTTTTGGACACGAAACCTAGGGCAGGATTATGGTCAGAGGCAGCCCACAGAAGAAGAAACCAGGCCTAGAAGTCTCTCCTTAGGGTTGCCAGGGAAGAGAGAAAACCTTCAGGCCTCCCTCCACCGTCCTACCAGCCACCTCCTCTTGCATTCATTCTCAGAGGCCTCTTCCTGGGCAGCCCGATCTAGTAAAAGGACCCAACCTTGCAGGTGGATCTTCAGTAATGGGCTACCTGAGCCAGGGGAATCCCACAAGGAGAGGCCAGGCCGGGCGGGAGGCAACCTGAGCAGATACATGATGCTGATATATATGCTTCCTCCTGCCTTTTTCTTTTTGCCACGAATACATTTACCAACCTGCTCACTCCACCCCCACCCTCCTCTTGGCCCCACTCTTCGAAAGTGAGTTATGTTCGGGGTGCCTGGGTGGCGCAGTCGGTTAAGCGTCCGACTTCAGCCAGGTCACGATCTCGCGGTCCGTGAGTTCGAGCCCCGCGTCAGGCTCTGGGCTGATGGCTCGGAGCCTGGAGCCTGTTTCCGATTCTGTGTCTCCCTCTCTCTCTGCCCCTCCCCCGTTCATGCTCTGTCTCTCTCTGTCCCCCCCCCAAAAAAATAAATAAATAAACGTTGAAAAAAAAATTAAAAAAAAAAAAAAGAAAGAAAGTGAGTTATGTCCAACATATCTTTCCCAAAGTGGTCTTCCTGGATTTCAACATCAACACTTCTCTTTTCTGGCTCCCTCCAGGCCTCCCACAACCTCTTTTAGAGTGCTGAGCACACTGTGTTGTCATTTATTCCCGACACCCTGCCTGTTGGCCACCTGAAGACAGGCCCCATCTCGCCGAGGCATTCCCAGAAGCCAGCTCAACACAAAGAAGCCGCTCATCAACCAGTGTCCCCCTTCCCTGGCCTGTCCCCCCACCCCAAGTCTTCCTCAGTCTGTTACAGCCTCTGCCTTTACCCAACAGCACACTGGTCCACTCAGTGTGACTGAAGCCTTTCTGTCTCCTTCTGCTTCATTTTCCACATTGCCTCATTTTTGTCTCTTATTTCAAAATTTACATCCTCTCCCGACAGCCAAAGCATCTTTACAAGCTGCACCAAATCATTCTTGGAATAAACTCACCAAACAAATAAAGAACAAACCAGGGGTGACCCTTCACCCACAAGCATCCACAGCCAGCTGCATTCGTCATGCATGCACACACCCACCCCTGAGACTCTTTGCCTCATTTTCCTTACTTATGTTAAAACTGCCTGACAGTATTTCAGTGTCCTCCAAGCATGTCTGTAAGCTGCTTTCATTCCTTCCTTGGGGCAAAGTGGGGTTACGAATACAGGGATAAGTATTAGAATCGCAGGTGACCACCCCCACCCCCTCCAGTCTGGGTCTAGGACTCCACAAGGGAGCACTGTGTATACAGACCACACTCTACTCCATCCCAGCAAGGCTTTCACGTCGCTCTGTGCTTTCTTATTTACAGCGCCCACCCCTTTGCTGTGGATTTTTTATGCCTCCACAAATCCTTGTCTCCCACAAAGTCGAGGTATTGAATAATGAAGGGATGAGGTCACCAATGCAAATAGGAACAGTCCAAAGGGGTTGGTCCTCATCTCTGAGGCCTGGGCCATAGCCCCTCCCCTCTCTGGTCTCATTTGGGAACTAAACCAGAGGACCCCCCCCCCCCCCCAACACACACACCAGGCCGCGGTCCTCGATCTGGAGACACAAGCAGAGCCACCGATGCAATCTCCCGCAGGTCCCAGACTCACCTTGGCAGCCACGGAAGAATTGGGCTTCTCCAGGAGGTCCCAGAGCTTTTTCCTCTTCTCTGCACAGCACGTGTTATCGAACTCCTCCCCCTCTCGCTCCCTCAGGGTCTCTGCCTCCCGCTTGAGCTCCTCGTTCATCTGCTCCTTTTTCTGGTGGTAGCGGGCCTGGCAGCAGGACTCCAGGTAGATTTCGTCGATGCCCCAGTAGTCGAGTTCTTGGCTGAAGCTCAGCGCGCACATCTCCTCCATCATGTGCAGCCGCCCGGTGCGGTAGAAGTTCAGGATGGAGGTGAAGGCGCCTGGATGGCGGTCGAAGAAGTATTCGTTGTCGTCGAGGCTGTAGTCGTCGCACACCTCGAGCAGCGAGTCGTGCGTGTTGCAGTCGCGCAGCTTGCCCAGCCGCGTGCGGGGCAGGCGGTCCAGGGTGCGCCAGAGCACCTCGTGCGCCAGACCCCCGACGTTGAGGCGGACGCGCCTTGAGCACGCCTTGCTGCGCACGATCTCCATGGGCTCGGGCGGCAGCGAGCTGGTGGAGCGGGAGCCATGCTTCGTCATGCCCGCCGGCATCGCTGGTCCGGCTGCCCCCGCCCCCCCTGCCCCCCCAGGCCGCTGTCACTGGACGGCAAGGCCGGCCGCCGCGGGGGAGGGGGGCAGGGAGCGCTGTGGGCTGCTGGGGGTGCAGGGGGCCGCGCGGGCGCGCGTCACGGCCGTCTTCTCACCTCCATCCCGACCGCTGCAAGGCAGGAAGCGGACGCGGGTCAGCAAACAGAGAGCTGGGCGCGGCCCCTCCCCACCCCTCCACCGGGACCCCAAGCGGCCTTGACCTTCCCGGTGCCTAAGCGGCTCAGGGGGTGGGGGGTGGGGGTGTAGAAAGGCTTGGCGCTGTCCCTCCCGCCGGTGCTGAAGTCCGCCCCACCCCACGGGTGGAGGGAGGGGCCGCTCTTCGGGGCGGGGAGAGGGCCCCCAAGAGACGCACAGGGCACCCGGGAGGCCCCACCCCGGGGTTCTGCTGCCCAGGCCCGACCCAGCCTCCCGGGGCGCTGTCCTCCCCTTCGAGTGCTGAAACTCTCTTCTTTCTGGGTCTCCCCGTCGAGTCCCGAACCAGGCCCCGCAATGGGCAGAGAGGGGCGCTGCATGAAAAACTTTTTTTTTTTTTTTTTTTTTTTTTTTTTAGATTTCTCATCGATTCCTTCCCCCCGCTCCGAAAAAATTAGAATTTGAGAGCTCTGGGGTGGGGGTGGGGGGGCAGCGGGTTTGCTTTTTCTAAACCTTAAAAGCTTTGGGGGAATTTTTTGGTGGGGGTCCAGGTGCCCACCTGTCGGGGGTCGCAACAGATGGGGTGGTCAAGACCGCGTCGCTGTTCCGGAGCGACCCCGCTCCCTAAACCACGGGAGCGTCTCTTGAGGTCGCTCTGGGGACCAAGTGAGCTATGAAGATGCCAAACCGAGATCTGCAAAGGAGTCCCGCCCCTCCCTCTGTGCCCCCTACCCCCCCGCAGGAGGGGCACGCCGAGTCCTGCGGATCCACCTGCTCCATTCTTCCTTTCCTCCTTCCCCCCACCCCTCCTCCTCCTCGCTCCTCTCCAGCGATGGCTTTTTATAACTCCGGGTTCTGCGCCTTTCCCGGGGCTTGGAAGGGAAGGGGTGGGGGAGGTGGGAGGCGGGGAAAGGAGCTGAATTTTCTGGCCTTTTCAAAACGTGCCCTCCTCCCGCCGCTCGCTAGTGATTTCGGGGGCAGTCCTGAGCCCCCCAGCATATGAGCCTGACGCCCTCTCCCCTTGCGTCTACCCAGGCCCCAACCCTTGCCCGAGGACCCCCCCCCCGACACACACACACACACACACACACACAACCCCCCTCCCCGGTCTGAAGCCGCGGAGCCCGGGTAGACCAACAGGCCGAGCCGCGGCAGGCGAGCCCCCTTTCGGTGTCCCCCCCCCCGCCCCCGTGTCCCCGAGCCTCAACACTCACCCCCAGGGCGGCCGCTTCCCGGGGCCAGGGACCGCGCATCGCCCCGGCCGCCCGGGCGCCCCCGCCCGCGGGCAGCGGCGGACCCGGGGCCGGACCCGGGGCCGGGCCGGGCCCGGCCTACGCCGGCCGGGCAGGCAACGCGCTAGGGCTGCAGGCGCCGCGGGGCCGGGCGCCCTCTCCGAGGTTGGGGGCGCGGGCGAACGCTGGGTGCGCGGGTGGCAGGTCCGCGGTCGGGCGGCGCCTCCTGCTCCACCTCCTCCTCCTCCTGCTCCTGCTCCTGCTCCCGCGGCGGCGGCGGCGGCGGCGGCTGCTTGAGCGAGATCAACAAGTCGGGGCTGAGCTTCGGCTCCGCGCTGGCTGCGATTCTGTCCCGCACTTCGGAGCGCCCGGAGTCTGGCACAGAGGCGGGACGGCGCCACCTGCGGGTCGGAAGCGTGAGCACCGCTTAACTCCTGCCTGCCCGGCCCAGCCTCCAGGTGAAGCTGGGGGCGGGCTGGGGCTTTGGGAGAAGGAGATGCACCAGGCGGTCCGGCCCTTCCCACCTGGGCTGCCTTCCCTGGCTGAGTCGCAATCCCTCCATCCTTTGTCAGGTCAACAACGTGGGGGTGCGTGCCTTCTATGTGCTAGGCACTAGGATAAACGTCTGAGAAACAGCTGTGAACCAAACACCAGCGTGGCTGGAGACAGATGAAAAACAAGAAAGTCAAGTAGAAATATGTCAGGCAGTGATAAGCGCTGAGAGGGTAAGGAAGAGGAGAGGGATAGAGGCAGGGGTGGGGTGGGGGCAGACTGCAATTTTAAATAGCCCTTGCTTTCATGAGCTTCCATGCTAGTTGCTAAAATCTAATTCCAGAATGGAATCCTGGGTTCTAGTGGAGGAAGACGGACAATGAAATACATCAACAAATAAATATGCAATGTGGCAGCTGGTGATAATCACTAAGGTGAAAAATAAAGTAGGGTGAGAGGAAGAGAGAGTGAGGGGTCAGCTGATTTATACAGCCTGGTGATTCATTCATTTATTCATGTTACCTTGGGCATCTGGTTTTTGAGAACGTCCTGTGTGCCTGGCCCTGTGCCAGGCTCAGCAAAGGAAGCATCCTCCCTTGGATCTCCTGTCCAGTGGAGGAGACAGAATCCATCAAATAATCTCCAGAAATGAATGTAGAACCAAAGGATTTACCTGAAGAGATGAGCAAAGCTTCCCTAAAAGACAAAAGCTGACTAAAGCCATAGGGCCCCTTCCCCTCTCTGGCTCTTCCCGTCATTTCTTAAACGAAGGGATTCGTTTCCATAGTGTTGTGCATAATATTACTATATTTTTAAAATCTGTTTACTTCTCATCACCTCCATCATCATGAGCCTTGTCCAAGGTGTCATCATTTTGTGGGTAGAGGCCAGGGATGCTGAGAAACATCCTCCAGGTGCATAGGATGGACGGACAGCCACAACAGATAATTTTCTAGCTGTAGATGTCAATAGTGGCAAGGCTGAGAAACCCTAGATTAATTTAGCAGAAGGCAAAGGTATTCGCTGGTCTGGAAACGCTATTCTCTCAACCACTAATTAGTGAGCATCTACTATATGCCAAACGCTACTCGAGACACTGGAGACACAGTGAGAAGAATAAAACGGGCAGACCCTATGTTCATGGACTTATATTCTGGTGGGGAATACAGTTAATAAACAAGCTAAATAAAGAAACCAGATCACTTGGATTGTAATAAATACCATGAAGAAAAGTACACAAGTGGAAGTGATAGAGCGTGTCTGAGAGAGGTGCCAGCAACTTTAGATAGAGTGGTTGGACAGTCAAGGAAGACTTCCCTGAGGAGGTGATATATCTAAGGTGAGAACCTGAGGTCAGGGACAAGACAACCATGTGAAGTTCCGAGGAAGGGGGGACAGGCAGGGGAGCCAAAGAGAGCAAAGGCCCTAAGGAGGAAATGACCTTGGGAAGGGAGGTTAGAGAGGTGGGCGGGACTAGGTCATGCAGAGCCTTGTTGGGATTTTACCCTCAAGTTTAAGGAATGAGTTTGAGTTTTTCCTAATCCTGATGGGAAGCCATGATAAGAGTTTTAAGCAGGGAAGTCCCATGTGCTGATATATTTTTTGAACTGATTCTTCCAGCTGCATTATGAAGGGTTGGGGGACAAAGGTAGCAGGAAGACTCCTTGTGAGACATCTGCAATTGTCCAGGCCAGAGGTGATGGGCTTGGGCTGGGATGATGGTGGTGAAGGTGGCTAGGAAATTTCACAGCCACAGGGTTCTGCCGGGGGGGAGATTCTTCCCCAAGCCCAAGGCTACTTCTAGATGTTCCTTGCCATTCAGATTCTTCCCTCTGGGTGGCCCAATCCCTGCAAAGTTTGGTTCCGGGTTTAGATAAAGAACATCTAGACCCACGCCTGGATCTTGGAAGTGCAGACAGTGGAATAGGTCTAGTCTCTCTCTGTTTCCCCAGGCTCTGCACTGTACCCAGTTTAGAATTTTTATTTTCTGAATGAAGACTGTAACTATTTGGAAACATCTGGCCTTAATTGCCTAGACTTTTCTGCCATCGTAGGAAGAGAGACTACCTAGAAATAAAGCCAATTCAGGGGAAAGTAGACCCAGAGATTGAGATAGTAGTCCTGACAATATAGGTTTAGAACTTCTGGATCCAGATGTGCCTGAAGGTAATACCCCTGGATTTTTCCAGCTGTGTGAGCTAGTAAATACTCCCTTTTTTTCCTAAGCCAGATTAAGTTCTGATATTTTCCTTTATGTCCCAAAGAGCCAACTGATACAATTCTTTCTCCACAAACCCAAAGTTTACCATCTCCTTAGAACGTACTTATAAGAAACAGGGGAAAAGAAAATGAACTTACAGGACCCAGGGCAAAAAGAACAACAAAATTCAGAATGTTTTATAGAGAAGGGGTCCCCTGGTAAGAGTTCAGGTCATTTTACAGATGGGAAAGATACAAAGCTCACAAGGGGAATAGCATCGCAAAGGTCAAACCAGAGAGTGGACAGCTGAGTACGAGCAGCAAGTCAGAAACCCTATCTGCTCATGGCCTCTTGGCAGACTTCCTGTTAAAATGTGTTGAGATTTTTACCTGAGGCTGAACGACATCAAATCAGCCCAATTTGTCACTGTAAATACAGGTGAACCCCCTCTAAACTGTGGTAGCAAGTGATCTATCCACTCGAAGCCAGTTTTTCCTTCTTAAACTCCATAATAACAGCCATCACTTATTTATAACCCCACAGAGTGTCCTCAGTTTTCTTGGCACTTCTGGGCACTGAGCATGACTAATTAATCCCCTTTCCCCTCTCCCCCACAGACCCCTGGGAAGGAATAATTACTCTATGAGGGTAGTTATGGGGGCACCCAAAGGCTCAAGGGAAATCATTGACATCTCTGAGTAGATGTCACTCAAGACAACTGCTCTCTGCTGTGGCTTGCCCAAACTCCCAGCAGCCCCAGGGAATTTTCCACCAGCTTGAACTCCAGTCTTCTTGCCTGTTTCTCTTTTGTCACACCCAATAATAATAATAATAATAATCATAATCATGAGTAAAATGGGGCTAATGATAGCATCTACCTCTCAGAGTTGCTGGGGGGACAAATGAGATAATGCATATGAAGTGCTTAGCACCATGGTTAACACTAAGAAGTACACATTAATATAACAGTAGTACCAACAAATGGAAAATAGCAGCTAACATTGAGCTGTTACTATATACCAGGCATTGTACTAAATGCTTTGCATGTATCTAACCTCACTTAAGAGTCTTTCTAGCTCTCTCACCCTTTGGCTGAATATTCTAATATAAATACCTATTAGCTGTTGGATGACCCTTGAGCGACCAGATGTCTGATTCTAGTGCCCATTCTATGCTAGCCTGATAGCCTTTATCAGCCCTGGGTTTCCTGGCCCAGGTTCCTGGTAAATGGGTGAGTCTGGATTTCTTACCAACCCAAACATTTACCCATTCTTCTTCCATCTTTTGTCTACCACCTACCCATCAACTCAGTCATTCATTCAACCATCCATATACTATCCAACCATATAGCCACCAGACTATCCAACTACACACTGAGCCATTTATCTACCCACTCATCTATCAATCCATGTACTCATACACTCACACATCCATCTTTGTTTCTATTCATTCACATATTCTATTCACTACCCATCTTTCCACCCATTCATTCACCCACCAACCATTTATCCAACCATCTAACTGTGCATTTATTTACCCATTCACCCACCCACCCATCTACCCATATACCCAATTACTTACCCACCTACTCACACATCCACCTATCCATACACCCACTCATGCACCTATCCTCCAGCCCAAATATCCATCCATCCTCCACCCACCCACCCACCCACCCACCCACTCACTTGGCCATCCCCACTCATCTACTACCTAACATTTTAAAGTGTTTATTACATGTAATGCTCTCTGCTAAGCCCTGGCTCCCTCTCTGGGAGGAAGTATGGGTACCCCCAGAGGACCACACAGAGGGAGATAGGCAAAGCTGCACATAGTCCATTGAACCCCTTTGTGGCCCGGACTTTGCCAAAGCCAGTCTCCCAGGGTCTGTGGCCAAACAATGATGAAATACAGGGCACGGATGGACTGAGGCACGGGCTTCCAGCAAAGCAATTAAAGGTAAACTAATATCTCTTTCCCGCAGATAGCCTGGGAACTCCAAGATGTGATAGAAAAGGAGCAAGTCAGCAAAAGGAGGAAATCAAAGCTACAGAGATCAGGAGCTAATGAACTGATTCTTGTAAGATAACGTTTCTTTGACATCCAGATCCCCTGCCCTTGGGGACTGAGGTCTCTTACCTGCTTTCCACTGCCCTTGCCCTCCCTTCCCAGTCTTGTCTGCCTCCTCTCTGATTTTCCTCCCCTAGGTGCATCCTTCCTCTAACCCAACCTCTCCCCAGCTACCAGGGTGGACCTTTAAAGGCAGAAGTCTGACCATGTCACTCTGGTCAGACTGACCAAGGTAAAGGTCACCGTCCAAGGTAAAGGACAAACTCTCCCACAATGAGGAAAAGGCCATTTGTTCACTTAGTGCGTATTTTCCGAGCACTTACTATGTGTTGAGCTTATGTTGCATGCTGGAAATGCAGGAGCAGTGAAGCCAACCCACCCTCCTGGAGCTCACATTCAAATGGGAGACATAAACAGAGACATTTAAAAATAATCTAACACTGATAATTGCTGAGCAGGAAATGCAAAAAGTATGAAAATGGGAAGGAGGGGGTGGTGATGTTGCAGATGGGTGGTAAATCAGAGTAATCAGTAAGCCATAAAAAAGCAGGGGGAAGGGCATTCCAAGCTAAAGGTAGAAGGGAGAGCAGATACAAAGGCCCTGGGGCAGGAGGGAAGGTTGAAGGAGATGTGAGATGGTGGATGTGGTCAGAGCAGAGTTGGTGAGGGCAAGAGTGGTCCACGATGAAGTAGGAGAGAAAAACAGAATGAGAAAAATCATGTAGGCGAGGGCTGTGGGGAGGTATTTGGATTTTATGTCACGAGTGTTAAAAAGTTTTAAGCAGGGAGTAGCTGATTTGATTTTTACCTTTAGGATGTAAAAGACTGTTTTTTTAAAGACTTCTGAGATCTCAATTTCTGCTGTGGCAGAGGGAGGGAGAGTGCTGGCCCCTCTGACACACGGTGGGTCCTAGATGGCCCCTAACCATCATCCCCCTCCATGGAGATGGGGAGACAACTGATGGCATTTTGGGTTTGGGGAGACAGTTGCCAGAATTGTGGTATTTCTTTCTCTCACAAAGATGGGGTGCTTCTCTCCCCGCCCCCCCCCCCCAACTTGGGATTGCAGGGCATGGAAACTTGCATTTGACCCTTGCCCTGTCTGCTTTTCCAGCTTCATCACCCACCACTACATCCCCACGTTGCAGGCAAAGACTTTCCAACCTCTGGCCCAGTAGTAGCTGCTTCCCAAAGATGGCCTCCCATGAGCCTCTTGGTAGGCCCACCTTGCCCAGTTCCAATCCACATTGACTCTGGGCTTGGCCTTGTGACTCATATTTACCATCAGAACATGACAGAAGTGATGCCATTTCCAAACTTAAGCCCTAAAGAAGGTCTGACAGCACGTACTTCTGTGCCTTTGAGAGCTCGGATACATAAGCCCCGATTCCCTGCTGGAGAGGCCACATGGAGACTGAGAAGCCCTGAAACTACATGAGAAGAGACAGTGACTCGGCCACCTCAACATCTCAGCTGAGCACAGCCTGTCAAATGTCCCTCCCAAGTCACCATCTGAGATGTTACAGATGTTACCTGCATCTGACTACAGTTACTTGTGAGATCCCAAGTGAGACCAGCAGAAGAACCATCCAGCTAAGCCCCACTCAGCCCATAAAACCATGAGAAATAATAAAACAATTTCATTTTTTAAAGTTTGTTTATTTATTTTGTATGTTTTATTTAATTTCTTTGGTAATCTCTACACCAGATGTGGGGCTCGAACTCATAACCCTGAGATCAAGAGTCACATGTTCTTCCGACTGAGCCAGCCAGGTGGCCCTACAACAGTTTCATTTTAAATCGCTACATTTTGGGGTTGTTAAACAGCAACAGAAAACTGATATACACAGGGCCTTTGTTACACTGTTTCTGTTGCTTGGAATGGTTCCCCAACTCCAACCATCGTTTTTCCCACATGGCAGGCTCCTAGTCACCTTCCAAAGTCCAGATCCAGTGTCACGTTCCCTGCCTCCTCATGATCCGGATTAGTTTCTTTTCTCTGGGAAACTCTATTGTGAGGCTAACTTAGGATACTCATTTTTCCTGTCTCTTCCACGGGCTGTGAATGACAATATTACCTCATCTAATGCTCACAAAACCCTATGTCATTGTCCTTCATCCCTATTTGACAGGTGAAGAACCTGGACCACAGAGACATGACCTAAATCACCCTGATATGAGGTGGCTCAGCAGAGATTCCCACCCAGGCAGAGCCTGTGCTCTTAACCACTATGGTATGTGGTCCCTAAGTAGAACCTAAACAATGATGACCTTGATTATTCCATTGAACACAAAATCCAGGAGTAGGTGATGCGAGGGTCTGTCACAGCAGCAGCTCAGAGACCTCAGGATTCTTGGTTTTCTCCGAGATTCTCTTATCTTCATGATCACACAATGGCTGCCATGGCCATGGCATGACAACCCCGAGAAGGAGGAAGGAGGAACTTCTCCCACACTTCTGAAGCTCTCCACAGACTTTCCTGATCATCTCATTGGCCTGTACTGGGTCCCATGACAACTGGTAGCCCAATCACTGACTAGGGGGGCCTGATACCTGTATTTGGCTCAGCTCCAGATCTTGATTTGGAGGTTGGACCTATCTTCTCTGAGCACATGGCTCCCTGATATGTGATGGAAACCAGGGTTCTTTCACAGGGATGTTTGGGGTTTGGCCCTTGGCCAACCCATCAGTATTTCTCCACCAGTGGTCAGCCCGCAGAACCCCTGAAATAAAGTCACACAGACAGCCCATTCTTCACAAGGATCCAGATGCCCCAAGGGCTCCCTTCTCAGGTTTGCCTAATGTAGGAACACCTGCCTTGTCTTTCCCAGGCCACGCAGGCCACACTGGGGTCCTCGGGGAGGTCCCAGGGCAAGCGGATAGCCCCCCACCTTCTCCCCCACTTGGCACCCTCTTCCCCACACGCGCAGATGATGGAGTGACCAGAAGGGCCTGGTGATGGCGTAGCTGTGCCTCCACCGCTGGGGTCCCATATCTGCGTGCAAGGGAGAGAAACGTCTGTGTTGAATGTACACATTTTATGTGCAAAGTGTTGCTGTCTTACTTGAGAGGTCTACCCGAGCCAAGTTCAATCCCACCGAACCTGCCTCCATTCCCCCTCGAGGATGAGGAACCCGATGTGAGGGACATTTGCCTCCAGAAATTATTTTTTACTCAAAGATTTGAGAGGGAAAAAAAACAACCTGCTCTTTTTTATCTTTCCCAGATCTAATTCATTTCCCCGTCTTCTTTATTTTATTAAGACAAGTGCATAGATTATGGTGAAGGAGAGAGAACCTCCAGTGAATTTTTAAGAGATTTTTTTTCTGCTTGTCTTACTTCGGGTTGTGAGCCCCCATCTTCTGCCATCGGGAGGATTGCTGATAGAGGGGTCCTGAACACGGTCTCAGGAGGCAGAGAGGCCTATGCTCAACTCTTGCAGCTACTAATTAGCCATGTGGCAAGCCCCTTCACCTCTCCAACAGCCAGTTTCTTCATCTACAAAAACGGAGATAATAATATATGCAGGGCAGCTGGAGGTGGGGCTGGATTCTAAAGGCCCTGTCCCAAAGCTGGCACCCAGTAGGTGCTCTGTTCTCTCTTCCCAGAAACCAACCTTGCCATTCCGGACACGGCCGACGCTCCACCTAAATCACACTGAGGCAGTTCGACAAACAAGGATGATTTAATACATTTCAGCACATTTCTGTTCAACAATATTATATGAAAATAGAACTCTTTATTACAACAGCAAGGCATAACAATCAGTTACTCCCGAAACACGGTGTCTATCAAAAAATGAAAACAAACGGGTGGGGCGTCCCCAGCTCACTGCGAGCAGGGCTGGTTGGTGGCAGGAGAAGACCCTGGGTGGGGCTCAGACACACACCCTGCCCCCTTCACCTGTGACTGTCAAGGAGAAAGTCTCGGGTGATGCTGGCCTGGCTCTAACACCCCTGGACCGCCTCCTTGTCTCATTTTGTAACAGAGAAGAGACAGACCTCGGGCTCTGAGCCTTGGCGACACGGCACGGAGGCCCTCCCACCCCAGCAAATTTATATTTCACAGCCATTTTCTATTTTTGGCAGTGAGAGATACATGTTGTCCGTTACTGGCAGTGATGGAATAACGTTCCCTTTTAAGCAAATTTAAGTGTAAAAAATGAGTCTGTTTCAAGGAGAATATCTGGTAAACAGCAATACAAAATATAGCAAAAAAAAAAAATGACAATGGGAAGGAAACACTTCATTAGGTCAACCTAAGAGCATTTAAAAAAATGTTTATTTATTTTGAAAGAGAGGGAAAGGGAGCATGTGTGAGTTGGGGAGGGGCAGAGAGCAAGGGGGGGGGGGGGGACAGAGGATCCAAAGCTGGCTCTGCACTGATGCGGGGCTTGAACCCACGACGCGCGAGATCATGACCCGAGCCGAAGTCGGACACTTAACCGACTGAGCCACCCAGGTGCCCCAACCTAAGAGCATTTCTAACATGTGTCCTGCAAGTTTGTGATTCTAAAGCAAAATATGAAGAAATACAACGATGTCCGGGTACGTTCCTAACTGACCTGTGGCAAGGAGCGAACACACTCACCTTTCCCTCTTTTCACTGTACCTTATGTTTACATTGATTTCTTTTTAAAGAACGGGAAAAAAGGGGAAAAGAATAAAGATTAAAACAAAGGAGGATTTAAAGCATCGTCTCTCAAGCTCTACTCCAATATCTCTGGTACCAGCTGGGGCTACCTGGTGGGAGACCCATCTCTTCCCAATGACTGTGGCTCCAAGGAGGTGCCACCTTGAAAAGCAACTGGCCTTTCGGGGACATGGGTGAGGATCTAGTCCCGGGGACCACGCAGCCCTGATCTGTGGGGAGTCATCGGGGCTTTTCCCCAGCGCACCAGGGCACAGCCCTGCACGAGAGATCTTCCTGCAGCTATTTCTGCCAGCCTTCTTCCTTCCCTTCCACGCCAGGAGGAGGCAGCTACAGTTGCCATGGAAACCGGCACCGTCCTCCCACAGAAGGCTGCCAACCCTGATTTCCTGCGGAGTTAAGAAGCAGGTGGCAGCAGGGGTCACCCAGGCGTGAAGGTGGGTTTCCCTGGGGATATCCTGCCTCCTGCCAATCACGGTGTCTGTCTGGGAATCCTGGGGGTGCCTGGAGGCTGAGGGCCAGGGAAGCCCCCAAGCCCCTGGAGCGTTTGGAGGCCTCAGGTCCTCTCCTCCCTCTAGCCAGAGCTACGGGGACTGAGCTGTACGTACGTGTGTGTGTGTGTGTGTGTGTGTGTGTGTGTCTTGTGCGATGCTAAACAGGACTGCCCCTCCACCACCCGCCTGGAGCCCAAGGAACACAGAGCTACCCACCCAGCATTTACTACTGGGACACGAATTCTGCCAAATCCTACCAAGTCACGGCACCTCCCTGAGCGCCCTTCCTCATCCATAAAGAAGGCATAACCGTCCTCTCTTCACAGAGATGTCGTAAGAAGTAGGAATACTGCATCTACCACACCTGTCACAGGCACTTAGAGGGTCCTCGGTAAACAGGACCTAATGTTAATAATAATACTTAACATCACAAGAAAGGTTTCCAGGCAGTTTTTCTCTTTGCTCTGTCCCCCCCACCCCCGACCACAAAGGTGACGCAAAAGCAAGTTTTCATCCTTGATCTGTTTGTACGAAGGGGGGTGCACCCAGGTCAGGTGGACCGTGGGTCTGAGGACCAATTAGTAGGTTGTTACCACTTCCTACGGTATCACTTCTAAGAGTTGGAAGAGGGCTCTCAAACTGGAATGCCTCCAAGGGCCTGGGGGTACTGGGAACGGAGAAGCAGAAAAATCTCCACGTGGAAACCCAGCGAGCCAGAATGCACGTGCCCTGGATAAGGGAGGTGGCTGTATCTCAGCTCTGGCCAATAGCCGCCCTTGGGAATGTGGGCCCAGTGTGGCCAGGCTGGCCACGTTTTCGAGAGAAGCTGGACACTTTAAACAGACTCTCCCAAAGAGGACACGGTAACAGCGAATGTACTTTTTCGAAGTCTGGGCCACACAAAACAGCCCTGCCACTGGAGTGTGCAGGAGCTGGCGGTTCCAGGCTAGGGGTGTAGCAAACCAACACCTCCTTTTCTGACTCCACCAGCCCAGGGAGCCCTAGCTGGTTCCTTCCAACGGGGCCAGCCTGCTGGGGCTGTCTTCCTCATTCCCTACTGGAGTCTGGACACTGGGAAAGCTCTCCCATCTGGAGCCCATACGTCTAGGACAGAGCACAGAGCCCAGTCTTTGGGAGGTGCGCATGTTCTGTGCCTTGAATATTCGCCTTTGGGAAACCCTTCTTGAATTTTCTCAAGCATTGGTGTGAATGGAGAGATTCAGGCAAGTGTGGCAAATGGGGCCCGTGGGTAAGCAGACAATTAAGGGACTCCTTTGGCTTAGGCTAGTTTAATGGTAATTTGGGGACAGAGCCTGTATCAATGGACACCTGGCTAGGCCCTGATTGGCCTTTTTATGGCCAGCATCTGCTTTGACAGGCTAAGGCCTGGACCACATCACTGTCGAGGACCTGGCCCCTTGGGGAGCGGGGGCCCTGTGGGTCCCAGCTTTTGTGGATATCATGAGGTGGGGGGCAGGGCAAGGTGAGTCGGGAGAGAAAGGGACTCCTTTTGAAACTCGACCAGAACAGCAAACCATTCACAGAGCTTCTGGTGTCCCTTTTCCATTCACCCCCTCTCAGCTTCCCTTCGTTCCCCTCCCCTGGACATAGCCTTCCAAGGAAGAATCAGGAAAGTGGTCATGCGGGCACCGTTGAGTGTTCAAAGCTCCTGCACCCAGGGGAAATGCAGACACAGAAAGCCGAGTGACGGGGGGGGGGGGGGGGGGGGGGGAGGGGGGGCAGGCTGGATGGAGGCAAGTGCACAGCAGAGCTCACGGCCGGACGCGGTAACGGACAGGCACGTCGTGTTCCGGCTGCATCAGCCCAAAGCCGTACCTGCTGAGGTCAAACTCGGGGATCTCCACGTCTGGGTTGATCAGCTCCAGGTCAAAGTGCACCAGCACAAGGAACACGAATCTGCAGAGAGATAGTGTTGCAGGTGGGAAGGACTGGAAGAGTTGGGGGTCTCCTCTGGAATAAGGCAGGGGGGCAACGGCTTCCTCCTGAGTCTGACCCCAGCTCTCGCTTTGGGAAAAGTGGGAGGAGAGCAAAAGAGCACAGGTGCTTCCTGCCCAAAGTCCATGAGCTCGTTCACCCCTGCCAGCCCCTGGGGTAGGAGGCCCGCTGGCCAGTTCTGCTGACAGGCGGTGACCAGAAATGACAAATGTCGATTCCACGCCAAAGACTGCTCAGCCGACACGAGACTGTAGGCATTTCTCTGCCTGATGGCTGCATGTGCCTTGTGTTGGGGTGATGGGGCGGGGAGATAGAAAGAGCTTGGCCCTGAGTCTCTGTGTGGAGGGGAGGGACCCCCAAACCCACAACCTAATTTGTATGAGTAGGAACTACACCTCTGTTGTGACAGGCCAGAGACTTGGGGGTCGTTTATTACAGCAGCAGAGTCTGACTCCTCCTGACTCAGGGACCCTTTCTGACTCTCCTGCCCGCCCCTTGTCCTCTCCCCACCCCTTATCCCCACGTAACTCCTGGAGCCCTCGCTGTCTGCTCTGGTCAGGGCTGCTGCTAAACCAGAGGCTGCCTTTGTGAGCTTAGGGAAAGGTACCCCGCCCCCAAGGCCTCTTACTGCCGTCTCTGGGGAACCTCCTGACAAGCATACGAGCCGGGGGCAGGGTGTAATCGTGTGCCGGTAAGTGTGGAGGCAGCCCTACCTGATGTGAACTGGCCCCAGCCCACCTGCCTTAGCTCACTTCCTGTGTCAGTGGGGTCAGGACTGGATCTTCCACTGCTCAGTGTCCCTTCACCACCCCCACCGAGACCCAGGTGGCAGTGTGGGACTGAGGATGCTTTAACCTCACTGAATGGAGAGGAGGGAAGGCGAGGACAGAGCCAAGTCCACGCCCCAGGCAGCAGAGCTGGATGAACTCAACTCTGCCTCTTAAGTTTCCTCCCCACCCTGGGCCTCGGTTTCCCTGTCTGGTCAAAGAAGGCCCAAGAGGTGGGACGAGCCCCTCCCAGCTCTGAAGCTGTAGGATGCTAGAGATCAAGTTTGTATCGGGCAGGGAGCTCTGTGCTGACACCTGGATTTGGATCCTGGCACCTCCCCTCACCAGATCCATGATCATGGTGGCAAATGATCTGACCTCTAGTCAGTATCAGGCTGAACCCTGCCTAGCGGGGGTGCATGGCAGTGAAGGGAGATAAAAATACCAACAAATTAGCTAATTTACTGAAACCCTAGGTGCAAGGCACCGTGCTAAGCATTTAGTATGCATGATCTCTTTTTATCTGTCCAGAAACTTTCCGAGGTAACAACTACAGTCAGTTCCGCTACACTTTTGAACACGTGAGTCTGTTCCAACCTGATGGATACACTGGGACACCAAGGGGGCCTCATGCTAATTCCTCATTTGCTTATGGGTTTCGTGTGGGAGAGGCACAAGGAGAAAGCACGTAACACGTGTGAGCCTGTACGACCATCTCTCCCCCCGGTTCTTATCTCGCATGTGTTACTTCACGAGGGTTTTTTTGAATGTCGGATCCCCGGCCCCATTTTCCCCACAATCCCTGTTGATTTTATTGTGTGGCTTCACGGGGGTGTGAGTTTTACGAAAGCTCATGAAGCAGAACTTACTGCCAAGAAAACCAAGACCAAGAGGTTAATGCAACGTGCCCACCCACCTAGCATAACTCTTGCACGTTAGTAATAGTAATGTGAGCAATTGTAATAATGACTAACACTTATTAAATGCCTACAATGAGCCAGACAGTGGGGTAAGTACTTTGGAAGACCCAATTCCTAGATTCTGACACCACTGGGGACACAGCAGGATTAGGACCCCCGCCTTGAACAGTTGAGGAAACAGGCACAGAAGGTCATCCAGCTTACGATTACACAGGGCCAGGACAGGACAGGGCAGATGTCATAACCCTGTCTGTGGTCCGGAAGCCAAGGCTCTTGGGATCCAGGGAAGAGAATTTATAAGGCACTCTGGCCCACAGGCGTTGAAATAACCAAGAGGGAACAATGACATTCGGCCAGTTCCTGCTGAGAGGGTTCTGAACACGCACAGCAGCTGTGGATAGCAATGGTCAGCGGCACAGAACGTCCAGTGTTTGGTATTCTGGGAGTTTGGTATTTGGACACCGGGCTTGCAGGGAAGAGCTCATTGCCAGATCTGATGATTTCAAAAGAGATCAGAAATCTGGCTTTTTATGCGTGATCTTCTGATTCTTAAAAACTTAGCACACATTTTTAAAAACACAAATAAATAGATCTGTGGGCAGGAGAAGGCTCATGGGGCTGTGTGGAGCCTCTGCCCATTCTCCTGGCTGAGAACCCTTGGTCTCCTGGAGCAGGAGCCTCCCCCTCCAACCCCAGGCCTGCACCCCGTGCCACCGCCCCACACTCACTGTTTGATGCTGCTGATGGCATAAGCCTTCCCCAGGCACTGGTTGTGCCCAGCGCCCCACGGCATGCTGTAGTGTTTCAGTCGCTTCCCGTCCTTGTAAAAGTCTTTCTTCTCTGACCCATCTGAGTTCAGGAATCGGTTATACTTAAACACCTGAAATAGAAAGGAGGTCCATTTCTGGCTCCACCCCCCACAACACGCATGCAGGGAGAAAACTGTGCGAGGGTGTTCATCGAAGTCTTGTTTACAAGAGGGAAAAACTGAAAACAACGTGAAGGCCAATCAACAGGGCAGTGTTTAAAAAATTACCACAGCTTAGGGCGCCTGCGTGGCTCAGTCGGTTGAGCATCCAACTTTGGCTCAGGTCACGATCTCACGGTCCGTGAGTTCGAGCCCCGTATCGGGCTCTGTGCTGACATCTCAGAGCCTGGAGCCTGTTTCAGATTCTGTGTCTCCCTCTCTGACCCTCCCCCATTCACGCTCTGTCTCTCTCTGTCTCAAAAATAAATAAACGTTAAAAAAAAATTTTTTTTTTAATTTTTTTTAATTACCTCAGCTTTTTAGAAGGGTAGGCTTGGTCTGTGTGTGCTCACACAGAAAGGGTTCTTTAGACTGGTTGAGTTAAAAAGGCAAGTTTCAGAATAGCATGTATTGTGTTATCCTGTTCACACACCTATTTATTCATACGTGTGTCAGTGCGGTATGTGTGTCTGTAAAGGCATAAAAATAATTTAAAGGATACACTCCAAACCATTGTTAGAGAACTCTGTATAAGCGGAGGGTAAAGGCAGTGAAGAAAAGTTTTTACTTTTAAACATATGTGTCTGCATATTTCTACTTTACAAGTATATATTACTTTGGCAGGGTAAAATTTAAAATTGTTTTTAGAGGTGCCTGGCTGGCTCAGAAGGTAGAGCATGGAACTCGATCTCAGGGTCATGAGTTCGAGCCCCTCACTGGGCATAGAGATTACATAAACAAAATTATTTTTTAAAAAGAGGATGTCAATTTCCTTTGGTTACATTGTAGGGTAAGGTGAAGACAGTGTCTGAGAACAGGGCTTGGCACAGAGGAGGAGCTGAATGAAAGATGGGCGGAAGGACACGTAAAAGGACCAGGGGATGCAGAGGTGGAAGACTGAGTGGGTACGTGGATGGATGGATGGATGGATGGAAGGAAGGGTATGTGGATGGACGTACAGCACAGGGCCTGGCTCATGGTAAGCACCCAAATCTGTTAGAAATTATAAAAGTTTGACCCATCTATCTCAAAGTCCGAGGAGAGCAAAAAGTGTTGAGAAGCTGACATAACATTCTGAAAACAGGAAAATTGCTCAGCTATCACTTACAAAGCATTCCATGCATGCCAGGCACTGTGAAGCCCTTTCTTACACACTCTCCTTTAATTTTCCTGACAACCCAATGAGGCAGGTGCTATCATGAGGTCCGTTTCACAGGCGAGAGACACAGAGAGGTGAAGTAATCTGGGCATGGTCACACAGCAAACAAAGAGCAGAGCTGGGCTGCCACTCAGATCCGGCTAGTCCCGAAGCCACTGATTTTTTTCCCCACAGTCCCTGGTATGCAACTTACCTCTGGGTCTGTGTAGATTTCCGGGTCTTTCTGGGGACTCAGGAAGGGAAAGAGGAGGAGGCGGTCTCCACGTCGCAGGCTGAATTCCCGCCCATCTGCCATGGGCATGGCCAGGTCCACCATGACCTCCCGGGTAATGAAGGGCGCAGCAGTGAGCCTGAGGCTCTCACTAAGCACGCTGTCTGCATGGGCAGGTACCAGGAAGGGTCAGCAGCTGTCCTCTCACACATGCAAATGCCACCCCCAGCCCTCATTTTACAGAGGAAGGTGGGCAGGCTCAGAGAGGGTGCATAACTTGCTCCCCATCACACAGAGGAGCCAAAAAAGGCCAACTGATGAGATACGATTACTATGGTCCTCAGATATTGGATGTGAGGGTTTGGGTCTGACTCTAGAAGCTGTGAAGGACTGTGGGAGCCAGGGAGATATCAGGGGAGACTGGGGAGACCAGGGCCATCAATGTCGGTTGTTTCTGTTTGACCAGCTTACACTCCCCATCTGGAAACAGTTCCCTGATCTTCTTCTGGAGACTACTCCTCTCCCGCTGTCAGAGGTTGGGCTGTTGACTTCACTCCCAATTCCATGGGCTGTGTGTGATTGACCAATCAGAGCATTTCAACCCTCTGAACCTGTCACTGGTTCAAGATGGGCATGTGACTCAAAGAGAGCCAATGAGACACAATCCTGGGACTTTGGGTAGGAACATCTCAGAGAAGCACCCCCTCGTAGGACTGACAGTATGCCCAGTCCTGGATACCAGTCCAGGACTGGTGGCCATCCTGCTGACCTGAGACTGGAGCCAGCCCAGCAGGGCAGGGCCCAGAGAGGGACAGACTGAGTCCTAATGATGTTGTTAAAGCACCTGGGTCTACCTGCGCCTGAAGTTAGCTGTCCTCTGGACTTCTGAGTTAATGCCCTCAAAGAAAGTCCTTTGTCTGCTTCAGCCGGTTTAAGTTAGGTTTTTTGCCATTTGCAACCAAAAATCTACAGAGACCATGAGTCCTGGGCAGCTGAGTGAGGGGCACAGAGACACCAGGTCTAAGAAGATAGGAGGTCTTGGGAGACCCTAGGTCAGAGGACACTGATGGACTCTGGATGATGGGAGTCCATGTTGGGAAGGGCTTAGGGGGCCCACGATGACCCAGTCTTTGGGGCTAATCTGGAGGGTCTGTCTCACCAAGCACAGGCATGCTGTCCAAAAGCTTCTGGGGGAGGGTGGTCATTTGCGAAACAGTCTGTTCTGTTCTGGAGAGGAGCTGTTCAAGCTCTCCACGGACAGCAGCCAGGGCCTCAGGATTCTTGAGGAGGAAGAGCAGAAGCCAGAAGGCAGCAGGACCCATGTTGCCCTGCAATGAGAAGGAGCCCCTGTTATACCATCAACAGGGCAAACCTGGGGTGAGAGCTGACTGGCCCGTGCCACAGCCACAGCCCTGGCCAAGGCACAGGGGTCAGTAGGCCTGGGGTTCCCATGCCTGCCAAACATCTAGGCATGACTCATATTTATCTTCAGCTCAGGACACGGCCCAAATATGCTCTGGGGCTTTGGTGTAGCCCAATGCCTACACTCAGGGCTATTCTTGGCATCCCTGACCTTGAGCAAAATCCCTGAGCTGAGCTCACACAGGTGATCTTCATAGCTAATCGGCAAAGAAGTGTCAGTAGTAGGAACAAGGTGTATCAGTTAAGATTATTGTTAACATCTAGAACGACTGAATCCTTAGCCCCAGTTCTCCACCCTTCCCATTTCAGAGGCAGAGTGTATTTCCCCGGCCCCCTGAATCCGGGCTCCGCTGTGTGACTTGTTTGACCAACAGAATCGATCAGAACTGACCGAGCAGCAGCTCTGAGCACGGGCCTTAAGAGACCTTGTCTCTTTCCACTTGCCCGATGGCTTGCTGGTCCCACGAGGAGGATGAGACACACGTGGGACAGAGCCGGCCGTCCAGCTGAGCCTCGTCCAGAGCAGCTGACTGCCAGCAGACCCACAGATGTGGGAGTTAAATAAATACCCATCAGTGTGTGCCACCAAGTTTTTGTGGTTTGTTGTCACACAACAACAGCAACTGATGTAATGCCCGGGTATCTACTTTCAAATATTTGCACATTGTGTGTGTATGTTGCGAAGAAGCGGTAATCAACGATGACCATGAAAGCTAGTAATTTCTTGAACAAAAATTACGTAAAAGTTCTCAATAGTTCAGTAATTAGGAAAATGGATAAAATCTCTTGCTCTAGGGGCACCCGGCTGGCTCGGTTGGAGGAGCATGTGACTCTTGATTTTGGGGTTGTGAGTGTGAGCCCCATGTTGGGTATAGAGATTACCTGAATAAATAAAAAACTACAAAAAATATTTTTAAATTTCTTGTTCCAAGACTTCAGCCTTAGCTGAACACTTTAATATTCAGGTATTTCCTGCAGCTGAAATATGTGTGGGGTACCCCAAAATAAGCTCCAGGCATGGGTGGAATACCAACTAACCTTGATACGGGGGACGACTTTTGGCTGTCATCCCATCTTGATGATAGTCATTAAACGCCGTATTTCCCCAGTAATTCTATTACAGACATAATTGCACACGGACAAAAGGACATTTGCACAAGGATATGGATCACAGTGCTGAAGTAACAGCAAAAGATTGGAAGCAAAGCCGGTCTATCAATAGATCAATGAGATAGACGATGATCCCTCCATAGAACGATGATACAGGAAGTCGTTAAAAGGCAGCTGGCTCTGTGTGTACCAATGGGACAGTAGCCAAGATGCCCTGAGGCACAGGGGGACGCAGAACAGGGATTCACTGTGCTCCCATTTGCAGGTTTGAAGAGGGATCCCATGAGGAAGCACAGACCATCTCTACAAGGAGCCTCTGGGACCGAAGCGGGAGGGGTGGGGGGGGGGAGGGGGAGTGGCAGGTACTGATTCTCACTACATATGCCCTTTTACACTGTTTGAATTTTTTTAATGGATGCAGTACTTTTAAGCCAAAGAAAAGTGGGGTGATTTTTATAATGATCTGCAATGACATGGAGAAATGCTTGTGACATGATATTAAGTAAAATTAAAACTTGGATTTTAAAAACTGCATGATCTTGGTGGCTCAGCTGGTTAAGCATCTGACTCTTGATTTCAGCTCAGGTCATGATCTCATGGTTTGTGAGATCGAGCCCCGAATCGGGCTCTGCGCTGACAGTGCAGAGACTGCTTGGGGTTCTCTCTCTCCCTCTCTCCATCTCTGCCCCTTCCCTGCTTGCATGCACTCTCTCTCTCTCTCTCTCTCAAAAAAAACAAAACAAAAAAAAAAAAAAACAAAAAACCCTAAATAACAACAAAAAACTCCATGATCTTAATCACAGAAATGTACAGAAAAAGGCAGAAAACAAATGAACCAAAGCATCAATAATGGTGAAACAGATTTTCTGGTTTTTTTTTTCTTTAGCTGCTGTGAATTCAGCACCAAGGAAGTGCCATTGTTCCCTCATTCAGTTCTCCCTTCAAGCAGGTACCATTATCACCCATTTCACTGAAAAGGCCAACTAAGCACTCCCCAGTCCCAGCGCACAGCAGGAGTTCAATGGTATTTGTGGAAGAAACCTCTATGTCCAAGGCAGCCTGGGAGGTGGGCTGGCAGAACCCTGGACTGGGCCAGGCAGAGTTGGGTTTACAACCCAGCTCCCTGCTTTCTGTGACTCTGGACAAGTCACTTCCCACTCTGGGTCTCAAAACCTCCATCCTGGTTAAGTGGGGGTAACATAAGCCATCTCCGCCTGCTGGGCACAGAGTAGGTGCTCAGAAGTGGTCTCCCCTCCCAGCACCCCTCCCCTCCTCCCCTACCCCGTTTGAGAACAAGGTGGGGCCTTGGACTCTGAGATTTCCTCTGGCACCTCAGGTCCTACAGAGACAAGCAAGGTCACTTGCTGTCCATCACTTAAACAGCCAGGGGGCTGTAGGTGATAAATAATTCAGCCTTGGGTGAAGCCAGGGCCAAGGCCATTTTGTCTTGCCTGGACAGTCTGATGGGGGCCACCGCTCATTAATCACAAAGAATGAGGGGAGCATGAGGCTGCTCAGTGATCTCTGCCTTCCAGAAAAAAACCGTGGCAAGTTAGGGAGGTGGCAAAGACTGCCTTCCACCCACTGCACAGACATGTGAGTGTGCACGTGTATGTGATCACACCTCTACAAGAGATCTTGAACTCACTACCCTGGAAGTCGAGCTGTCTCCCAT